>NW_027555847.1:701924407-702526907 GCF_003287225.1 Phascolarctos cinereus | reverse complement strand
TCATCCTTAATTTTGAAACAATTTTCTCACCATACTGTAGGTGATTCTAAGTCTTTGTATAATTGTTCCACCTGTGGTAAGTCCATAAATGAACTCCATTTGAAATGGGCACGCAGTTGCTGAAGCTGTGTCTGACCTGATTTTCCTTGCTGGAACTGTTATGAGAATTTCCACTTGCACTTGGGTTTCAGGGATGAATCCTGATGTCTACATACAGTTGTGATTCCCAAGAACCTGTTGGTATCATTAAGTATCAACGCACCAGTCTCTGTGTTGGTTTCATGGTGCTCATGGAACAGGCCAACTGCAGATGGTTGGCATGAGGAAAAAATCAGTTAGTGGTTTCCATTATTTGATTGCTTTGCATATTGTTGTAAGAGGACAAATTCCAGGACAGATCAATTCTGTAGTGTGATTAAACAGAACTAAGTTTCAGATAAGGGTTGGAATAAATGTGAATAATTTCTTGGTGATCAATATTTGGAAATTGAGCTCTCTTGAGATGTTTATTATAATGAGAAAATAAATCCAGGATTAGAAAAAAAATAATGGTTTTTAGCCAATGAAAAGGGACAACAGTATCTTGCTGTGAGCTAACAATGGGCTAGGACAACTTGAATACTACTGGGGTTCACCAATCACACATCTGAAAAACATTCTTTATTAACTGAGATTCCTAGCATGAAACATCCTTCTGATTTTTTGTTTTCATCCTGATGTTTTGAAATAATTTTCTTGTCTGACTTTGATTATTTCCAAGCTTCTGGACAGTTGCTCCATGTGTGGTCAATCCTTTTATGAATTCCAATTCAATGAGCATGCAGTTGCTGAAGCTATGCCTGGTTATAGACTGTCATTTTCCTGAGCTTGTTTTCCTTACTGGAACTGTCACTCAAGGACTTGGACTTTGGTTTCAGGGATGAATCCTAACTTCTAGATCAAGTTGAGATTTCCATGAATCTGTTGGCTTCACTAAATTTATCAATGAGCCAATCACTGTGTTGGCCTCAGGATGATCATGTAACAGGGCAACTGAAGATGGTTTTGATAAGGAAAAATCAGACTTGGTGATGTCTGTTTTTTAAATTTATGTATTTTTTTAAAAATAATTTATTTTTAGTTTTCAGCAATCACTTCCATAAGCTTTTGAGTTTTACATTTTCTCTCCCTTCCCTCCCCTTCTCCCTCACTAAGACAGGATGCAATCTGATATAAGCTCTACATATACATTCCCATTAAACATATTTTCATATTAGTCATGTTGTAAAGAAGAATTAGAACCAATACGAGAAACTAGAAGAAAAAAGAAACAAAACAAAACAGAACAGAAGAAAAAAAGAGTAAACAGTATGCTTCGATCTGCTTTCAAATGCCATAGTTCTTTCTCTAGATGTGGATAGCATTGTCCATCATGAGACTTTTGGAAATGTCTTAGATCCTTCCATTACTGAAAAGAGTTAAGGCTATCAAAGCTAGTCATAGCACAACGTGGCTGTTACTGTGTACAACATTCTCCTGGTTCTGCTCACTTCACTCAGCATCAGTCCATACAAATTTTTCCAGGTTCTTTTTTGAAGTCCCATTTGCTCATCATTTCTTATAGCACAATAGTATTCCATTACATTCATATACCACAACTTGTTCAGCCATTCCCCAATTTATGGGCATCCCCTCAATTTCCAATTCTTGGCCACCACAAAAAGAGCTGCTATGAATATTTTTGTACGTGTGGGTCCTTTTCCCATTTTTATGATCTCTTTGGAATACAGACGAGCTATCACTGGATCAAAGGGTATGTACATTTTTGTAGCCCTTTGGCCATAGTTCCAAATTGCTCTCCAAAATGGTTAGATCATTTCACAACTCCATCAACAATGCATTAGTGTTCTAATTTTCCTATATCTTCTCCAACATTTATCATTTTCCTTTTTTGTCATGTTAGCCAATCTGATAGGTATAATGTGGTATCTCTGAGTTGTTTTGATTTGCATTTCTCTAATCAGTAGTGATTTAGAGCATCTTTTTCATGACTATAGTTAGTATTAATTTCTTCACCTGAAAACTGCCTGTTCATATCCTTTGACTATTTATCAGTTGGGGAATGGCTTGTATTCTTATACATTTGACTTAATTCTCTATATATTTTATAAATGAGGCCCTTATCAGAGACACTGATTCCCAGTTTTCTGTTTCCCTCCTAATCTTGGTTGCATTGGCTTTGTTTGTGCAAAAACTTTTCAATTTAATGTAATCAAAATTGTCCATTATGCATTTCATAATGTTCTCTATTTCTTTTCGGTCACAAATTTTTCTTCTCTCCATAAATCCGACAGGTAAACTATTCCTTGCTCTCCCGGTTTGCTTATAGTATCAGCCTTTATATGTAAATTGTACCCATTTTGACTTTATTTTGGAATATGCCATAAGATTTTGCTCAATGCCTAGTTTCTGCCATACTCTTTTCCAGTTTTCTAAATAGTTTTTGTCAAGTAGTGAGTTTTTTATCCCAGAAGCTGGGGCCTTTGGATTTATCAAACAGTAGACTACTATAGTCATTGACTACTGTGTCTCACATACCTAACCTATTCCACTAATCCACCACTCTATTTCTTAGCCAGTACCAAGTAGTTTTGATGATTGCTACAGTATAATACAATTTAAAATCTGAAGTGGCTAGCCCACCTTCCCTAGCATTTCTTTTCATTAGTTCCCTTGATATTCTAGATCTTTTGTTCTTCCAAATGAATCATGTTATTATTTTTCCTAGCTCTATAAAATAATTTTTTGGTAGTTTCATTGGTATAGCACTGAATAAGTAAGTCAGCTTAGGTACAATTGTCATTTTTATTATATTAGCTCAGCCTACCCATGAGCATCTGATGTTTTTCCAGTTATTTAGATCT
This sequence comes from Phascolarctos cinereus, assembly GCF_003287225.1. Lineage (NCBI taxonomy): Eukaryota > Metazoa > Chordata > Mammalia > Diprotodontia > Phascolarctidae > Phascolarctos > Phascolarctos cinereus. The sequence continues at coordinate 702,524,004 of NW_027555847.1, read as the reverse complement.
GACTTTATTTGTGTGAAAATTGTTTTCTAATTGTGTTCATGTGGTTCCTGGATTTGTTTAGGCAGGTAGACTACTAAATATTTTATAATGTCTACATTAACTTTAAATGGAATTTCTCTTATCTCTTGCTGTTGGGCTTTGTTGGTAATATACAGAAATGCTGATGATTTATGTGGATTTATTTTGTATCCTGCAACTTTGTTAAATTTGTTTATTATTTCAAGTAGTTTTTTACTTGATTCTCTAAGTACACCATCATATCATCTGCAAAGAGTGATAGCATGAGTTCTTTTTTGCCTATTCTAATACCTTCAATTTCTATTTCTTCTCTTATTGCTAAAGCTAATGTTTCTAGTACCATATTGAACAACAGCGGTGAAAATGGGCATCCTTGTTACACCCCCGATGTTATTGGAAATGCTTCTAGCTTATCCCCATTACATATGCTGCTTGCTGAAGGTTTTAGGTAGATACTACTTACCATTTTAAGGAAGACTCCATTTATGCCTATGCTCTCTTGTATTTTTAATAGGAATGGGTATTGTATTTTGTCAAAAGCTTTTTCTGCATCTATTGAGATAATCATGTGGTTTCTGTTAGTTCTGTTGTTATGATCAATTATGCTGATAGTTTTCCTAATATTAAACTAGCCCTGCATTCCTGGTATAAATCCTACCTGGTTGTAGTGTAGATTCTCATGATAAGTTGCTGTAATCTATTTGCTAAGTTTTATTTAAGAATTTTTGCATCTATATTCATTAGGGAAATTGGTCTAATTTTCTTCCTCTGTCTTGACTCTTCCAGGTCTAGGTATCAGCACTATATTTGTATCATAAAAAGAATTTGGTAGGATTCCTTCATCTATTTTCCAAAATAGTTTATGTAGTTTGGAATTAATTGTTCTTTAAATGTTTGATAGAATTTGCTTGTAAATCCACCTGGCCCTGGGGATTTTTTCCTAGGGAGTTCATTGATGGCTTGTTTAATTTATTTGTCTGAGATGGGGTTATTGAAGTATTTTACTTCCTCTTCTGTTAATCTGGGCAATTTATATTTTTTAAACATTTATCCATTTCACCAAGATTGTTGAATTTATTGGGATACAGTTGGGAAAATAGTTCCTAATTGTTGTTTTAACTTTTTTTTCATTGGTGGTGAATTCAGCCTTCCCATTTTTGATGCTGGTAATTTGGTTTTCTTCCTTTTTTAGATTAAATTAACCAAAGATTTATCAATTTTTATCATTTTTTAAAATAAAACCAGCTCTTGGTTTTATTTATTGGCTCAATAATTTTCTTAATTTAAATTTTATTAATCTCTCCTTTGGTTTTCAGTATTTCTAATTTGATAGTTGGGGATTTTTAATTTGTTCTTTTTCTAGGCTTTTTAGTTGCATGCCCAATTTATCGATTTCCTCTTTCTCTATTTTATTCCTGTAAGCATTTAGAGATATAAAACTGCCCCTAGAACTGCTTTTGCTGCATCCCATAAGTTTAGATATGTTGTCTCATTATTGTAATTCTCTTGGAGGAAGTTATTGATTGAATAGATCAAACAACAAATCACAGAAACATTCTTTATGATTAGATTATTTAGTTTCCAATTAATTTTTAGTCTATCTTTCCATGGCCCTTTATTACATGTAATTTTTATTGCATCATGATCTGAAAAGGATACATTTAATATTTCTGCCTTTGTGCATTGGATTGTAAGGTTTTTATGCCCTAGTACATGGTGAATTTTTGTGTTAAGTGCCATCTACTGCTGAAGAAAAATTATATTCTCTCTATCTTCATTCAAATTTCTCCAGAGGTCTACCATGTCTAACTTTCCTAAAATTCTATTCACCTCCTTAACTTCTTTCTTATTTATTTTGTGGTTAGATTTATCTAGTTCAGAGAGAGGGAGGTCGAGGTCCGCCACTAGTATAATTTTGCTGTCTATTTCTTCCTGTAACTCCCTGAACTTCTCTAAGAATTTGGATGCTTATAGTACTTGGTACATATATATCTATGGTGCCTTTTAGCAGGATGTAGTTTCCTTCATTATGTCTTTTCATAAGATCAATTTTTGCTTTTGTTTTGTCTGAGGTCAAGATTGCCCCTGCTTCTTTTTTTTTTTACTTCAGCTGAAGTATAATATATTCTACTCCAGCCTTTTGTATTTACTGTGTGTGTATCCTTCTGTTTAAAATGTGTTTCTTGTAAACAACATAGGATTATGGTTTTTAATCAATTCTGCTATCCATTTCCATTTTATGGGAGAGTTCATCCCATTCACATTCATGATTACTATCTGTGTCTGTCTCTCCATCCTATTCCCCCTCTTTATGCTTTTGTTTCTCCCGTTCCCTTCTCACTAGTATTTTGCTTTTGCCCACCACCTCCTTCAGTCCACCTTCCCTTCTATTAGCCCTCTCTACCATTTCTTCCCCTTTACCCTTACTACTTCTTCCCTTCCTTCTATTCAACCCTCCATTTTCTTTTGCCTTTTCCCTCGTACTTCCTATAGGGCAAGTTAGAGTTCTATACCTAACTATGTTACTCTCTCTTTGAACCAAATCTGATGAGAATAAGGTTCAAACAATGTTCATCTTCCTCCCTTCTTTCCTTCTACTGTAATAGGTTTTTATGCCTTTTCATGTAATGTAATTTACCCTTCTCTGTTTCTTTCCTTCCTTTTCTCACAGCACAATCTTTTAATTAGATCCATTTAATCCACTTAATTAGATTATTTTAATCATTACATCAAAGTCAACTTATAACTACCCCCTCTGTCTATGTATACTCCTTTAATGGTGTAATAACAATACAGTTTTCAAGAGTTGTAAGTGTCATCTTCCCTTGTAGGGATGTAATCAGTTTGCCCTTATTAATAACATGTTGTTATTTTTTCTTTCCTGTTTACCTTTTTATGCCTCTCTTGAGTCTTGTATTTGAAGATCAAATTTTCTGTTGAGCTCTGGTCTTTTCATCAGGAAGGTTTGGAAGTCCCCTATTTCATTGAATATCCATCTCCTCCCCTGAAAGATTATGCTCAATTTCACCAGGTAGTTTAATCCAAGCTCCTTTGCTTTACAGAATATTGTATTCCATGCCGTATGATCTTTTCAGGCAGAAGCTGGAAGATCCTGCATGATCTGTGTTTCCATGATTTTTAAATTGTTTCTTTCTGACTGCTTGCAGCATTTTCTCTTTGACCTGGAAATTTTGGAATTTGGCTACTATATTCCTTGGCATTTTCAATTTAGGATCTCTTTCAGGAGGTGATTGGTGGATCTTTTGATGACTATATTACCCTCTGGTTCTAGGAATTCAGGGCAGTTTTCCTTGATGATTTCCTGAAAGATGCTGTCCAGGCTCTTTTTTTCATCATGTTTTTCAGGTAGACCAATAATTTTTAAATTGTTTCTCCTGGATCTATTTTCCAGGTCAGTTGTGTTGCCAATGAGGTATTTTATGTTTTCATTTTTTTTTTCATTCTTTTGTTTCTGTTTCACTGATTCTATGTCTCTCATAGTAATTAGCTTCCACTTGCTCAATTCTAATTTTTTTAAAGAGCTATATGAATCCTAATTTATTTTTTATTTAATTTTTTAATTTTTTTCCATATGCTTTTGAGTTGAAAATTTTTCTCCCTTTTCCTCCCCCCACCCTCCCAAGACAGTGCACAATCTGATATAGGCTTTACATTTACATACCCATTAAACATATTTTCACATTAGTGAAGTTGTAAGTAAAAATTAAAACCAATAGGAGGAACCATCAGAAAGATGAAGCAAAACTCAACAGAAGATAAAAATAAGTGATAGTGATTCGACTTCCACAGTTCTTTCTTTGGATGTGGACAGCATTTTCCATCCCGAGGCCTCTGGAGATGTCTTAGATCCTCGTAACGCTGAGAAGGGTTCAGTTTAACAATCTTAGTCATTGCATAACGTGGCTGTTATTGTGTACAAAGTCCTCTTGGTTCTGCTCACTTCCCTCAGCATCAGACCATATAAGTCTTTCCAGGTTTTTCTGAAGTCAGCCTGTTCATCATTTCTTATAGAACAATAGTATTCCATTACATTCATATACCACAACTTGCTCAGCCATTTCCCAATTGATGGGCATCCTCTCAATTTCCAATTCTTTGCCACCACAAAAAGAGCTGCTATGTATATTTTTGTACATGTGGGTCCTTTTCCCATTTGTTTGATCTCTTTGGGATGTAGCCCTAGAAGTGCTATTGCTGGATCAAAGGGTATGCACATTTTTGTAGCCCTTAGGGCATAGTTCCAAAGTGTTCTCCAAAATGGTTGGATCATTTCACAACTCCACCAACAATGTATTAGCATTCCAATTTTCCCACATCCTCTCCAACATTTATCATTTTCCTGTTTTGTCATGTTGGCCAATCTGATAGGTGTGATGTGGTACCTCAGAGTTATTTTGATTTGCATTTCTCTGATGAATAACGATTTAGAGCATTTTTTCATATGACAATAGATGGCTTTAATTTCTTCATCTGAGAACTGTCTGTTCATATCCTTTGACCCTTTATCAATGCCCAATTCTAATTTTTAATGAATTATTTTCTTCTGTTAGATTTTGTACTCCTTTTCCCTTTGGCCCATTTTACTTTTTAAGGAGTTCTCTTCCATGAGGTTTTGGCCAAATGGAAAAGGAGGCATAATTCTACTTTTTAAGGACTTGTTCTTCAGTGTACTTTTTTTTTTCCATTTGGCCAATTGTATTTTTAAGGAATTGTTTTCTACAGTCAATTTTTGTTCTTCCTTTGCCAAAATATTGACTCTGTCTTGCATACCTCTCATTTCCAAATTTTCTTTCTTCTACCTCTCTTATTTGACTTTCAAAATTCTTCTTGAGCTTTTCCAAGAAGGCTTTTTGGGCTTGAGACCAATTCACAATACTTTTTGAGGTTTTGGATGTGGGTATATTGACAATGTCATCCTCTTCTGAATTTCTGCCTTGATCTTCCCTGTACCCATAATAAGAATCTATGGTCATTGCATGTTTCTTTTTGTTCATGATGTTTGCTTATTTCCTGATTTAAAAAAAAATTGTGCTCTCTTGCTGGAGCACAGGGAGTACTGACTCAAGCTTCTTGTGCTGGGAGCCCAGGGCCTGGTCACTGGCTTTGTGTGTCCTCAGGTGCTGGCAGTTGGAGGTTGCAGGGTTCTGACAACTTACCTGGTGTTGAGTTGGAATCAGCAACACTGGAGCTCTAGGGGTAGAGGTGGGTACTCTGGCCCCTGGAGGATGCCAGCTCCTCTAGGCCTTGCACAGGCATGTTTTGGTGCTGGAGGGTGTCTCTCAGCCTGGAGCTTTACCTCTTGGAGTTGTGCTACCCAGAGTTTTGCTGAAGCACCAGGAGACTTGGCTGCCAGAGAACAGTGGAACTCTGGGTGATGTCTATTAATTGATTGCTGTTATTTTTTTGTTTCTCATGCTATATGGGTCAGGAAGTTTGTTAGCTATGTGCCTTTGAGCCAAGTTACCTCAGTTGTGTGATTTGTAATGTGTTGAAGAAAAGTGCCTAACATTAATTTGATAATTCATTGTTTTAGAAATATTGTTAGAAAAGTTTGTTCTTTCAGTCCTTTAGGTTATGAATTTAATTCTTAAAAGACTAATGTAAATAGGTTATATTAAAAAAAATAACTTTTTGAGGGTTCTGCTTCCAGGAGCCAAGATGTTGGAATAACAAGTAAGTCACTCTCACCCTCCCTTATCGATCTCAGAAAGCCTGGAAAAATCACCTCAAAAAACCCCCTGGTACAACTGGCCCAGCAGAAAGATGGGGTACAGTAGTGTTATAGCCTAGGAAGCTTGAGGGATTAATGGGAAAGCCCCTCTCACTCTGGGGAAGGGGGAGCAGTGCAGGACTAGAGGCATCCCAGCAAGCCAGTGGCCAGCCCCACCTCAGCAAACCAAGGGGAGATCCTGAGACCCAGGGTAGTGGAGCAGGCAAGCACCAATACCAGGACCCCCTGAGTGCCTCACTATAGGCAGGAAAACCAATAGACAACAGCTCAAAATACCACCACAGTGCGCTAGTGTTCTCCAGCAGCTAAATCTCCCAGTACTTCAGCACAACTCCAGGATGCACAGCTCTAGTCTGGCAGACATCTTCTAGCAGCCAAACATTTGAGAGCAAGGCCCAGGTGAGCAGAAGTCTCCCAGGGGCCAGATTCCAGTTTTGCTGACCTCATCTCAGCACCAGATAAGCTGCCAAATCCCTACAGTCTCCAAATGCCAGCACTTAAGGCCCCAACACACAAAGCCAGAGACCAGGGCCTGGGCTCTGAGCACAAGAAGCTTGGGTCAGTGCCCCCTGTGCTCCATCAGGAAAGTTCAACTCTAAAAGCCAGGAATTAGGCAAATACCATGAGCAAAAAGAAACATACAATGACCATAGATTCTTATTATGGGTACAGGGAAGATCAAGGCAGAAATCCAGAAGAGGACAACATTGTCAATATAACCACATCCAAAATCTCAACGGGGAATATGAACTGGTCTCAAGGCCAAAAAGCCTTCTTGGAAGAGCTCAAGAAGAATTTAAAAAGCCAAATAAGAGAGGTAGAAGAAAAATTGGGTAAAGAAATGAGAGGTATGTAACAGAGTCAATAGCTTAGCAAAGGAAAGACAAAAATTGACAGTAGAAAACAAGTCCTTAAAAATTGCCCAAATGGAAAAAAGTACACCAAAGAAAACAACTTCTTAAAAAGTAGAATTGTGCCTCCTTTTACATTTGGCCAAAAACTCACTGAAGAGAAGAACTCCTTGAAAAGTAAAATGAGCCAAATGGAAAAGGAGGTACAAAATCTAACAGAAGAAAACAAGTCATTGGGGGAAAAAAAGGCGGTTTTCAAAGGAAAAAATTAAAGCCATTTATAGTCATATGGAAAAAATGCTCTAAACCACTATTGATTAGAGAAACGTAAATCAAAACAACTCTGAGATAACACATCACACCTATCAGATTGGCTAACATGACAAAAACAGGAAAATGATAAATGTTGGAGAAACTGTGGGAAAACTGGAACACTGATGCATTTTTGGTGGAGTTGTGAACTGATCCAACCATTCTGGAAAGCAATTTGGAACTATGCCAAAAGGGCTATAAAAATATGCATACCCTCTGACCTAGTAATACCACTTCTAGGTCTGTATCGCAAAGTCTGAATGCAGATAGAAGCATACTATTTGCTTTCTTTTTCTTTTGTTGTTTTGTTTTATTGCTTTGTTCCCATGGTTCTTTTCATTAGTTCTAATTTTTCTTTACATCATGACTAATGGGAAAATATGCTTAATATGAATGTATAAGTAGAGCCTGTATCAGTCTTTAACCAGCTATGATCTATGAGTAAGGTTAGATAAGCATCTGGTTAGTCATGTCCACCCACCTTTCAGGATATATTCTATAGAAATCCCATGTTAAATCTAACATTATATAAATAATGGATATAGTTTAAATTTGGTTATTGTGATCTGTGACTATTATATAGGACTTTTAATGTTTCCTTGTATTTACATTGAGAATTATTTAATTAACTCTTGTGGAAACTGGCCACACCCTGCCAGCATTGGATTGAATACCTTAGGGTCTCAGAATCTTACAATATTTTCTCAGCACACTTTAAGCTAATCTAATGAAAACAGGTGTAAATTCAATTTGTTTGTAAAACTTGGTATGCATTTCTAAGCATATATCTATATTGTAATTGGAAGCTGAATAATTAGGCCAACTCCTTAAGTGGAAACTCTTAAATATAGATGAGAGTCAGGGGATTGAGAATTGATCCAGCTTTTTAAGGAATAGAGAAAATAGGTCATAGAGAGCTAGAAAGGTCACCATGTGTCTATAAAAGACATTTGCTATTAAGACATTTATTAGCTGTGTGACCTCAAGCAAGTCATCTCATGTCAATTTACCTCAGTTTGCTATTCTGTAAGGGCATAATAATAGCACCCACCTCCCAGGGTTGTTGTGGGGATCATATGATTGTAAAGTGCTTAACACATTCCCTGGTATAAAGCAAGTGCTATATTAATGTTGACTATTTTTATTATTTCTTTAATTAGATATAAATGCTTCATACTTGATAACTTTATATGGAGTTTTAGATGTGATCAGTATACAATACCAATGGTGATAACATGAATAGATTTTTTTTCTGAAAGGTAATTTGGAAATGCGTTTAGCTGATGAGGTCTCTTGATTGGCAATATGTTCTGTTCCAAATTTCAAATGCATAATATTTTTATGGCATTGTTATGTTTCTAAATATTCTTATATTATATAATTTGGTATATTATCAGATACACTATTAGAAAAGCAACTTCTCTTATAATGTGAATGTTGTTAGATCATAAATTATACTTTTAAAAGAAGGTGAAATATGTTTGAAAATTGTCAGGTCATTTTATCAGCCCTGCTGACCATCTGTTGTAATCTGAAGTGCTGTAATTTAAGAAATTATAAACTTCCAGGTTGCTTATATTTAAGAAGTTTCACCTAAAATTACTTGGCTATCACTTATGAAAATTATGAGTTCATTAACCAAATAATTTGAAGTTATTGTCATAATGGTAATACCTGTCAAATATTTACGTAAGTATTTTATTTTATTTTATTTATTTTATTTTATTTTATTTCATTTTTTAGTGAGGCAATTGGGGTTGTGACTTGCCCAGAGTCACACAGCTAGGAAGTATTATGTGTCTGACTCCAGGGCCAGTGCACCACCTAGCTGCCCCCAACATAAGTATATTTTTAAAGGAAAATTGGTCATTGATTAACGTGTGAGAAAAAATACCAAGAAAAGACCTCATTTGTAAAGGTACAAAGAAAAAAGTCTCCCTTGTAAACTTACAAGAATTCTTTGGACCATCTGCTCATAAATTCTTATCAACCCTGTGCAAAAGTTTTTTTGTGCTGTAGAATTCCTATTGAGTAAATGGGATACAAATACTACTTGCACAAAATGGGGGTGGAAATTTTCAAGCCTACTTATGATGTTGAGTGAGTTAATGTGTTTGTATGTGTATGTACATATGTGTGTGTATGTGTATGTACATATGTGTGTGTGTGTGTGTGTGTGTGTGTGTGTGTTGTATTTGGAGGTTTATAGCAATTGGACAGTATTGATTTTTCTAGGGGTTTGAGTGAACTATCACGTATTCACTGTCTATGTGGGATTCCAAAATGTAATTATTTTTCTTGATTTCTAGTGATATATTTCATACCAAGATGAGTTTATACTCTAGAAGAAGACAAAAGGAAGAAAAGGATATTGAGTAAATTTTAAAGGCCTGGTAAATTTGTTGTTGTGATAAGGCTAATTTAATTGGGTATATTTTTGGTATTGCTTCACTTAGAAAAACTGAATCTCCTCCCTATTGCAAATATTTTTTGACTAGAGAGAAGTGTTATTTAGAAATTTGTGATAATTAGTAATTTTGTTATTATGGTACTTTTGGATTTATTTATGATACTTAAAGACATTTTACACATAAATTCCTATTTTAAAGATTTATTTTTGCTTTAAGGTTTAAATAGAGAGAGAACTCCCAGTTTAGAAGTTTCCAACTAATTTACTTCATAAAAGTCTAGTGATTACCTTTCTATATCAGGATAAATTTCATATTCTTTTTTTAAGAAAAGGAAACCTTTTTAGAAAGGAACATTTAAGTAAAAAATATTTTGTGTGATTTTTAGAAGGCCTGATAAATTTTATTTGTCAGCTAATTTAAAGCAATAATTTGGTATCAATAACAGTTGGGTCCAATCCTACTGTGATTAGCAAAACTTTACTGTTTGAGGAGAAATCTTTTTTGCTGTTGTTAGGGTGGGGTGGGGACACTGAATATTCTTTTTGAATTTCACTGTTGGCTTTGTTGTGTCCTTTGGCCAACTTTTGGCTTCAGCAGGTCACTGGGAATGACATCTAAGATCTAAGACTAGTGAATATCTGTCCCTGAGAAAAAGGTAGGGAGATTATCTTGCAAAGGCTAAGGTTGAACTCCCTTAATGTGTTTCCCCATAGAAGAAATTTACATTCTTGGTTCCTTATGCTAGGCTACTTATAGCAGTGTAGGGTTTGAGGACCAGTTTTGATTTTTTTATAACCATATGTCTGCTTCTTACTTTCATGGCAAATTTCTATTATCAAGGTTGGATAACCAGTGGAAGTTTGCCATTGTGATACTCAACCTAATAATTATTAGATTATTACTAAGGTGTCTGAATTACTGTAATAAGCTACAAGTGGAAAAGCTCTTGCTGTTTTGATCTAAATTGGCAGTCATTCCATAGCCTAAACAAGAGTTAAATTAGTGCTTGAACTTCTCATATGTGTGAGATTAAGTTCCTGAAGTATCTCATTCTTTTAGAATGGCATGGCTATAAATAGACAGTGGTAAAGAATCTTGTGGGGAAAAAAAAGATATAAATCTTACAAGTTGTGAGAGTAAGTCAGGAACCTCTTTTGGTTGTGTTAAGAAATAGGATTTCAGTACAGTCAGTTATCTCAGTGGAGAGTAATTTATGAGCCATCTTGTGTTACCTTAACAGGAAATCTGGTTTGGCTTTGTTATTTAATCTGGGATTAGCTCCTGTGTTGAAGAGCATTCGTGAAATGCATGCAAATTAGTTTAGTATCACCTTAAAGATGTTCCCATTCTTCAAAAGAGTTTCTAAAGATCAGTAGTCTATGTTTATATCTATTTGAACATGGTTAATAAGCAAACATGTTTTACTATAGACAATTTTTCATGTAAGCTGTTCTCAATATACAAACTGGGATTATTATATTTACACATCCCATCACAAGTCTTTCGTTGTTTGCTATAAGCATCTTAAAGTAAAATCATTTGTGTGATGTTGATCACTGGGATGAAAAATAATCTGCTTACTGTGAGTACTGGCAGCTACATGTTTACCTATGGGACTAGATCCTTCAAGTATCTCCTATTGCAAAAAAGGGAAATAAGCAGAAGTGGCAAGTTTTAAGGAAGCAACAAAATGAGATGATTTATATGTTAAATAAATTATTCTAATGAAATACATAGACACAGAGCAGGTTCTAATAAGTTCTGAAAAGGCTCCAGATATGATCATCTAGGAATTCTACTGAGCCAATGATACAGGATGCCAGCAACCTTATGGGGTTTTACATCCATGAACTACAGGTGGAGTTCTTATGGGAAAGGCTGGGAGAATGACTTTTGGCATGGGCTGAGGTATGATTCTCCTGACTCAATTTCCCCAGGATGACTTTTCCTTTTGAATGGAAAATATACCCACCTGGCTAACTGCAAGCCTGGCTCAATGCAATTGGCTATCTATATAAATTTTATCTGGAATTGACACGAAGTTAGGGAAGCATTATTCCCTTACTGTGTAACAATATCCCTGATTCTTTTGTATAACAAATTTCTATAATCGTGTTAGGTGCTTGGTATAATAAAGACAACTAAGTAGATCTTTTAGGTTAATGCTGAACAACATCTGAGTTACTATAATAAGACTCAAGTATAAGATTTGAGCTATTTGGTCCAGGATACTAGGCCTTCTTATATTCTAAACAATTAACAAGATAAGTATTTTAACTTTTTTATCTGCTGTTACTAGTTTCATATTCATGTATAAGATAAGGTCCTTTAATTTCTCTTAATGGCATATGGATAGTTAGATAATGATGTAAAGACTTGTAGAACCCAGATGTAGTTCTGTTATTTAGTGAGGTTAATATCATAACTGTGGCAGTTCTGTGTTAATGAAAAGGATAGCAGCACAACTAGTTGTCTCAAGTTAAAAATGGCTTGTGGTCTATCTTGTAAATGCCTTAAAGAGACACCTATTTTTAATAGGAGTTATTCATTTGAACATGGCTAGAATTTGACAATGTTTTATTGCAAACAATTTACTTGCTATGCACTGTTTTGAAATTGATTATTCCATGCATTTATATAGTGGATCCCAGAAACTTTTGTTACTATTAAAGTTTATTTGGCAACTTTTAAATGAATTTGGTTTTGTATTAGAGATCGTCTTCTTATAAAGAATGTTCTGTTATTAGTTGCTTAGCAGAATCGCATCCTTCTAATGGGTGAATGAACAATGCCAAGTATAAAAAATTAGGTTCTAATTTTTGGTTGTACTTGAGTTTCTTGGATACATCAACGTGACAACTGACTAACCTAAAAATGTTAATTCTCTGGTCTACAAGCTTCCAAATTTGATTTTCTAATAGCAGAGACATAAGGTTCAAGCTAACTTTCATTATTTGACCGGTTATTGGCAAAGTAAATTTAAAATTATGTCAAGACCAATTTTGTAGGAGACTTTCTGGCAGGAGAAAAGGATCTCTGTGAATGACCTGAACTGGAGAAGTCCATCAGCTGGAAATTGCTGAGACCACACCCAGACCAGAGAGCTGCATCAGATGGTGTCCTGAGAAACCACACAGCTGTATAATATGAGATTTCTGAGCCTTAAATGAACAATTTTATTTTTTTAATTTGCTTTTCCCCTTTGTGCCTTTTAATTGTAAGGTCTACTTACTAAAGGGGACTAGCCCCTCTGATTTTGTCAATGCACCAATCAGTCTCTCCCCCTTTTCCCCCTCACATTGTTTCCCATCATAAGCCCCATAGTTAAAACGCTTGATGAAGTGTTTGTAATATCAGCTAGTGATTCATTAGCAAGACTATATCTTTCAATAGAATCCAGTGGAAGAATGAGAGAAATGCTTATTTCTCTCATATTAATAATCAATTATTTAATTAGAACTAAGGTTTTTCCCCTTTTCTACTTCTTCATTCAAAAATCAGCCCCTGTAGGATTATTTAAGTAGCCTTTGAAGTCCAAGGCTCATAATGAGAGGGAATCTGTTGAAAAGGCAAAGAAATTTTAGTTTAAGTGACTTGATAGATTCTAGTCAATTGAGTTTTACTCAGACAGGTTGGGGGGAAAGTGGATTCTCCCTTTTATCTGGATTACCCTAGATAGGGTGATATGGGCATAAATAAGTCTCTTTGACCAAGACTGAGTGATCAGAGTCCAGTCCTCAAGACCCTCATTAGATAAACCCACTTCTCATTATAATATTCATTCTCTAATTACTTGTTAACCAATCAGAGTTGATTCCTACCCTCAGGAACACCCACTCTTCCAAGGACATATAAGCATTGAGTGAGCTCCATGAGGATTCTTTGATGTTAGAGAGTGTCACTGACCCTTTTTATTAATTATATGCTAGCATAATTAAGGATTACCCAGAAACTGTCTCTTGAACTTTTTTATACAACACAGACTCCAATATGAATTCACTCAGTGCAGGATCCTAATAATATTTAGCACCATGCTTTTTGAAATGCTTTCTATCTATGGTACGTTTTATCAAAATGTAGTTACCCTATTTAGTAGAGTATATTTCAACTATTCAGTGCTGATTGAACCACATTGATTAATAATAAGGATGTGATCCTGGAAAGATGGGCTGAACACTTCAATATTGTTCTCAGCCATTGACCACATACCTCAGGTTTGAAGTCAATCCCTCTCTAGTGAAATTTCCAGCTGAAGAAGAGGTTGTGAATTTCATTAGGCTTCTCTCCAGTGGCAAAGCACCTGGTGCTGATTATATTCCAGCTGAGATTTACAAGGGGTGTGTGTGTGTGTGTGTGTGGCGAGGGGGTGGGGGGATTCCATTGCTCATACAAAAGCTGACTGAAATTTTCTTGTTATACGGCAAGAGGTTATCCACCAGGAGTTCAAGAACACCTCTATTATCCATTTCTACAAAGGTAAATGAAATGGATTGTCCTGTGACTATCATGGTGGGGGGAGGAGGGGTCTCTCTCTTAGTCACTGCTAGCAAGATTCTTGTCAGAGTCCTCTTTAATGGGCTGATTCTTCATGTGGAAGATGTCCATCTGCATGAGAGCCAATGTGGATTCAGAAAGGGCCAAGGAATGGTCAATATGGTGTTTGCTGCCCAACAACTCCAGAAGAAATGTCAGGAGCAGAACAGAGGTCTGTACACAATGTTTGTCAGTCTGACCAAGGCCTTTGATACTGTCAGTCATGAGGGCCTATTGAAAATTATGTCAAAATTTTGTTGCTCAGAATAGTTCAGTATTGTATAGCAATTTCATGATGACATGCTTGCCTGGGTTCTGGGTAATAGATGATGCTCTTGAGCTTTTCCAGTCACCAGTGGAGAGAAATTCTGTGTGTTTGTTCCCATGCTTTTTAGCATGTCTTCAACTATGTTACCAGATGCCTTCAATGAGGATGAACATGCCATCAAGGTCAACTACCTCACTGATGGTAAATTCTTGAAAAGGCTCCAACCAAGACTAAAGTGGAGGGAGGGTTGGTGCATGATTTTTTTTGTTCTCAGATGATTGTGCATTCAATGCAGCCTCTGAGGCTGAGATGAAACAGAATATGGATCAATTCTCTGCTGCTTGTGCTAATTTTGTCCTGACAACACCGAGAAAACAGAGGTCTTCTACCAGCCAGCACCACAGCATTCATATGTGGAACTATTGGTTACAGCAGATGAAGTTTTGAATAGTGTGGATAAATTCACTTACCTTATCAATATGCTTTCCAGGAATGTACACCTTCAGTAGAACTGAAGGTCTATAGAGCCATTGCTCTGACCTTATTGTTGTATGCCTGTGAAACCTGGATAGTATACCAGCACCATGCCAGGACACTGAATTACTTCCGCTTGAATTGTCTTAGGAAGATTCTGAATATCACATGGCAAGATAAAGGTACCAGACACTGATATCCTTTCTTAAACTAAACTCCCAAGCATTCAAACTCTATTTCAGAGAGAACAACTCCAATGACCTAGCCATGTTGTTCAAATACCAAACATACACTTGCCTAAAAGACTATTTTACAGAGAACTCATACAATGGTGGTCAGAAGAAGTAATATAATGACCCTCTCAAGAACTCTCTGAAGAACTTAGAGAGGGATTGACTTCAACCTGAGGTATATAGTCAATGACTTCAGCATTAAGTTGATGATGGTCTGTTGAGAGTGCTATGGAAATTCATATGACAAATTATTGTTAATAATCAACTGATACAGCATTAAAATTAGCTTTCCTCATACCCCTTTGTTCTTTGAGAGACACAGTCTCCTCAATGAATCACTAACTAATAATTATCAAATCTCAGGATTGACCCATAGTTGTCATGTTTGATGGGGTTTTTCTTTAGCTTCTTCTAATCTCAACTGAAACATGTTCATTGATCCATATATCTCTGCCACAACATCCTCAGAATTTCCATGTTGTTTCTCAGCTTGCTCTTTCATTCCTTGGGAAGACTTTTTAAGCCAGATTAATCTACCATCTTCTATCACTGACACTTTAGCAACTGTTAATGAATTACTACCTTCTGGTGGTATGCCTGTATAACCATCATTCCAATTCCAGCTCTTTTTTGGAAAGTCTAGATTGGTAAACTGCTTGGGTTTTCTTTTGCTCTGTTTTCTTTGCTGTCTTTTTTCCAGTTTTGACTGAGGATACAGTTTTCATAGACATAAAGTCAAAGGTCATCCATTCATCTCTCTGAATAGTTTGGGCATCTTCTGTTTCATCTGACTTTTCCTTCTTGCCTCTCCGGGCTTTTTCTAGAAAGTTGCCTACAATGGAACTGCTTCATCTCATTCATCTTCAGAACTCAATGAATTATCAGGTGACTCATTTTTTATATTTATGTTTCCTGTTCTCCTCTTCCTCCTTTTTCTTCCTCCTTTTTCTTCCTCCTCCCCCCTTTTTGGAAGGCCTATCCTTCCTTTTTTCTTCAAAGAATGTTCCGGTGATAGCTGATGTGAATGAGCAAGTTGAACAACTAACATCCATGTATCCTCACCTCACAGTCTCTTCAGTTCTTTGTGCCTCTCTTCTTTCTTAAAACCTGTTTGAGCCTATTGAATCACCTTAGCCCAATTGAGCCATTTCTGTTATTCCCATTCTTCATTGCTCCCCGAACTTCCAAATCTGCCACCAGAAGCTGTCGTCATTGTTGTTTTTGCAGATGTTCGTCTCAAGATATCTTAAACTCAGGCGACGACTAATATTGATAGATCCTTGTATCGCCGAGAAGGGTTAAGTCTAAGACATCTCCAAAGGCCTCATGATGGAAAATGCTGTCCACATCCCAAGAAAGAACTATGAAACTTGACGCAGATCAAAGCATACTATTTGCTATTTTTTTCTTCTCTTGTATTTTGTTTCCTCTTTCTGGTGGTTCCTCCTATTGGTTCTAATTCTTATTTACAACATCACTAATGTGAAAATATGTTTAATAGGAATGTACATGTATAGCCTGTATCAGATTTTGCACTGTCTTGGTGAGGGAGGTGGGGAGGGATTGTTGATAAATCAAAATAAATTAATTTTTAAAAGATATCTTAACCTCTACAACAAAATTAAACATGTAAGATTGGAGTTTAAGGCAAAATTGGAGGGAAAAATGTGTAACTTCAGTACATACTATTCCAGATAAAACCTTTACAACTGATACATAAATAATCTTAGATGAAGCTTACTCTGCATTGTAAGCAGAGTTAAAATTTTCACCCCCTTTTTTGTTCCAAGAGTGTTTGGAATGGGGGAGGAGATCAGGTTACTCAGTAAACCAATTCATCATTTAAGAATTTCACAACAGGGGCAGCTAGCCAGTGCAGTGGATAGAACTCTGGTCTTGGAGTCATCAGGAACTGAGTTCAAATCTGGCCTCAGACACTTGATGCTTACTAGCAGCGTGACCCTGGGCAAGTCACTTAACCCCAATTGCCTCACCAAAAAAAAAGAATTTCACAACACAGCGTTGCTTCTCCTAAAAAGATTTTTCCCATGTAGGATTTTATGTCCAGTTTTAAAGATAAGCTGCTTTCCTAACATGTCTGATATAATATTACACCCACAGACCACTGCTCTCAAATCCTCTTCTGACACTGTGTAATTTTCATTTCAGAGTATGTTCTATATACAAGTGTTCATCCCAAATTAAATAAGAAATTTAAATAAAATTGGATTTCCTTTTGGGATAACACAAGTTAGGCCATAAGTTACTATCCTTGAAGAGAAATGATGGTGCTGAAACTCTTTCTTTAACACAGAACAGAAAAGGTTTCTGATTTAACCTCACTAAATAGTAGAATTAGATCCTGGTTTCACCAACTCATACACCATTGTCTAATTATCCCCGTACCATTCTGAGATCTTTGAAGGACTTTACCTTATACAGGAATACAGAACCAGAAGCTTGGAGATGACAAGCCCAAATACTCATTTATTTGGTTGTTTGGGATATGAAAAGGACTATAATTTCAGGTTAAATAGCTACGATCTTACACACCTGCATCTTATTACAGTAACTTAGATGTTCCATTATTAGCTTATCAAATAAAGATTTGATCAAATGACCACCTGAAATGATCATAGAAATTTGCCATAAGAAGAAAAGAGAGACATAGCTATAGTAAGGGGAAAATGCTCCCCTAACCTGATGTCAATTCCAGGCAAGAGTCATAGAGGCAGCTGAAAGTATTGACAAAATGTCGTAGCTAGGTTTAGAGTATTAGCCAGGTGGGAAAACTTACCTTTTGAAAGGAAATGTCTCACTGGGGAAGTCAAGTCAGGAGAGTCCTACATCAGTTCATGTCCAAAGTTGCTCTCCCAGAGTTCCCTTGAGACAACTCTACCTGTAGTTCCCAGATGTCAATGCATAGGTCTGCTGGTATTATGGATCATTGCCTCAATAGCATTTCTTGACAATCATAACTGGAATCAGACTCGAATAGTATCAATTACAGTCCTAAATAAGATTTAACCGACAATCTTTGCCACGTCTGCTGACATTATTCTGCTTCTTTGTGACTGAAGGGTTGGTCATTTAAGTTTGGGAGAGTCAGGAGAAAATGGCAGTGTCACTGGAGGCACTGAAAAGGTTCTGGTTAATTAAACTCCCTCTTCCCACAGTCATTTACTTTTGGTAAAGTTGCATGGTTTCCACCACTGAGCAAGAAATTTCATCAATCATGCTTAGGGCTGGATATACATTATTTTCATGTTATAATAAAGTAGTTTATCAATAAAATGTACCAGACCTTTAAAATTACTGATCCATTTCTTTTTATTTGTCATCTTCTCCTAAAATCTTAACTCATTGTGTTGTAAAAAACAATCAATAGAATAATTGTTATCTGTAATATCCCATAAATGATGAACAGGGAAAAGTTTACTCAAACCTAACCTCTTAGAGGAAATTGGCAGCTCTTTGCAGACTAGCAGTCAACTTTTTTTTTTAATTTCATTATCAGCCTTTAATTTTTCATTTGTACATGTGGATACATTCTTCTTAAACATGCTAAATGAGTGACATGTGTCACTAGTATAAATTATGATCTTTTCTTTAAATCAGCACTTGAGTTGCTACTCTGAGCCAGGAGTCATGGTAACCTAGAATCAGGAGCTCCCAGGCTTCTCTTTACATCAGTGATTTGTTTCCTTCGGAAGTTTCTTCTGTTAACAGGATTTTGACTGAGTCAGTCTCTAACCTGAGAATGATGACACAGCAGGCCAGAGACAAAGTGCCAGTAATCAAATAGTTGTTTAATTTCAGAGTGAGAAATGTTCTTTTAGCTGAAGTAAAAGAACAGGTTATATATTTAAATCACAACTGGGGAAGGAGGGGAACGGTGGATTACAAATAATCAGAGGTTTCCCATGAGAAACAAGTCTCATAATACAATTCTGTAGTGAAGTCTTTGGGGGTTGTGACCAGCTCCCCTAAAGTACAGAACCATAGTTCTATGATGGAAACAGGTTCTACAATCTTTGATTCACTTCATTTAAGGGCCAGTGATTGTGAGCATTTTCAGAGTTTTGATTAATCAGTCTAAGTAAACTTCTTTGTGCACTCTGACTCTCAAGCCAGAGAGGCAGCTCTTGAGAAAACTAAATTATTAGTATATTCATTACACATTATATTGATTAATATGAAAATTATAAGTTGCTTTCTTACTTCTGAAGTAGAGCATAAGGATGATATAATGTCCTCACCAGGAAAAAGTACAGGCAGTAGTCTTCTCAATAAACTCAGTCTCTTTGAGCACAGGATCAGGGACTGAAGAAACTGCATAAACCAGGGATTGTTAGGAGGTGGCTGACAATCTTTGCCATGTCTCATCCCTAGGTCTGCTGACATTATTCTGCTTCTTTGTGACTGAAGGGTTGGTCATTTAAATTTGGAGAGTCAAGAGAAAATGGCAGTGTCACTGGAGGCACTGAAAAGGTTCTGGTTAATTAAACTCCCTCTTCCCACAGTCATTTACTTTTGGTAAAGTTGCATGGTTTCCACCACTGAGCAAACTGCAGCACTTTCTTCCTTTGGTTATCAAATTTCTCTTGGATTCCCTTCCTCTAAAGTCTTGGTTCTACATCCAGCATTCCACCAATAATTTCCTTTCCAAAGTAGTGAAGAAACTTCTTCCAGTCTTCAATGACATGGGCAAAACCCCCTTGAAGGCCAAAATCCACAGAGAAGTAAGGCAGTCTTCTGGGCACAGACTTCCAGATATCTCTTGAAGACACATCAATTAGTTTTTTGTTCATGGACTACTTTTCATCAGATTCCATTATAGCTTTCTTAAAGTAGATGGGAACCATATCTCCTACTTCTTTTGGGAGAGAAATGCCCTCATAAACCATGTGATATTGTTTGTTCATGCTCATATTTGTTTCTAAAAAGATACATTCTAGTCCTTTATCCTCAAACATCCTCACCAATGCCTTTTGGATATGCCAGATTTCTTCTCAAATATCTTCATCCAGTCCAGTAGCTGCTGTATGGTGCTGCAGTGGGGCTATCAGGCAATGTCCTTCAGTAAGTGACTGACATTTGGGTAAGCATAAGTAAACCTTCACACCTATTGCAATTATGAAGTGCTCAGGAAGCTAAGAACTATTGAAATAATATGGACACTTCTCCATTTGTGCATCAAGCTTCTGATGCTCTGAGATTGCTTTTATCTTCTGCTTCTCCCCATCACCACCAAACCATGCCTTCTAGGCTGCTTTTGAAACAAACATGTTATCCAAAGTATAATATCCTTGGTCAGTTTTTTTGGTAAGATTAGATGCCATCTTCATGAAACTCTGTTTTGATCTGCTCTTCCCATCTTTATATTTTTAACCAAATCCTTTACGCTTAAGTCATCATCATCATGATCATGAAAGTAGGTCACCCACTCTTTATCTAGGTGGGGTGTTATCTGCTTTTTCCTTCTCCCTTCCTTGAGTTCCAGGTACTCCTGGTGCACTGACAGGCCATACTTTTCCTGAATGATCTGTTCTGACAAGGATTATCGCTTGTTATTCCTGCAAGCTTTCACTCTTCATCTGAGATTTTCTTGACTCTCAGATATCTATTTCTTTGAATTGGTGTGCTTTGTCAAGCTGTGCTTTAAGTTGTCCTGCTAAGTTGATGTTTCACGTTAATTCTGCCTTGAGAATCTTGGCTCCAAGTTTATTCATCTCATCTTTGCTTAGAAAGTGGGTAGGTCCATCTTCTGAATTATATCCAGAAAATGAAGTCTTAGTTTCCTGTAGAAATTCTCCTTGCTGAGGGGGAGAGCCTGGATTTTCTTCCTGTGATTTTTCTCTCATTGTCTTTGAAATTTCTTGAATATCAGCAATACTTCTATTAGGTTTAAGTAATTTTTTATCTGAATTTGGTTTCTCTCCTCCCCTCTTTTCATGGCTCCAGGGTAATGAAATTTGTTTAGTGCTTTCATCAGGTTTTAGAAAACTAAGACTCACAGAGTTTTGACCTAATAATGCTGAGGAGCTAGGTGGTTCAGAATCTCTACTCTGACATAACTTATCATCAGAAGGTCTCAAGAAGTTATGTTTGAAATGTCCAAGTAAAGAAAAATCATGGTTTTTTTTTCTTGAATCATAATCTTTTCTCAGTAGATGGGGTTCATTTCTGTCCGATTCTAGAAATTGTGACCTATTGTCTCTTTCATCTGCTCTAGATTTATCTTCAGTAGATAATTGATCACAAGTTTCCCTGTTGTTACCACCTATAATATGTTCCTCTGTGTTTTGCTTTTTATGTTCATGACCACTCTGCTCTGAGTATCTTGATTTTTTCCACCATTCTCTTCCATAGTTGTCCCTTTGTGATGCTGCTTTTTTAGCTTCTTCTAAGCTCAACTGAACTGTCTCTATTGATCTGTATCTCTCTGCTACAAGATCCTTAAAATTTCGATTTTGTTTCTCAGCTTCTTCTTTCATTCTTTGATAAGACTTTTTAAACCACCTTAATCCACCATCTGCTATCACTGAAACTTGAGCAACTGATAATGAATTACGATCTTCTGGTGGTAGGCCTGTTCCACCATCTTTCCAATAGGGGTTCAGCTCTCTTTCAGACAGTATATACTGCTCGACAGCCTGGGCTTTCTCTTGCTCTGTTTTCTTTGCTGTCTTTTTTTCAGTTTTGACTGAGGATACAGTTTTCGTAAACATAAAATTGAAAGTCATACATTCATCTCTCTGAACAATGTGGGACTCTTCTGTTTTATCTGACTCTTCCTTCTTCAATTTCCAGGCTTTTTCTATGGAAGTTGCCTGCAATGGAATTGCTTCACCCATTCATCTTCAGAACTCAATGAGTTATCAGATGACTCATTTTTTTCATATATCCATTTCTGTCTTTTTTCTTCTCTTTCTTAACTTTTTTTGGAATGTTTTTTCTTTTTCCTTTTTCTCTTCACAGAATGTTCCTGGGAGAGTTGTTCAACTTGCTCACTCACATGGGCTAACATCCTCATTTTCTCTCCTGGAAGTCACTTCAGTTATTTGGGCCTTTCTTCTTTCCATAAATCTGCTTGAGCCTGTTGAAGGATCTCAGCCCAAGTGTGCCATTTTTGTTCTTTCAATTCTTTGATGTTTTTTCTACATTCCAATCTGCTGTCAGAAGCTGACATTATTGTTGTTATCCCACATGGTAGTCTTTAAGGTACATTAACTCCTACGACAAAATAAACTTTGTAAGATTGAAACTCATTAAGACTAAGTTGGCCAAGGAAATGTAACTTCAGTACATACTATTCTAGGTGTAGGCAAATCACCTTAGATGAAACTTACTCTACATTATAAGAAGGCTTGAAAATGTCACCCCCATTTTTACAAGGAATGTTTTTAATGGAGGAGGGGATTCTGTTTACTCAGTGAACTAATTCATAGTTTAGGAACTTCACAAAATAGGGGTGATAAGAGTTTGTGACTGTATGGTGCCCAAAAAACTTTGTAAGTTTACAAATAAGGATTTTTGAAAAGGTCTTTTTCTTGTACCTTTTCCTACACAGTAATCAATTATCAATTCTTCCTTTTAAAATATAATCAGTTAAATGCTTCATAGGTTTTTAACCTTATCATAATAACCCTTGATAACCTAACTAATATCTTCACAATTTTCATAACTGATTTCAGATGAAACTTCTTCTCTACTATAGGCAAACCCAGAAGCCACCAGTTTCTTAAACTACAGTACTGGGGCAGCTAGGTGGCACAGTGGATAGAGCATCGGCCCTGGAGTCAGGAGGACCTGAGTTCGAATCTGGCCTCAGACTAACCACTTGACACTTACTGGCTGTGTGACCCTGGGCAAGTCACTTAACCCCAACTGACTAAAAAACAAAAAAAAATACCCTTAAACTACAGTACTTTAGAATATCGCAACATATGATCAGCAGGGCTGATAAAATAAGATGATAGTTCTCAAATATTTTTCACCTTCCTTTCAAAATTCAGTTCATGATTTAACAACATCCAGATGAAATAGATATACTGTTAGGAAAGCAGCTTCTGATACAGTGGTTTCCCAAATTTTACACTACAAGAAAATTTAGAGGCATTATAATAATAGTCACAAAATCATGAATTTAAATACATGGAACAAAATTCAGGAGAAGAGATTTCCAAAAAGGAAGCTCTCACTTTATGGACAAATTTTTCCACTTGAACCCCCTAAAATAGAAGGCAGGTTTCTGATAAGGATCTGAAGTGGGCACCTCTTATTCCAGTTCCTTAGGGTCCCCAGCAAATAATCAAGAAATTGAGGTCAGTGGTCTCTCTGGGACAAAAGATGTCAAGGAAGCAGGTAGGGTCTCAGGCTCTTTTATGTCTGCCTTCCTAACAGAAAATTACTGAGACCTCCCCTGACAAATGGAAACCAACCCTGATTGGTGGCTATTTAAATTTAAGGAGGAGGTGGGCTGAGAGTTCACACCTCCTCCTGGTGGGGGGGAGGGGCATAAACTGACATTCAAGAAGCCTCTAGCAATCTGGGTGAAGGAGACCATTTTATTCAGAATTCTTCTGGACAGGTCACCCCAAACTTTGATGAAGTGAGCAAGGATGCCTGAGTCACTGCCAGTAGTATGGACTAGCTCAGGTTGGCTTTTGTTGACAGGGGAAAGCCCAGGCCTTGGGAGGGGCTGGAATAGGATGGCATTCCTCAGCTAAAATGGGCCAGAAAGAGTTTCTCTTTAAGCTAGCAGATGAGATGTCCTTGAAAACAAAGAAGGAAATATTACAAATTAATATTAATAATAAAATGATACAGCATTAAAATTAAATTTCCTTAATGAAACAGGATAAACTCTGAATGAGTTCCATTAGCATGGGCCATGATGTCTCTGGATGACAAGAGAGATGAAGGAAAAGTCGTTCTGTTATATTGCTGGGGAGGGAGAAGTGAACCCTTTGAAAGAGGACACATATTTCAGATGGTTCTGGTGGTTTCTCATTCCATGAGATCAGCTCAGTGTTATAGAATATTATAATCGATGTCCATGTCCATTTCTCTTTTTTGGTATCAACAACTCTTTTAGGTCAATATGTAGTTGTATTAATTGTATTTTTTTATTGTTCAGTCATGTCCAACTCTTTGTGACCCTATGGACCATAGCATACCAGTACTGTCCATGGAGTTTTCTTGGCAAAGACACTGGAATATTTGCCACTGTAATGCTATCAGCATCCTAATTGGATATTGAGGCAAGCAAAGATTAAATGACTTTCTAATTGTGTGACCCAGGGCAAAAGTCTGAGACCAGACTAACTCCAGGCCTAGCATTCTATCCACTGAACTACCTAGATGCCTCCAGTTAATTGCAAAACAAAACTTTATTTGATTTATTTTACTTCTTCTAGGAGTTGCATTAATTTTAATTTTTGTTCATAGCTCTCTTTTTGTAGTTATACCACTGACTTCACACTTAGGAATGGCACATCAATAAAGAGCCTTACAATGTCTACTAAAATATAATCTTTCTTTCAGATATTTGGCACCTTCAACACTCAGCAACTCATACCCTTTCCTCTAAGAAAATTCATAACGTGTAGACCCTGGAAGGTCTTTTTTTTTTCTGGAGTGCTCAAGATGCTTTCCTATGGTAGTAGAGATTTTTGATGGGCTCCTTGTAGAATTCTTATAAATGGACACTATATCTATACATCTATTTCTTGTCAACCAGATAGAAACCAGCCTTTAACCTGGTAATGGCTAGAGCTGAACAGCTAGGGACAGGAGAATCAGGATACAAACAAAAGTTTAATTTCAGAGTGAGGAAAACGAGGATTGCAAACAGAAGCCACCCCTCCTGAGAAAGGGCTTAACATGATGGGGCAAGGTAGTGCTTTAAAAGTATACATCAAAAACCACAAGTAGGCTGGACTATGACATAATCATTCTCAAATCTTGAGTTGCTGTTTCCAGGGCAGGCTCCTGTGGCATTCCTGGGTCCTGTGGGAACAGTCTCCAAGGTGTCTGTCAGAATGGGGGAGGGTGGGGTACACAACTAGCAGGAATAGGAGTTCAGTACCTATTTCAGTTCATTTGGCAGATATGAGGAACAGGGATTGTGAACGTGTCAAGAAGGTGATAGATGGCTGTAGACTGCACCGTATTGGCTCTAAGGTCCCTGGAAAATGGGGGGGGCACAAATCCCTCAGTGAACACCTGGTTGTGGTCAAAGTAATGCTCTTTGCCAGAAGGTAAGAACATCCAGAACACAAAGGATTGTTGTTATGCCAAGCTCAGGACACAGCCTGTTTGCTGGGCCTTAGCTCTAGGAAACAGGGTACCTTCAAAATATTTTGACAATCTATATATATAGGTATAGGTAAACATATATACACACGTATATAGACTAGGTAGCACAGTGGATAGTGCACAGGTCTTGGAGACAGACTTGAATTTGAATACTACCTCAAACTCCCTACTAGCTCTGTGACCAAGGCAAGTCACTTAACTTCTCTATGCCCTACTTTCTTCATTTATAAAGTGACAATAAGAACATATATCTCACAGTGTTGTAAGGAGCAGATGATTTAGCATATAGAAAGTGCTTTGCCAAATGTAAAGTACTAAATGAATGCTAGTTAATTGCAGCAGTATTGCTATGTGAATGCTGACAGTTTGGAGGAGTCAAGGATCAAAGGTTAGATATCTGATCACTATATATGGCAAATAAAATTCCAAGAGACAAAGTTCTGAGTATGAAAATCAATTTATTAATATAGGCCAACAAATAATTGATAAATTGAGGTCAGTGCTCTCTCTGAGTGATCAAAGACATAAAGGGAGGATCTCAGGTTAATTGGGTCCTGTATTAGGACCCAGAAAATTACTGGGACCTCCTTTGACAAGTGAATGGCAACCCTGGTTGGTGGGCATTTAATGAGGAGGCAAACTGAGTTCTCAATTCCTCCTCTTGGGGGAAGGAGTGTAAGCTGAGGTTGGTTTAAAAATAATTCTTAATTGAATGGGGGTCGATTAATTCTAATCGATTGAAGATGGCGTCCAGGGTGTTGTCTTCTCACTTCTGAGCTGATGTGAGGACAACCCTAGGCTGAAGAAACCAGGTGGGGGGGGAAGGTTAAGAGTACTAAGCCAGGGACTCAAAGCTCTCTCCCTGTGTTGTAACTCTCCCTGTTAATGTGGCTGCACAAGTACCCTGCTAAACTCTGGGAAACCTTGAAGCTGAGGCAGGGGATTTACTCTCACCTGTTTGAACACTGCCTCAAGTTATCACAAAATGAAGGAACACCCACAGCAGTCCATCATAAACCTAATGGGGTGAAGTATAAGATAAATCCAAAAAATGGACAACATGAGTTTGTCCAGCATGCTCCCATCCCACTCTACTTTCCCTCTGAATCCCAGATGGTTCTCTAGGGTGGTGAGGGCTGAATCCGTGTTTATAGATATACCAACAACGACAAGCGTTCAAGGTGCGTGAGAAAGACTTTGGAAGCCCCATCTGTATGAATGAGACCTTTACAATGAGATCTTAGACAAGAAATTCAAAGCAATGGTGACCAGAGAGCTCTGGATCTAATTGATGAAGCCTATGGATTTGATTTCTATATCCTCAAGACTCCAGAGGAGGATCTGTGCTCCAAGTTTGGGATGGATTTGAAATGAAGAATGCTATTGTGTCTTGTCTGGAGGGACTCTCAGCTCCACCCAAATGATCCAGAGAAGAGAGAATCTATTTACAACAAGTACCAGGAGTTTGTGATCCGAGAAGAGGTGAATGTGTTGGGCTGACATTAGAGGAAACAGTGGAAAAACAAAGGCTCCTGGAAGAAAAAGACCCTGTCCCTCTGTTCAAAGTATACTTGGAGGAACTCATTCAGCAGCTTCAAGACCAGGCACTTTCAAAGCCAGCTGTGATGCAAAGGAAAGCCTGGTGGTCAGCAGCTTCCCAGAGACCAAACTGTTTGATTAAGAGGCCTCTTTCTCTTCTTCCTCCTCCTTTTCCTCCTCCTCCCCATCGTATCCAGTCCAAACCCACCGCTGCATATTTCACAGGGAATTGAGAAGTAGAGTATATAAAGACTTTCTTCCTCGCCCCTGCTGGCCACCCAGCAGAGTTCCTGGCCTGCCTCTGATGGGAACCAAAGTGACATACCAGCTCTGAAGCACAGTACTCCCTGAGCTCCCAATGATGCTTTGAACTCAATACTTTTATTTTTCTGAGACACAGTCATTCAAATGAGCAATAAACAAATCCATCCAATGACAAAAAAAAAATTCTTAATCATATACACAGAAAGAGAAATGAAGGCAGCACTAGGATGACTAGGGAACAGGGCAATTCTCTCATAGTTCTTCCTGATACCATTTTTGGAACTTTCTCTCACAAATGCACATACTCACATGTGCACACATGGATACACAAATACATGCATACACACACACACACACGGATTGGGGTGGAGGAATAAAGGGAGGCTGGAGGCATAAAGACAGTGGAGAGGAATGAGTGGAGATCTCAGTTGGTCACAACCCCCAAAGACTTCACCCCAGAATTGTATTATGAAACTTGTTTCACTTCAGGGTAAGGTCCCAGTAATGTTCAGCCCCATACTGTTTGAAATGCTCCCTGGCCATGTTCTCTGTGGGGCACTGTTTGAACTTCATTTCTCCACAGCTCCCATCTTTGGCTGTGCCCTCCCACATCAATGTACACATGTTGATTTTTTTTTCCATGGAATCATCAGCATCCCCTTTTGGGTTAGATGTCTTTTCATCCCATTTTATCCTGTGCATCATAAGACACTTGAATTTTTTCTGTGCCTTAGGGCCCCCTTCTACCACCACCACCCCTGAAAGGTACAGCTGCCCAGCATTGGCCTCAATCTGGAACTTCTTGGATGGGTTACTCAAATTTTGAACTCTATATACAGATATGTGTACCCCCTGTGAAATGTCTTCCTTTAGCTTTTTGATTTTCTTGACCCTTCTCTCTTCTGCTGTTAGTTTTGGGGCAGCATTTGCTTCTTCATGTACTTTCTGTCTTTTTGCCATCTGGGCTCTGATATGGGCTTCCACTTTTGGTGGATCTTGAATAGCTTCAGAGCCTAATGTTCTCACCAAATTGGAAATTGTCACTTTGTGTTCAGGAGGAGGCATCAAACCCAGCCTGACTTTCTCTTGTAGCTCCCTCTGAGCTGTCCTATGGATGCGTCTTCTAAGTTTCTTCTGCTCCTTCCTGGTGAGATACACTTCCACCATCACTGGCTTGTCACTGTCCACTGGAGGGGTTAGCTGTGCTGGATGCTCTACAAAGTTTGTGATCCCAAAATAATTCTCTTCCTTGAGAGCTTCCCCACTAGGGTCAAATCCACTGGGGGCAATGTAGGAGTCCCACTACTCAATATCAGGAGCCTTTCCTTTTTTGAGTTCCTGTTTTGGAGCAATGAGTGCCAGTCTGGTTGAAGTGTGAATGCCAATGTTTTTGGCTGCCTGTGAGATCTCTTCCTGTAGTTTCTCTACCTGAGCCTTTGTCTGTAGTCTCTCGGTAATCTTTTCAAATTTGCCCTTGTCATGGAATTTAATGGTGCTGGGAAGGTACAACGGAATCAAAAACTATGTTGGATTCTGTTTCTTCCAATAGCTTCTTTTTGAGCTTCTGTTTGAACTGTTGCTGCTTCACAGCCTGAATGTTGGCCTTTAACATTGGCATTCGGTGTGTCAACTCAATCTCTTTGCCTATAGCATCTACTATGCTGCCTTGTTCATCCAGGGTCAGGGGTATAGGCTTTGTCTTGTTTTTCAGCTCCACCTTTGAAGGAGCAATGCCCATAGCATGAAGGTTAGTCAATCCAACCATGTTAGCATTGCCAGTAAGTCCTGGCTTTCAGTGTCTGCTGAGCCTGGATGAGGGCTTGTAATTAGCTGCTTTCTGAGCCTTTTCAATGGCATCATTCACCTAGGTGGCAGCCTTAGAAGGCTGAAATAGTATTGCCAATTAGTAGCCACTGTGATTGTGAGGAGGAAGCAGTCTTTTGTTGAGTGGTGGGAGGTCTAATGAAGCTCAGCTGTTTTTTCCTTTCCTCAATCTGCTCAGTGACTGCCTCCATCATTTGTTTGATCTGCAATTTAGTTAACATGCCTGGGTTCTCAGATGGTAGTCCAGGAATTAACTCTGGCTGCTCTTCCAACTCGTCAGACCTTGGTATATACCTCTTCTTCACCCCTCATGACTCCATAGATATCTCTGAGTCGTCACCAAATACCTCCTTCAGTTCTTGTTTTCAACTGCTGTCACTTCTAGACTTGGAATGCTCAGAACTATGGCCCTGTTCCATTATCTCAGTTTTTCAATGAACTGGAAGATAGAATCATTAAGAAAAGGCTTCAGGTGATCAGCTGTTGTCTTCTTATCCATGCCCTTTCCTGCACGATTTAATGCTGCCAGGACCACTGTGGGCTCTGAGAAACCCAACACCCTTTTCCCTGTCTTCTCAATCCATGGCTTCAGCTCATCTAGCTCCCTCTTGGCCAGGGCCATTCTGTAGAAGGAAGAACAAAAGGCAGTGAAACACCGGGATACTCTACACAGCACCTCACAAACTTTGGGTGCTGAGACCAACTTTTTGGTTTCTGCAACTACAGTACAATCCCTTCAGGGTCCCCAGCAAATAATCAAGAAATTGACATCAGTGGTCTCTCTCTTTGACCAAAGATGCCATGGGAGCAAGGAGGGTCTCGGCTCTTTTATATCTGCCTTCCTAACAGCAAATTACTAGGACCCCCCTGGAAAATGGAAACCAACCATGATTGTTGGATTTTTAAGAAGGAGTTGGGCTGAGAGTTCACACTTCATTCTGGTGGGTGTAAGCTAACATTCAAGAAGCCTCTAGCAATCTGGGCAAGGGAAACCATTCTATTCAGGGCTTCTCTGGCTAAATTTCTCCTTTGTAACCAGGTCACTCTAAACTTTGATGCAAAGACTGAGGATTCTTCACCCCCCACCTTTTCTCCCCCGGTCACTGCTACTATTGTGGACTAGCCCACATTGGCTTTTGTTGACAGGGGAAAGCCCAGGCCTTGGGAGGGGCTGCAATGGGATGACATTCCTCAGCTAGAACGGGCTGTCAAGCTAGTGAAGAAATGGCCTTTCAACCCAGAAGGAAATATTACAAATTATTATTAATAATCAAGTGATACAGCATCAAAATTAATTTTCTTTAACGCAACAGGACAAACTCTGAGTGAGTTCCACTAGGCAAAGCCAGGATGTTTCTGAGTGACAAGAGAGATGAAGGAAAGACTGTTATATTGCTGGGGAGAGAGGAGTGAACCCTTTGAAAAGGATACACATTTCAGTTGGTTTTAAGGTGTTCTCCTTCCATGAGATCAACTACAGTGTTGTAGAATGTTATAACTGATGTCCATGTCTATTTTTCTTGTTCATTATCAACAACTCTATTAGATTAGTTTATGGATGTAGAACAATCCACTGTCTTTAGCCTGGGCCTGATCTCAGGGCTTTGCAGGCCACAAGAGGCTCTTTCCTGGGGGCCAATAAAATGGTAGTGTGGAATACAGTTGCCTAGAAATGCAAAGTGGGTCAATGGACCTCCTGGTCCTAAACAGAGTGAAAAGAAATGAGTCTTCTTCTCAGCTCCTCCCCCACCCTTTTCCAGATTTGAATAGGAATAAAAGCCCATGGCAAGAAAAGAAATCGCTCTTTTCAACAACGCAAGGATCAAAGACCACTCCAAAAGACTTGTGATGGAAAATGCTATTCACATCCGGAGAAAGAACAATGGAGTTTGAATGCAGATCGAAGCATACTATTTGCTCTCTTTTTTTTGGGGGGGGGAGCGTTTCTTCTTTGTCAAGTTTCCTCCCATTGTTTCTAATTCTTCTTTACAACACGACTAATGTGAAAATATGTTTAATATGAATGTATATGTAGAGCCTTTATCAGATTGCATGCCATCTTGGGAAATGGGGAGGGGAGGGAGGTGGACAAAATTTAAAATCCAAAAGGTTATGGAAGTGAATGTTAAAAACTAAAAATAAATTAATTTTTAAAAAATCACTAAATCTGCCTGTGTCCCATAGAACAGAATGAGTAAGACATCATTATTATACTCTTGTTTCTCCAAAGTCAAATACCCAACAAAATAATAGATCCTGGTTGGGCCACCTAGACCCCTCCTTCCTGGTTTCCACCTGTGAATCTCTGATTCATAAACTGTTTCATTCTACCTAGGTGTAAATCTAGCTCTTCCACCTGTGTATCTCTCAGATCTCAGGTTTTGAGATTACAGGACTTAATACCACATCACCACCAGCACTGAAACAAGCTTATAACTTTATCCAAATAGCAAGTCTTAAACATTTTATCAGGTAAAATGTAAAGAATTTTTGGAAACCATGATTATAAAGTGAATGAAATGAAATATACTCATAGAAATAGCCGTTTTTAGACAACTCTTTAACAGCTGAGTCTATAACCTAACAGTATCTAAATTACAAGAGGAGTTAGTTTTCTAACTCTGCCGGTGTTACTAATGTACTTAATCAAACATGAACAACACTAGGAAGTACATATACAGCTTTACGAGTTTGAAGTGACAACTGTTATTACTGGGTTGGCTTCAAAATTGACTAGCCTAAGGATCATAAGCCACTACTGTTAAAATTTCTCACTCTATGGACAAGAGCTTCTTACCAATGATCCTGAAAGGTGAGTGTGCATGACTACCAGATGCTTATCTAACTTTCCTTGAAATAGACTAAGAAGTCAACGTTTCAGAAAATTCTTAGGGAAGGGCTGTATAATGGGTAGGGAAATGAATTGAATCTTCTCTCTTTAGATTCTGGTCCCCAAGTAAAAGTAAGTCACTGAATTGTAACCTGATTATGAAGCTAGATCTCAAGTTCTTAAACTATTGACACTGATTATATGTTAGTCTGTTGCCTAAGTTCAGTACTCAGCGTTATTTCTCAAACTAGTTACTTCAAACTGTTAGCATGATTGGTAAAATCTTACTATCTGATATATTGCTAAGTCCTTTTTTAAAAGATACATCAGTTTTAAACAATTAAATCTATAAAGCAGGAGAATCAATGTCCACTTGATCACAAATATCCCACTTAAAATGAAACCAGAATTCAGTCAATTACACCTGAATCTATTTTCCCAAATGTTATCATAGAGAATGTCTAAGTAATAATTTCAATTAGTAAGCACTATTCTTTACAAGGACTAATTATTTCAAGCACTTCCTAAGGCCTACAGTTTTTCAGCTAATCCACTGTCAAAAATTAAAAGTGCCATTCCCTACTTTTTAAGCTCTAATCTACCGTAATTCTCCTAATGGGAGAGCATCATTAAAAATCACATTCTGATTCAATTTCATGACATCTTTTGACCAAATCAAATCTGGGTTTTATAACTGCTGATGGCAACATGTGAAATCTCACACATTTGTGTCAAAGCTTCTAGACTGAGAACTTACTGTTATCACTTAGCTCATTCTTAAAGGTATGTGTTGAGATCCCTAGTTCCATATAATTTTTATTATTTTTCTTCAAAATACTCAAATATCCTGACCAAATTCTTGTCATTACCTTCTCACTTGACAGCTTCACGTTCCCATCCCCTGATTTGGAGCTCAGGAACTTCCAGCTGCCAAATAAAAAAAGACACCTGAAATTTCCCATATCATTCTTCTTTCAAAAAATGTCTTTAAACTTTTCTCAACATGCTTACATTTTCTTCTTTGATCTCTCTCTCTCTCTCTCTCTCTCTCTCTCTCTCTCTCTCTCTCTCTCTCTCTCTCTCTCTCCCTCCCTCTCTCCATATATATACATAAACATATATATAAACATATATATATATATATATATATGTGTGTGTGTGTGTGTGTGTGTGTGTGTATACACACATAAACACATGTATATCCCTCCAGGGGTCTGGAAAACCAAACCTTCCTTATTTCTTTGATATTCTCTCTTAAATATTCATTTTGCTAACTCATTTCCTACATTCATCACATTCAACCATATCTCAGACTCACTGAGATTTCACTCCACTGAATTTCTCTTTATAATTTTAGCACACATACTGATGTTAAACAAACCCAGTGACTTACTCAAATCTTTACTTTCCTAGTTGTGTAGGTAATTTACCTATACATTAGGTAAATAGGTAAATCTATTTTGCTAGGTGGTGTAATAGATAGAGCACTGATGCTGGAGTCAGGAAGACCTGAGTTCAAATCTAGCCACAGACACTTGACACTTAGCAAGTCTCTTAACCCTAATTGCCCCCCAAAAAAAATTAAACCAAAAGACTATCATTATTAAACACATTGTTTGATTGATCACAATTCAGGTATTTTTTAGGAGATTAAATCCCTTCTCTCATTGCCCCAGAAGGGGAATGAAACTTGCACTACCTGGGATAAACCACTCAAAAATCCACTAAGATGTTCTTAGTAATTACAAAAACCTTTAGGAGGCCTGCAGTGACTTACATCCCTACCGAGGCACAGGAGTGGGGTTCTAAGCTCTCTAAGTCTTAGCTAGCAGCTTGTAAAAGACTTGACTGCTCAATTTCCACTTGAGGTCCGGCATGTCCTTTATAAAGACCAACTCAAAACATTTTTCCAAATTAAACCACGCTTAATATTTTCTCTATTTACTCTTCACTTTTCAGCATCTGGAGACAGCTAATATTTTGTTCCAAATCAAGAGAGTTGTGTTTTCAAATTCTGAACATTTCTTCTACAAATAGTTCTTACCAGAGTAACATTCATAAGACCACTAGGGAAAAACGTTGATCAAAGTGTACCTTAATAATAAAAATTTACTTTTTCAGTTTTAAACACTCTCCCATAATGTCAGATATTGGATGAGCAATTGTAGGACACTGAAATGCCTTCAGACAGGGAGGAATTGTAGCCCTAAATTTGCATAAGGAGCTCCTCCTATTCTATTTACAAGGAGATTTAGATGTAAGAAGAAAGGAGTTGTTCTACAAAAAAGAAAAGGAACCCTGGGAAGCCATGCTAGAGAACAACTTAAATGCTGAGGTTACCCTGTAACTCCCAACAACATTTAAAATTTAGAGGCTTCCTTTTCAAGGGAATGTGTCTCCAACTCTAAGGCTAATGTGGGGTTAGGTGGATAACTGAGATCAGGACTTCAGGTTCTGAAAGAACAAAAAAAATCTCTTAAAACAATAAATTTCATGAATTTCAAAGTCCCTTCCTTAAATTAGCTTCCCTTTTTCATGAACCAGGAAAGGGTTAACATTTAAAATCCAGTTTTGGTGGCCAAGAGGCCAGACAGTTCTCAATATTCAAATTGAACATAATCTACAAATTTGAGTTTGGGGCTCCAATCACATCTGAATTTACAGCCCTTGGTATTCAAGATAATTTCCCAATTAAAGTTCCAGTCTCAAAAGTAGGAAGGAAACCTACCCTCAAGTTGCTGCTTCTGTAAGTTAAAACAAAATTCCTTTCTACACTCAGCTTCACTTAGTCAATCAGCATTTGTTAACTCTATCTTATCAGTAGAAAGGGTAGATACTTAACTTCTAAAACTGGTTGGAAAGGGGGGATAAAAAAAAAAACACCTGGAGAGAAGTTGGAGTCTAGGAAAAAGAAAAGCTATCTTTGAAATCCACAGCTGTTCCCACCTCTCTTCTTAGGAATTGTACTATAGCTATTTCCAGCAAGCAAGGAAAGGTAATTAGTTAAGGGAGAAGGAGCTGAGGGAAGTAAGGGAACTGGAGAAGGGGTTAAGGTAGGCTGGAAATCCGGAGGCTACATCAAAAAGGTAGCAGGCCAAATGAGTGAGGAAGAAGAGGGTAAGCAGGGTAAGGGGGCAGAGAAGGAATTGGGGGAAAGACTGGGCTAATGCCACCAGATGACTGAATTTTGTGGCAGGATCATTTGGGGCTTCTGTCTCTCATAATAAGCTTTAAATCTTTTAAAGATCCATATGGGGGCCACAATGATTCACCAGCTGAATTAATTGTTGTTTTAGACCAAATATCACAGAACTTAAACTTTTGCTCTTGCTCTCTCTTTTTTTCCCATCCCTGGCACGTTAGGGAGCTCTCCCTTATCCGATGCCATAAGATGTTTTTCTAAGGGAGTTCCTTTTGGCACACTGTTTTGGTTTTTTTTGCTATTTTTGGAGGTGTACATATGTATGTATGCATGTATATGTTATATTTGTACAAATATTTTACAGCAATATTGTTCAATGAATAATTGTGAAGAAACAAATTATTCTGAGTACTATAAACACTCAGATCAACTATAAAGGATCTATGAAGGAAGATGTTATCCACTTCCAGAGAAAGAACTGATAAATAGAAGTAAACATAGTATGATTAAAAAGTTTATCAAATGTCACACTAGAAGAAAAATTAAAAATATAATCCCAATATCATGAAATTAAATGCATGGAACAAAATTCTTTTTTTTTCCAGAAATTATTTTATTTAGGTAGGTAACTGACTGAGGGCATCTCATTTGTAACCAAGATGGAATTCACAGTATGATACTGCATTCACACTTTAAAAAATATATCTGTATGTACAGGAATTTGAAAATAGATATAAACATACATTACTTTCCAAGGTCCAGTTTCATTTCCTTGTCTCCCCCCACCCAAACTAAATCAAAACAAAAAATAAAAAAGGCAGAAAATTCAGCAAGGCCAACCTCTCCAAAACAACTTTAAAATTTAAGGAATGATAGTAACAGTTAAAACAAGAAAGTCTGACACAGCATCATGTATCACCGTAGAGTATTACTGAAGGAAAATGGAGTTTTGAACTCAGATGGTACTGGATTACTTAAAACTTATTTTTCAGTAAAAGTAAGCACTGATTTCTAAAAGAAAATTTACTCTTTACAAATAACTTCACATGTTCACTAGTAGAAAGTAATCCAGTGCAGCAACAAGTGACTTTAAATTCACCAAGTGTATAAAGTTAGGTTATAACTGGCTTTGCAAGAAGCTATACTGTAGGAGGCCCACCAGAGTTCAACATGACCATTCTACTGTTTCTGTTCTGTACCGTAATACAGCTGTGTAGCATTATACAAGGTACCCTGATGTTCAACTATTTTGGCATTTAAATTGGATTTCAAAGGTGATTTAAAAACAATAAAAAATTTAGTTTTTGATTTTTTTTAAAAAAGGGAGCATTGGGAAGAAGAGGCATTATATTATCTCATCCAAGCTGCAAGTCTCAATCCTCTTACAGGAGGCATGCCAGCTGTGAAGATGGGAGGTGGCACGGGATTGCCCACCTGGGGGGCACAACTTGGAGGCACAGCTGGAGTAGGGCAACTGATGGGTGGCATCTAAAGCCTTGGAGTATAGTGGGGAGGAACAGCCTGAGTTGGTAACAATCATAAAGGTGGAAAACTGGGGTTATGTGGGGGTGGTTGGTGGCAGACATTTTGGAAGCAGGGTGCTAGGAAGCCTGAACAAAATTCAGTACTAATCAGATGTTATTTAGTCCGATGTATTTCCAAATTACCTTACATAGGAAAGTACCCTATCACACATAGCTCGAATACAGCTGAAGAAACTGAGGTGGAACTTACTTTCTTAACATAACCGGATTTTTAAGGGGAGCTGATTGTTCCCATTCTAGCTAAGTATAAGCCTGGCTCTTCCACTTGTGAATCTCTCTGTTTATGAGCTTTCTTTTTGTGACATTTAAAAAATTTTGAGTTTTGAAAAGACTTTGAATATTATCTCCACAATGGATAAATAATTGCTGAAAGGAAGAAATATCATGTCCTTTATTTGCAATCTCCTCAATTCTAACTCAACAACATTTTAAAGGCTCACTGCTGACTAAAAATAAAAATGATAATAATGTACAAAAGTTTCCTAAATTACAATGATTGCAAAGTAGAAATTGATAAAAAAAAAAAACAACCACAATGCAACAACATGGCAAAAGTCAAGATTCGTTTACAGCCATGTCTTCCTCTGGGTGCTGTTCTGCAGCATCTTCTTCCTGCTGCTGTTTCTTCCAAAGTTTGGCCATGGCCAGCAATTTGAAGTTGGACTGGTTTGCTACATCTTCTGGAAAGATGTAATGGTAATACTCTTCCCAGCCAGCAACAGACTCATCTTCTGCCTGTATTTTTCTTCTCTTCTTCACTTTCTCTGGAATGAATTTGTCCACTCTGTCCTTTTGAGATTCTGTTCCAAATTCATCTTCAAAGTTTCACCAGGATTCTAATAACATGAGTCTTTCTTCCTTCTCTTCACTGTTTCTCATCATTTTGTTGGCTTCTTCATAAATTTGTCTACATGGAGTTAACCCTTCTTCACTTCCTGCAGACAGCTCAAATCGGGCAAAACTGATCCATACCTTAACATGTTGTGTTCTCTGCAGCAATCTCCGGTAGAGACTTCTGGTTTTTTCAAATTCTTCTTGCTCGGTTTCAAAATCAAGGTAGGATTTCCAAAGCAACTCTGGCATGTCTAAGCGTGGCTGGCTAATGGCTAACTCATAGATGGCCCGGGCTCTCTCGGTGTCTCCAAGAATTGTCTCTGACTCAGCAAATTTGATCCACGATGTGCAGTTTTCTGGTGCATATTCCAGGAGCTTTTCATAGAGTTTCCGGCACCGGTCAAATTCTCAAAGCTGCAGCTCCAATTCAATGTAGACTCGAAACAATTTGTTTTTGGGACACTTGCCAATAGAAGTTCCCAAAACTCTTCTGGCAAATGGTAGATTTTTCTGTCTTACTTCAAACTGGGCATACAGAAGCCACACTTTAGCAAATGTGAACTTTGTGTGAGGAATCAGTTTCAGACAAGCTTGATATACCTCTCTGGTTCTGTCTGGATCCTTTGCCTCCAACTCTTCATAAAGTGCATAGTTGATCCAAAGGTATATATACCGCTTCCAGTGTCTCTTCTCTTGGATCGGTGGCACGTTTGCGATGGCCCTTTCATACAGCTCTCGTACAACGTCTGGCTCCTCCGCATCCCTTTCCACCAATCGCAAATAATCAAACCAGGCATCAACCAGGCATCGTAACTGAGGGGATTGGCCTTCACCTCTTCTTCATACTGGAATCTCTGCTTGCTCACAGTGATATCTTCAATACCTCTCCTATCCCCAAATTTCTTTTCGAAGACTGTGTAATTTTTAAAAAGCTCTTTGGCAGCCTGCTTTGAAATTCGATCCAGGGCATATTTGTAGATCACTCGTGCCTGTTCAAATTCTTTCTGATTTTCTTCAAACTTTGCAAAGGCCACATAGAGACGTTCATCCATGTTCTCCTCTCCAAAGAAGTCCACAGCTCTTTCATATACTTTCCTTGCATGGGCAACACAGCCAAGTTTTTCTTCAAAGCGAGCATACTTGATCCAGTTCTTAACATCAGGGTGCACCAGGACGAATCTTTGGTAAATGCCACGTGCCCGATCCACCTCTTTGTATCGCAATTCAAAGTTGATGTAAGAGGGCCAGGCCTGCTCCTCAGGTTACCACTCCATCCAGCGTTCAAATACTTGCCAGCCTCCAGCAATATTTCCCAACATCTCCTCCATATAAGCGTATTTGTGCCAGAACTGGCTGACCCGGGGAAGAGTTGTGATGGCCCGATTCCAGATGTTTCGGGCATGGTTTATTTGTCGATTCTTCATTTCCATTTCGGCATATCTTAGCCAGAGAGTGATGTTTCGGTAGTCGACTTCTAAGGCACGCTGGTATATGGAACGGGCTCTTTGAATTTCTTTCAGCCTCTCTTCCCATTGGGCGTATTTGAGCCAGTTACTAATCACGGTTCTGTTCCTCCTTATATTGTCCTCAAAAGTCTTTCTTTTTCTCAGCGTATAATCATGTAATTCTGCTTCATCTGCGATCTTCTGTTGCGGAGGTGGAGGCAGAAGCTCAAGTTCTCTTTCTTTGGCTTCCCTTAAAAGCTGTTCTGCTGTGATCTGCACTTCAGCGGGGGCTTTGTTTTTCGCCTTCAACACTTTGGGGATCCGCGGCTTTCCGGCTGTGGTGGAGGCTGCCATGTTTGCGTGGATGGACCCTCGACCTCTT
Organism: Phascolarctos cinereus; assembly: GCF_003287225.1. Classification (NCBI taxonomy): domain Eukaryota; kingdom Metazoa; phylum Chordata; class Mammalia; order Diprotodontia; family Phascolarctidae; genus Phascolarctos; species Phascolarctos cinereus. The sequence continues at coordinate 702,485,025 of NW_027555847.1, read as the reverse complement.
CAGAGCCGGCTCCAATGCCTGGGTGGTAACTTGTAAGCTCCCGGGCTGGCTGGATTCAATCGACAAACTACGGGCAAATGGTTTCTCCCTCCCGGTGACCAAGATGCCAAGGAGTCAGGGAGAGTCTGTCTCAGCCTACTTTATACCCAGGTCTGCCTCCCTGATTGCTGGGACCTCCCCTGAGAAGTGAACAGGAAGCCTGATTGGTGGGTATTTAAGGAGGAATGGTCTGAATTCACGCCTCCTCCTGGTGGGGGAGGGGTGTAAACTGGCGTTCAGGCAGCCCTAGCAATCTGGGCAAGAAAAACCGTTCATTTGGGATTTCTCTGACCAAGTTTCTCCTTTGTAAGCCCGGTCACCCCAAACTTTGATGAAGAGAGTGAGGATGCTTGGGTCACTGCTAATAGTGTCGACCAATCTAGCTTGGCTTTTGTTGACAGGGGACAATGGGATGTCATTCCTCAGATAGAATGGGCCAGGAAGGGTTTCTCTTTAAGCTAGCTGAAGAGATAGCCTTTGAATCCGGAACGGAATATTACAAATTAATATTGATAATGAAATGATAGTGGCAGCTAGGTGGCGCAGTAGATAGAGCTCTGGCCTTGGAGTCAGGAGCACCTGAGTTCAAATCTGGCCTCAGACACATGACACTTACTAGCTGTGTGACCCTGAGCAAGTCACTTAACCCCGATTGCCTCACTAAAAAAAATAAATAAAAGGCAAAAAAAAAAAAAGGATAATGAAATGATACAGCATTAAAACTAATTTTCTTCAATGAAACAGGGCAAACCTTACTGAATCAGTTCCACTAGCCAAAGCCAGGACGTTTCTGAATGATAACAGAGACGAAGGAAAGGCTGTTCTGTTACATTGCTGGAGAGAGGTGTGAACCCTATGAAAAGCATGCACATTTCAGTTGGTTTTAATGTGTTCTCCTTCCATGAAATCAGCTACAGAGTTACAGAATGTTATAGCTCATGTTTATGTCTATTTTTTTTCTTTTTTTCATTATCAACAACTCTATTAGATTAGTTTTTGGATGGAGAACAACCCACTGAGCCCTCTCTTCAGCCTGGGCCTGACCTCCGGGCTCTGCAGGCCACAGGTGGAGGTGCTTTCCTGGGGGCCAATAAAAGGGTAGTGTGGAATTCAGTTGCCTAGAAACGGGAACTGGGTCAATGGACCTTCTGCTTCTAAAGTGGGTGAAAAGGAATTAGTCCTCTCCTCCCCTCTTTCCCCAGCACCTACCCTCTTCCAGGTTTCAAAAGGAATAAAAGCCCATGACGGTAAATGAAATCACCACATTTCCCTGTGTCCACAGTGCAGACTGAGTAAGACATCATTATTATACCCTTTTATTTCTCCAAGTCAAACACCCAACAAAATATTAGATCCCATTTGGGCCATCCAGGCCTCTCCTTCCTGGCTTCCCACCTGTGAATCTCTAATTCATAAATTGCGTCATTCCTCCTAGGTGTGAATCTAACTCTTCAATTTGTCTCTCTGATTTGTAAACTTTCCCTTTCTAGCTAGGTGTGAATCTAGCTTTTCCACTCATGCATCTCTTAGTTCTCATGTTTAGGCATTATAGGACCTTAAACCATATCACCACCAGAACAGAAACAAACTTAAAGCCATGTCCAAATAGCAATTCTCAAACATTTTTTCAGATAAAACCATGAAGAAGGTGTTTTTTTAAAAAAACCATTGTTATAATCCTAGTGAAATGAAATACTTAACAAAAGAGTTAACTTTTAGACACTTCTTTAACACTGAGTCTACAACCTAACCGCATCTAAATTACAAGAGAAGTTTTTTTTTAACTACATAGTAATGCACTTAATTGTTCATTAACAGCATTATTCTTTACAAGGACCAATCATCTCAAGTACTTCCTAAGATCTACTATTTTCACCTACTCCACTGTCAAAAATTGAAAGTGACAATCCCTCCTTTTAGACTCTAACCTACCATACTTTTCCTAATAGAGGGACATCCTTAAGACCACATTCTGATTCAGTTTCAGGACATATTTAAATTAAATCCAGGTTTTATAACTGCTGGTGACAACATGTAAAATCTCAAAAATTTCTGACAGAGCTTCAAGATTGAAAACCGAATGCTATCACTTACCTCATTCTTAAAGACACTGTAGTGAGAGTTCTAGTTTCCAGTAATTTTCTTTTCTATTTTCCTTCAAACTACCCAAAAAATCTGACCAAATTCTTGTCCCCACCCTCTTACTCGGCAGCCTCATGTTCCTATCCCCTGATTTGAAGCTCAGGAACTTCCAGCCACCAAATGAAAAAGATACCTGAAATTTCCTATTTCATTCTTATTTCAGAAAACTTCCTCAAACCTTTCTCAACATGCTTACAATTTCTTCCTTAATCTCCCTCTGTGTGTATAAATTTAATATAATGTAAATTAACATAACTTTAAATAATTACATGAAGTGTTAATACAAAATAACACCTCAGAGCAAACTTTTAGAGGCAGAAATAATTTAAAGTCAGGGTAAAGTTCTCCACCTTGGAGGATATTAGCAAAAACCCTACTTCCCTGGGTAGTAGTTTCACCTGATTGAAATGCAAATACCTTGGCTAGAAGGCTATAGAATCAACATAAAACAGGCCCTGGGGACAGCTGTGTAGGCAGCAGCCTCAGCTTCTGAAATTTTTGCTTCAAGGACAACTTGGGGTTGGATGGCTGATCTAGGGAAGATTGCAGGGCCATCTAGCAGTGCTGTACTCTGGGCCAAGGTGAACTGACCTGACCAGGTCCCTGGCTGTAGGCAACGAAGAATGAGTTCATGTTGGATGAGTGTTGTCACAGAGAGTGGGGACCCTGCTGGCTGTGGTGACTCACTGAGTTCCTGATTTTGATTCCAGCATAGAGGAGTGAGCTGAAGTTCGCAGTTGCCAAGAGACTGTAGGGAACAGGAATATTGGCAGTGGGTGATGGCTTGTGGCTCAGGAGAGGAAAGGAATGCTTGAAGTCAGGCCCCCAGAGAGATCTCAGAAAACAATAGCACAAAAAACCTGAAGCCTGAGATTATTATGCCCTATACCTAAGGACTAGAGACCAACTTTAACACAAAGTCCAGAGATGAGAAATATGATGATGATGGTGGTGACAATGATGATAAAGCAAAAGAGAGAGAATCCACCCATAGGTAGTTACTATGGTGATGGAGAAGATCTGAGTTCAAACTCAGAAGAAAGAGTGAAGTTAAAATAGCTACTTCGATGCACTCTGGAAAGATGGTGGAGCAGATCAGAAATTTCCAGGCTTTCCAGATTTCCTCCACAAAAAAACAGAAATCGCCATGAAATGAAAGTAGAGAAGCAAAAATAAAGGAGCAAAGTAGTTGTCCTCTGAAGACAAATGGAGAGGACCTCAGAAAAGATGGGAACTCCTGGGGCTGAGGTTTGGCCTGAGTGAAGTGTAGACACCTCCAGGCCAACTCCTTTCTTAGTTCAACAAACAAATAACAATTAGCAGGCCCTGAGGCAGTTCTATAAAAAGGCAGACGAGGCCTTAGGATATTTCCCCTCAACTTTCACCTCACTCTTGGCTGTAAGAAATTTCACCTCAGGAGCTTTCACCTCACAAACTTTTGCCTCTTGAACTTTGATCTAAGAAGCAGCAGAAGGCTGAGTAGGGGAAGACTGAAGGACTCCCACTGTTTCTGGAAGCCAGGTTTAATGGTGCTGACCAGAAATGATACCAGGCAATGACTGTGGATGAGGAAGAACAATCATATGCCCAGCGAGTGCAGTTCCACAGGAAGCAAAAACATTTTTGGGACAGTGTGGCTGGGGGCCCTAACTGTGGCTAAGAGGAGGAGAAGAGTCCCCGAGGTTAAGCCCCTGGACATAATTCAGAAAATAACAGTAAGGAGGACTTGAGACCTAGGGCAACATTACCCACAATTTGGGATTCAAAATTGACTATAATAATAAGCTGCAATAAAAATAAAATAAATCAAAAATGAGCAAGCAAAGGAAAAAGAACTTGACCATAGATTACTATAAGATCTAAATTCATATTCAGAGGAAGATAGTAAGGTTAAAACAAGAAATCCACTCCTACCCCAAATTGAATCAGAATGTGATTTTTAAGGATGCTCCCTGATTAGGAGAAGTATGGTAGATTAGAGTCTAAAAGGAGGGATTGACACTTTCAATTTTTGACAGTGGATTAGGTGAAAAATAGTAGATCTTAGGAAGTGCTTGAAATGATTGGTTCTTGTAAAGAATAATACTGAATAGTTGAAATTATTGCTTTGACATTCTAGAACATACCATTTGGGAAAACAGATTCAGGTGTGAAAAACTAGGAATTCTAAAGAGATTTTAAAAAAATATATTTACAACAGTCTTTAACAATAGATCTATAACATAGGAGAATCAATATCTGTCTAATCACAGTTGTCACAAGCCCAAAAAGAGCTCTTGGAAGAGCTTAAAAAGGAATTGAAAAATCAAAAAAGAGAAAAGAAGAAAAAATGGGGGGGTGGAAAAGCAATCCAAAAAAAATTATGAAAAGAAAGTTAAATTTGAAAAAGAGGTACAAAAATTTTAAGGAAGAAAATAATTCCTTGAAAACTAGAATTGGGCAAGTGGAATTGAATGATGTTATAAGACATCAAGAAATAATAAAAACTAGGAAAAATAGAAGAGAATATGAAACATCTTCCTAGAAAAAACAACTGATCTGGAGAACAGATGGAGAGAGAATAAAAGAATTGTCAGACCACCTGGAAGTTATGATAAAATAAAAAAGAACCTTGATACAATATTATGAGAAATTATTAACGGAAATTTCCCTGAAGTTCTAGAACAAGAAGGTAAAGTAGTAATAGAAAAAAAAAATCTACTGTTCACCACGTGAAAGAGATCCCAGGAGGAAAACTTACAGGAATGTCATTGCCAAGTTTCAAAATTGCCAGGTTAAGGATAAAATATTTCAAGTAACAAGAAAAAAAAATATTTAAACTGCAGAAATATAGTCAGTATTTCACAAGACCTAGCAGCTTCTACACTAAAAGACCATAGGTCTCAAAATGTATTTTGAAGATCAAAAAAGCTGGGGTTGCATCCAAGAATAACCTACTAAGTAAAGTTAAGTATAATTCTGAATGATGAAAAAAAAAGGATATTTGACAAACTAAAAGACTTTCAAATACTTACGACAAAAAGATCAGAATTCGATGGAAAATTCAATATAAAAGATCCAGAAAAAATATGAGGAAAACATTAAAGACTAGTTATAAGGCACTTATTAAGGTCAAACTGTTATACTTCTTATACACAAAAATGTTATCAGCATTCTTAAAACTGTCATCATTACTAAGGTAATATGAAAGAAAGATTGGGGCTGAGTTGTGTATGATGGAGTGATTCTAAAAAACAAAATTGGGTAGGAAAGGGTTAAAAAAAAGTAGCAATTATCTCATACAGACAGGGTGTGAAATGAAGAACTAATGCAGAGGAAACAGGTGGGTGGAGGGCTGGTCATGTTAGACCCTTACTCTTATCAGATCTGGATTGAAGAAGAAACAATGTTTATATCTGGAAGGCTGTAGAAGTCTTCTGAACTTGTAGAGAGGTGAAAGGACCTGGGGAAAGGGGGGAGAAGAGACTATATTAAGATATAAGGGTGGGGGGGGGAGAAGATAAGGCAGGGAGTTTTGGAGGGCTGGGTAAAATAACGGATAGGAGAAAATAAGGAATAGGAGGATAAGGGGAGAAGATAACATAATAGGAATATAGTAAAAAGAGAGGCTGAAAAGGAAAAGAGCAAAAATAAGATGAAGGAAATTGACAAACGGTAATTATAACTTTGAATGTGAATGGGATGAACTCACCCACAAAACGGAAATAGATACCAGAATGGATTAAAAATCAAAATCCAACAATATGTTGTTTACAAGAAACACATTTGAGAGTGAGTTACACACAGTTAAATGGAGGGTTGGAATAGAATTTATTATACTTCAACTGATGCAAAAAAACCACTTAGGGATAGTAATTATGATTAAAGACAAAGTTAAGGCTAAAATAGATTTAATTAAAAGTAATAAAGAGGGAGACTACATTTTTATAAAAGGTACCATAGACAATGAAGCAATATGAATACTGAACCAAATACTATAGCATCTAAATGTTTAAAAGAGATATTAAATGAATTGAAGGTGGAGATAGATAGTAGTTCTATAGTAGTAGGGGACTTTAATGTTCTTCTCTCAGAACTAGATTAATCTAAGCAAAAAAATAAATAAGAAAGAAGTGAAGGAAGTGAATAGAATTTTAGATAAGCTGGATATGATAGCTATCTGGAGAGAACTGAATGGAAATAGAAAGGAATACACATTTTTCTTAGAGGTACATGGTAAAGACAGACCACATATTAGGACACAAAACTTTTATAGTTAAAAGCAGAAATGTTAAAAGCAACCTTTTCAGATTATAATGCAGTAAAAATTATATTTAATAAGGGACCATGGAAACATAAATTAAAGACTAATTGGAGACTAAACAATCTAATCTTAAAGAATGAGTGGGTTTGAGGCAGTTAGATGGCATAGTGGATAGAGCACCAGTCCTGGAGTCAGATGGACCTCAGGCCTCAGACACTTGACACTTACTGGCTGTATGACCCCAAGCAAGTCGCTTAATCCTGATTGCCTCATCAAAAAAAAAAAAACAGAAAGAAGGAAGGAAGGAAGGAAGGAAGGAAGGAAGAAAGAAAGAAAGAAAGAAAGAAAGAAAGAAAGAAAGAAAGAAAGAGAGAAAGAGAGAAAGAGAGAAAGAAAGAAAGAGAGAAGGAAGGAAGGGAAAAGAAAAAAGAATAAGTGGTTTAAAGAACAAAGCACAGAAACAATCAATAATTTAATTAAAGAGAATGACATTAATGAGACGACATATCAAAAACCTAAGGGATGCAATAAAAGCAGTGATCAGAAGAAAATTTATATCTCTAAATGTTTACATCAATAAAACAGAGAAAGATCAAACCAATGAATTGGGTATGCAATAAGAAGGGGAAAAAAAACTAGAAAAAGAACTAATTAAAAATCCCCAATTAAATGTCAGATTGGAAATCCTAAAAAAATTAAAGGTGAAATCAATAAAATTGAATGTGAGAGCACCATTGAATTAATAAATAAAACTAGAAGTTTGTTTTATGGAAAAAAAAAGATAAACCATTGTTTAATATGATCCGAGAGAGAGAAGAAAAACAAATTACTAGTATGAAAAATGAAATGGGTGACTATATCAGTAATGAAGATGAAATCAAAGCAATTATTAGTAGTTATTTTGCCCAACTATATGCCAATAAATTTAACAATTTGAGTGAAATGGAAGAATATTTGCAAAAATCTAAACTGTTTAGATTAACAGGAAAAGGGGAAAAAATAAACCTATTTAAGAAAAAGTTGAACAGGCCATAAATGAGCTTCCTAAGAAAAAAGCATCAAGACTAGATGGATTTACAAGTGGATTCTACTAAACATTTAAAGATTAACTAATTCCAATATTAAATAAATTATTTTGAATACTAGGCAAAGAAAGAATCCTATTGTTTTATGAAACAAATATGGTGCTGATACCTAAAGCAGGAAGACAAAAAACAGAGAAAGAAAATTATAGATGAATTTCATTATTGTATGCAGATTCAACAATTTTAAATAAAATACTAGCCAGGAGACTGCAACGGTATATTGCAGATTATACATGGTGACCAAGTTGGGTTTATACCAGGAATAAAGGGATGGTTTAACATGAGGAAAACTATTAACATAATTTATTATATCAATAATAAAAATAACAAAAATCATATGATTTTATCAATAGGTTCAGAAAAAGCTTTTGACAAAATGCAGCACTCATTCATATTAAAAAGCATAAATATAAGTGAATTTTTCCTTAAAATGATAAGAAGCATCTGTCTAAATCCATCAGCAAGCATTATTTGCAATGGGAATAAGCAACACACCATCCCAATAAGATCAGGAGTAAAACTAGAGTGCCCATTATCCCCAATATTATTCAATGTTGTATTAGAAATGTTAGCAATAGCAATAAGAGAAGAAAAAGAAATTGAAGGAATCAGAATGGGCCATGAGGTAATAAAACTATCTCTATTTGCAGATGACATGATGATATACTTGGAAAATCATATAGATTCAACTAAAAAGTTAGTTGAAACAATAATTTTAGCAGAGTAGTAGGGTGTGAAATAAATCCATATAAGTCATGAGCATTTCTATATATCACCAACAAAACCTTGAAAGAAGAGATAGTAAGAGACATTCTATTTAAAATAAATGTACACTGTATAAACTACCTGTGAATATATCTGCCAAGACAAATGCAGGAACTAAATAAACAATTATAAAACGCTTTTTATACAAAGTCAGATTTAATTAATTGAAGAAAGAGCAATTGTTCATGGGTGGGCAGAGCTAATACAATAAAAAAAATGATAATTCTACCTAAACTCATCTACTTATTCAATGTCATCCCAATTAAACTACCAAAAAACTATTTTATTGAGATAGAAAAAATAATAATAAAATTCATTTAGAAGAACAAAAGGTCAAGAATATCAAAGGAATTAATATAAAAAAACATGTAAAGGAAAGAAGTTTAGTGGTACCAGACCTTAAACTATATCATAAGGCAGTAACTATCAAAACTATCTGCTATTGGCTAACGAATAGAAAAGTGGATCAGTGGAACAGAGCAGACATACCCTACATGGTACAAATGATTATAGTAACCTTGTGTTTGATAAATATAAAGATTTAAGCTTTGGGGATAAGAATCCACTATATGGTAAAAAAAAAAATAACAGTCTGACAGAAATTGAGTATAGATCGATATATGCTGCCACTTACCAAGACATGGTCAAAATATATACATGACCTAGATATAAAAGGAGATATTATAACAAAACTATTACCTATAAGACTTATAAATAGTAGACAAATTTATGAATAAAGAAACAGAGAGCATTGTGACATGTAACATGGATGATTTTGGTTACATTACACTAAAACTTGTGTACAAATAAAATCAATATGGTCAAGATTAGAAGGAAAGCAGAAAATTGGGGGGGATTATAGACATTTTCTTGGATAAAGGTCTCATATATCAAATACATACAAAACTTCCTCAAATTTATAAGACTATGAGTAATTCCCAAATTGATAAGTGGTCAAAGGATATGAACAGGCTGTTTTTCTACAAAAAATTCAAAACTACATATAGTCATATGAAAAATGCTCTAAATCATTATTGATTAGAAAAATGTAAATTAAAACAACTTTGAGACAGCTTCCATTGACTAAAATGATAGAAGGGGAAAATGACAAATGTTGGAGGGCATGTGGAAAAATTGGGTAACTAATACACTGTTAGTAGAACTGTGAATGGATCCAACTGTTTTATAGAGCAATCTACCCAAAGAGTTATAAAACTGTGTTTACTCTTTGATTCAGGAATACCACTATTAGTTTTGTTTCCGAAGATGACCAAGGAAAAAGGAAAAGAACCTATATATTCTAAAATATTTATAGCAACTCTGTTGCGGCAATGAATTGTAAACTGAAAGGATGCCTGTCAGTTGGGGAATGACTAAACCAGTTATGGTATATGATTGTGGTGGAATATCACTGCACTGTAAGAAGTGATGAGGTGGTTGATTTTAGAAAAACATGGAAACACGTATGAAATAATGAAAAGTGAAGCACTTCTAAAATATATAGAGAACTGAGTCAATTTAGTAAGAATACAAGTCATTCCCCTAATTGATAAATGGTCGAAGGATGTGAACAGGCAGTTTTCAGAGGAAGAAAGTAAAGCCATCTGTAGTCATATGAAAAAATGTTCTAAAGCACTATTGATTAGAGAAATGCAAATCAAAATGACTCTGAGGTACCACATCACACCTATCAGATTGGCCAACATGACAAAACAGGACAATGATAAATGTTGGAGAAGATGTGGGAAAATTGGAACATTAATGCATTGTTGGTGGAGTTGTGAAATAATCCAACCATTTTGGAGAGCAATTTGGAACTATGTCTAAAGGGCTATAAAATTGGGCATACCCTTTGACCCAGCAATACCACTTCTAGGTCTGTATCCCAAAGAGAGCATAAAAATGGGAAAAGGAGCCACATGTACAAAAATATTTATAGCAGCTCTTTTTGTGGTAGCAAAGAGCTGGAAATTGAGGGGATGGCCATCAATTGGGGAATGACTGAACAAATTGTGCTATGTGAACGTAACGGAATACTATTGTGCTATAAGAAATGATGAGCAGGTAGATGTAAAAAAAAACCTGGAAACACTTACATGAACTGATGCAGAATGAAATGAGCAGAACCAGGAGAACATTGTACACAGTAGCAGCAACATTGTGCAATGACTGACTTTGACAGACTTGGCTCTTCACAGCAGTGCAAGAAGCTAAGACAACTCCAAAGGACTCATGATGGAAATTGCTATCCACATCCAGAGAAAGAACTATGGAGTCTGAATACAGATGAAAGCATGCTATTTGCTCTCCTTTGCCTTTGTTGTTTTGTTTAATTGCTTCATTCTCATGGTTCCTCCCATTAGTTCCAATTGTTCTTTACATCATGACTGATGGGAAAATATGCTTAACATGAATGTATATGTACAGCCTATATCAGATTGCATGCCATTTTGGCAAGGGGAGAGGGGTGGGAAGGGGAGAAAACTTAAAACTCAAAATCTTTGGGTTTAAAAAAATTAATTTAGCAAATGTCACACTAGAAGAAAATTTAGAAACATTGTAATAATATTTACAATATCATGAATTAAAATGCATGAACAAATTTTTTTTTTTCAGAAATGCTTTTATTTGGGTAAATAACTGACTGAAGGAGTCTCATTTGTAACCAAGATGGACTTTCATAGTGTGATGTTACATTCACATTTTTAAAATATATCTGTATATACACAAGTTTGTAAATAGATGTTAACATACATTACTTTCCAAGGTCTCATTTCTATTCCCTTGTCTCCCTCCACCAAAAATCAAACAAAAAAATAGCATTCAGCAAGGCCAACCTGTCCAAAATAATTTTAAAATTAAAAGATTGAAAATAACAGTTAAAACAAGCAAGTCTGACAACAGCATCATGTATCACTAGAGAGTGTTACTGAAGGAAAATGGAATTTTGACTTTAGATGATACTGGATTATTTAAAACTTACTTTCAAAAAAAACCTTACTTTCAGTAAAAGTAGGCACTTATTTCTAAAATGAAATTTACTCCTTAGAGATAACTATTGAGCCAATATGGCTGGTTCACTTGTTCCCTAGTAGAAAGTAATCCAGTGCAGCATCAATTGACTTTACATTCATCAGGTGTATAAAGTTAGATTATAATTGGCTTTGCAGCAGTTATACAAGAAGCCATACTGCAAAAGGCCCACTGGAGTTCAAGTCCACTCCCTTTCTGTAATGCAGTTATGTAGAATTATATAAGGTATTTTGATCAACTATTTTGACATTTAAACAAGAATTCGAAGGTAAGTGATTTTTTTTAAATGAAAAAAATTGTTGTTGTTGTTGTTGTTTTAAAGCTGTGAGGGAGAGAAGAGGTACCACGTCATCTCATCCAAGCTGCATGTCCCAATCCTCTTCCGGGAGGCATGCCAGGTGGTAGGAAGGAAGGTGGCATTGGAGGTTGCCCACCTGGGAGCACAGCTGGAGGAGGGTAACTGGCAGGTGACATCAAAAGCCCTGGAGAAGGGTAGGGAGGAACTACATGACTTGGAGGCAATTGTGGAGGTGAAAAGTTGAAGTTGTATGTTGTTGGGGGGAAATATCCAGAGGTTGGTGGGGGAGTTATGGGTAGTGGGAATGATATTGGGGGACGTGGGACAGGTGGCAGATGGTTAAGAGGATATATGCAAGGATGATATGGCAAATGTATGGGTTGTCCATATGCCGCAGGCAGAGCCTCATAGACTGGTCCTTCTGTCTTCATCGTGGATTGCAGACTTTGATAACCCTCTCCTGATATATAGGAATTGGTATTTGACATCCCAGTGATGTAGCTGGAAGGTGGTGGTGGGAGGTGGTGGTGAGGAAGAGGAGGTAGCTGATGTATGGGGGCAGGATAACTCTGAAGAGGAATTCGGACTTTTGGTAGCTCTCCAGCCTCCACTGTGCTGGTCTGCTTGCCCTCACCCATTGAAATTGAAGCTACGAGGGTTGGCTTACATTCTGGAGGTGGATGTGCAGGTAGTCTTGGTGGATGTGTGGTCTCAGTTAGAGGGATTTTAAATATCGGTGGTTCTGCTGCCTTGTTGTCTTCCTTTTGAGAAACAATCAGTGATTGGTCAACCTGCCTGGGAGGGCTAGGCTGAGGAGATGGTGTCTTAGATTGTCGTGCTCGCTGCTGCTGCTGCTGCTGCTGCTGCTGCTTCTGTGCTGTCTGCTGGGACTCTTTCTGTTGTGGCCATAATTGTTCAGAATTTTGAGATTGCTGTGACTGTTGTACTGAGGGCACTTGCGGTGTTGACTGAAGAGATGCTGGTTGCTGCAACTGATGAGGAATATAATGAGGCATCTGCTGGTTTTCTTGTGAATAGAGATCCAGGATCTGGTGGCAAATGTCTTCTAGTACATCAACGGGTACATCTTGAACAAACTGTTCCCACCATCTCCTGTATGTTGGTTTCGATGTCCATTCTTGTATTTCGAATTTGCATAAACGGCCTGCCAAGTACATGACTGAGACTGCTATGATCTCAGGTTCCCACTGCAGTGATAATGTAGTGCACAAGCTGTCATTTACAAATGTCCATGCCATTTGAACCAGTTTTTGAATTTTGTCCTCATCACCTTTGAGTTGTTTGGCATATTTGAGGAGAAATTGGTAGGGATGTTCCACTTGCAAATCAAACTTTATGGTCTGTAACAAGAGCCTCTCCAGAGCAGTAACTTCTTCCTTTGGGTCATCTCCAAACTGACCAAACTGTGCCTCATTTAATAAGCTATGAGCTGTTTTGAGAACATCTTTACATTTTTTAGGAGTTTCTTCTACTTTCCCTGCCAAAAAGAGAGCACACACTCCTGTCACATATCTTGGGAACTGTTTAAATGAATGAAACATGTAGAAACGGTGAAAATAAATCGTTGCAGTAGCCAGAGTATCATAGCCTAGTCCCAAACGTGTTCCTACATCAAAGATGAACCTGGCACCCTCTTGGCGGTATTGGGCTTCGGTACTTGGATCCAGGCCTTCTAACTGTGAAGGTGTATGAGCAAAGTCTTTTTTATCCCAGTACCAACATGGTTTTGTGGGGTCCAGCCTTGCCAAAATTACTGAAGGGCTTGAGTTTTCTTTATTCTCCTCCATTGATTGAAGTAAACTTGTTCTTATTCCAAAGGTTTCCTGAGTAAGTTAGAATCTTGCCTCCTCACCAACTCGTCCTTAGCAACATCTGTCAATGCTGACTGCAGCCATTTTGGACACGGGGTGCCAGGGGGCCTGGAACAAAAATCAGTACTAATCAGATGTTATTAATTTAGTTGGATGTATTTCTAAATTATCTTACATAGAAAATCATCCTATCACATGTGGCTTTAACATAGCTAGACAAATTTGGTGGAATTTGCTTCCTTAATATAAGCTGATCTATAATGTCAACTGATTTATAAACTTTCCCATTCTAGGTAAGTGTGAAGCTAGCTCTTCTTCTGAATCTCTTTGATTTATAAACTTTCCCATTCTAGGTAAGTGTGAAGCTAGCTCTTCTTGTGAATCTCTTTGATTTACAAACTTTCCCATTCTAGGTAAGTGTGAAGCTAGCTCTTCTTGTGAATCTCTTTGATTTATAAACTTTCCCATTCTAAGTAAGTGTGAAGCTAGCTCTTCTTGTGAATCTCTTTGATTTATAAACTTTCCCATTCTAAGTAAGTGTGAAGCTAGCTCTTCTTGTGAATCTCTTTGATTTATAAACTTTCCCATTCTAGGTAAGTGTGAAGCTAGCTCTTCTTGTGAATCTCTTTGATTTATAAACTTTCCCATTCTAAGTAAGTGTGAAGCTAGCTCTTCTACTTGTGAATCCCTCAATCCCAATTAAGCTTGGGTGGTAAAAGTCTTTCCAGGTATGCTTTCTTAAAGGTACAGGAGACTTCTGAGCTAGCACAGTTCTTGAATGAAAGACTGGAATTATCCATTCCCTCAGAGACCAAATTTCCAATTACATGTACCCCATCAGAGATTTGCTATCACACAACAACAACAACAACAACAATAACAACAACAAATTTGTTATGTAATTTCACATCTCCCTAAGAACCTTGTGAATTAGGGAACCAGGTATTAGGTCTCTTAAAATTCTCTTAAGCAAGAACACTAAGAGTATGACCACCAAAGCTTCTCAGCTAGAAAATATAATTTTCTCAACCCCCTACCCCCAGATTTTGGAGAACCCTGTTAGGAATCAACTCACTGTCTACTTTGGTAGGAAGAAATGACTTCTTCAGCCCTTCGAGCTTCAGAAAATGCCAAAGTGGAGATTTTTTTAATACCCCCAATTTTTTAAAGGTATTCCTTAAAAACTAAGAACCCAACTACTTTCAAAGATATATCTCCCAATCCTATTTGGAGAGATCTTTGAGAGATGAATTAATTCCCTGCCAAGGATGGCCCAGGAAATGTACCCAAGTTTTAAATGTTGCCAATTTTTTCCAAATTTTCTAGGCTGCAACCTTCCAACATAAACTAGGTCACAAAATAAAATACACAAAATTATTCACTCACCCATGTTTTTTTTTTTTCCTGGAGAATATCTTGCTGTCATGAGTAAGGAGAGAGCCAATCACAACCACAAATTTCCTAATAAGAAGTTCTTACTTTGTGGACATTTTTTTCCACTTGGGCACATTAAAATAAATGGCAGATTTCTGATAAGGATATGACATGGGCAGCTCTCATTCCCTTCATGATTGCCAGAAAATAATCAAGAAATTGAGGTCAGTGGTCTCCCTTGGTGACCAAAGATGCCTAGAGAACAGGGAGCACCTCAGGCTGCTTTATATCCAGATTTGTCTTCCTGACAAATAAAAGGCAGCCCTGATTGGCAGATATTTAATGAGAAAGCGAGCTGAGAGTTCTCAACTCTTCTGATTGGTGGGAGGAGTGTAAGCTGTGATTCAAGCAGCTTCTAGCCTGGCCAACGGAATCCATTCCATTCAGGATTTCTCCGGTTAAATTTCTTTTTTGAAAGCCAGGTCACACCAAACTTTGATGAAGGGAGCAGAGAAGGGAATGTTACAAATTATTATTAAAAATGAAATGATAAAGCACTAAAATTAATTTTCCTCATATCTCCTTTGATTCTCTGAGAGACACAGTCTCCTCAGTGAATCACTGACTGATAATTATCAAATCTAAGGACTGACCCATAGTTATCACATTTTCATGCTGCTTTTTTAGCTTCTTCTGATCTCAACTGAAATGTCTCCATTGACCCATACCTCTCTGCTACAACATTCTCAGATTTTGTTTTTTATTTTTGTTTCTCAGCTTGTTATTTCATTCTTTGGTAATACCTTTTAAGCCAGTTTAATCCATCACCTGCTATCATGGAAACCTGAGGTTAAAAAAATGTGACTTCAGTATATGCTATTCCAGGTATAATTCACAAACTTTACAAGTGATAGGCAAATAACCTTAGGTGAAACTTACTCTACATTATAAGCAGGCTTAAAATTTCACCCCCATTTGTACAAAGAGTGTTTGTAATGTAAGCCAATTCATCACTTCGGAATTTCACAGCACATTGTTAATAAGAATTTATGACTAGATGGTCCCAAGAAACCTAAGTTTACAAGCAAAGAGATTTGAAAAGGTCTTTTTCTTGTGATTTTCTCACATGGTAATCAGTTATCAATTTTCCATTTAAAAATATACCCTATTAAATGCTCATAAGTTTTTAACCTTATCATAGTAACCCTTAATAACTTAACAAATAATTTCACAAGTCATTGCAGATAACACTTCCTCTTTACTATAGGAAAACCAAACTAGGTTTAAGATAAGGATTTGTGAGGAAAAAAATTTTTTAAAAAGATGAAGATTTGTAATGATTAAAAAGGTTTGAGAGACACAGTTTCTGGATAATTTAATAATTTTATTGATAAGGCCAGCAGGTTATTAGTAAAAGAGTGGTCATTTGGCCACCTCTCTGAGACCAAACCATGGAAGGCAGGGCTCAAAGTTTATATACCCTTCTCATTGAGGGGCTGAGGTCACCCATCATCATATTACCCTTGGTCAGAGAAAATATCTCTGTATATCTAGTATATAGACCACTCCCAGCCTTGGGCTATCTATACATAAGGATCTGTCTCCACCCAAGTTTGAGGAGAGCACAATGAGGTTCCCCACCTTAGATTAAATTCCTTGTAAGGTTGGATGGGGTCTGACCAAGATGAGGAGAATTAATCCAATCTGAGAGAAATTATTATTAAAAACCAATATCTTGGGGAAATTCAGAGGTTCTATCCTTTCAAATTCCTGATTTTTTAAAAGTTCAGTCTTTTGAAGGACATTACAGATAGAGATTGCATTAAGTGAAAACAGTTACTCAGTGATAACCTCCATTTGAGAACTTCTCTCTATTCTGTTTTAGTTGATTGAAGTGGGAAAAGAAATCTCAGGGTTGGGATAAAAATGCTAGTCATACAACGAAAAGACACAGAGTCAAGGTCTTGCTTCCAGGTAACAGTGAACTTGGCAAAACTTTGAGTACTACTGGGACTCATGAATGGTAGATCAGGCATCCATAAAGTATTCTATATTAATTGAGATTCTAAGGTGAAATGTCCCTATGATTTTTTTGTCTTCATCCTCATATTTTGAAACCATTTTCTTGCCTTAATTTGGGCGATTCCCTGTCTTCTGGATAGGTGTTCCATCTGTGAAGATTCCACGTATGAATTCTGCTTAAAATGATCATGTTACTCCAGAAACTCTCCCTGGTTGTAGGCTGTCCTCTTCTTGATCTTATTTTCCTTACTGGAACTATCATTCAAGAACTTATACTTGGACTTGTATTTAAGGGATGAATACTTACTAATAGAAACTAGTGAGTTAACCAAGAGTCTGTTACTATTGCTAAATTTTGATGGGCCAATCACTGAGTTGTCCTTAGGATGGTCATAAAACAGGCCAACTATAGATGACTGGCAACAGGCCTTCTGTTGTTATTGATTGAAATGAGAGAAAAATACCAGGATTGGTTATTCCTTTTCATTCAATGAATAGGTTTATTTCTCTCAGAGTCTTGCTTTGAGGTAACTGTGGGCTGGACAATACATTTAGTACTGCTGAGATTTTTCACTAATAGGTCACACATCTGGAAAGTATTCTTGGTTAACGAGATTACTGGGTTGAAATATCCCTCTGATTTTTCATCTTCATCTTCATGTTTTGAACCATCTCCTAAATAGTTGTTCTATCTATGTGGAATCCATGTATTAATTGCAATTGAAATGAGGGTGCAGTTTTTGAAGCTGTACCTGGCTTTATATTGTCCACTTCCTGACCTTACTTTCTTTGCTAGAATTCTTGCTCAAGAATTGGTCCTTGGACTTTACTTCCAGAGGTGAATCCTTGCTAAAAGATGCTGTTGAATTCCAAATGAGTCTGATGGAATCAGTAGACTTTGAAGTGCCTCAGTTTGCAGGACAGCTCCTGAAGTATTCCATACTTTCCACAAGGAAAAATTATCTTCTTTTACCTGCTCTGAGGTTGAGAGAAGTGGGGTTTTGAATGAATTATTTACCCTCTGGTCCTTATAGCAAGTTTAAAAAAAAAGCCTTATAGTTATGCTGAGTTCCCGGCCAACCTTCCTGACATCGGTCTTGGGTCCAATATGTTGTTCCAAGAGAAGGGAGCCATACTTTCTAATCTTAGTTTTCTTTTGCCCAAGGGAATTTAATACAGATTGGATTCTCTTTGTCTTGTGCTGTTCTTACACAAGAACTGGTGTAATGGAAGACAAAACATAGGGGCTAGATGTGACTGTCCATTTAGCATTGAAATGGAGTGACAGAGGTACCTGTTTTACAATATCTTTTTTGGGGAAAAAGTTGAAGTTTGTAAGTGGCATTACTTGTGGTGATAAAGGAAAAAAATAACTCAGAACTTCCTACACACACACACACACACACACACACACACACACACACACACACACCACACACCTCAGCACCACTTTTCTCCTCTATTTTAAAGCATTTATACAGCTTTATTCAATGGTATTTATTGGGTTTTTTAATTAATAAGCATTTATTTAGCTCTTACTATCAGCAAAACCTTGTGCTAAGTAATGTGGATTTAAGTAGAAATATGATGCTCCCTGTTGTCAGATTCTTTTTTTTAATTCAATTTTGCTTTTATTTTCAGTTTCAAATCCTCTCCTTCCTTCTACCCCTCCCCTAAGTCTTGCAAAACATATTTTCTACATTAGCCATGTTTCACACACACACACACAAAAACCTAGAAAAAGAAAAAGAGTGAGACAAAAGCATGCTTCGATCAGCCCTCTGAGTCCATCAGCTGTCTTTTTGGAGGCAGATGGCTTTTTTCATCATGGATTCTTGGGAATTCTGATGGATCATTCTATTTATTAGTTACTAAGCTTTTAACACTTAATTATCCTAATGATATTGCTGCTGCCATGCACAATGTTTGCTTAGCTCTGCTCACTTTGCATATAAGTCTCCTCAGGTTTTTCTGAAACCATCTCCTTTATCGTTTCTTTCAGAACAATAATATTCCATTATATTAATATACCATAACTTATTCAGCCATTCCCCAATTGATAGACATCTCCTCAGCTTCCAACGTGGTATTTATCATTGATAGCTCTGTATACACAAAGATGTCCTAGGGGCAAAAGTTTGGAGTAATAACTGGCATAACTATCCTTGAGATGACAGAACTCTGCTTATACAGCCTAGTTTTCCTTGTTCCCCAGGTCCCAAATGTCACAAGGGTTTGGTTTGGGGAGGGAGGGGGAGAAGGTTTAGGAGGACCTAAGATAGGGTGCCTAGATCAGTGGATCTAGAGAACAGGGTCCATCTGAAAGCAAAGTTTCATGATTCGTTTCGTGTCATGGATCCCCTTGGCATTCCCTTCTCAGAATTTTTTAAAGTAGTCATTGAAAGAAATTCTAATTTTCAATTAGAGGTTAGTGAAAATAAAGATGTAATCATTTTTTCTTATACAAGTTTATGTGATTTCCTAAAATCTTTTCATGAATTGTAGGGTAAGAACTCCTGATCCAGAGTCCTCAGCTGCTCCCAAGGTTTATATGAGTAAACGATCTAAATGGAGTAGAGACAGGCTGGTGTATCTATGCTAGGTCTTTTTTGGTCCTTGGCCCAATTGGGACACAGTGAAGTAGGGGTAGGACAGAAGTATAATGTTCTAAAGATAGACAAAAGGGATGGTAAACATTCCAGTAAGAGGTTCCTTTGCAGAGTGAGAAATGGGTCCACATCTTATACTCTGATGGCAGACAGCAATGTTGGTGGGAAATGGGACCTAATTCCAAGTGAAATTTTCCTACCACGTTCTCTAGTTTTCCTTGTCATTTTCTACTCCCATGTGCTTCCATTCTTTGTCTCATTTCATTCTCATCCAGGCAATCCTGTACAGTCCTGCAGTGCCTGTGGCAAGGATTTTTTTTTCCCTTCAAGACTTTACCTGGAACTGTTGTGGGGCCATTAATTTTCATCAGGTTGACCCTCTGTGTATCTCTCAAACCAAATATTTCTTTATTCATAGTGTCTAGAGTTTTCTTGGGTTTGGAAATGTGTGTATGTATGGTTGGGAGGGGGATTGGGGACTGTGCTTGGGGTCACTTTATGCAACTGCGTGTATAAGCAGAGCCTTTTTGGTGCCAACCATAGTGGGCCAGACTAAGTCCCTCCTTCCACATACCCTGGGGCTGCTGTAGTGTTAGGCTTTGACTAGTGGGCTTCCTATTGTCACAGGGCTCCAGGACTTCTTCCCTGGACTTTGCCTGGGGTCCTTTCTCTCTGCTGCTGGACTCCCATCATGGCCTTGAGAGATTCAAACTGGATCTTGCCTAGGCCCTTCCTCCTGGAGCTGAGTTCTGGTAACCGTTGTCATGCTGGACCTTGCTTGGAATAATGTCCTGAGGCTGCTATCTCAGCTTATCTTGGGCTGAGTTCTGGAGAGCCAGGAGACAATAGCCCAGAATGCTCTCAGACTGCTTCCTTTTAGCTAGGCTCAGGCTAGACTGGATGCTGCTAGTACTGTGCTAAACCTACCCAGATCAACCCTAAGTCCTTCTCCTGTAGCCTCGGACCTGGGGAAATCATAAGCCAGGGGAGCCCTGGAGCTTGGGCAAAGTGGGCTAGGACTGTCCAAGAGGCTTCAGGACCCGTACCCTCCACACACACTCTGCCTTGTCTATCTTAGAATGTCTTCAGAACTCCAAGGTGCCATTTATGGATTCCTCGGTCAGGTGGGGAGAATCTATATCACCTTTCTGTCCCTTAGGAGAAAAGTACATCTCTAGGCTCCATGGAATGTTTGAAGGGAGATCTGGTATCCTCTGCATCCCAGCACAGCACCAGCTTAAAACAGGCACATTGTTAAGTCTAAGGCAATTGGTTTCAGGACCCTTTTGAGTTTCCCTCCCTTGCATGATCCACTCATTTTATAGCAAACTTTAGAAACACAGCAAAAGCAGCTTATCTTTATCTAGACACAAATTCCTTATAAATTATAGGCATCAAATAACCAAAGTTTATATTGATCAAATTGATCTTTTATTTTCTCTTGTCTTTTTTATTTAATAGTATTTCATTTTTTTTTCCAATTGCATGTACAGACAATTTTCAACAGTCATTTTTTGAAAGATTTTGAGTTTCAAATTTTCTCCCTCTCTCCCTCACCTCCCTACTCCTCAAGATGGGAAGCAATCTGCTATAGGTTATACATGCACAATCATGTAAAATATTTCCACATTAGTCATGTTGTGAAAGAAGAAACAGAATAAAAGGGGAAAAAACACAACAATCCCCTTCCCTGAAAAAAAAGAAGTGAAAACAGTATGCTTCGATCTACAGTCAGACTCCATCAGTTCTTCCTCTGGATATGGAGAGCATTTTCCACCACGAGTTTTTTTTGGAATTGTCTTTGCAACTGTCTTGCTGAGAAGAGCTAAGTCTATCATAATTGATCACCACGTAATGTTACTGTTCCTATGTACAATATTCTCCTGATTCTGCTCACTTCACTCGGCCTCAGATCATGTAAGACTTTCCAGGTTTTTCTGAAATCTGCCTGCTCATTATTTCTTATAAAACAATAGTATACATTCATATACCACAACTTGTTCAGCCACCCCCCTTCTAATTCTTTGCCACCACAAAAAGAGCTGCTATAAATATTTCAAATTGATCTTCTAGAGTGCAATTCTAACCTTGTCATCCCTGAATTCAACACATTCCAGTGACTCTTTATCATGTCCAAGATCAAATACAAAATAAGATAAAAAATAAAATCCTCTTGCATTCAAAGCCTCACTCCCTCCTATATTTCTTATTCCTTTACACAGGTGGTGCAGTGGATAGAGCACCAGCCCTGAAGTTAGGAGGGCCTGAGTTCAAATCCGGTCTCAGACACACACACAAAAACACTCAACACTTACTAGCTGTGTGACCCTGGGCAAGTCACTTAATCCCAATTGCCAAAAAAAAAAGGTAAGTTCCCAGGAGCTCTGTTCCTTCAAATGGGGTGTATATCCCAGTGCTTGTATGGACCACCACCTTGCATAGTGCTCCAGGGGATAGGACCAAGGAGCATCAAGGTGAAGGTGAGGCAGGCTGGAGGGTAAGGTACATGTGGAGTCATGTATTTCTCCAAGGTACCTAGGAAAGGACTCATACCATTGGAGCTCCTTGAAAGGATGGGGACTCTAATTTTTGTCTTTGTAGCCTTGGTGGATGCTAACATAAAAAATGTGATGACTCACACCTTGAGAATTATTTCCCACAACAGAATTCTGCCCTGGGTACTTGGTCTGAACTGTTCTCCCAACATAAATGACTTCATTTCCCTCATTTAACACATTGGTACCAAAGTGCCCAAATCTCGATGCAGTGATGAATCAGTATTTTTATTAGTTCTCCAGTCTCACTGAAGACAAAACAATTTGTTCCACACAACCAGAATTTGTTGTCCTCTGTCCTTATTAATCTACAAATTCACTAGAGATTATCAGGTTTATTTAGGCTTCCTGCCTAATTTTGAACAGACTCGGTAATCGTTACCATTGCATTGGGCAATTAACTAAACACTTGTATAAGCTAATATAAGCAGAGTTTGGTGAAAGGCACTCAGGGTATAGTTTCCTTTCTGTCATTCTTAGAATGAGTGAACCTTTTTTTTTCCTTTTGGGTAACTATTTCTTAGTAGGCTGTTGCTAAAAAGAATGTCTGACAGAGGTTTAGGAATGGAGGACCAAATGCTGATTAGAGTTTGACAAGTTATAGGATGCTTTTTTTATGATTTAACCAAAAATAAGGATGTTGTTTGAAAACATCCTTATTTTGACTTCTCACAGAATCCTAAAGGTCTTTAAGGCAGGTGTAGTTGTACCCATAGGCAAGACCATATATTCAGATTTTAGTTTCTATCCTTCAGCCTAAATGAAATGAGGTTTCATTCAAACATCTAGAAAATGGGGGAGAGCTTAATTATGCACCTTAAGTAGTTTAGCAACCTATTCCAGTCTTCAAGCAACTTTTTCCAGAAGTCTTTGATCTCCTCAAAAGTTGACCAAGAGAACATTGGCAATTACTGACCTGTAATGCCATTCCATCATTCATTGGAATTGGAGCTGAAATATGGGTGAGTCAATGATGAGGTACTGGTCATCTGAGTTATATGAGGATACTGCTGGTTTGGGCTCTTTCCTGCTTGGACTCATTCCATACCAGTAGGGAGAAGGAAAATAGGCTGATTCATGAGAACTACGTGAAAGTGTAGTGGTAGGTCTATTGCAGTGGGGATTTTTTTCTGAGGGTTTTTCAGGGGTTGGCCCCTGAGGTCTTTTCAGACTCTCAGATTCTGTGGTTCTGGATCTCCAATACAAGTATTGCCACCATGCACAAATATAAGTAGTTTTGACTTTCTTTCAAACTCTGCAAGGAAAAAAAATGACCCCAGAAGAGGATAAAGGGGACCTAGAGCATGTATTATGCATGAACAGGAGTGATGGGTTTATAATAGCCAAGGACAGTGTTAACTTTTCTGGTTGCCTTGTTTACTATTGATTCATGTCGCATTTGAAACCCACTAAAATACTCCTTTCATTTTCAAATTGATCTGGCATCCCAGGGTGGTTATGATACACTCATTGGCATGGTCCACATTTCTAAGGTACTCTTGAGCATCCCCAATGAGCAATCTGACATGAATGTTGCATATGGTCCCTTCTATAGCTGCTGTGTAAGATTTTAACTGCCAATTTTTTTTTTTTTGGCAAGGCAATGGGGTTAAGTGATTTGCCCAGAGTCACACAGCTAGTAAGTGTTATACGTCTGAGGTTGGATTTGAACTCAGGTCCTCCTGAATCCAGGGCCGGTGCTCTATCCACTGCACCACCTAGCTGCCCCTTAAATGGCAATTTTTAAAAGAAATTATATTATATTTTTTGATTTTACCTTTCTAGGTTTTTGCTCGGTACCTCATTTAAAGTAACTATCAAAATACTCTAGCCCTGATACCTCTATCATGTGAAACATCCCTATTGAATAAAATACATTAAACTAATTTTTAAAAAACTAATATTTAAACTTTGTCATACCTTGTGGATCTTCTATAAAGTAGCAAGCCAGTTTGGGAACCCAATATTTGTCAGTAGCTGACAGCTCAGAGGAGAGAGCAGTGTTAGTGAAGCCCCTCAGAGAGATTTAATTGAAGGGGTTAGGGAAGAAAAGAGCCTCTGTTTTCACCTTCCTGCCCTTATCTCAACCAGAGAATGACCCAAAACTTTAGAGGATCAGAAGATTTAAACTTCTTATTAGGGTCTCAGGAGTATGTCAGGAATAGCTAACTGGTGGTAGCGTTTGCATGGGACACCAAGGACAAACTAGACATTAAGAAAAGGCAGCTCCAAGATGTTCAAAGGAACCCAGCAGGAAATTATACCATACCTACCAGCAATATCTTGTAGACTCCTACAAAGGGACTTCCAGGAGCTGAGTTAATCCCTTCGATGAATGCCCTAAGGTTGAACCCACTTTCCCCTGAACTCTCTACATACCTGCCAGATAATACGGCATAAATTTTGGAAGGGTTGGGAGGGGAAGGTTTCTTTCATACCAACTGTTCTTACCATACGCCCTCTTTCTAAAAGTTAATACAGTTTGGCTAACTAATTGATATTAATTGATAATCAATGGGGGAAGTACATCAAGGATTTTTGATCTATTGCATTTAGAAAGGCACCACACTCAGCCCTTCAAGGTTAGCTTGTTTTTTTTTTTAATTTGTCTTATATGGACACACACATACTTATGGTTCTCCTCTTAGAAAATAAACTTCTTGAGGTCAGGGACTGTTTTGGTTTCTCACTATTTGGGGGCTTGCTAATTAGTGGATAATTCTTTCCTTCCTCTCATTTATATTACATAATAAAATATGTGGAGAGCTGGTCTTAAAGCCACAAGACCTGGGTTTAAGTCTTGCCTCTGACATATACTAGCTGTGTAATTCAGTTATCCACACAGTGAGGTTAAATGACTTTCTCAAAGACTATACAGGATGTCCCAAAAACCTCAGTGCAGTTTTGAAACTATAAAGTTTAAAAATACTAAGATTTTGGGGACACCCTGTATGTAATCCAGGTTTGCAGCCAAGCCTAGAAAAAATTTAATGACTCCTAATTGATAGAGAGAATGATTATACAACCTTCTGTGACTGTGTAAGAGTCAGAGTTCGTATTAGAGCATTGGAGAAGAGAGATATTTTTTCATTCCTGCTTTTGAGAGAGAATATAAATAAGTCCAGATTTTCTTTGGGATAGACTTGAAAGAAGAAAAAAAAAAGACCTTGGAAACAACACACAAATAGGATAAGCCAGTGCCTCAACATCTCTGCTTTCCAGCTTGTCTCCCTAGAAACTTCAGGGAATTTCCTCTTGAGTGAGATCAGAGCCTCTTTCTTGATTAAGCTGAGATCTTCCTCCCAGAAGGAGGGTCATCATTTGCTCAGTATTTTCTTGTACACTCTAATCTGCAGAACTTCTCTGATTTTTGTTTTTGTTTTGCTCTCTGCTTGGATAAATAGGTTTACCCACTACACTACTCATTGATTTGGTGGGGAAAGGGCCAAGCTAGTAAGCATAAGCTTGAGGTACTTTCCTCCTTTAAAGAATAGTAAGGAGGGAAGATGGCAACCTTGTTACTTTTACATCCAAAAACAATACCCTTAGACCAGCACTATTTAGTTGAGGGAGGGAGTAGATAGATATAATCTTAGTCCAATACCCTTTTTCTTTGAGGACAGATCCTTCCTGGATCATTTCTGGATATCATCATTGTTTCCTGAATCACCTTGCTGAAGGATAGAATTAGCTCTTCTCAGTAGCCCCCTACCCTGGTGCCCCTCCCTCCAACTGATTGGAGAGGATGGAGGGTGGACATTGGAGAATTCCTCCCCTCCATTTAAGGAGGGGGCTCAAGGCAACAATCATTTTCCATCCTGCTGCAAGTTTTCATCATATTCCCACTAAGCCACACAGCCTCCTCCCCAACACACACACACACACACACACACACACACACACACACACACACATACTCCTACTTTTTTAGCTTCTTTTTAGATTTTACTTTCCTTTATTAGACTGTAAGCTCCTTGAGGGTAGGAATTATCTTTTTTTTGGCGATTGGGGTTAAGTGACTTGCCCAGGGTCACACAGCTAGTGAGTGTCAAGTGTTTGGTCTGAGTCTGGATTTGAACTCAGGTCCTCCTGACTTCAGAGCCTGTGCCACCTAGCTGCCCCAGGAATTATCTTTTTGCCTTTCTTTCTATCCCTATCATTTAGCACAACACCTGACACATAGTAAGTATGTAATAAACATTTATTGACTCCTGCCTAGAGGGGAGCAAAAGAAATTAATCAAAGTTTCCATTGGAGAAGCATAGGCATATTTCCCTTCAAGTCACCTCTATACATTTAGACATCCCATGTGGATATATACGTCTTTACTGGGCAACACCTTTCACACATATTTTGCATAGAAGGTACCCAATGGCATTAGTGATATGTTTTCTATATTGAGGAAATCATAGGTCCAACCTCTATTTCCATATATATATATATATATATATATATATATATATATATATATATATTCCAAACTACTGCTACCCACCTTAAGCTTCTCCACTGTCCTCTGGGCAATATCTGCTTTTGATTCATCAAGCCAGAACTTTCTGCTCTTTAAAGGGGGAATGAACTGAGGATTGGGTCTGAAGATACTCCCTTGCATGTACCTAAAATCTTTCTCTTCCTTTAGATCACAGATTAAATGCTATGTCTTCTATGAGGCCTTCTCTAATCCCCATCCTATCCCCTACTTGAAACTCTTGCTAGTCAAGTTTTGTAAGGGAAAAGGAGAGATCTGAGTGTAAGCATGTGCTAATGTCTTCATGCTACTTCTGTTGACTGTGGCCTCATAATCACCCCTGGGCATTGCCAGATGCTGCTTGGCTATACAATGACCCACTGGTCACTGTTAGATGCCACTTGGTCAGTCTTTCCTACCACCCCCACCACTGTCTTTCAGATCAGCTGAAATTCTTGGCTAAGACACTTCTAAGCTCTTCCACAAAGGGCATCATCCCTTACCTTGGAACCAACATGAAGCCATCCCAGTTCTATTTCCTCAGAGTCAAGGCTTTGAGACCTTCCATCAGTCTCCTAAGCAGAAGGTTCTATACCCTAGATGCCTTAATCTCTAGAACAGAGTAGGGCAACTCTAGCAAGCTAAGATCCTTAGGATTGGCCCTTTCTTTCTAGAACCTTTACTGGAATGGTGGGGTCCTGGGTTAGGTCCTTTCAGTCAGAGAGACCTTGCCCCTATCCAGTTATCTTATAATCTCCTTTTATTTTTAGCCATGTGGCACAGTGGGAAGTGTACTAGACTTTGTCTAAGTTTGAATGCCTCAGTTTCTTTATTTGTATACAGGGTCAAATAATAGCATCTTCCCCACAGGGTTGTTGTGAGAGTCAAATGAAATTATATACCAAACGGATTTTACAAACCTTAGTGTTGTATAAATGCTAGTGATTTTTTCATCTTTCCAGCCCAAATATCTATGTCCTACACATAGTAGGAACTTAATGTTAATTTGGTTTTTTCCCTTAATTTTAGCCCTTACATGTCTTTGCCATACCAGCCAATATCATATATTGTTTAAAGGTAGCACTTCATTTGTACTCTGGCATTCTCCTCTCCCTCTTCTCCACCATGACTCAGCAACCTCTCAACCCTGAAATGTCTCTCTGAAATGCCGGGCCCCTTTTCTCATTGGTGTTTCTTCCAAGGGCCTCCATCTTGGGTATAGGCCAAGCTGGATAGTCCTTACTTCATCCCCCTTCCAGCATAGCTTCTGACTCACTGGACCACCATGCCCCCACACAAGTACCTTCTTCTCCCCTTACCCCTTTTCAGTTCCCTCTTCTGTGTTGTCTTCCTTCATTAGAACATAAGCTTCTTTTGAAAATGAATGTTGAAAATTGTTTTTGCATGTAACTGGGGAAAAATAAAATAGTAAATTAAAAGAAGAAGCTTCTTAAGGGTAGGGATTGTCTTTCTTTATGCTTATGTTTGAATCCCTCCCATTTAGCTCGACACCTTGCCCATAATAAAAGCCTTTTCACACATTCATTGAGGTTTGCCAGCTACTTGACAGATTTTCTCATTTGATCTTCATAACAACCCCATGAGGGCGAAACTATAATTAACCTCTCCATTTTGCAAATGAGGAAACTGAGGCATAGAGAGGCTAATTAACTTTTCATGGATCACACAGCTACCAAGTGTCTGCAACAGATTCAGAGTTGGCTCTTCCGGGCTGTAGGTCTAGATGTCTACTCACCGTGCAGTAAGGACAGCGCCATGAATTCTCTGTCCACACCTTAGTCCCCTGCAAAGGCATCCCATGGCAAGCCACAAAGTTTTAGAAAGCAGTGGATTTCCAGAGAAATGGTGTTGGAGATGGCCAAGCAAGAGTGGATAGTTAGGTTTTTTTCTCCTATGTCATTATCGTTATTGCTCACCAGATGGAATCTAAGCAGTCCCAGGTGTGGGACCTGATTGAAAGATTCTCCAGGGAAGGAGCTGTGCCATACTCTCTACCTTCCTTAGGGTCTCACACCCTCCTGGTCAAGATGTTTCCTTGAAGTTATGCAAAATTCCCTGGCTTATTATTCTGGGACCAGTCCCTTTGATGATTTTATTGTCCCTAAATTTACACCAGGCACCAATAATAGCCCAGAAGGTAGAAAAATGCAGGCTTGGAGAGCCAAGGAATGGAAAGGGGAAGAGGGAACATATGAGCCACAAGGCAGGAGATGAGGAACTCTAAATCTAAGGGAATCAGACTTGAAGCTGAAGCTTTCCATGTGTGAGTGAGGGTCCCTGCAATCTCCGGTCCAGAATGTTGGAGCTTAAGTGGATCAAGGTGTGTGAACTCCCTGGGGAAGCACATATTCTTGGAGAGGGTGGGCTGGGGGGGTAGGGGGGGAGGGGCTATTCCCTGAAGCATTTCTTGTGACCAACTTGGGATGAGCAGGGTAGTGCAAGGATAAGGGAAGGATGTACTTGTTAGCCATCCACTCTTCTTGAAGTTTTGCTCTTCCCATAAGATAGATTTGAAAACAGCTTCACTGGTTAAATGGAAAGAAACCTGAATCTAGAGTCAGAGAACCTGAGTCCAAATACTACCTTTGATGCCTACTATCTGAATAACTTTAGCAAAATCATTTACCCTCTGTAAGCCTCAGTTTCTCCACCTATAAAATGAGGAGGTCCAATTAGATGACCTCTTACAGCCTTTCCAACTCCAGATGTATAAGCCTAGGGACCAGGACACAGGATGTCAGTCAAGATGATGTCCAAGGCCCTTTGCATTGCTAAACTTCATTCTGCTGATGAGGAAACTGAGGCTCAGAGGAGGAATGGGTTTTGCCCAGCATCACATAGATCCAAAGGAACAGAGATGGGGTTCAAACCCAAACCATAGGATCATAGACTGAGAGCAAACTGGGACCCTAGGCGTCATCTAGTCCAATTCTCCCCTTCCCATTTTATAGATGAGGAACCACGGCCTCAGAGAGATCCTACATTTGGTAATTGACAAAGTCAGGATTGGAACCAGGTTCTTTGGGGGCCATGCAGTATAGTAGTATGAGTATTCATTTGGATTCAAAACAGTAACAATAGCTTCAGAGTGTGCAAAGCATTTTATATAGGTTATCTCCTATGTTCCTTTCAACAACTCCATTATGCGTTATTACCGTCATTCTTCAAATGAAGACATCAAGGCTGAGAGACTAGAGGACTCACTCACTGACTTCAAGTCCAGCACTTTCTCCACTGGACCCCCTAGCTGCCAGGGTCAGAAGTCCTGGATTCAAATTTTGGCTCTCCTACTTAGAAAACAAATCACTCTCTGGGCTTCAGTTTCTTCAGCTACCACATAAGAGGGTTGGACCAGATGACCTCTGAGGTGGGGATCTGACATCTCCAAACCTATGACCTTAGGATCCGACTCCTAATCTAGTGGGTTTTTTTTCCTTCTAACTGTTGCTTGCCTTAGTTTGGACTTTGGGATCTATTTGCTCTAGCCCCAATCTACTTTTCCAATTTTTACTCACACTCCTCAACTTGAGGAACCCCTTTCTTCAGTTAAGATGGAGAAGTCTATTCATGGTGTCCCACCCCCAAAGTCTGCTCTGCTTATTTGTACCTCCACCCTTTTGTATCCTCTCTTCCTTACGTTAGCCTAGACTCAGAATCTTTCAGCTAATTGAAAGAAAGGAGAAAAGATGTCGGCCAGGAAGAAAACAGTTGCCACTCAACACTTTGAACTTTGAGTTAATTCTGGCTCTGGTAAAACCCTACCTTTGCAAATGCTTTGCTTTAATGTCTACCCTCTCACACCACCATCCTTGAAAGGATATTTAGTTCAATTCAACAATTGTATTGGCATAAAAACGTGTTTCATTCTTTTGCATGTCTCAGACTGCCAACTAGTACATTTTTAAAAAATAAAGTCTTCAGAAAACAAAACAAAAAAAAATCTTTCAGCTAGAAGGGACTCGAGATCATGAAATCCAATACTTTATCATCTAACCTTATTTTAAAGAGGAAAAACTGAGGCAAATTGAGTTCTTTAAGAAAAAGCCAAATGTTTCTTCCATGCAAAATTCCTTTCTGAAGACCTTAGAAAAAGAAAGGAATTTTAAACACAGTTGATCTGATACTCTCATTTTTCTGATAGGATGAGACTGAAACTTTAGAAGGGAAAAGTAAGTTTACCCATGCTCATTCAGGTGGAGAGGCAGTATTGGAACCCAGGTCTCATAGGCCCTAGAGATAGATGTCTTAGAAATCATCTAGTCCTTCCATGATATTTTACAGATGAGGGAACTGAAGCCCAAAGCAGAGACTTGACTTATCCAAGGTCCGTCACCCAATTGGAAAGGGTGGTCAGGGCTGGGATTCCAACCCAGGTCCTCTGACTCCAAATCTAGATTTCTTTCTACTACATAGAAAAGGTAAACTAGGAAGCTTGGAAGTCACCCCTTCTGCTGTAGGTAGATTCTTTTCTACACACTTCTAATCACTTCTGGTTTCATGTACTCCTTTTCTTCCTTCTTTGTAGGGATTAGAGAGAACATTTATTTAGCACTTACTACATGCCAGGCACTATGCTAAGTGCTTTATAAATATCTCATTAGATTTTCCCAGCAACCTTGGAAGGTAGGTTCCTATTATTATCTTCATTTTACAGTTGAGGAAACAGAGGCTGAGAGGTTTACAATTATTTCATTTTATTCTCCCAACAACCTTGAGAGGCAAATGCCATTATTATCCCCATTTTACAGTTGAGGAAACTGAGGCAAACAGAGGTTAAGTGCCTTTTCCAGAATTATACAGCTGGTAAGTGTCGAAGCTGGATTTCAATTCAGGACTTCTAACTTCAGGCCTAAGACTGTATACACTGTGTCAATCGAGATGCCTCCGGAAACATACAATGAACTTTGATGGTGTGTTGTCAGAAGTGGAGAGGTGAAATAACTGGGGACTGGATCAAGGCCCCCATGATATAATCCACGGCAGGGAGTCCTCTTCCCCTTCCCCCATGCATCTAGGATGTCCTCCCTTTCACCTCTACTCATCTGAGTCCTACCCAAAGGCATAACTAGCATGAGGCATACAGGGTGCTGTCCCAGGGCACTGACATCTAGGGGAGGCAGGGAGGAGGGACAGGTCTCTGCTTTCAGATCTGGCTCTCTCCCAGGCTGAAATACATATCCAGCCAAAACCAAGCCTCACACAACTGGTAGGCATCACCGGTCAACCTCTGGTTTTAGGACCAATTCACTGCTGCTTTTGATCTAAGCTTCATTGTCCATATCATTTGCTTAATCTAGAATCATTTGTTTCTCTGAGGCACCCCCTATTGGTAGACTTGTATTGGATTTATCTTTCCTGAATCTTCTCTCAATATCTACCCATCAGGGCAAAAACTGTGTGATGAAGAAGGCTTTGTATTCTCAACAGCTGGAAACAGAGGAATACAAGAAATATTTCTTCAATGATTGTAAAGACTGAATCTGCAAGTCATCAGCCTTATTAGAGGCTAGAAATCACTCACATCTCCATACCAGGGAGATTTCAGGTGGGGTGGTAGATCAATAGCAGAGAGACTTAGGGGGAGGGGGAGGTAGTGGACCTTCAGAGACACTCCCTAGTAGGCTCTTCCATGCAGCCTGAGGCTGGTTCGGATGCCCACAAGTTTTCCCTCTTCTCTTGGGCTGCACTGACAGCCAGCTATAGCTCCTCACCCTTATGGTCTGCCTTGGACTAGAAATGGTATATTCTTCTTTCCCAGGGCAGCTGGCTCTCCTCTACCTCTTTGAAGATTACAGGGCTTTAACATGCCTTTAAAGTGAATTTTCCCCCATGTTTTATTATCATAATTAATGACCAGCAAAGTTTTTTTCTTTCTTCCTTTATCTTTTAAATATGTTTCTTTCCTCTTTAAAAATGCAATATTTCTTTTAACTCAGAATATGGATGAGTCTGTGCCTAGCAGGGCAGCCCCAGCTTCATCTGTCAATTTGATTTTGCAAAGCCTCAGTTTTCAGCTGGCATCCAGTGCAGATTTCAAAGCTGTGACTCACAGGATTTCTCCCAGGTTTGGGGCTGGAATATCTTCCCTGGGTATCCCTATGGAGAGCAGGCTCACAATGATCACCCAAGAGTCTTCAGATTTTAAGATTCTGGGGGTGGTAGGGGTGTGTGTGTGTGTGTGTGTGTGTGTGTGTGTGTGTGTGTGTGTGTGTATGCGTACAACTGAAAAGGCATTATTGTCAGTATGACAAGAGACCCCTGCACTTAAAAGTCATATTTTAAATCTTGGTCTTCTGACTCTGCTATCTTATTCCCATTTGCAGTTGAGGAAACTGAGGCTGAGAGGTTTACAGATATCTCGTTTGAGCCTCCAAGCAGCCTTAGGAGATAGATGTTATTATTATCGCCATTGGGGTTCCCCAATGAGGAAACTGCCTCTACCAAAGCAGGTATCATTTCCTTGGCAACTTAGAGAACTGCCTAGAACAATGAGGCATTAAGTGACTTATCCAAGGTCACACAATACGTGTTTAGAGATGGGATTTGAACTTGTGTCTTCTTGGCTCCAGGCCTGGTGCTATGTCTGCAGCGCCACCTAGTGGATCATTAACAATTTTAAGACAAGAACAAGACTGGTAACAATAGTAACAAATAGTTCATCTAGACCCCTGACTTCATCAATGTAGGGGGATATCACGGAGGTGAGGAAAATCCTTCTCCCAATTTCAGGTTGAAAACCACTGCTCCAAGCCCATAAGTTGCAGAGAAAATATCAAACCCCCTGTCTCCCCTCCACCCCAGGATCCCTTTAAGGACATTTAAGAACAATATGTTTTTAAATTAATGTCACCATAACAAATACTCATAAGGTCTGAGTTGCATGAAATGAAAAGCTCTTAGTAATTGAGGAATGCCTCCCCACCAAGAGTTTTTGTTTATGTGAGTTAAATCTATCAATATTTACTACATTAGAAATTAAAATGTCTTAGGATTATTGTAAAAATCTTTTGGCCTCAAGGACCCCCTGAAAGGATCTCATATAACCCCAGGGTTCCCAAGAGCACACTTTGATGACAAATGTCTTGCATGTGCCAGAGGCGAGACTTGATTAAGCCAGTTCTCCATGCATCACTCCAAATTCCATGACTTGAGATTCTTCTCTCTATCCACTGTACCACTTAGCTTGCCACTCCCTGATGCCAAAGGCAGCACTCTTTTTAGCATGCGCAGAAGCCCAGGACTTTAGAGCTAGTAATGATCTGGCCCAACAAGGTCACAGAGGCAAGGTCTATCAGACTTGTTTGACTTCACCTTGCCCCTGTGACCCTGGGTGAGTCACTTAACCATAAGTTGCAGAGAGGGTGCTGACCTGTATTGGTGGAGAGAGTTTCCTTACCTGGGAGTTCTCTATACCAACGAAATCAAAGATCTAGTCCCTATCCCTATAAAGTAATACATATCTTATGTGTATTATAAAGTCACAAGATATATAATTATAATACAGCATATATTATGACATAATATATAACATCATACTATATACATTGTATATAACATAATATTGAGAAATATTACTATTGTAATTAACTACTAATTATAATATTATAATTAATTATAAGTTATAACTAATTATAATTTAATATTGTAATAATAAATAATATTGTCATTAATTAACATCAATTATAAAGTCTTATATCAAACAAGAAAGCCTTAGTATAGGTTCAGCAACTGACCTTGTGTCTAGAGGCCAAAACTGAATCCAAATATGTCTGCAGTTGTTCAGATAAGGAAACTGAGCCCCAGGGAACCGAGGTGTCCAAGGTTTCACAGAGAATAAGCATCAATCAGGGTTAGAACCTAGGTCCTCTGACTTTCTAGCCATTGCTCTTTCCATGCGGTCTCTGGAACCTCACACTTGCAAAACAGAAAAAGAAACCTGTGATTAATCCTTTATGAAATGAAGAATTGTTTTATAATGGATATGATCACTCCCTAATTTGCAATAATAAGCAATCTCTTATCTCAATGGAGTTAGTGCTACTTTCAGCCCTTCACCTTGTGAACATTCTCCTCCCACACCTTGCTTAAGGCAATTTATAAAGATTATCTATTTTTTTAAAGTTCCTAGTGATTAAAAAAAGAATTCCAGACATGTTTGGGTTAGTCTTTAGACCCTAGACATAAGGTCAGTTGCTGGACACAGACTCAAGCTTTCTTGCCTGATATAGGTCCTAGCAGACCTTACACTCTCCTGCAAAGGAAACCACCACTTGGACCTGTGAATTGGTCCAGCCATTCTGGAACTCTTCCTTGGTAAAATAGGCATTAATAACAGCACCTACCTTGAAGAGCAGTTGTGAACATCCAATGAGATGATATTTGGAAAACACTTTGCAAGCCTTAAAATGCTATGTAACTGCTGAATGTTATTACGACTATTGCTACTACTACTATTATTAAAGGAAAACATGTAAAGTGCTTTGCAAACCTTAAAGTACAACATAACAGTAGCTATTATTGCTATTATTATGATTAGATGAGATCACAAACACAAAATGCTTTGTAAACCTTAAAGCACTCCATTAACAGCAATATTATTTATTAATAACATCCTTAATATGAACACATTGATGACTATCGATCACATGAATTAATGTTATTGCTTACTGTTTCTATTCAAAACTATATTAGTCAGTATTACTGGCTATATCAATTTATTATTAAGTATGGTAATTAATTATGTTAATTTATTGTACTACTACAACATTGACTACATTTATATATTAATTAATATGCTAAGCGTTTTCTCTTATATTAATAATAATAGTAATATCACTATTATTCCAAGGTATAGCTTTCAAAACACTGGTTTACCTTTCTCACTTTCATGTCACCCACCAAGTCCTGCAGTTTGGTTCAAAAATTCAGCTGTGCAATAGGGAACAAGAGAGGCTCACACGAAAAACTCCTAGTGATCTCAGTCGACTGTAAGTTCAGCCTAAGTCAGGCCCGCTGGAAGTGGCCTGAGAGCTGATTCCTGATTTCATGGTACAAACTTAACAAAGGTTATATAGATCAATACTTGATTCATTATTTTATTGATTGTCTGTCACAGAGGATACAGTGACAGGCTTAGACTTAGGGAGACTCATCTGCCTGAATTCAAATCCAGCTTCAGACACTCTAGCTGAGTGACTCAGGGCAAGTCACTTGACTCTGTTTGCCTCAGTTTCCTCATCTGTAAAATGAGTTAAAGAAGGAAATGGCAAACCACTCCAGTGTTTTTGACAAGAAAACCCCAAATGAAGTCATGAATACCTGGACGTGGCTGAAATCGTTTAATAACAACATACAAATGCGATCTCTAGGAATAGGGATAGAACCTTTGACTTCACTGAGATGTCAAGTTTGCTGTGAGGAACAACAAGAAGTCCAGTTTGACTTAGGCCAAAGACTGGGGGCCTAAGTATAAGAAGGTTGAAGCTGTCAAGGGCTTTCAGTGCCAGAGTTAATGTTTAAAAGCAATAGGGAACCATTGGAGTTTACAGAGTGATAGGGTCTGATGTTTGCTATGACACACTGGCTGTTTGGTTTTTAAAATAACCTATAGAATAGATGGGAACGAAAGGAAAGTTAAATCACCTAGGACCACACAGTCAGAATGTGTCAGAATCAATCTTATTTCTTAATTTCCCTACCTACCTCTATGTGATTTTAGTGGACAGAACTAATAATAGTAATTAACATTTATATCACACTATCAGGTTTACTTGATAAATATGATCTTTTTATGCTTGCTTTATCCTATCTTTATCCTTTTATCCTACCCTGGAAGGTAGGTGTTATAATTATCCCCATTTTACAGATGAGGAAATTGAGAGTCACACAGCTAATGTCTGAAGCTGTATTTGAACTCAGGTCTTCTTGACTCCAGGTCCAGAACTCTGAGCACTACAGTGCCCTCTAGATTCTCCATGAAGTGGGGTGGGGGTAGAAAGCAAGTAATAAAGTTCTATGAATGACTGAAAAAAGTACATTTTTTTAAGCACTTAACTAGAGGCAAAGAAGCTCTGTCCTAAGTACTGAAGATACAAAATACAAAAGCAGAAGTACCAGCTCTTAGAGGCAGCTAGGGGGCGCAGTGGGTCTGGCGTCAGGAAGACGAGCTTAAATCCAGCCCATGTTTACTAGCTGTGTGACCCTAGGCAAGTCACTTAACCCCTGCCTGCTTCGTTTTCCTCATCTGTAAAATGAGAATAATAATAGCATCTACTTCCAGGGTTGACACGAAAATCAAATAAGATAATATTTGCAAAGTATGGCACAGAGTGGGTGCTTAATAAATACATATTTCTTTCTTTCCTTCTTCTTTCCTCAAGGAGCTCACATTCTAATGAAGAAGACAACATATGTGTAATTCTTCAGCTGCAATTCAGATGGAAATATCTGGTCCTTAAGGCAAAGCAGATGGTGCCTCCTCTTCTGTAATGTCATTTCCACTGATAAAATCATATCAATTTCTGATGCTGAACCATTAGATAGGGCTGAGAACTTTGGGTTTTCAGCATCTGTGGCTGCAGACACAGTTGTCAGCTGCATCTCCTCAGGGGTTGCTTCCCATGGGTGATATCTGAGGGCACTGGGCTCAAAGAATTGTTATTCCCAAGGTTCTTGGGTAGTCAAAGTG
The DNA here is from genome assembly GCF_003287225.1 of Phascolarctos cinereus. Taxonomy (NCBI): domain Eukaryota; kingdom Metazoa; phylum Chordata; class Mammalia; order Diprotodontia; family Phascolarctidae; genus Phascolarctos; species Phascolarctos cinereus. The sequence goes on along the minus strand of NW_027555847.1, from coordinate 702,447,852 downwards.
GTGGTGGTGGTCTAGTATGCCTGGCCCTTGCTGCCTCCTATCTTTCCCCCAGGGTGCTTTGTTTCTTCAGCTAAGCTAGTTCACCTGCCCTGTAAGGGGCAGCTGGCTGGCAGTTGCTGGGGATGACTGGCATCTTTTCTATAGGAGTTGCTTCCCCCAGGTGATGGTTATGAGGCTGGGATGAAGTGAGGACCAGTTGATTGAGGGGTGGTGCCACCCTGAAGGCTCCTGACCCCCATCTGCCTATTGGTGACAGCTGGCCGGTGGGTGATTATGAGGAAAGTGGGCCTCTTAAGCACAATGATTTCCCATTGGAGATAAATTTCAGTTCAATGTAACCCTTGTCCCAAAGCCTATTGGTATGAGACTCTCTCCTCCTTGCTAGAGATGAATGCCCTGCCTTTCATCAGCAGAAGTGTTCCAGTCTTCTTCAGTCTCCTTTGGGTCTCTTTAAGATGCAGTCTTCTAGGGGCCTGGTGTTGCTTTGGGCACTTCTGGCTTCCAGCTTCTAGAGAAGAAATGGAAGAGGCCAGTTCCACTTCAGCTTGTTGAAGGAAAAATCTTTGGGAAGACATGAGAGGAAGGGACAGTCTCTATCATGTCCCTTTCCCCAGCTTGCTACACTAGAAACTTTGCCAGGGATTTCCTTCATGGGAGGAGAGAGTATAAAACAGAGGAAGTGTGGTGCAAGTAGAAGAGCACTGGATCTACTTAATCACTTATGTGACCTTAGGCCTCAGTTTCCCCATCTGTAAAATTAGGAGGTTGGGATTAGATGACCTTATATATCCCTTCCAGTTTTAAATCTGATGCTATGAACACAGATAAGTGCAAGGTATACACAATAATCTTAAGAAGGAGGGAGTATTGGTTAAGGTTCTGATCACTGAGGAGATTAGAAAAGGTCTTAAGTAGGAAGTGTCAGCTGAGTCATATTTGAAAGGAAAGTTAAGGAAATCAAGTTCCTGGCATGTTACCTGGACCAGCTGCTGGTGCCTGGGGATGTCCACAAAGTCCTACCACCCAGAACACACACTGGAGAGATCTGGGACTAACCAAGAGTTCCATTTTGATGACCTCTGTGTTCTTATCAGACCAGAGATTCCAAGGGACCTTAGAAGCCATTAACTCTCGGAGCCTCAGTTTCCACATCTGTAAACTGAGGAAGTTGGACTCAAAATGACTTTCCCAGGATCACACAAGTAGTATTTGAGTCAGGATTTGAACTCTGGTCCTCCTGACTCAAAGCCTTGGTGATCTATCCACTGCTCTACCTTGTTCAGTCGTGTCTGATTCTTTGTGACCCTCTGGATCTGTCTGTGGGGTTTTCTTGGCAAAGATACTGAAGTAGTTTGCCGTTTCCCTCTGCAGCTCATTTTACAGATGAGGAATTGAGGGAAACAAGGTGAAGTGACTTGCCCAGGGTCACACAGTTATGAAGTGTCTGAGGCCAGATTTGAACTCATGGATACGAGCCTTTTGGACTCCAGTCCTGGAGCTCAGTGAACTATGGCACCACATAGACACCTCCTACTGTTTTACCTATCTACCTTTAATTACTCTATTTCTGTCTGGTGCCCACATAGAAGTCCCCATGACTTTGTTATGACAAACTCTGGTTTCTTACACCCAGTCAGATTTCACAGTTAATTCTATCCCTCTTGTGCGTTTCCCTGGAAGAGAATCTCAAGTCAAGCTAACAAGCCTAAGCTCCATATTGGCTGTGACTCCCACCAAACCATGCAATCTCTCAGTATTCTAGGCCATAGTTGTCCACCACGAGGCCTGGCCCTGTCTGTAGCACCCCCAAGTGCAGCTGAACTGCATTAGAATGTAATTGGGAAATATTTAACCAAATAAATAAAAACCCAATAGAAAACCACACATTAACATTATTTAAGCAAGGATGCAGCCCACAGGGATTCTCATCTATGGTTTCATGGCTCTAGTTACCCGGTGGCCTTGACACCACCACCCTACACCAGCGATCACAGGTCTGGTCTTAATAAAAATAACGGTAAATGTTATTACTAGCTCAGAACATCTCCTGAGAAGATAAAAGTGCAGTTCTTGGCTTTTGTAAAAGCTTTTCTAAGGCTTCTGGGATACCCTGTGTTTTCCTGAGGGGGATAACAAGATAGATCCAAATACTTTCCATGTCCTGGGAATGATGGTAGATTTGAAATTTCCTGGACATGTAAGGGATGAAAAGTAGTTGGGTGAATAGACTTGGTCAAAGGATCTCGAAGTTGGGTGAGACGTCAAAAATCATCTATCTAATCCAAGTTATACTTGACCATAACTCTTTCTCTATTATGCTGCCAACAAATGACCATATACCTTTTTTGGAGGTACTTGAATACCTCCAATGATGAACAGCTCACTCTCTCTCCAGGCACTTTTGGACAGCTCTAATATTTAGCACAGCTAGGTGGTGCAGTCAGGAAGACCTGAATCAAATTTAGCCTCAGAAACTTACTAGCTGTGTGACACTGGGCAAGTCCCTTAATCCTGTTTGCCTCAAGGAAACTCCAAATGGGGTCAAGAAGAGTCAGACACATCTGAAATGCCTGAACAACAACAACACTTTATAAAAGGGTCCAAGAATAGATTTGAACTCGGGTCTTCCTGACTCAATTACCCTAGACCATTTAGCTGCCTATTTGAAGGCAGATGTTACCCCACTCTAAATCTTCTCCTCTCCAGGCTAAACATGCTCTGTTTCTTCAAATGATCATGATAAGGACATGAACTCAGAACTCTTTATCTTCCTGGTGCCCATCATTTGGCAGCTAGGTGGTACAGTGGATAGTCCTGAGTCCTGAGTTCAAATTCAGCCTCAGACACTAGCTGTGCAACCCTGAGCAAACCACTTAACCTCTCTCTGCCTTGGTTTCCTCAACTGTAAAAATGGAGATCAAGATAAACACTTACCTCATAAGGTCGTAAGGCTTCAATGAGATAATCTTTGTAAAGCACTTAGCACAATGCCTGGCACACAGTAGGTGCTTAATAAATATTTGTTTCCTTTCTCCTTTGGATACTCTCCAACTTATTGAGGATGAGAGGGCCATGTCCCTTCTCTGGGACCCAGACCTTAGTTTTCTGACTCCAAATCCATTGCCCTTTCCATTACAAGGTTGGGATGGGGAGAATTTACTGAGGACAGAATTGAGGGACCAAATCTAAGTGAACCATGGGGACAGAATCATGAAAGGGAGGCCTGCTGTATTTTTTTCTCCTCCCTGCTACTTCATTCCCTGAAACACAGAGAGAACTTCTCAAGGACACTGACTAATAAGTGATGAAATGTCCCCACAGGTTGATAAATAAACACATGAATGAATGATGAGGGAAATTCAAAGGGACATCTTGGTAGCTTGGCTTCCCTCCCCCAAGGCAGCCCCAAATGCACGATCAGACTTGGGCTGTGAGTACCGTAAACCGTGGCACGTAAACACCGCCAAGGCAGGAGATCAAAAGGTTTGGTGGGCAGGGAGGGTGGGGGGCAGCCCTGGCGAGGGTGATGAAACCAACGTGTTGGGTTGGGGCTGGGGGATGCCTCAGAGAACAGACGGCCAGAGACATCCAAATACATCATCAGAGAGGCCTCAAAGGGAGAGACGCTGGAGCAGCAGGGAAAATAAATAATTCCGTTATCTCTGATGAATTTCTGCCTTTGATCTCATCTCTTCTCTCCCTCTTTCTCCCCTCCCCCCACTTGACCAATTTTTCTTCTCCCCACGACTTTTTCCCCCCCTTCATCCCTTCTTACAGTTGATTTATGCCTCATCCAGCACGAGGAGCCTGACATCTCTGATGAATTGGTAAAGCTGGCCTGCTCCTAGCCCTGGCAAGGCATCCAGGAGGGGTAGAAAGAGGCAGGGGGAGGCTTTTCCTAACCGCTCTTTCCATTTGCAGCAGCCAGACCTCTCCGTGTGGCTTATGGTCACTCATTTGAGGGCAGCAGTATCACCAGAGGAGCTCCCTGGCACTGCCCTGCACCCGGCATCATTGATTCATAGAGAGAGAATGGGTACGTAGCTTAGAACAGGGAAAGAAACATCCAAGCTGGTCAGGAACTTAGACCGTGGAGTGTTAGAACATAGACTGTCAGAGCTAGACAGGGCCTCAGAAACAAAACATTAGGACACACAATGTCAGAGCTGGGAAGGGCCTTAGAACAGGGAATGTCAGGGCTGGGAAGGGCCTTAGAACAGGGAATGTCAGGGCTGGGAAGGGCCTTAGAACAGGGAATGTCAGGGCTGGGAAGGGCCTTAGAACAGGGAATGTCAGGGCTGGGAAGGGCCCTGGAACAGGGAATGTCAGAGATGGGAGGGGCCTTAGAACAGGGAATGTCAGGGCTGGGAATGACCTGAGCCTCAGAATACAAAACATTAGGATACACAATGTCAGGCAGCTGGGAAGGGCCTTAGAACAAGGTTGAGTGGGCCCTTGACAATCATCTAAACCAGACGTGGGGAACCTGCAGCCTGGGGCTCCATGTGGCCCTCTAGGTCCTCAGGTGTGACCCCTTGAATCCAAACTTCACAGAAAAAATCCCCTTTATGAAAGGATTTGTTCTGTAAAACTTAAACTCAGTCAAAAGTCTGCATCCAAGGATCTAGAAGGCCACATGTGGCCACAAGGCTGCAAGTTCTGCACTTCTGATCTAACCTAACCACCAATTTCCAACTTTTCTCAAATTAAAATGGGTTTCTAAGCCCTCCATATATCATACTGGAATGCCCTCCTATCTCAATCCTGATTCTTAGAATCACTTGTTTCCTTTAGGACTGAGTTTAAGTTCTAATTTTTCTACGAGGCCTTTCCTGATTACCATTTGCCAGCTGTTAATATTCACCCTCAAAATTACTTTGCTTTAACTGTGTGTGTACCTAAGGACTTCTGGGCCTTTGCATCTGCCCAACAGCTGAAGCTTCCCTTATATGTGTTATCTCCCCTCATTGGAAGAGGAGCTTGCTAAGAGCAGAGATTGTCATGCTTTTGTATTTAAAAATTCACTCTGTGCCAGGTCCATAGAGTCAGGAAGACTTGGGTTCAAATACAGCTTCAGACACTTGCTGGCTGCATGACTGTGCCTGTCCTTTAACCCTTTGCCTCAGTTTTCCTCATCTGTAAAATGGGGCTAATAAGAGCACCTGTGTCCCAGGATCATTGTGAAGATAGAATGAGATAATATTTTCAAAGCTTTTCCAAACCTTAAAGAGCTACATAAATATTATCATTATCAAACAGTGCCTAGCACATTATAGAAGCTAAATAGACTGGTTGGTGGGTTGATTGGGACCAGTGATTACTGCAGTGGGAGTTAGTCAAACCGCTATCTTTGGAACACATGCTTTCCTACAAAGAGACATTCAAGTATTTCTTTGCCTTCTTACTTTACTCTCAACCCCCTGCATCTCTCCCTGTCCCCCCAGTCATCTATTTAAGAGGGGCATGCTTCTCTATTTATATCTCCAGAAGATCCCAAAGCATAGGACAGGTCTCTCATAATCCCTCTTCTCGGCATTACTGGAATTGTGCAGCTAGCAACTCTTATGAAATTCATGGCTGATCTTGTTACCTCAGCTAGGAGAGAAATGTGATTTGCCCATAGAAAGAAAACCTCAGCAGATAGAGCACCAGCCTTAGAGTCAGGAGGACCTGAGTTCAAATCTGGCCTCAGACACTTACTATCTGCGTGACCCTGGGCAAGTCACTTAACCCCAACTGCCTCCAAAAAAAGAGAGAGAAGTTAATTTTTTAAAAAAGACAATTAGAGAAGTAGGTCATATTCTGCATGGTACATGGCGGAAGATTGATAACTCTAATATGAGAACTTCAGTTCAAATCCTGCCTCTGATGCTTACTACTGGTGTGACTTTGGGCAAGTTACTTAGCCTCTCTGGGTGTTAAATGACGTATTTGGAACACAGAGCCTCTGAGGTTCCTTCTAACGTCAGATACATCATCTTGTTGTTGTTGTTCAGTTGTTTTTCAGTTGTGTGACTCCATCGGGGGTTTTCTTGGCAAAGACAACGGAGTGGTTTGCCATTTCCTTCTTCTGATCATTTGACAGATGAGGAAACTGAGGCAAACAGGGTAAAGTGACTGGCCTAAGGTCACACAGCTAGTAAGTGTCTGAGGCCAGATTTGAACTCAGGGAAGATGAGTCTTTTCTAACTCTAGATCCAGAGCTCTATCCACTATGGTGCCCCCTAGCTGCCTTATGATCTTAGGGTACAGTGGAATGAACATTTAATTTAGAGTCAGAGGACCCAGGCTGGAGTATCAGCTCTGTTGTAAACAGCCTCTGTTGTGAACATCTTTAATGACTTTAAGTAAGTACTTTACCTTTTTGAGAAGGTCTGGTTGCCTTGTGTGTAAAATAAGGTTGACTTCTGAGGTCCCCTCCAACTCTGAATCTAAGATCATGTGACCTCTCTGGGCCTTGGTTTCTTCAGCTGTGAAATACGCTAGAGAAGGAAACAGTGAACCCCTCCAGTATCTTTGCCAAGAAAAACCAAATGGTCCTATGGTTTGTTGGTTGGGATCTCTTCTTGACTCTCAGATCAATTTGTCCAGCCTTAACCTCTTTCCCATGGCTCCAGTCTTCAAATGCCTCCTGAATACCTCAAAATGAATTTGGTGGCATTGGCCCATTTCCTGTGCCTGGAACAATGTTCCTCCTACTTCCTGGTTTCCCCGGCTTTCATTAGTCTCAACTAAAGTCCCATCTTCCCCGAGGTTTTCCCAATAGTCCACAATTTTAGTGCAAACAAAACATAGACCAGGTAAACTGGGAGGAGTCTAAAGTCTCTGAGACTCCCTCCAGTTTAGCCTGTCTATATCTTTCCTGTACACAGTTGCTTACATGACTCCCATGCTCTCTGAAAGCAGGGACTGTCTTTTGCCTTTCTTTGTATCTGTAGCACAATGTGGGCTTGATAAATTCCAGTTGGCCAATATCTTGCATCATACTAGTGTGGAAATTTGCAAAAGATTAAAATTACTCCTTTCTATTACCTCCTCCTCTTATCCCCTTCCCCTTCTGTTGGGTGAAGGGGGAATCAGAATACAGGCTGTTATGGGGTGGGAGGAGGGGAGGGATGGGGAGAAAATTGGGAACTCAAAATCTCATGGAAGTGAATGCTGAAAACTAAAAATAAATAAATAAATTGGAAATAAATATTTTTTAAAAAGATTAAAATGTAAGTTGTATTTTGCAAGTATTTAGTGCAATATGAATTATAATAATGTGAGCTATGTCATTTTGATTTGTATATGTTCTTCCAATTTTATTTTTATACCTTTTTTATGGGTATTTCTATCCCATATTTCATTCGTATACTAGGCAACATAAATTAAGGATTTTTTTTAACACACCCTCAGTACCTCAGTAGAGATCTTTAGTTAGTCCAGGAGATGATGCCCTTCTCCTCCCCTCTCCTTTCCTTTCCTCCCTTCAAAGTCTCTCTGTCTGTCTGTCTCTGTCTTCTCTCTCTCTCTCTCTCTCTCTCTCTCTTCTCTCTCTCTCTCATATCCCTCCCTGATTCTTCTTTCCCTTTTTTGCCCTTTGCTAGGTGGCTTGAATTTTTTTTTCCTCCACTGGGTCCTCAGAGGTCCTGCCCATCTGAATCTGCCCATAGGTAACCTATTGCCAGGGAGTCTGCTTCTTAGAGGGTCATCATGACACATTGACTTTAGCCTCCTGCCTTTTTTTTTTCTTGTCCCAGCACTCTTGTAGGGGGATAAGTGCCTCCTTCATTCATGGTAACAAATAAAGGGAGTGGAGTCTATGACCTTGTGAGTTTGAAAGGACTGAAGGTGCCTCAGACACAAACTTGGTGACTGAAAACCTGAACTCTGAAATGTCAGGATGCCAAATGCAGCATCACTGCTGGATGAGTCATTGTCTCAACTACTGTTGGGCTGGGGTCCCAAACATCCCTTCTGAAGGTTGCTTCCTGGGGCATTAAAGCTGGCCTAGCCCCAAACCCAAACTCTGGAATGTTGAAGTTCTAAGGCACCCTCCAGAACTTTTGAATTCACAGTAATAGGCTCAACTCCCTTCAATGGTTGCTGTGAGTGAAGGAGTCACTGAGCTTCACAGGAATGCTGAGCCAAAAAGACTGTGGTTGAATTTTAATGCCGATCAAAGAGCCTGGCCAACCTGAACCCATTACAGAATGTCCACACATGCTCCACAGTCACTTGAAGTTCCATGTCATCACTTAGAAGTAGGAAGCAGCCTCCTCAACATCTCCATATGGGGAAGACGCCATTAGCATGTGCCAGACCTCCATTACGAGATACAGACACATTTGGAAGGAACCTCAATGACCATCCATCCACCACTGGAATGTAAGCTCTGAGACAGCAGGCACTATTTCCTCTTTTTCTTTTAATATCACTGGTTCAGCACAGGGCGTAGCACATGGTAAATGATGAATAAATGCTTGTTGATTGATCTAGTTCTGCTGTCAAGGACTAGAGGAGATTCTTGTTCAAAGCTAGGTCTAGAACCCAGTCCCAAGGTTACATAGTGCAGTGGTGTCAAACTGTAATAAAAACTGGGGCCGTTCATAAGGATCCCTACAGGCTATATGACTTAGAAAGCCATATATTAACATTATCTATATTCTATTGTATCTTTATTTATTTTGTTAAATATAATTTTAATTATATTTGACATTTTAATTATTACATTACATTACATTTTAATCTGCCTCCACAGATTGCATGTTTGACACCTCATGTCCAGTAGATATCATAGTGGGCTTGGAATCAGGAGCGCCTGGATTCAAATCCAGCAACACTAGCACTTTTCATACATTTGTTAAAATTCCAGCTGCTACTGATTTTAAAATGAAAGAATTCCAAGGAAAGAACCTAATTGATATAATTAATGCTTTTTAGTGCAATTGTAGACTATAACATAAACCCACAAAAATCAACCACATTTCTATATGGATAGGAAAAGAGAGGGGTCCAACTCCTGGACTTTCTAAAAATTTTTACACAACATTTGAATTGATTTATCACTCCCCCAAAATGCCTTGCTTACTCCATATGAATAGAAAACTAAAGAATACACACACACACACATGTAGAGAGAGAGAGAGAGAGATCAAAATTACATTTCATATTGCTATAAATCCTTATTAAAAAAACTTTATAAATTGCAAGGTTTTGCAAATTTCAATAATTATATAAGGGACATGTTTAAAATTAACTGCTCTCAAAATGCAATTGCTTTTTCTTTCTCAAAAAAAAAAAGCAATAAGGAAAAGGAAACCCATTCAAAATAAATATAAAATGAAAAAAAATGGGAGTCAATCTATAAATCTACACTCAATACTTGTACATATTGAAAAACAAAATTCTCTTTGAAGGAATAAAGGAAAACATACATGGCTAAAAGAATGGTTAATGTCCATGGCTGGACTGAGCTAATCTATTTAAAAAATGATAATACTACCAAAATTAATTTATAGATTATACAGATTAGTATAATGTTATGCCAATCAAATTACCAATGGCATAATTTTAAACACTAGATTTAAAATAAATAAATACTTGTAATTTGGAATAAAAAATCTGGAAAATCAAGGGAAATAATGAAAAAAAGAGTAGGAATAAAAGGGGATTAGAAGTTCCAGACTTCAAATTATGAAGAAGCAGTGATCAAAACCACTTGATATTAGTTTAAAAAATAGAAAATTAGATCAATGAAACAGATCACACATGATAGAATCAGAAACAAAGGAAAACAATAACCTGCTGTTTAATATACCTGAAAACATACATTGAACTTCTGGGAAAAATGGTAAACATTCTGGCAAAAGTGAGGCTCAGACCAGAGGTTTTGAACCTGGGACCCTTAGACCCTCAAGGGGTCCATGGAAGTCTATGAACTTGGATGGGGGAGGAGAGGGGAAACACATATCTTTATTTTCACTAACCTCTAACTGAACTTTAGCATCTCTTCCAATTTTGAGTGTAAGCAACAAACAATTGTATTAGGCTCCTCCAGACTGCCAAATGGGACATGACACATCTTAGCATATTCCACAATGATTCAAATTGGATACAAGGTCTGAATAACAAAGATCATAGCAAAAGAAATCTAGAAGAGAATGGCATCACATTCTTTTTACGGTTCTGTGTAGATGTATTCTTAAACAAACAAGGGATAGAGGCCATTACAAAAGATAAAATAGACAATTTCTACTACGTGAAATAGAAATGTTTTTATATATGCATTCAATGCCTCTAGGATAAGAGAAATAGCTGAATGGGAAATAAATTGTACCAAATTGCTTCAATAAGGGCTTGGGATCCAAGATATGTAGATAATTAACAAAAATATATAAGACCAAAGGCTATTCCCTAAATAGACAGATAAAATTCAACATATAAGACCAAAAGCTATTCCCTAATAGACAAATGTTCAAAGCATACAAACAGTCCTCAAAAGAAGAATTGCAAGTTATTAACAATCATGTAAAAGAATGCTTCAAACCAGTAAAAGTAAGAGAAATGCACATCAAAACAACCTTGAAGTTTCATCTCACACTCAAAGATAACAGAAGATGGAAAGGTCAATGTTGGAGGAGCTGTGGAAAGACAGGTGCGCTAATGCATTGTTGGTGGAGCAGTGAATTAGTACCATCATTCTGATAAGAAATTTGGAATTATGTAAAGTCTCTAAAATATCCATACCCTTTGATTCCATAAGTATTATCCATACCCAGAGATTTCTTGTTAGGTACATACTACAAGGACATCATTAACAAAAAGAAAATGTCTGCACACCCCAAAATATTTACAGTATTGTGTATGTGTATGTAGTAGTAACAGTGGCAACAATTAGAAACAAAATAGATTCTCCTACTTTGGAGAATGACCAAACAAATGGTAGTTCATGAATATAATGGAATCCTACTGTGCTATAACAAATAAAAGTGATGAATACAGATAATCATAGAAAGATTTATAAGAACCAATGCAAAGCCAAGTAAAGTGAGCAGAGCCCAAAAAACAATATGAACAATTACTATAATGATGTCAATGGAGTGAATAATAGTTTCCAAAATGAATGTTGTCAAATGTGGAAAGTCACCTCCCCTTACTCCTTTGCAGATAGGGGAGGGTTGCACCACTGTGGAGCACTGCATATTAATGTGAGATTTTTTTCCCATGTATTGATCAGTTTTATTGAATTTTTTTTCTCTTTTTTTTTCTTCTTTTTAAAAATCTTCATTTTAAAAGATAAGAAAGAGTAGGCAAAAGGACATGGTGGAAATCTAGGTGATGTAAAAAAACAAAAAGATATCAACTTTAAAAAATTCTTCTAAAAAAATGAAATCCCCCAAAATGAAAAGTCAAAAGAGAAATGGAGTTCTTTTTCCTCCTCATCCCTCCAGCCCTCCTTTTCTCTCCTCTCCCACTTGAGAAGAATGGCTTGGATTGAAGAATTCAGGTCCCAGCCCATCTGTTTCAATACCAGGGAAAAGCAGCCAAACCACTCTCCCGGCTGGGACTGGCCTGGCTCCGATAAGGAGGATGAAAAGAGAGGTGAATTCTGAAAATTTAAACACAACTCGGTGCCATTTAAGGGTCAGTCTTTGAGGAGGCTGGCAGCTCTGTCAATGACAGACTGCAGGGCCAGCTGGAGTAGAACAGAAAACAAGCCTTCTTCTGGAGTCAGACAGAAACAGAGGAGACCAGAGGCAGGGCCATGTTCAGAGAGTGGGGGAAAGCCCCCGAGAGACTCATTTTTCCTTCTCATTGGTTTCCTGCTTAATGAAGAAGGCTGGAAGCTGGAGGAAGCCTCCCATCCCCCACCCCCATCATAATGCTGCTGGGGAATGATTGGGACTGAAAGCGAGAGGGCATTAGAGAGGGAAGTGCCCTGGAGAACTTGGGGAGTGTTTGCCTCCCTAATTTGCTTGCTGGTATATCAAAGGAAGTCAGGAAGGCCTGGGTTCAAATCCTACCTCAGGCTTTTACTAGCCACATGACCTTGAGAAAGTGCTTGTTTTCACTAATCCTCAATTTCCTCATCTGTAAAATAAGGGGATTGGCCCGATGAGGCGGCACACACCTGTAGTCTCTGTCACTGGAGTGGCTGAGGCTGTTGGATGGCTTGAGCCTGGGACGTCTAAGCTAGAGTAGGGCTAAAGCCAGTTGAGTGTCCACACTGTCTGGCACCAATGTGGTGAGCCCCTGGGTGTGGCTACTAAGGAGGGGTGAACAATCTAGGTTGGCAAATGAACTGGTCCAAGCTGCCCTGACAACTGGCAGTGGTGTCAGGCTGTGACCACTGACTGTCCAGCTTTGGTGAGAGAGGAAAACCTCATCTCAAAACAATCAACAAAAATAAGGAAAGTAGACCTCTACAATGACCTGTACAATTCCTTCTGATTCTACATCATGATCTTAGGATCTTGAACAAATTGTTACTTTTCTCTGGACCTCAGTTTCCTCAGCTACAAAATATAGTACAGTGGAGAATATATGAAATTTAGAATGAGGAAAACTGAGCTTGAATCCCAACTCTGCCACTTAGTACCTGTGTGACCTTGGGCAAGTCATTTCATTTTTCTCTGCCTCAGTTTCTTCCTCTGTCAAATGACAACATTAAGGTCATCTCTTTCAGGTCTGAATCTATGAGCCTGTGATCCTATATTCTCTCCAAGTTAAACCTCTTCAAGGCAAATGCTATCTGGTTCTAGCTTCTGCTTCTTTGACCAGCTGGCTGAGTTTTGTAACAATGCTTGAGCTCACTTTTTCTCTCCACAGAGAATGGTATTTGTGGAGTATATGCTCTGAGATCCTTCTCTGGAAAATACTATGAGGACCAGAGAAAGGTTCTATAGTTCTGGCTCCTCACAAGGCAGGAATGTGCCATGTCCTGGTTGGGATAGAACTCTTTGTACAGTGCCTAGCACATAGAAGGAACTAAATAAATGCTAACTATTATATATAATATATATTAGACATATCTAATACATATTATATAATATATAATATACAATACATGTGTATGTGTATATATATATATATATATATATATATATATATATATATATATATTCAAAAGAACAACAAAGGGTAGGATTCAAAAGAACTGATCTTGAGCAAGTGAAATGTTAGTTATCCAGGTCTCATACCCTTCATCTTAAAAAAAAGCATAATACCATCAGTCCCCAATTGGTCAATTAAGATTATTAGCATGAAAGCATTTTTTTTTTAACTAAAAGATGAGAAAAGTATCAGAGCCTGGCTTTGAGCTCTGCTTATAGAATCACAAAGTTGAGAGCTAAGGAGAGTCTCAGCAGATATTCTAGTCCAATTCAGATGCAAAATGAATTTCCATTATACCATACTTGAGCAATGGTCAATCCAAACCCGCAAGGAAGAGGCACCCACTACCCCTCAGGGTGGTCCATTCCATTTTGGGAGAACTCTAATAGGAAATTTTTCCCCCTGACATTGAGCCTCAGTTTGCTTTTCTGTAGCCTCCATCTATTTCTCCTAACTTTTCCCTTCCTAACAGATCCAGGAGGTCCCAAAAGTCTTACTGCCATTTTAAGCTTTTAATAAGGGAGAATTGCACTAAGACTTTATACACACCATTTACAATACTCATTTCTGATTATGTTTCTGGCTTGTTAATTTCAGAGTTGAAAAGGACCTCATAATAACAACTAGCATTTATATAGTGCTCTAAGATTTACAAAATACTTTCTTTACAGACATTGTCTCATTTTATCCTCACAGCAACCCTGGGAGATAATGTTATTATCATCTCCATTTTACAGATAAGAAAACTACGTCAGACAGAGGTTAAATGACTTGCTCAAGGTAATAGCTAGTAAGTGTCTAAGAATGGATTTTAACTACTATCTTCTTGGCTTGAGGTTCAGTGATCTATCCACTGGGCCACCCAGCTGCCTCATCAGCCTTGTGGCCCAACCAGTATCCAAAACATAAATATACTCCACCTACCCTGACCTATGGTCATCTAACATTTTATGGAAGCATGCTGTGATGGGGAACTCACTACCTCCCAATGCAGCCTATTCCATTTTGGACTAAGTCTAATTGTCACTAAGTGATGTTTTTTTCCTTCCTGATCTCAAGCCTAAATTAGATAAGATCATGGAGATAACTTTGTTCTATGATGTGCTAAGTATTAATTTCAAGTGAGGCACAAAACAAGGAAATTTATATCCATCAAGGGTGTTTGCATAGTCCAGTCTCTCAGACACTATTGAAGCAAATGGTTTAAGGTGGAAAAGAACCTTGGATTTGGGGTTGGAAGTCTTGGGCCCAAAGCCCAGCTCCACCACTTACTGCTTCCATAATATTGGACAAGTAAGCTCACACATTTGCTCCAATCTCAGGGGATGGATTTGAACGGTCTCTAGGGTTCCTCCCAGTTCTAAACTTGTGATCCTAAGAGATGTTCAACAGACAAGCTCTCCAGGTGTCCCAGCTTAAGAATGATGCCATGGGATCATTGTATCAAATCCCAAGTTCTGCCTAGTCATCCACACTGGAAAACCAACATGGATTTAAGAATACCCATTGTCTGGTTTATGGCATGCAGGTGGATGAATAGCCCATTGAATTGGGCCATCAATACCCATGTGTTAGAAAGGTACTGTGCATAGATAATGAGCTGGATCCCTATTTGAATAGGAAGAGAATGGACTAAATTGCATATGGAAAATTGTGGCCATTTTAATAACCTTACCTTACCCCAAGATGTCCTCTATCACAAAAGTGCATTTTAAAAACCAACACTTCATCTGTGATTTCATTGATATGCATGCTTCCCACAATGATGAGGATGGCCATCCTGGTCTTCCCACTCTGCGCAGCCCTTCTCTACATCCTCCCGCAAGTCAGAGGACACTCCTCATCACTGGTCCCTTCTTTTTTGTTCCATCATAGTGAGAACAACCCAACAACCAGTGGGCCAATCAAATGCTCCATTGGTACCAACACCATGTCAAGAAATTCAGTGGAACACTTGGTCTAACCATTAGTACCTGGATAGCTCTCTCTGTATAAAGAACGAAAAGGGAATCAGTTAATGAGCTGTTTCTATGCATTGTTGGTGGTTAGGCAATAGTCTGGAAAAATAAAAGATTTGGGGGTTGAGGGTGAATGATAAGCTCAAATCAATTCAGCTATGTATTGAATGCTCAGTATATGCTAGACATGAAGAATATAAAGACAAAAATTAAACAGTTCTTCCCTTCAAAAGAGGTTACATTCTACTAGGGGGAAAACCACATATACCTATACATTGAACATTATATATAATGTATTTGTACATATAAAAGATATATGTGTATGTGTACATCTAAAGAAACAGGTAAGTTGAAGACAACTACCATTTCCCTACTAAGCCTTTTCTTCTCCAGGCTAAATATTCCCAGTTTCTGTAGAAACACCTAATTATCAAATGTCATGATCTCCAGTTCTGTTGCCAGCCTTTTTGCCCTCTCTGGACATATACACACAGACACACACAGAGACACACACACACACAAACACACACACATGAAGTTTCCTGTGTCTTTTCCTTTTATTGAGACATGTTTTGTGGAAAAGGCCCCTATACTAGGCAATAGAAATGCAGAAACAAATAAATATCATCCCAAGTTTTTGTTCACTTCTTGACTTTTTTTTCTGGTGAGGCAATTGGAGTTAAGTGACTTGCCCAGGGTCACACAGCTAGTAACTGTTATGTGTCTGAGACCAGATTTGAACTCAGGTCCTTCTGACTCCAAGGCCAGAGCTCTATCCTCTATGCCACGTAGCTGCCCCCATTTTTGTTCACTTGAACTGAATCTCTGTGGAATTCCCTTGGATCCCAAGGTATTAACCAGTAAATCAAAGTCCATTCCAGTTGAAATGAGGGATAAAGGTCTGGTGAGATTGTCCTTGACTTGGTTTTCTAACATTAGCCATTCTAAGGATGGGAGTTATTGGGCTAGAACAGGCTGAATAGGAGTTGGAAGAAGCATTTAGAAGTGGGTGAATGGACAGTTTAATAATGGCCCTCACTTCACCACAACAATGACTCTCCATTCTACTTCCATGATCAGTCATGGATACCTGCTGTATCTCTATGAAATGACTTATCCATTTCTTTCTTCTTTTTCTTTTCCTTTCTTTTCCTCTCTTTCTTTATCCTCTCTTTTCCCTTTCCCCCGTTATCTCTCTCCCTTTTGTCTCTCTACCCCTTGTCTCTCTTTTTTCCTTCTCACTCTCTCTCCTCTTTCTCCTCTCTCTCTCTCTCTCTCTCTCTCTCTCTCTCTCTCTCTCTCTCTCTCTCTCTCTCTCTCCCCCTCCCACTCTCCTCTCTCTTTTTTCTTCCTCTCTCCCTCCTTCTCTTTCTCTTTCCTCCCTCCCTCCCTCTCTCCTCTTTCCTTTTTCTTCTCCCTTTCCTCTTTCTCTATTTCTTTCTCCCTTCCTCTTCCTTTTTCCTCTCCACTCTCCTCCTCTCCTCCTTCTTCTTGCTTTTCCTCCTTTCCACTCTCCCTTTTCCTATTCCCTTTGTCTTTCACCTCTTTACTTATTTCTCCAACTCTTGATCCCCTCCCCATCCCTTTCTTCCCCTTCAACTTTCCCTCCTCCTCTGCCTTTCCCTTTCCATTCTCCTTCCTTTTCCTCTTCTCCTTCCCTTTTCTCCTCCCATTTCCCTACCCCTTCCCCCTGCTCTCCTCACTCTACTTAGCATTTCCCCTTTTCCTTTTCCCCCTGCTTCCTCTTTTCTTCTCCCTCCTTTCCCTTCTCATTTTCTACCTTCAGCACATTGACAAAATGTGGCACACAGATTAAATCATCTATATGCCCAGAGATGACAGCAGGACAATCTGGAGACAAGCATCACAATGCAGACAGCTCTGTCTGACTCTAAGGAAGAAATCTCACATCTGGAAGTTGACAATGATAAGAGGGAGGAGATGCTGTATGGGGGAAAGATTGAAAGTTATGACTCCAGGGTCCTCCAATTGCATAAATGATCCCTCTTCTGCATCTTCCCAAGTATCGTTTAATTGCACCTTCCACAGCAGAAACCCAAAAGCATCTAACAATGCAACTTAAAATGATGTTCACATTAGTCACAGCAATCACCATAATGACAAATAATCAGAACGATGTGCTATGGGTTGGCATTCCCTACATTTTTCTACTATGGAAATGTCATGGCTTGATCCAAAAGGTTGGCCTCTGAATCTAAAGAATTCTAATCAGTGGGAGGCTGAAGTCTGGGTGGGAAAAGATTGCATTTCTTGATTAATCCTTAGACCACACTTAGTGCCCTTCCATTCAACCCCAGCACCATAGGAGGACAGGCTGCTCCCCTGCTTTGGACATTGTTGGGGTGCTTTCTGATCTTTAGAGATGCACCTCTGGACCTCAGAACTCTGACCAAAGATTAAGCAATCATGACTTTAAAAGACTAATGCTGACTCAATACCTCCCACCTCTTGGCTGAAAGGTCATGGCCCAGAGGTGGCAAATCAGACATACATTCTCAGACATGAACCATATGTTAATTGATTTGTTTGGCTACTCTTACATGTTCTAAAAGAGAACCTCTACTGGTGGAGAAGAGATGGAGACAGGCAATCACAAATAGAATGATGTTATTATTCTATTGTTTTTTAAATTTTATTTTAATTTATAGAATAAAACAAGAATTTATATAACATATTTAATTTTTAAACTTTACACAGAGTATTTAAAAAGTTCTCAAAGCGTAAAACTGCAGTAAGATTTTTGGAACACCCTGTGTCTATTTGTAAGTCTGTCTACGAAGGGTTTGGGAGGAATCAGCCAATCAGAAGAGCCCTTAGGTGCAGACAAGGTACTTCCAAGGTGAGAAGTAGTCTGGGGTAGAGTGAATTTCCGGAACACATAGCCAGTATGTAACAAATGAAAAAGATTTTTTATGACATGGTAGAAAAGGTTCTATAGAGACGAACCCTTAGTATAACCTGGAGAGGAATACAAGAGGAAAACATCCTGCTAAATAAAACTGTCTCGAAGTGGAATGATCGGTTTCACAAAATCTCCTTCATGAATAATTTCCCCTATACTTGGGATCTTCATGTGAAAGCTGGATGTCCAGTTGTTAGAGATTTCATAGAGAGATTCTCAGTTTAGTACAGGCTAGAGCAAATAGCTTCTGAGATGCCTTCTGACTCCGATTCTATGAAGTCATTTAACCCCTGGAATCTATGCCCCCTCATTTGGTAAAGAAGGAATAGAAATGCATAATAATAATAATAATGCCTAATGAGATTGTAGCTCTTATTTATATGGTGTCTTAAGGTTTGCAAATATCATCTTATTTGATCCTCATAACAACCCTGGGAGGTAGGTGCTAATTTTATCCCCATTTTATAGATAAGGAGCATCCAGAGGAAGGTTACCAAGATAGTAGAAGGTCTTGAAATCTTGGCATGGTTAAAAGAACTGGGAAAATATTAAAAACTAAAAAGAAAAAGAACACGTAGCTTGGAAATGAGAAGAACCAGTCTCTCTCCAAGAATTTGAAGTGCTGTCATGCGGAAGAGGGGTGACAACTGTTTTGTTTGGCACCTGAAAGCAGAACTTGGGACAACTAGGGCATGGGAGGAGGGGTAGAGGTCACAGAGAGGCCACCGTGTAAGGAGAAAAAAACCTCCTGACAGTTAAGGTCATCTCCAAGTGGAACATTCTTTTGAAAGTAGATTCCTCTTCACTAGAGACCTTCCTGTGTGGGCTGGATGGACTACTTATTGAAGATTTTGTGCAGAGATTCTTGTCCATTGCTAGTAAGTATCTGAGGTAAGATTCAAACCCAGATCTTCCTAACTGCAGACCCAATGAGCTATACACTGAACCATCCAGCAGCCAAGTTTCATTCTTGTTTCTGATTGTTTCGCTCTGCTGAATCGGCTGCACTGGTACCCATGTGATGTCACAAGAACTAGAGCAGATCCCCAGCACATTGGATAGATATCCTATGGAATATTTATTAATAACAATACCAAATGTTTATGGAGTGCTTCAAGATTTGAAAGTGCTTGCCATCAGAAGTTCATTTTTTCATTTTTCCCTCTCCCCAGTCAGCTGAGGTAGGCACTACCCTGCCCTCATTTTAAAGAAAAGGCTCCAAGAATCAGAGTGACTTGTCCATCCCTGGTCACACAACTAGTAAGTGTCAGAGGTGGGATCAGAATCCAAGTCATCCTGATTCACCACTTGACAAGGAGACACAAACCAGATTCGTGGTGTCCTAGACCTAGAAACAGATCCAAGTGTGACCCTGTCGTACAGGTGATGAAAGAGTCAACCAATGTGCGTTTATTAAGCGCCTACTAAGGACAGTCCCTGGCCTCCAGAAGCTTCTGGTTTAATGAGGGAAGCAACATGCAAACGACTGAGGACAAACAACTCTAGAGAGAATGAATTAGTGGTAACCTCAGAGGGAAGGCACTAAGGTTAAGCCAGACAAGGAAAAGCTTCCTATGGGATGTGGCACTTTAGCTGGGGCTTGAAGGAAGCTGGGGAAGCTAGGAGGTGGTGATGAGGAGGGGGAGGGTTCAAGCATTGGAGGCAGATGATGAGAAAGGTTAAGTGAGTTGACCTATGGAGCCAGAATTTGAACTCGGGACCTCTGACATCATATGCAACACTTTTCACTGAACTACAGAAATCCTTATTTACCATATAGGACAAACAGGATAGGGACAGGGAAGGACAGGGAGATGGGTAGCTTTTCTGCAGTTCATTGAATTAGAGTTGAGATGTTAAGTTCCCCAGAGCTGCACAGCCAGTATGTATCAGAGGTTGACTTGAACCCTGGTCTTCTGGGCCTTGAGGTTGCCTGTCTATCCACTATTTCTCAGGACTAACATTTCTATGACAGCATGGAAATACTTTTCTTCATTGATCCACTACCCCAATTCAGGGGCTACTTCAATCTATTCCCCCTCCCTTAATACCAACCTACTCCACCTCCTTTGGAAGTAGAAGATAGCTGATTGATGCCTCATCTGGAGTACCGGGAAAGGCCTGGGGAAAGTCCTTGGTTTCTCCTCCCCTCCCCCAAAGAGGTCTCCACTGAGCCTCCTCTCCCCTCCCCCAGCCCATTTCCTGGACTCTGCTGGTGAAGCTAGCCATACTCAACCTCAGCAAGCCCTTATCTTTCCCACCAACATCAGAGAGCTTCTCTCACTCCCCAAGCCTGGAGCCTGACAGGCCAGTACATTAGCACTTTTTAAAAACCATGTCCACTTTAGAAACAGGCCCTAGCCTGAGGACAGTCACTTCACTTGACAAATGCCAGTGATGACAGGCGGACACCATTTCTACAAACTCCAGCCTTCAACAGACCTCTGGGCTCCCTCTCCTGAGTCCCTACACAAGAACAAAGAAGGAGTGAGAGCCCATAAAATTCATCTCCTTTAGAAAGGAGGCATTCCTGAACTATTGAGAGGTGCCCTCACACTCACAAAATGGCAGAATCTCTAAGCTGAAGGGACCTTGGGGGCCATTTAGCCTAATCTATACATAGGCATGAATCTGCTCTATAACATAACTAATGAGTGGCCAAGCAGCCTCTGCTCAATAATTCAGGTTAGAGCCAACCCAGGGCTTTCTGAAGCAGCCAATTCCACTCTGGGATGGCCAATGGAATGATATCCCTTCCATCAACTGTTCATCTGCCTCCGTCACCCCAGACCACTGCTCCTAGATGTGCCCTCTGAAACCAAGAAGAATAAGTCTAAATTTATTCTGATTAACTAACTCTCCAACCTCTCAACTCTAAGCATGTGCACTGGCTGCCCCCAGGCCTGAAATCCTTTCCCTCCTCATCCCTGCCTTCCTGCTTCCCTATCTTCCTTTGAATATCAGCTCACATTCCATTTTCTACAAGAAGCCTTTCCAAGTCCTCCTTCACCTCAGGGCCTTCCCTCCAACAGTAGCTGCACTCTCCTGCTAGTGACTTGGTTGTAAGCAGCCATCTCCTCTGTTAGATCATGAGCTCCTTGAAATCAGGGGACCATTCTTTTTGCCCTTTTTTTAATCTCTGGTGTCTAGCATAATACCTGGCACTCACTAGGTGTTTAATAGATGCTTATTGACTATATTATAGCCCTTTCAGATACTTTAAATGTAGCTATTATGTCCTTCCTTTCTTCTCTTGTTCTTTCAAACAGTCCTCCTATGGCACAGCCCTTCACCATTCTGGTTGTGGTCCTCTGGACTCCCTCAACTTATCAGTGGTCTTGTTAAAATGTATCCAGAATTTGAACACGGCTTTTCAGATGTGATCAGACTGGGATGGGGAGGGACAATGGGGAAGGGAGAGGAAGGGAAAGAAGGGGGAGAGGGAGAGAGAGACAGAGACAGAGAGAGAAACAGAGAGAGAGACAGAGAGAGGAGGAGAAGGAGGAGGAGGAGGAGGAGGAGGAGAAGAAGAAGAAAAGGAGAGGAGAGGAGAGGAGAGTGGGAGAGAGGGGTAGAAGAGAAGAAATGAGGGGGAGTAAGGAGGAAAGTTGAGGAGATAGTGAGAGAGGAAGAGAGGAAAGAAAGGAGAGAGATAGAGGGGAGGAGAAACTGGATGAGAGAAGAAAGAGATTGACAGAGACAGAGAAGGGAAGGGAAGGGAGAGGGCGGAAGGAAGGGAGAGAGAGATTGAAAAAAAAGAGGATATATATTAGATAGATAGATAGATAGATACATATACACATATGTGTGTATAGAGACAGAGACAGAGAGAACAAGTCACAGAGAGAGAAAGAGAGGAGGAGGAGGAGAGGTAGAGAGGGAGGGAGCAAAGAGAAAGTAGAAACTATTATCTCCCTAGTCCCAGATTCTATGCCTCTCAATATAACCTAAGGCCACATTAGCTTTCTCCATTGTCACATCTAGGTAGTATAGTGGATTAAGTGCTGTAGTTGGAGTTAGGAAGACCTGAATCCAAATCCTCATTGAGACACTCATAGCTGCGTGATCCTAGGCAGAGCATTTAATTTCTCTCAGCCTCCATTTTTTCATCTGTAAAACCAGGATAATGATCGCACCTTCCTTACAGGGTTGTTTTTGGGGATCAAGGGGAAAATGGATCTGTGATTTCATTTACCTAGGAAATTCCCGGATGTTAAGAATGCCTCTGCCAATGAAGGTCTGCACCTGCCTTGCAGTTCAATGTCTCAAGAGAATTGCCTAGAGAACTGAGGAGGTTAAGTAATGTACTTGGGTTCATGCTGAAAATGTGAATCAAAAGCAGGACTTGAACCTGTGTCTTCCTGACCCCAAGTTCAGCTTTCTATCCACTAGCCCAGGCTGCCTCTCACTTGAGGATCAAATGAGATAATTTCTGTAAGGTGCTTTGAAAATGTTAAAGTGCTATATAGATATTAGCTATCACCATATCACATTGTTAACTTGTACTGAACCTGCAGTACACACACACACACACACACACACACACACACACACACACACATACTACAGTGGTCATTGTCCACTTCTAAATACTTACACTATGAAGCCTCACTGGTCACGTTGTCTCCCTTGACCTACATCACATAACTTAAGATTTTATTAATTTGATTCTCACCCTCATCCTTTGCGAGTGTTTCCTAAGTGAATCTTGATGACTCAGTAAGCTTTTAATAGACTGTATCAAAGTAGGTGTTTAATAAACTCAATGGATCAGTCCAAATTTGGTTTACTAATTAAATTAATTTTCTGTTTAAAATGATAAATTGTTTATGAATTGTAAAATAAATTAATACCTTCAAAATTCAATAAACACATATTAAGTGCCTACTATATGCCACACACTACCAGGTGCTAGAGATAGAAACACAAAGACTTACCCTGCTCCCAAGGAGATGGCATTCTGCTGCAGTTGGAAAGGTCCATGTTAAGAAGCCAAGGCCACCTCAGAATGTCATTGGAAATGGACAAATCTGCAAACACGAATAGAAAGGAACTAGCAAGGCGAGGTGCTGTCCTTGGTCAGGAAACTTTTAACACCGTGATTATTAGGGACTCAGAAAGCACTTTACATGCTCTGTTAATGACCAGATGATAATCTTGAGACCATCAAAGCTCAGAGGGGCCTTAGAGCAGGGGATGTCGGAGCTGGAGGGGCCTTAGAACAGGGGATGTCAGAGCTGGAGGGGCCTTAGAACAGGGAATGTCCGAGCTGCAGGGGACCTTAGAACAGAGGATATCAGAGTTGGGAGTGGCCTCAGAACAGGGAATGTAAGGACTAGAAAGTACCTCTAGCATGGAATGAGACCAAACAAAGTCATTATTTTTAATAATAGGCTTAGCTTACTAAGGCTAGAAGCAGAACCTAGTGGATCTTTCTAGTGTCAGATTGGAAAGATGAGAGGAGGGGGGAGGGAGAGTAAGGAATCTCTGCCTCTGGCTTTCACTTAGGTTTCCTCCCTCCCAGCTGCCACCCACTGTGTGGTCTCTTGTCCCTAGCCATTTCTTCCTCGTCCCTGTCAGACAACTCCCTACCCTACCTCTAGTTATCCATCACTCAGTTTCTGCACTCATCCATCTTCCCATCTGTCCCAAGCCCCCACACCTGTCTATCTGTTGACCCTGCTAATAGCCATCCATCTATCTCTCATGTTCCACCCTCTCTGCTTCCCCATGAACTTCTCTCTGGGCCATCTCCTCCATCCATCTCTCTTCACTTTCTTCCACAGATTGATTGTTTCATCTCTCCTCCTGTCCATCCTAATCTCACTCCCATTGAGTCAAGCTTGTGGGAGAAAACAAAACCAGATGAGTCTGATGGTAGAAATAACACAAAAGCACCATGAATCATTGCTCAAGGAACTTGGAACAGTCTTCATCAGAATCGTGTGGGAAGTATTTCACGATCTGGAGTAAACAGCATTGCTGGTGGGTGGCATCCTTTAGAACGAAATGGTGATATTCTAATTCTTAATTCTAGAGTGCCACTGTTTTGTGGAAGGCACAGAGGTTACCCTTAGGCAGTGATGAATACACCTACAGCATTCCTCTCACTGCATACCTAGCATTTCCCCCTCCCCAAAAAACTTTGGAATTTCACAGTTATGTCATTCATTAATAAATCAATCACCAAGCATTTATTAAGCCAGGCACTGTGCTAGCATCTGGGAGCACAAGAACAAAAGCAAAAACAGTTCCTACCTTCAAGGGGCTTGCCTTCTAATGAAGAAGACAACATGTACATCTACAAGAATAGACAAAACACTCCGTGTGTTACCTGCTAGGTGAGCCTAGCAGGGAAAAGAAGGCATTTGTACCTGGGGTCTGGGGTAGAATCAGGCAAGGTCTATATATAGGGTGATAGTTTTTACCCTTGAAGGGACCTCAGACACCATATATTGCAATGTCTTTATTTTATTTTATTTTATTTTATTTTATTTTGGCTAGGCAATGGGGTTAAGTGACTTGCCCAGGGTCACACAGCTAGTAAGTATTACGTGTCTGAGGCTGGATTTGAACTCAGCTCCTCCTGAATCCAGGGCCTATGCTCTATCCACTGCGCCACCTAGCTGCCCCTACTTCTTTATATTAGATGTAAGGAAACTGAGGTGGGGGTATCTAGGTAGTGAAGTGAATAGAGTTCCAAGACTGGAGTCAGGAAAACTTCCTGAATTCAAATTTGGCATCAAACACTTAATAGCTGTATGACCCTAGGCAAGTCACTTAACTCTGTTTGCCTTAGTTTCCTCATCTGTAAAATGAACTGGAGAAAGAAATAGCAAACCAATATCTTTGCCAAGAAAACCCCTGATGGGGTCACAAAGAGTAGGACAACACTGGAAAACAACTCAGCAACAACAAAGGAATCTGAGGGCAGGAAAAATGAGCAACTTGGTCAGAGTCACACAGATAATAACCATCAGAGATGGGATTTAAATTCCAGGTCCCCTGATGCCAGAATTTATAAATTTATTCTGTGCTGTCTCTTATAGAATATAACATTTGAGCTAAGTCTGGAAGAAAATAAGGAATTCTATGAGGCAGACAGGAAGAGTAAACATGCATTCTGGGTATGGGAGATCATCCCTGCAGAGACATGGAGACCGGAGGTCATGGAATCATAGGTCTGTAGTTGGAAGAGATTTCAGAGGTCAGCTGGTACCCTTGTTTTATTGATGAGGAAACAGGCTCACAGAGATTACTGTTTTTTTTCTCCCAAGGTCACATTCATTGCATGTATCAAAGGTAGAATTTGAACCCTAGTCCTCTAACATAGTATCAAGTGGACAGGTTCTGCAGCACCATACTCTACTTTCCTCATTCTGGGCAATCCTTCATTTTCTCCCCTCCTCATTTCAAGTTCGTCTCTCTCTTTGCTCTCCCATCTTAATTATACCCCTGAGATTGAGTTATGATGTGAAACTTGAACAAACGTGAATTAGTCAAAACTGGGCTCAGGCTGACCTGGTGATTTCCTGCCTTTAAAAGCCCCAAGCTTCCTCTGAGCCCAAGGTCACCTTAAGGTCACGTTAGGCAGCCAGTCCCTAGTGATTCATACAGATGGGCCCATCGAGCCATTTCTAGTTCCATGTATTTAATGCGCGTGGAAAAACGAACCAGAGCAGTCCAGTTGAGCCATGGTCTTTACAACACATGGAGCCAAAAGGCTCCCTGGGGCATGGCGGTGACTGCCAAGTTCTGCTGCATTGTTTTGACTAAAGGAGCTGGGCCAAGGGCAAATGTTTGTTGGTGAAATAACCCATCAGGGCTGTGCCCTTGGAAACCGGCATCCCCTTGTAAGGGCTGCCTGGCTCCAGGAGGCTGTGAGGGTTTGCCTTTAAGATAGCGGCAGGGAACCCAAGCTGGCTTCTGATTCCAACTTTGGAACTTTTATAAGTCAATAATCTGGTCCTGGAAAGGGCATAGAGAGTCAGCAGCGTTTTTGCCCCTATTCCTTGGTGTTGGCTCTTATTAAGAAAAACCCCAGAGACCTACAATGGCCTCCCCATATGTGCAGTCAGTTGATTAGTTCATGAGATGTTGGAACCAACTAGACGAAAAAAAGCCCTTGGGGGCTGAGGCCCAGCAGCTTCTAGAGTCAACATTTCTTGCTCATTGCTAGGGGCATAGAATGTCAGAACCTGGAGAGGTATTAGAAAAGACTCTCAGAGCTGGGCCAAACCTTAGAAAATAGAACATCGGGAAAAAAAAAAGAAAATAGAAAATCGAAGCTGGGAGGGGCCTTAGAACAGGGAATATCAGGGCTGGGAGGGGCCTTAGAACATCAGTGCTGCAGAGGGCCTCAGCCCTAGCTTTCCCCCAAACAAGAAACCCTTCTACAGTAGCCTTAAGATTTATCTGACTTCTGCTTGAAGGACTCCAATGAGGGAGCATTCACTGCCTCCTAAGATAATACATTCCACTTTTGGATTGCTCTTATTCTTAGAAAGGTTTTATTTTTCTGAAGCCCAAAATTTCTTCTCTTCCCTTGTCACCCATCAATCCTGCTTATGGACTCTGGGGCCCAGCAATCCCACTCTCAAATGATGGCCCTTCAGAGACCCAAAGGCCGCCATCATGTGCCTCTGTGTCTTTCCTCCTCCAGGCTCAACATCTTTCAGCTGATCCCCATGTGAAATGCTCACCAGACCATTCACCATCCAGTTTGGCCTCTTCTGGATACTGCACTTCTCCTACAACAACATTACCTTTTTTATTTCATTTTTTGGGGGGCAGTAGGTAGGGGGTACTACCATACCATACTGTTGACTTACATTGAAGATGTGGTCATCTAAAACCTCCAGATCTTTTTCCATGGATCTATTAACCAGCCACACCTCTCTCATCTTGTACTTCTGAAATTATTAATGCTGCTTAACCCAAGTATACAACCTGAGGCTAAGTAGAGTAAGGTGAAATTTAATAGGGACAAAAGCACTGTCCTACCTATTGAGATCTTTTGAGATCTCAGCTCTCTCATACAATGATTTAGCTCTCTGCTAGAGACAGCTTAGTGGCACAGTGGATAGAGCACTGGGTTTGGAGTCAGGAAGACCTCAATTCAAACACTTCCTAGCTATGTGACCCTGGGCAAGTCATTTTACAACTGAGGAAACTGATGTAGAGAGAGAAGTGGAGATATAATACCATCCATCTCCCAGGATTGTTGTGAGAATCAAATGAGATATCTATAAAGCCCTTAATATAGAGTCTGACACATAGTAGGTGCTTAATAAATGCTTATTCCCCTCCCTCTGAGCTTAATGTCATTTAAAACTTTGATAAGCACACTTTCTATCCATTCTTCTAAATTACTGGGCTTTGTGGGTTTTTTGTTTTAAAGTTTAATATTTATAATAATTATTATTATCATTGATTATTAACTAATGATATAATAATATAATCATTTAAATATTTATTTTAAATTTGGTATTTAATAGTACCAAGATAAGGACAAATTCTTAGGGCACTCTACTGATAGAGACTTTTCTCCAAGTTGACTTTAACCTATTAATTACAGTTCTTGGAATCCAATAATCTAATCAGTATTCAATCTGCCTGGATGTGCTGTATCTAATACACTAATGCCCATCCCTCCAGAGGTGTATGGGGTTTTCCAGGAGGACTAGCACCTCTGGTGTGAGGGCTTACCAAGCCCTTTCCAAGGGCATCCACCTTTCACCCAACTTCCTCCTGTGTCTCCAAGAAGCTGTAGCATGCACAGCAGCCACAACCTGGTAAACCATCTTGGCAGATGGGCTAAACCAGGTTGAGGTTAAACAACAGGCCTCAAATGAGTCAGTGAGTTAGAGGGATGTCTACCCAAAGCACATGAAGGCTTCCCCTGGTGGAATGGGCCATTGAAAACAATTTGTTCCAATGGCCATGTGAAGGTAGCTGAAGCAGGCACTATGAGTGTTTAGAGTTCAGTTGGACAGTGAAGACACCATGATCATCCACTCTATCCCAGGCCATCACCATTCATCCTGCCTTTTGTCTTGCCACTGGACTTTGATGACTCTGGAAGAGAGAATGAGACTGACGACTTTGTGTAATTCTGCATTATTTAAATCCAATTCACCCATGAGTCAAGACATCACCCTATGATGTCATTGGTCCTCTTTGAAAATGAAGGACAGGGATAGCTAGGTGGTGTAGTGGAGAGAACATCGGCCCTGAAGTCAAGAGGACCTGAGTTCAAATCTGGCCTCAGACCAAACACGTGACATTTACTAGCTGTGTGACCCTGGGCAAGTCACTTAACCTCAATTGCCTAAAAAAAAAAAGAAAAAAAAAGAAAATGAAGGATAAACACCAACCTATCCCTCCATTTTCTTTATTTTTTATTTTTTTTTAGGCAGTTGGGTTTAGTGACTTGCCCAGAGTCATACAGCTAGTAAGTGTCAAGTGTTTGGTCTGAGGCCAGATTTGAACTCAGCCTCCATTTTCTTTATAAGCACAGCACTGAGAGATTTTGTCAAATGCTTTGATCTAATCTAATCATATCAAATTTCTCTGCTCTAACATCCTAGTGACCTCATCAAAGGAAGAAATGAGGTTAGCCTGATCTCCTCCCCGACTATTGGGTAACAGATCTCAAACTGGAAAGTATCTTGGAGGTCAGTTCCAACCTTCTCTTTATACAAAAGAGGAAACTGAGGCACAGAGAACTGAAGTTACTTGCCAAGGGTCACACAGTTTATGAGTGTCTAAAGCAGGATTTGAACTCAGTTCTTCCTGAATCCATGTTCAGGACTCTATCCACTGTGCCACCTGATTGACTATTGAAATAAGCTCCTAATTAGTCTTCCTGCATCCAGTCTCTCCCTACTCCAGTCCATTCTTCATACAGCTACAAAAGTGACTTTCCTAAAGCTTGGGTCTTACTATGTTACTCCCCTTTTACCTCTAGAATCATATATGACCCCTTCTATTTGTCATTTCAGGGCCATCCCAATCAGATTCCAGCCTGTTTCTAGGATAGGTACACATTACTGTCCTTCCTGTATTTTACAATGCAGCAAAATATCCTGATGGCTGTTCCCTCTGAACATTCTGTCTCCTACCTCAGGCTATTCCCCAACCCTTATTCCTCACCTCTTTCTCATAGGTTGCCTATGAGAAATCACAGCGTTTTTAAATGCTGAATAGTACTGGGACAAGGGCAAATTCTTAGTGCACTCTAATAAAGACCTCTTGTCAAGCTGACTTCCATGCATTAACCACAATAATGCCATTTGAATCCAATAATCCGACCAGTATTTAATCTTCCTAGCTGTACTATGTCCAATACACTAATAATCATCCCTCAATTTTCTTTCAGAAGCTCTGTCTGCTTCTTTCAAAGCTCAGCTCACCTACTAAGGAGGTATATCTTCACTTGGGGAACAGCTAGATGGCACAGTAGATACAGCATGAGGCCTGGAATCAGGAAGATCTGAGTTCAAACCTAGTCTTAGACACTTACTAGCTATGTGACTCACCTAGCCCTGTTTGCCTCAGTTTCCTCATCTGTACAATGAGCTGGAGAAGGAAAGGGCAAACCACTCCAGCATCTTCACCAAGAAAATCCCAAATAGGGTCATGGAGAGTCAGACATGACTGAAATAAGTAAACAACAGCAACAAATTCTGATTTACCCCCAATTGCTAGTGCCTTCATCTCCAGAGATTACTTCGTATGTATTTTAAATTACTTATTGTGTAAAGGAAGTGATCAGGAAAGACCATTATCTATTTGACAAGTCTCCAAATCAATGGGACTGGATTCCGCAGATCCCTCTGTCTTTTGTGTTCTTCATTTTGCCTAGCCCAGGGCTGGCCAATTCAGTTCGGTTCAGTAAATACTGATAGAATGAATGAACGAATGAATGAATGTCTCCTATGACGTGGCCAGCTCACCAGTTCAGCTGTGCACAAAACATGGTTAAGTTACCCTGCAAGTCAGGAATTATCTCTTTTGAAATCCTCAAACCCAGGTACACCAATTAGTAATGTTCAGAGTCTGCTGTTGTTGAAATCATCGGTCTCTTCAGCTTGAATGTTCTTAGAGATCATCTCATCCAACCCCATCATTTTACAGGTGAGAAAGCTAGCCTCTCCATGGGTCCCTCCTGACCCTCCAGCACTTAGTTGGAGTAAAGCTGATTGGCTGGCTACTCAGAGCAGGCTAGAGCTGATTGAGAAAGAGGCAGAATGGGGCCCTATTGAGATAGGGGCTGTCAGCTAAGTGCTTTTGACATCTGCTTGCCTCTGGAAATTTCCCATCTATCAATCAACAGATCTGGAGAGATGTAAGATGTAAGAGAAGATGTATACTTCTCTTTGTCTGTGTATCTGTCACACACACACACACACACACACACACACACACACACACAGAGCTGTTTCAATAAAACCCCAGTTAACCAAGGGTCTTGTCCATATCACATCTCCAGCCCCACTGGCTCCAATACTTCCATTTACTTCATTTTAGCCTCTGTCCACCCCTCCACCTTCACCCCAATGGATGATGACATGAAAGATTAAAAGGATGGAGAAACTAGGTTTCTGAGAGGGAGAGGGGAACATGCAATGGGATGAAACTGAAAAGTATTTATTAAGCTCCTACCATGTGGACACGAGTAGAAAATTGAGATAATCTCAGCTCACACTCAGACTGGGAGATAGAACATAAAGGAGGGCCTGTGCTCATGCTTAGATCAAAGCAGATGGAGAAACTGACTCAGTGGTTCCCTTCCACCTACTCCTGAACTCTGGGATCGTCCTTACACCTGGGCACCAAGTCTTTGGCCTGCATATTGTTATAGGCTTGCTAATCTAAAAACAAAACAAAACAAAACAATTTATTATTCTCTTGAATCCCAGTCAGGTTGAAAAGAGTCAACCAGTGTATAAAAACTAATTGGAGGTGGGAGGATTGGGTTTATTTAAGACATCTGACCAACCCCCTCAGCATGATTCTTAAAGCCAAGCTCCTGAGAAGTCCATTCATTCATTCATTAAATAAGCATTTATTAAGGGCTCGTTATATGTCAGACACTGTGCAATGAACACAGACAAAGCAACCCTTACCCTCAGGGAGTTTATATTCTATCCTGAGGAAACATAATGAAGACTATTCAATAAATAAAAAATATACACAAAATAATTACAAAGTATATTCATGAGAGAGGAAATTAACAACTGGCACGGGATGGGGGGGAATCAAGATAGGCATCAGGTAGAAAATGGCACTTGAATCAAGCAATGAATTAACAAGCCTTTATTAGGCACCTACTGTGTGCTAGATATGGGGGATACAAAGACAAAATGAAGCAGCTCCTATCCTCAAGGAACTTACATACATATGTAAGTATATATAATCCAATCCAATAAACATTTATTAAATGCCAAGCACTTTGCCACGCCCTGAAGATTCAATTAATAAAAATATAGACCCTCCCTCCTCTCAACAAGCTTAGGAAGAGGGCAGGTTATGAAGAGCTCTGAATGACTGATGCATTTCCATCTGATCCTAGTGGTAATGGGGATCTAGTAGACTTTGGTGGAAAGAAGTGACATGGTTGGATCTGTGCTTTAGGAAAATCTATGTGGAGGATGGATTGGAGTGGGGAGAGACTTTAGGAAGGGACACCAATTAGGATGCTATTTCAATAGTCCAAGCAAGAGGCGGTGAGGATCTGGTCATGGCTGTGTGAGTGGTGAGAAGGTGACATATAGAGAGATGTTGTGGAGATAAAAGTGACAAGATTTAGTAACTGATTGGATATATGAGATAAGAATGAAGAGCCAAAGTCAATCCCAAGGTTACAAACTAGGGTGATAGGATAGTGGTGGCATCAAAAATAGCAGGGGAGCTCAGAAGAGAGGAAGGCTTGGGGAAAATGTGAGTTCAGTTTTGGACATAATGAGTTTGAGATGCCTATGAGATATCCACTTCAAAATATCCAATCAGTTAACTGATAAAGTAGGACTAGAGTTCCGGGGAGAGACTAGGGCTGGATGTATGGGTGTGTTAGGCGTGTTTATATAAGAGAAAATAATTGGGTTCATGGGAGCTCATGAATATGGAGCCTTGGGGGATACTCACAGTCAGTGGGCATGACAGGAATAAAGATCTAGCAAACTGGGATGGAATGGACAGGCAAGTAGGAGGAGAACCCTAACCCCTTCCAAACTCAATCTTAATTCCACTTCTATCAACCACCAAGCATTTATTGTTTGCTGTGTGTCAGGCACTATGCTAGGTGCTGGGATCCCAGTACATTAAATGCAACATATTATTATATTATGTTATGTTTGTTTTGTTGTGTTATATTACATTGTATTGTATTGTACCATATCGTATCACATCGCACCATATAATGGTATGGTTATTGCATCACACCATATCTTGTCGTATCATATCATATTGTATTGTATCATATCGTATCATATCATATAATACAGTATATTCCAAAATGGAAGGAAACAAGGACACATAGAATAAATGTAAAGGAAATAAATGCAAAGGGAGCAGTGTCAAACACATACACACACACACACGAGAGAGAGAGAGAGAGAGTATCAAAAGTGTCAAAGGCTGCAGAGAAGTCAAGAAGGATGAAGATGGGGAAAAGGCCATTAGATTGGGCAATTACAAGATCATTAGCAACTTTAGAAAGAGTAGTTTTGGTTGAAAAATGAGCCAGAGTGTAGAGAGTTAAGAAGAGGGTGAAAGTCTAGAGGAGGTAGAGTCACCTGTGATGGCCAGCCTCCTCTAAGAGTTTAGCCAGGAAAGGGAAGAGAGATTTGGGATATTAGTTAACAGGGATAGATGGATCAAGTGAGGCATATTTGAAGACAGTAGAGAAAGACAGAAAGTGACTGCAGATCAGAGAGAAGAGGTGATGCAGGGTTAGGGGGGTGATCTGTTAGTGAAGACAGGAGGGGTTGGGATCAAGCATGCACATAGAGGGATTTCCCTTGGCAATTCTTGGCATTTCTTCATGTGAGACCAGGGTGAAAGAGAAGATGTGTAGTGGAGGGTGGAGAAGACATTTTAGTGCTGGGAGGGGGAGCTCTTGGCAAATGCCCTCAATTTTTCCCAGTGACGGATGAAGCCCATTCCCAAGAGGAGATAGTAGGAGGAGGGGTGCTAATGAGAGATTTGAGAAAGGGTGAAAAGGTTTGGAGTAGCTGCGGTGGTGACTAGGCTAGCAAATCAATTGGAGGTGGGTTATAAAAGCATTGCCTTACTTTTGAGGGAAGGGATGATCGAGATTATGAATCTGATGGTCCCAGTCAACATGGTTTTGTGATTTTCTCCATCTCCACTAGACCACACATAAACAGACATGTAGTCTTCAATCCAGTGACACTGGCTATTCCATGAACAAGACACCTCAGCTTGGGACTCTGAGTATTTGCTCTGGCTGTCCCCCATGCTTGAAATGCTCCCCTTCCTGATTTCTCTTTCTTCCTTCAAGTACCAACTAAGATCCCATCTTCTGCAGGAAGCCTTCATTCCACCCCCAGGCCTGTTCCTGATTTTCTGGACACCTAAACAATGCACTCACACCGGATGCCTTTATTTCCCACTCTCCATCACCCCCACTTTTCAGCTCCCTTTTGTGTGTTGTCTTCCCACATTAGAATGGAAGCTCCTTAAGGGCAGAGACTATCTTTTGCTTCTATTTGTCTCCCCAGAGCTAAGCCCAGTACCTGGCACATAGTAGGTGCTTAATAAATGTTTGTTCCTTCCATTCCTTCCTTCATAATAAGTTTTCCATCCACTAAGACCTCCAAATTTTTTTCTTATGAATTTCTGTCTAGCCACTCTCCTCCATCTTTGATTTGGATGGTTAATCTTCTGAACCCAGAAATAAGACTTGAATTAGATCATCTCTAAAGATCAGCTAGGTGGTGCAATGGATAGAGAGCACTGGGCATGGAGTCAGGAAAATCTGAGTTCAATTCTATCCTCAGATACTTACTAGTTGTGTGACCCTGGGCAAGTCACTTACTCTCTGTCTCAGTTTCCTCATCTGTAAAACAGAGATAGTAATAGTTCCTACTTCTCAGGGTGGTTGGGAAGATCAAATGAAATAATAATTGTAAAGCACTTAGCACAGAGCCTGCCACATAATAAGTACTATACAAACATTATTATCTTGACTGCGATAGAGATACATGCAGAGTTGACCCAATGATCTAAAACCTACAAGGATTTTTCTGAATCCTGATTCTGTTACACAGTGTGCTAGCTATCTCTCCCAGGTTCCTATCAGCTTCATATTAGCATGCTATCTATGTCATCAGGCCAGTTTGCTTCTATCCCCCTAGCCCCAGCTGGCTCAGTGACTTTTCTGCTTCCCTCCCTCTTATGATGGCTGTTATCTATCTATCTATATCTATATCTATCTATCTATCTATCTATCTATCTATCTATCTATCTATCCATCCATTCCTTCATCTAGGTAGATAGATAGATAGATAGATAGACAGAAAGACAGACAGACAGAGATGTAGATATGTAGATAGATAGACACAATGTTACCTGAATTCCCCAGGCAGCTTTCTGGCAGAGTCTTGCAAATGTCCAGATTAGTACTGTGCATAAAGAAGGGAAAAAAGAGGAGGAGGTGGGGGAGGGAGAAAGAGCTTTTAATTCCAAAAATAGCTTGAGAAATAAAGAGAAAGGTTGAAAGGTAAGTGAATGGCTCCAGGGACCCACCCCATCTTCATCTACATTCCTTGAGGACCTGGGCTCTGATGAAGTTCTTGGCAGGAAAGGAAGGAGAGAGGGAACACAATTCTCAGTTTTCCCTAACCAACCAGGCATTTAGAATATCTCCTTCCAGGTTCTGGGGAGTTACAATGGAAGGAACACTGGGTTCAAATCCCAGTTCAGTCCAGGTATTACCTTGGGCAAGTCACATAACTGAGCCTGTTTCCTTATCTGCAAAATGAGGGGGTTGGATTACAAAGCCTTTTCAAAAGTTCCTTTCCAGCTCTAGAACTATGATCTATGTTTTCTAAAATCTTTTCCATACATAAATCTTTCATCCTTAAAGACATGGGCTGGGAAAAGTCTTACATGTAGGCAGAATAGTCACTTGGTCAGTCAATAAACATTTATTAAGTGCCTTCTATGTGCCAAGTAGGGCAGCTAGGTGGCACAGCAGATAGAGTGCCAAGCCTGGAATCAGGAAGACCTGAGTTCAAATCCACTCTCAGACACTACCTGTGTGACCCTGGACAAGTTATTTCATCCTATTTGCCTCAGTTCCTCAACTGTAAAATGAGTTGGAGAAGGAAATGGCAAACCACTCCAGTATTTTTGCCAAGAAAGCCCCCAAAGGGGTCATATAGTATCAGATATGACTGAAAAAAGCTAAACAAATGTGCCAAGCAGTGGGCCAAGCAGCTACAAAGAAAGAAGACAATCCCTGCTCTCAAAGTCTCACAGTCCAAGCAGAGAGACAGTATGCAAACAATTACATACAAGCAAGATGTATACAAGAT
The DNA here is from genome assembly GCF_003287225.1 of Phascolarctos cinereus. Taxonomy (NCBI): domain Eukaryota; kingdom Metazoa; phylum Chordata; class Mammalia; order Diprotodontia; family Phascolarctidae; genus Phascolarctos; species Phascolarctos cinereus. The sequence continues at coordinate 702,412,309 of NW_027555847.1, read as the reverse complement.
AAATCAAAGATAATCAGCTGAGAGAAAGCACAAGAATTAAGGGGAATTGGGAAAGGCTTCTTACAGAAAGCAGGAATCTATCTACTTTACATATCTTATATTTTATTTATTTATTATTCATTAATGTTATTAATATTTTTATTTATATATCTTTATATATCTTCAATGAATACCACCTAGAAGGCATTCCCAATTTTCCCAGTGTAACTTCACCTTATTCCATAAATCAAAGAACATTTATTAGGCACCTATAATATGCAAAGGGCTGTGTTAGGCACTAAAAAAAAAAGTCCGCCCTCACAGAATTCATATTATACTAATGGATTTAATATAAATCAGTCAACGGGGTTAAGTACTCTCTTCTCTGTGACCTGAAATGATCTAGAATAGTGGGGAAGGGAAGAGGAGGGAAAGAAGCATTTATATAGAGCCTACTATGTGCCGGGCATTGTGCTAAGCATTTTACAAAATGACCTTATATGATCTTCATAAAAACCCTCTGAGGTGGGTACAGTTATAATCTCCATGTTGCAGTTGAGAAAACTGAGGCAGAGAGAGGTTAAATGACTTGCCCGTAGTCACACAGCCGGTAAGCTTCTGAGGCTGTATTTGAACTCATGTCTTCCTCTCTCCAGGTCCAGTGTTCCATCTAGTTGTGTGACCCTGGACAAATCACTTAATTTCTATTTGCCTCAGTTTCCTCATCTGTAAAATGGAGATAATAAGAGCACCTATCTCCCAGGATTGTTGTGAGGATCAAATGAGATAATATTTGTAAAAGCATTTAGCACAGTGGCTGCACATAGTAGGTGCTGTGCTGTTTGTCCTTCATTTTCCAAGACCACCAATGACATCATGGAGTAAAGTCTTGATTCGTGGATGAATTGGATTTAAGTGGGCAGAGCTGCACAAAGTCCTCAGTTTCACCCTTTCTTCCAGAGTCATCAAGGTCCAGTGGCAGAACAGAAGTAAAGATAACCGGTGATGGCCCGGGATGCAGTGGATGACCTTGGCCTCTCTGATGTCTGACCAAGCTCCAAGTGCTCCACAGAGCCTGCTTAAAGCCTCATTTGTGGCCGTTGAACAAATTGTTCTCATCCTGTCCATTCCACCAGGTGAAGTCTTCACGTGCTTGGGGCAGACATCCCCCTAACTCACTGACAGGTTTGAGGCCTCTTGGTTACCCTCAGCCTGGTTTAGCCCATCTGCCAAAATAGTTTTACCAAGTGTGCCTGCTCCCTGCGCTACAGCTTCTTGGAGCCACACAGGTGAGAGCTGAGTGTCAGGTAGACGCTAAAGGTGGACAAGCAGCTCTCACACCAGAGGAGCTGTCCTCCTCACCTTTCCCCATCCATTGCATAAACGCCTGTCCCTCACTGGTGAGGAGAATAGGGTTGGAATTTGAATGCGGGACATGGATAGGGAGGGGAAGGAGGGATGGGAAGGAAGCGAGAGAAGAAAGGGGAGGGGCAGTGGCATCGCAGAAGACTTTTCTGAGTTTACTATTTTGTCCTCTCTTCTTTAGAGATGAAAACTATGGATGTAGAAAAGTGCCCATATTGTCAACTCACTTGATGGGCTGGCTAATCTTACTAAATGTTTACTTTCCTCTTTTTTATTCTTTGTTGTAAGAGATGTTTCTATGGGTGGGAAAGAGGTAAAGGTTATAGGAGAGCAAAGTAACAAAAACAAGATTTTTTTAAAGTTTTAAAGAAAAAAATTAGAATAAAAAATGCTTTAGAGTTTTAAAGAAAAATAAGGGAATCGGACAAGATTTTCAAATTCCCTCCCTCCTCAAAATTATGATTCTATTAACCCCATGGAGTACACATATTTTTAATCTCCATTTTATAAATAGGAAGACTGAGTTTCAGCAAGGTTAAGCAATTTTCCCTGGGGGTCACACAGCAGGTAAGCATCCCATCCAGGATCTACCTCAACACAGAGAAGCCAAGCAGCCTGGATAAACCACTTCTACCACATACAAATGCAGAGAGTGGGGACTGGTTTTCCTCCTCGTGGTCTCCTTCCCCTGGATCTGGCAGTCTGGCTGGGTGGGCAGCTCAGTGTGGAGGTATGTCCAAGGCAATCCCGCTGAAGCCAACACGGTCCATCTCCCTGGAGAGCCTCGGGCCTCCACTCAAGCTGTAATCTGTCAGACCTGTCATGGGCTCACTCCACCAAAGCGTGGGTGAAGAGAGTTCAGGTTTTAAGTAAACAGGCACTTTAGAATTTAGCCCAAGCCAGGAGGGTTGTAATTCATTAGGCGGCCCGCTCCCCTCTGTTTATCCTAGCCCCGCTTAGACGGTCTTTTTGAAGCAGAGACCCTTCTCTATTTGTTGGTTCATCTAAGGCAGCAGCTCTTACGATGTCGGCTCAGGAGAGGTGGGTGCAAGCCGCAGGAAAGGGAGGGAGAGACTCTGAGCTTGTCCTCCTCTGCATCTTAATGTTGGAGCACTTGGGTAGCCTGATGGATAGCTCGCTGGGTTGGATTCAGGAAGATGTAATAGCTCACTGTAGTGCTTGCTCCGTGCACTTCACATGTATCTCCTTTGATCTTCACCACGAATCTGGAAGGTAGGTGATGTTATTATCCCCATTTTGCAGGCGGAGAAAATGAGGCAAACAAAGATTAGGTGACTTGACCAAGGTCACACAGAAAGGGAGTGTCTGAGGCTCGATTTGAACTCAGGTCTTCCTGACCCCAATTCTTCGACTTAATAATCTAATTAAACAGTTATAAGTACCTATTGGGTGCCAGGCACTGTGCTAAGCACCCGGGATATAAACAAGAAAAGGAAACACAGTCCTTGCCCTCAAGGATCCTACAATCTAATGAGGAAGACAACACAGAAAAGGAGGTTGGAAATTGTGGGGAGCTCACTAAGGGCATCTTGTTCTGTGGACTGAAACCAAGCAGAGTCACAGATGGAAAATGTAGTGAGCTTCCAAGTTCAGGTTCTGCCCTTTATAAAGGAAAGCAATCTGTGCTATATGTGCCAGACACTGTTCTAGATGCTGGGAGTACAAGGAAAAAAAAATAAAGCAGTGCTGCCCTCTAGGATCTATCTATGTATCTATCTATGTATCTATCTATCTATCTATCTATCTATCTATCTATCTATCTATCTATCTATTCATCCATCCATCCATCTATCTATCTATCTATTCATCCATCCATCTATCTATCTATCTATCTATCTATCTATCTATCTATCTATCTATCCATCTATCCATCTATCCATCTATCCATCTATCTATCTATCTATCTATCTATCTATCTATCTATCTATCTATTCATCCATCCATCCATCCATCCATCTATCCATCTATCTATCTATCTATCTATCTATCTATCTATCTATCTATCTATCTATCTATCTATCTATCCATCTATCCATCTATCCATCTATCTATCTTATCTATCTATCTATATCTATCTATCTATCTATCTATCTATTCATCCATCCATCCATCCATCTATCTATCTATCTATCTATCTATCTATCTATCTATCTATCTATATCACTATCATTATCATTGTTATTGCTTTTCTTGCTATCTCCAGTGCTTAGCTCCACGCCTGGCACATTTGTTGTTGTTTGGTTGTTTCAGTCATGTCTGACTCTTCTGACCACATTTATTTGGCAAAGATACTGGAGTGGTTTGCCATTTCCTTCTCCAGTTCATTCGGCAGAAGAGGAAACAGAGGCAAACAGACTTGCCCAAGGTCACACAGCTAGGAAGTATCTGAGGCCATATTTGAACTCACAAAGATGGATCTTTCTGACTCTAGGCTCAGTACCCTATCCACTGTACCACCCTAGCTGCCCTGGAACATAGTAGACAATACATGCTTATTGACTTGATAATACAGTGGAGAAGACAACATGTTTGCTAAGAAGCAGCATGGTTGCTAAGCTGGAAAAGTTAATGCCTTGGGGTACCACACCTGGTGTGTGGCTTCTGTCTAGCATGTCCCTCATAGGCAGTTTTCAAGAAAAAAAAGGGTGTGACTCCTCTGCAGGTGGATGGAGGAAGGAAGGAAGGGTCCTTCTGGTACAAACTTGAGCCCCCGGTCCATACATGGAATGTGGACTCAACTAACCAAGCTTATACTAGAGAGATGCCCCTGGCTACCTTACCTCTCCTTCTGGGCTTCTTTTTCTCTAGCATCAACCCTGTGAATATCAAAAGGTCTTGGAAGGCCTGGGAGTGTGGGTGACATGGGCACCTATTAGAGCAATCTGAATAGCAGGTGCTGTGCCATGATGATCCAGACTCTGAGAGGCAGGTCCCTGAAGGAAGATTCCCACTTGGTATTTGATTGGATTATGATGAGTTCAAGTGAAATGGCTAATTAGCAGCCTTACAAAGACTCTATCTCAATGAGATGTCAATATTAATTAGCCTCTCCATCATTATACTAGTGGAAAAATTACTGGATTCAGTCAATGACTCTGTAGATTCACAGAAGAGAAGAGAGAGAATGATAAAAAGAAGTAGAAGAAAGAAAAAGCAGAAAGGAGAGAAAAGGAGAAAGGAAAAGGGGTTCCCAAAGATCATAGGATCAAGAATTATGTTTGGATGCAGAGGCACAAATGTCACAGTCCAACAGCGGACATGATGAATTTCCTTTTTCTACTTATTTGTTACCTGATTCATGTTTGTACATTGGATACCTTCTGTACTCTCCCCTTTCAGGGAAAATCCTAGACTTTGAGCCCATTTCTACAATCAGAAGGTCCATAAATAGCAACTTTCTGGGGCAGTAAGGTGGCATAGTGGATAGAGCACAAGTCCTGGAGTCAGGAGGACCTCAGTTCAAATCTGGCCTCAGACACATAACATTTACTAGCTGCATGACCCTGGGCAAGTCACTTAACCCCATTGCCTAGCAAAAAAAAAAAATAGCAACTTTCCTCCAAATCCCTGGGGTGCAGTGGGAAGTCGGGAGCCCATTTCTCCTATTGAAAAGTGAGGAAACCCCAGAGCAATGAACCCAGGGCAAACACTGAAGGTAGAGGGTAAGGATTGGTGCTGGCCACAAGATCTTTTGGCACCAGCTAAGTGGTACCCAACACCTGAGCTAGATAAAAAACAAATAATGCAAGAGACATCCAAAATGCCACCTCCTAGGTCAACCTCATGAACCCAACCTCCATCCAAGGAGTTGGCCTATAATGGAAGGTTATGGACATGTTCTAAACATTAGGCACTAGAATAGAGTGGAAGATTAGTTCTCTGCATATCCCTAAATGAATCAGCCACAAAAACAGTCAAGGGCTTTGGGTGCTAGCTGCCTCAGTTTCTCTGTGGCTATGGGGAGATATGTCAAGACAGAGGCTGATGCCTAACAGGGACATGACTGGCATGTTCATCCCCATACTAATGGGGACAGCTAGCTCATCTTCTGCAGGGATTGGAAACCACCCACCCTTCCTACCCCTGTCATCACAGTGTCCCAAGCCCAGCTCCCAAGGATGGATCAGTAGGTCCATCATTCACCACGTACCCCATTGAGCTGTAGATTTGGTGTCTCTGAATCCAACCAGAAGTCTAGGATCTCTTTCTCTCTTTGGATTCCCTATATCGTTCCCTCCTTCTCCTCTCCTATGTGTATGTATATATGGTACCATAGAAAATAGTGCTGGATTTTCACTTGCAGGATCTGGATTCAAATACCAGCTCCATCACTTACTAACTGCTCCCAATTACTTCCATTGTTATTGTACCCAGAACCTTGGCCACTTCTCCTAGCCTCTCTGAGCCTCAGTTTTCTCATCTGTAAAATAAGGAGATTGGATTGGATGGTCATGAAGGTGCCTTTCAACTCCAGTCCTATGAACCAGTGATTTTTTTTTTTGCTCTTTACTCTTCTTCCCCACAAGTCAGGAGACATGAGTTCCAATCCTGGCTTGGGCCATTGCAAGACCTTAGGCACATTACTAGTGCATACCCTCAGTTCTAATTCAGGGTCATAGGGTTATTGGAGCCATTGCTAGTGTCATGGACTAGGAGGGAATTGGGAGTCAGAGGGGCTCTGTTGCTTTCTACACATGTGAGTTTGTGCAACCTTTCTATGCCTCAATTTTCTCACCTATTAAATGGAGTATTGGATCAAGTGGTCCATAAGGTTCTTTCTAGCACTGCCTCCCCTTTAGAAATCACAAAATCATCCATCTGGAGCCAATCCCATCACCTTACACATGTGCACAGTGAGGCCGAGGGAAATGAAGTGATTCGCCCAAGGTCATGCAGACCAAGTTGGGCTTCAAACCCAGGTACTGTAAACTCCCAATGGCAAAGTTTGTGCCATCCTTCCCTCCTCTTTTCCTCTCCTATTTCCTGGCTGGCTTCTCTCCTTGTTTAAAATGCCAAGTACCAGGGCAGAAGAAAATAGATTTAGGGGGTAGGAGGGAGGGACAAGAAGTCATCTTGTCTAATGCCCTAATTTTACCAACTGGTTGGTCCCTGAGTCCTTTTCCTAATTCTAAACCTATGACTTAACTGAAATTCTTCATTTTACAAAATAGGAAAATGGAACCCAGAGAGAACAGAGCCTCACTCATGTTTTCTTCTTAAAATTTGGGAGTTTGATTATAAAGAGCTCTTAACCTGGGAATCAGAGCCCCCCACCCCCACCCCAGACATGGGTAGATTTCAGAGGATTCATGAACCTGGATGAGATAAAAATGACATCTTAGTTCTGATGTGATTGTTTTCCTCTGTAATCTTAGGTATTTTGGGATGCATTCAAAAGCATTTTTCCAAGAAGGGTTTTTTCAAGAAAGTCTATCGGCTTTCACTAGACTGGCAAAGAGGTCCAGGACACGCAGAAAAGGGCAAGAACCCTTAGACTAGGTGAATTCTATGATCCTAGATGTAGAGTTAGAGACTTAAAAGGTCTTGTAGTCCAACTACCATATTTTATAAATAATAACAATATAACAATAATTGTAGCTAGCATTGATAGAGCATTTCAACGTTTGCAAAACATTTTACAAATGTTCTCATTTGATCCTCACAACAACCCTGGGCAGTAGAAGCTATTTTACAGATGAAGAAATTGAGGCAGACAGGGGTTAAGTGACTTGCTAGTGAGTGTCTGAGGCTGGATTTAAATTTAAGTCTTCCAGACTCTAGGTCCAGCACTCTCTCCATTGAGAGGATACTTGTTTCATGGGTAGATTGGATGCAGTTGGAGCCAGGAAGACCTGTATTCAAATCAAAGCTCTGACTCTCATGAGCTGTGTGAATATGAGCATATTACTTCACCATCCTGGACTTCAGTTTGCTCATCTGTAAAATGGTTAAGCAAAAAACAACTGGAAAACAGATAAGCAAAATCAATCAACAATGAGTGACATTGGACACCCATCTATCACATTCTGTATTTGGTCCCCTATATTCTCTGGATCAGAAGTTGGTAATTCCAATTAAGAGTTTAAGAGTTTAGAAATGTTTTATGTTATTGTAATATATATACATATATATATATATATATACATATATATATATACATATATATATACATATATATATACACATATAAAATGTATACACACATAAGCATATATGTATATATACACACATATATAGTATTATATATAGTAGTCTATATACATGCATATACATATGTAGACATATATACATACATACATGTCACTAGGTGGTGCTGCAGTGGATACAGCATCAGGTCTGGAGTCAGGAAGACTCATCTTCCTGAGTTCAAATCTGGCCTCAAACACTTCTTAGTTGTGTGACCATGGGCAAGTCACGTCACCCTGCTTGCCTCAGTTTCCTCATCTGTCAAATCAGCTGAAGAAGGAAATGGCAAACCACTCCAGTATCTCTGCCAAGAAAACCCAAAATAGGGTCATGGAGAGTTTGACACAATTGAACAGCAACAATATATAATCCTCCTGGTTCTGCATCCCCATTTTACAGATGAGCAAATTAAGGTATAGAGCTAGAAATGGATGGCATAGCTGAATACTTCTAGCCCCAACCCAACCCTCATTTTACATATGAGGAAACTGAGGTCAAGAAAGCTAAAGTAATTAGCTTAAGGTCACACAGGGAACAGGTCTACACCTGTAGACTCTACCTCACAGGGTCACTGGAAAGCTCAAACAAGAAAATGTGTGTAGAACCTATGGCAAACTTTAAAGTGTCATAGAAATGTCTGCAATGGGTGTTGTTATTATTGTTCTTGTTGCTCTGGTTATCATTACAGACATGGACACGGAAATGAGCTGTTGGTCCTTTCCCGTTTGAACATTCTCAGACGTTCTCTCTCCTCTTCACTCTCTTTCCCGTTATCTCTGTTTCTCTTTCTCATCTCTCCTCCTGGTCACTCTGTCTTTGCCCCTTTCTCCAGGAGAAGCCATTCATTTGTGGTTTTTTTTTCTTCTCCTGAGCATGGGTGGTTTTGATGCCATTTCTAAATGTCAGCCCCATCCCTTCCACTGGCCCTCAGGCTCCCTAGTCCTTGTCAGGCACTGACAATCTTTGCCAGTCTGACAAGCTTCATTTCTCCTAGGTTTTCACCTACTGTCTCTCTTGTTTGGCTCCATTCCCATACTTCTTTTGTCCTTGTTTTCTGTGGGTCACTCCCAGCCACAGCCCTGCTCCTGCTTCACCCTGCTAACCTGGTTTGTGCTCTCAGACTTGGCTTCCCCTGTTATCCTGTTCCCATCTTATGCCTGGAATGCTCTCCCTCCTCCCTTGTGCTTCTGGGACTGCCCAGCTCCCTGAGGCTTATCTCACAAGCCATTCCTCCAGGAAGCTTCTCCTGTCCCCATTTATTAATGCCTGTTCTCCCTCAAATGACTTGGTATTTATTTCAAATCCTACCACAGAGCCTTAATTATTGTGAGCAGGTCGTTTACCCATCTCTGCCACAATTTCCTCATCTGTAAAATGAAGGTAATAATAGTGCCTACCTCACAGGGTTGTTGTGAGGTTCAGATGAGATAAGATTCTGGATAGATAGATAGATAGATAGATAGATAGATATAGATAGATAGATAGATAGACAGACAGACTGAAAGACAGACAGACAGATAGATAGATAGATAGATAGATAGATATAGATAGATAGATAGATAGATAGATAGATAGATGGATGGATGGGTGGATGGATAGATGGAATCAGGAAAGGCTTCATGAAGAAGGGTCGCTTTAGCTGTGTCTTGTAAGAAGAGAGGGACCTAAGAGACAGAGGTTAGGAGGTAGTAGGCTCAAGGCATGGGGGATGGCCACTACAAAGACATGGTGACAGGAGATCAGATGCTGAGTGTGAAGAACAGAGGAAAAAAAAGTTTGGCTGGGTTATAGCATGTGGGAAGATGTGGCCAAGACAACTTGCCCAAGGTCAGTTTTCTCCTTTAAAATTGACCAATTCTAGTTCAAAGGTTATATGCATATATGATTATTATTGTCTATAATTGTCTATGTATATAATGATTATTAATATAATTATTCTTTGGACCAGAACAGTATTTTCTTGGTATAGGAAATTCCTTCTACCCATGCAGGTTGGCACCTTCTCTGCAACCTATGGTCTTCAAGAGTTTCCTGGGGCCCTGACTTCTTAAGTGACTTGCCTTGGATCACCAAGCCACCGTATGTCACAGGCAGGAGTTGAATCTGGGCTCCCAATTCTGAGATCAGCTTTCTATACAATGAGTCACATATCATCTTCATCATCATCATCATCATCATCACCATCATCATCACTAATATTACTATTACTATTATTAGGCAGCTAAGTGTCACAGTGGATAGAGCACTGGACCTGGAGTTAGTAAGACCTGAGTTCAAATCTGCCCTCAGACACTTACTAGCTGTGTGACCCTGGAAAAGTCAATTTGTTTGCCTCAGTTTCCTCATCTGTAAAATGAGGATAATACACCCCCTACTTCCCACAGTTTTTGTGAGGGTCAAAAGAGATAATTATCTGTACAGCGCTCTTCAGAACTTAAAGTGATCTATGAGTGTTGGCTTAGAGCTTAGGTTATCAGTGATGTCACCATACTCTATCTACACTGCCATATTTCTCCTTAGCGGTTCTCAGCTGTCTTGGCCATATCTTCAACCCCAATTTTTCTCTACTTGTTTTGTTGCCTTTTAAATTAATCAACGTCAAGGCAAATGTTAAACAAGTTGCTTTTTCTTTTTGTAACCCTAAGGTTTCTTTAGGGATAGGTCAAAAGTTGGCAGAAAGGTAGAATGTTACTGGTCAGCTTTTATTGTCAGCAAGATTAGGGAATATCCTTTGGGTTTGGGGGAAGTGGGGTAGGGGGAGAAGATTCCTGACCCTAGAAAGTGAGTTTCAGGGCATACTCAGGCAAGGAGAAGGGATCTGGGAATTCAGCTGGTGATGCTGGCTCTAGGCAGCACCATCCTCTTGCTCAGCTAAGTTCCCAATCCCACAGTTGCCCATATGTCCCATAAAATGCCAAGTCCTTTTCTTCAACATTCAGAGCACCTCTTGCATTCATCACCTTTGCTCCACTCACATGGCTGTAACCCTAGTTTAGACCCTGATCAACTCTAATCTTGTGATAGCTATGATTTCCCTCCCTCCCTCCTCACCATCTTCCAATTCATCCTCAAAACAGCTGCCAAGTTGTTCTTCATGAAACAGTTCAGACCCTGTTACTCCCCTGCTTAAGAAGCACCAGTGGCTCACTATTGCCTCTAGGATGAAATGCCGTCTCCTTTGTCATTAACAGCCCTTCCAAATATGACTCCAGACTATCTTTGGGTACAGGACTCCCTTTCACACATTCTGCTGCACATAGCTGGTAAGTGTCGAAAGCCAGGATTGAGCTTTGGCCTTTCTAATTCCGGGTCTAGCTGGTCTGCTGTGACATCTAGCTGCATAATAATAAAAACAATGATGAACATAATAATAAATAATAACAATACAAACATAAATAAAATATAAACAATATGATATTAACAATAGCGACAATAAACATAACAATATATTTAATAAAATACAAACAACCTAATAATAACATTACTAATGAGGATAACAACAATACTAATATAAACATAAATAACACATATGTAACATAATTACAAGAACAACAATAAACAACATAATAATAACAATAACAACAGCAGCAATAATTATTTATGTAGCACTAACAATGTGCCTGGCTCTGTGCCAATAGCTTTACAAATATTGTCTCATTTGATCCTCACCACAACTCTGGCAGGTAGGTGCTATAATTACCTTTATTTTAAAGATGAGGAAACTGAGGCAGACAGAAGTTAAGTGATTTGCCCAGGGACACACAGCAGTGTCTGAGGTCGGATTTGAACTCAGGTCCTCCCAACTTCAGGTTCAGCACTCTATCCACTTGTTTTTCTATTCCCATCTTTTTAAACCTTTCTGTCTCCTCCAATTCCAAGTCTCCCTATTTTACCCCCAAGCTCCACCCTGACTTTCTGGCATAGAATCAGTCTTTTCTTTTCTTTTCTTTTCTTTTCTTTTCTTTTCTTTTCTTTTCTTTTCTTTTCTTTTCTTTTCTTTTCTTTTCTTTTCTTTTCTTTTCTTTTTTCGTTAGGCAATGGGGTAAGTGACTTGCCCAGGGTCACACAGCTAATAAGTGTCAAGTGTCTGGTCTCAGGCCAGATTTGAACTCAGGTCCTCCTGATTCCAGGCTCAGTGCTCTATCTGTTTCATCACCTAGCTGCCCCCAGTCTTTTCCCTTTGATGGGCTGTCCTGCCTGGTAAAAATGACTCATTCAGCAACACTTTAATGGTCTCTCAGTAATTGATCCTTCTACTGTTTAGAGAACTAAGCTTTCTTTCCATCTTATTTGAGCCTCTCCACAATCCCAGAAGGGACCATGGAGAATCCCAATTTTACAGAAGAGACCAACACTCAGAGACATTAGGGGACTTCTTCACTGGTCCCATAGCTAATAGGTGGGTTCCAAATCCAGGTCTAACACTCAAGCCAACTCATGATAATAGCTGGCATTTATATGGCACTCTAAAGGTAACAAAGTATTTTAGCTATGTTATCTCACTTGATTCTCACTAGGAAGCATGTATTATGATTATTATCATCCCCATTTTACAGGATGGAAAACTGAGACTGATAAAAGGTGTATGGGGTTGAACTTCAGGAAGTCAGAGGCACAACTGAAAGAGAGATGAAGGTTTGCCAACCTAGGCCCCTCCCCAAAATGGAGGCAAGAGGAGGGACTCCCCAGTGGGAGAAGGAAACCACCATACCAGAAGGCTGTTCCAGAATGAAAAAGTCTTAGGGAAAGATAGATGTTCCAGGCTGAGGAAGTCACAGATGCTGAGGGAACGTCCAGGGTAAGACCACAAACTCATTACCCTCTCACCTCTGACATTTCATCTTCCAAGCCTCTTCTTGGCTCTGGCATTTTATACTCTAAAATCATTCTCAGCTCTGACACTCTCTATACAAAAATACAGAGATGAGAGATGTAGTAGGGGATGGTAAGTAGGTAATAAAGCATGAAAAGGGGTGCTAGATAATAGGTCTAGAAAAGGAGGTCCTAAGCAGAGTTGGAAGGGCTTTCTTTTTTAAAAAAATCAATTTAACATTTCTTTTTTTTTTTAATTTTGAGTTCCAAATTCCCTCCCTTCATCCAGTTCTTCCCTCATCCATTGAGAAGGCAGGCAATAGGATAACAATTACACATGGAAAAATCACAGAAAATGTACTTTTGGAGGGTTTGAAATAGTGGAGAAGGAGGTCCTTGATCCCAGAGCATGACCTCTTCACCTTCATGTGTGTCATGGTTTCCTCTGGCAGGTGATGAAGCTGGGGAGAAGGGCCCCTTTCAGAATCATGTTTTTTAGAGTATAAATAAAATTCATAGGGTTACAAGGGACACCTATTATATTAAAATACAGGCATCAAAAGTATTTTTTTTAAAGTTCAGGAACCCACCCCTAGAGGTAATAGAGGACTATTGATCTTCTTCAATGTGGAAGTAACATAGATGTGTTCTGACACCTCCTGTTCTAAGGCTCCTCCCAGCCCTGACCTTCCCTGTTCTAAGGTCCTCCCAACTCTGACATTCCCTGTTCTAAGGTCCCTCCCAGCCCTGGCATTTTAGTGAGGAAATGTCTTTTTTTTCCCCTTGGTGGAATCAGAGAAGAGGAAACCATGAGCCCTGTCCTTTCCTTTTCCTAACTTGAATAACCAGGTTCTAAAATCCCACAATTTCTGTGTGCTCCCATGTTGACCTACAATGCAAGACCTAGATGTTGCTACCCAGGGAAGTTGGGGACTCAATAACCTTTGGCAAAAAGCCCTTCTTCTAGGATAAAGGGCTGCCATCTGTTCTTTAGGCAAATTGTTCTTAACCCTGTGTATAGTGCATGAAGCTGCCCGGAAAGAGGACAAAAAGTGAATCTATTGGGCTTCTTCTGGTGGCCAGGCCAAAAGACCTCTCGAGTTGTCTTCCAGCCTGGCAGTTAGACCCATTTGTCAGGCGATAGACCTAGGCAGAGTCTGGACTTTGAGATGCCTCAGTTCAGTAGATGATTGAGCGAGCCCCGCTTTTTGGCAGATTTGGCTTGGTGATCATCAACATTGCCTGGACCACTGGCCTGGACCAAGAAAGGCAATATTTGGTAACAGTGACTTCCAGGTACATGTTATGTACAACATAGAGAAAGAACCAGAGACACCAGCTTGGTTGGGCTTTAAGGGAGGAAAACTGAGTGGTGAGACTTCCCTGAGACCTTAAATTAGTCCATTTCCTAAGGATCAAAGGACCATGGATTGTATGTGAAAGAACTCCTTTGGCATGTCTGAACATTTCTGGTAATTTTCCCTGGCCGACTTGTTTTTTGGATGGTATATTACCTTTATTTCAATTGCTGAGTTAATGGTGCATGGAAAGTGCCCAGATCTCCTTGGAAAAAGGACAATGAGCTAATATAAAGCCTTACTCTTTTAGGGGCTGGAATGGGACCAGAACCAGGAAACTAGGGAAGAGATTGCTAAAAGTGGGACTTTTAATGAAATCACCCACTCCCTTAAAAAAAAAAGTGGCAGCTGAGCTCTCCTAAGAAATTAGCCAGTGGAAAAATCCTCCCCCCATCTCCTCGTGGACACATGTGCCAGCCTGGACCAAACCACATCTCCGCTGACTAGAAGGCTGTTTTATGGGCTGTTTTTAGAAAATGAAATCATTCCTTTGGGAAGTGTTTGATTATTTTTAAAAAATCAAGGGGTCTGGCCAATTTGAGGAGAGAGTAAAAGAAGGAGGGGGAGGAAGGGGAGAGAGAGAGAGAGAGAGAGAGAGAGAGAGAGAGAGAGAGAGACAGAGAGAGACAGAGAGAGAGAGAGAGAGAATGCAGAGACATTCATTATCCCGAGGCCAGGGTCAGAAAGAATATCTCAAGAGATCCCAAAGAGAATCACATCAGTCATAGAGCAAGTTGGCCACAGAACTGAGAAGTGCTATGGCCATTGTAATGACAAGTGGGCTACTTCTCTGCAATTACCATGGCCCCTGACTAATGATTTCCAAACAGCTCGGTCTCTCAGAAACTGTTAGACATTGGGCTCAAGAGAGCCTAACATATGAAGAAAGGTGCAGAGAATTGACTGCACCTTGGTGGTTGTCAGTAGAGAAAGAGAGCCTGTAAGTTACTGATTTCGTTAAAAGAATAGAATCAAACAGGAGGAAAAGAGGAACAATTCAGGGTAGGATAAAGATGCCTGAGTCAGTAGGCAGATTGGAAGCAGTTTCTATGGCAATAGATCAGGATCAGGAAATAATTCAACGTAGAGAATCATTTAGATGATGGAAAAATGGGCAGAAGGTCCCATTTGGCCAGACCGGGACCTGGCTTTCCTGGCTCCTAACATCTGCTATGAGACTTTGTGCAAGCCACTTTGTCTTCTCCCCATTTCAAAGTTGGAAGACTGAGACATGGAGAGAGTTGTTGTCACTAGACTACCCCCATGGGGATGCCATTATTAGGAATTAGGTAATGTCTGGAAAATGCTTTCAACTTCTCAGTATAAAATGACCACAGGAAGCAATGGAAAGTATCTTCAGCGCACAGTAGGCACCTAACGAATGCTTGTGGAATTACATTTACTGGATCTTGCTTTGGAATAGGATTCATTGAAAATGAAAGAGGCAATTTCCATGTCCCCTTCTCGTGGCTTCTTGAAACAGTATTTTGTGCATCTGGCTAGAATTCAGTTTAATTCAAATCCAACCAGCACTCGGTCATTAAAAATGCCCTGTATGCAAACCACTGTGGCGGGCTCTCAGGATACAAAAGCAAAACCAAAAAAAAAAAAACAGATCCCTCCATGAAGGAGTTTATAGTCTCCTGAGGGGATGAGGAGACCACTGAATAGAGGGCAGACTACCATCCATGGAGCCCAAGGACCTGAATTCAAATCTTGGATGCTTGCACCTTTTTTGACCTTTGGCATGTTACCCAACTTTGGGAGATTTGACTCATTTTCTCATCTTTACAATGGAGGGGTTGGGCTAGATGGCTTCTGAGGTCCCTTCCAGCTCTAAATCTGGGATCTTGTAATACTATGATCCTACAAGTCACTTCATGTCTCTGGGCCCCAGCTTCCTCATTTGTGAAATGAGGGGGTTGAACTATATAGGACTCTAGGGTCCCTTCCTACTCTAGCTCTCTGAGCCTAGAAACTGAGACCTAGAGGCATAGCAACCATGTTCACATGCATTAGTGGGGTACTAAAAGGGAACAGGCAGGACTCTGAGATAATCTTCAAGAGGCATCATCTTTGCCATTACCAAATTGACTGAAAGATGTTCTTTGTTCTTCGTTCTCAAAGAGGACTGTGACATCAGGGAGGTGATCCCACGACTTTTAAGTGAATTGGACTTAAGTGAGGGAAGGCTATGCAATATCACCAGCCTCACTTTCTCTTCCAGAGCCATCGGAGTCCAGGGGCCAGATATAGATCACGACAACTGGAGATGGCCCCAGATGCAGTGGGGGACCTTGGCCTTTTCATGCTAAGGTCATTCCCAGGTCAAAAAACTGAGGTTTGATGGAAGCAACACCCATTCAGTGATTAAGGCTAGGTAAGAAAGGAGGCAAAGAACGGCTTCTTTTACCTAGTCAAAAAAACCCAAATTGACTGAAAGATGAAAGAACAAAAGATTCCCACACATACACTCATACTTTGTGGACTAGAAAAATGCATTTGATTCTATAGATCAAAGTGCTACCTCTTACAGCAAATAGTATTCCATTACAATTTGTTCAGCCCTTCCCCAACTGATGGGCATCATGGGTTAGCCAGTTAAGCTTTAAAGTAGAATGAATGAAAGAGAACCTGGAAAGGTAGGGTAGAGATAGATGATAAAGAGATTTAACTGTCAGAGAGGAAATTTGTATTTTATCTTAGGAACGATAAATCTTTATGCAATTCTTTTTTATCCCCTCAGTGTTCAGCACAATCCTTGGTCCACACTGGTTGCCAGTATGTACACGGAAAGAAGGATTAGCCATCGTACTGTCGCCATGGTGACTGTTGGAAGGACCTAAACTCCATAAAGAGGTCGACTGGAGTTCAAGTTCATTCTCCTTTTTCTCTCTCCAGTAATACTGTCAGGAGCAATTGCCCTAAAACTGCCCACACCCTTTCCTACCAACTTCATCTCTAAAATGTAAAGGACTGAATCTGAGGCATCATGTGGTATATTGAGAAAAAATATTTAATTTGGAGTCAGGACTTAGGTTTAGAGCCTACCTCTGATACGCACTGTCTATGTGAACACAGGCAAGTCAGAGAACATCTCTGACCCTCGGTTTCTTCATCTACAAAAAGAGGGTCCTAAAAACTATCCTAGTGGTTACCTCCCAGAATGGTTGTGAGGATGGAACATGTTTCCAAATCTGAAGAGTTATGAGGGGACAGAGGCAAAGAGATGACCATTGGGCACTGTGGACCTAAGGAAGGACTTTATGGAAGAAGGAGCTGTTGAGTTAGGCATCTGAGGAAGGAAGTAGGAATGAGGATAGCACTTTATATTTTCAGTTTAATGAATAGTGACCATGCAAGAAACTCTACTTCCGGCTGTAGCTCTAATTTGCTGTGTGTCTTAGGTCAGCCCACTTACCAACTCTGGGTGTCAGTTTTCTTTTTCAAAGATGGGTTTCTAGGGTCCCTCCCTCATAGGCACTGATTGATGCATAACCTCAGCTGCTAGTCCCTTCCTCAGAGATAGCTAGGTGGCTCAGTGGATAGAGCACCAGCCCTGGAGTCAGGAAGACCTGAGTTCAAATCCAGCCTCAGATACTTTCTGTGTGATGCTGGGCAAGTCACTTCACCTCAGTTTCCTCAAATGCATAATGGGGATCATGGTAGTACCTCCCTCAAAGGGGTATTGCAAAGATCAAATGAAAACCATACCATTCATTTCAGACTAGTGGAGGCGTGTCCAGAGACATAGACGCTGCTACACAGAGAGCAGAGAGTCAAATCTGACTACCTCTGTGATAACAGCAGTAACACCAACCTCTCAGAGTCGTTGTGAAGATCAAATGAGATAATATTTATTTAAGTGCTTAGCACAGTGCCTGCACACAGCAGGTGCTTACTAAATGCTTCCTTCCTTTCTCACATTCTGTATTCTATGATATAAGGGAGGAATAATGACACAATGGGAAAAGCAACAGAGAAGGAAAGGAAATAAGTATTTAGTAAGCACCTACTATGTGCAAGGCACTGTGCTAACCACTTTTTACAAATATTACTCATTTGATCCTCACAATGACCCTGAGAGGTAGGTTTTATTGCTGTCCTCATTTTGCAGTTGAGGAAACTGAGATAAACAGAGGTAAAATGACCTGCCCAGGGTCTCACACAGCTAATAAGTGTCTAAGGTCATATTTGAACTCAGGTCTTCCTGACTGGAGTCCCAATGCTCTATCCATTGAGCCATATAGGTGTGTTTCTCGTAGAGTTGGAAGAGGACTCCACAGCCATCTAGAACCATCTTAGCCAAAAGATAAATACCCTCTGCACCATCTTTGACAAGTGGTCATCACACCTCTGCTTGAAGACCTGAGACTCAGTTGCCCCATCAGCAAAATGGAGAGAACCCTGCCTTATGTCTCTTGCTCAGAAATCATGAGATATTTGGAAGAATCGGTGCCTTCTTCTTCTTTTTCTGGTCAAGACTTGTGATTTCTTATCTTTCACCATTGTTGAGACTTCCTAGTTAAGAATGTCCCTCTACCAGTGCAATTTTGCAACTTAAAGCCTCAGAGAAAAGGTTCTTAATGATTTCTGTATGTGTCCTAGACCCCTTTCCCAGTCTGGTAAAGCCAATGGCTGGAACCCTTCACAGAATAATGTTTTTGAATGCATAAAATTACCCCACTGTCCCCCCAAAAGGATTACAAAGAAAACCAATGATACTGAAATAAAGATGAACTTTTCCTGGGGCAGCTAGGTGGCGCAGTGGATAGAGCACCGGCCCTGAAGTCAGGAGGACCTGAGTTCAAATCCAGCCTCAGACCAAACACTTGACATGTACTAGCTGTGTGACCTTGGGCAAGTCACTTAACCCCAACTGCCTCACTTAAAAAAATAATAATAATTTTTCGCCATCCAAGTTCCCAGGCCATCTTCAATCTAACCCTAGATCCCTTGGTGGGGGCAAGGAGGAGATGTCTGAGGACTCCAGTGCAAGAATTCCTGTCATAGAGGGTTGCCTGCATACTGGGAAATCAAATAACAGTCCAAGGCACACCTAGCCAGTATGTGTCAAAGACTGGGCTTGAACCCAGGTCTTCCTGACTCCAAGGCTCTAATCCACTTCCCTTTTATATGAAAGAATCAGTGTCTTAGGGAGTTACCCAAGGTGCATAAAGGGCAGGTGATTTGCCAGGTTCTTACAGATAGTAAGTGGGCACCAGAACTCATGTTTTCTAGGTTTCCAGAATTTTGTTCACTGCTCCAGCCATTTCTATAACAGAAGACTGAATGGGACAAGACAACTGGGGCAGGGGAAAGGAGTGGGGATTTTGGCACAAGGAGAAGGGACAAAGATAATGAATTTCTGCTCTGTTCTGGGTCTGAGACCCATAGACTAAGTGACCCACCCCTTGCTCCCAACTCCAGTGTTCAGCCCTGAGTGACCAGAGGTCTAGCCCCTGGGGTGAGTTGATGGACCCCTTTCTCCCCTTCCTGCCCCCCTCCCAAAACACCAATCATCTATTTAACACTGTTGGGATCGTGCCAGGTCTTGACTGTCACTGAGTTCCCACCTTTGATCACAAGTCAGCATTCTTGAAGTGCTGAGTCTCCCAGATGTTGGGCTGATCAAAGGCAGCTGTTGCCCGGACCCTCCCCAGAGACCATTTCAGACACACGCCTGAGAAAGAAACCGGGGGTGGGAAAGGATGGATGAAGAATTAATTGTGCCCAGTTAGGCTTGGGGAGGAGGGAACTAACCCATCTTAGCAGGTCTCCTCTTCTTACTCCCAGCCTCCAAGGGCCCAGGACACATCTGAACCCTTAGTCTGAAAGAGGCTGGTGAAAGAGAAGGTTTAGTTTTGTTTCAGGAGTTCCCCCCCATCCCCCCTCCCCCCACTTCGATGCTTTCGCACGGACTGTTACCCACGCCTGAACTGTTCTCCTCCTTATCTCCCTTTCTCAGAATCCCAGGATCCACTGAAAACAAAATTCAAATGCCACCTCCAACATGATTCCTGTATTTTCTGTGCCTTCCACACCCACACTAAAATTATTTTACATTTCCCCCCAGTAGAATGGAAATGCCTTGAAGGCAGGAACCATTTTATTTTTCTCTTTGTATGCTCAGTACCCAACACAGTGCTAGGCAGAGATAGGAACTAGGCTTGTGATTTCACTGGTAGAGGGAACTTCCAGGTGAGGAGATTCCCTCTACCAATATAGGTCAGTACTTCTTCTGAAATTAATCATTTTTCTCAGTTGCCAGGAGAACTAAGTGATTAAGGGACTTACCCAGGGTCACCTACCCAGGAAATGGAAGGATTTAAACCCAGGTCTTTTGGGGTTTGCACTATATCCACTATGTTAAATTACCTCTCATATAGTGCTAGGCACATAATATATGTTTAATAAAGACTTGTTGAAGGTGGTTCAATGGTTAGAGCACTGGACCAGAAATCAGAAAGACCTAAGTTCAGATCTTCCTGTAGATACTTACAAGCTGTGTGACCCTGGGCAAGTCACTTAACCCATCTGCCTCAGTTCTTCATTTTAAAAAAATGCTTGTTGAATGAATGAATCAACCAAGGAATTAATGAATGAACCAAGGAATTAATGAATGAAGGCTATAAAAGTATGAGTCACATTATTAATATTTGACTCTTGCATATCCCTGTGACAATAAAGGTAATCCATGGCTTCTAATCTAGGCAACTCTTAATTATCGTCTATTTAGGGGATAAACTTCATGGTGGACATTTTTTTAAATTCTATCTTTGTTTCCTCAGTGATCAGTGCCTAACACACAATAGATACACAATAAATAATCGTTAAAAATAAATTAAATGGAACCTGATCTCCCAAAGCAAGCACTCTCCCATCTACCTCCTTCACTACCTAGACAGAAGTGGTTAGTGTCTGCCTAACACATACCTAGGTCAATCCTCCCAAAATGAGGCTATACCAGATTCCAAAGCCCAAATTAAGTGATTTTTGCACAATCATTACATCATTTGGTATCATACATAATATTCCCTACCTCCACCCTCAACCATTAGCTGTGAATTTGTACAGATAAGTGAAAGTTGAATATAGCAAAACATATTGGGGGGGGATGGAGATGGGTCCCTGGGAATTCCTGCTCCCAGAAGTGGAATGAAAGGTTCTATTTCCCCCGAATCATGCTACCCCAACTCCTAATTCCACATAGCTTAAGACTCAAGCTGGAGGTAACAAGCCCAGACAATCAGAGATTTTCTTGTGTTTATGTACTGACTCTAACACTTGCTTCCTATGTAAACTACTCTTGAACAAGTCACTCAGAGCCTCTGAGCCTCAGTTTCTTGCATTGTAAAAATGATGGCAATGGAATAATGAACTGCTAAGAGCATTCCCAGATCTGTCATTCTGTGCTCTATGTTCTAAGGTTCTTACAAGCTCTGACATTCCATATTCTAAAGTCCCTCCAAGCTCTGACGTTCAGTGTTCTCTGTTCTAAGGCCCCTCCAAGCTCTGACAGTCCCTGTTCTATATTCTAAGGTCCCTCCAAGCTCTGCCATTCCATTCTAAAGTCTAATCCACCTCTTTCTCCTGTGATACTATGAAATTGAGACATGCTGGCGAAATTACTAATGTTCTGAGGAAGCCTGGAGTTATTGACACCACAAAAGATGACAGCCATCCTAGCATTGGGTTGGCCCTCACTAGTGTTAGTAAGCCTGACCCATAATTACTCTTGACCATCCATCATATACAGGCCTCTTGGCAGATGGAAGAAGCAGAAGATAGTCTATGCTCTCAAGGACCTTACAATCTGATGGAGGAGAAAAGAGACACACCATATGTGCAAGGAGGCACTTGGATTAGGGGAGATGGATGGATCAGGAGAGCACTGATCAATTTGATGAGCTCCCCAATCAATTTACCAAGGGTCAGGAAAGCATACCCATTCATGCCTTGTTGAGAAGATACAGAGAACTCCTCAGTGGTTTTCAGTAAATGGAACTGCCCTCAAGACTAGGACTCTGAAGTAGATGGACTCCTATTGAAGAAACCACACCTCTCCCAGCAACTTATAAAAGAGAGTAGCAAACCACTCTCAGCCTTTTGCCACTTTTTCCTACTTTTATTTCCATGACAGGCCAAAGTAGAGCAAATCAATGTATGCCTTTATTGTCTTCCCACACCCTAGCCCAGGAACTGGTATAGGTGTCATGGATCGTCCCCTACTCCCTAAACACAATTCAAAAACCAGAAAACAGAGGATGGACTTTGCTGGTCCAAGTGATGGCAATAGCTGGGGTAATGATAGAGTTCCTGCAGAAGGACATGGCAAGGATAGATATGTGTTTGTCCCACTTGCTAACTACACCAGGATACTAAATAGATGATATTTTTGATCACCAACTTCCTGAGTAAGGAAGGGGGAATTTTGATTTACAAGGTAATAGAATCCCAGAAGCTAACTTTCTAGCCAGAAAAGGCAGATATCTTTGGCAGTACCAGCTTGCACAGTTGCCTCAAGAGTAACCCTAATTTTGAGAATCTCCAAGTTTGAAAGTTTAGACATTGAACCTTTTAGAAAGAAGGGGATTTCCTAAACATCCCAGAGAAACATGGTCATCCATGGAGCCCTCATGACAAGGGGGAAAATGAAGGGAACTCATGACTTAAGGAAGAAAGAAATTTGAACGTTGCCGTTCCTGTTACTATTGTCATCCAGTCATTTTCAGTCACATTCAACTCTTTGTAACGTTATTTGGGGTTTTCTTGGTAAACATACTAGAGAGGTTTGCCATTTCCTTCTCCAACTCATTTTACACCTGAGGAAACTGAGGCAAACAGGGTTAGGTGACCTGCTCAGAATCGTACAACTAGTCTGAGGCCAGATTTGAACTCAAGTCTTCCTGAGTCCAGGCTCTCTGCCTTTTATCCACTGCACCACCTAGCTGGATAGTTCAAGTTTGATGGGAGAGGGATTGCTTGAAAGGGTGTCTGTCTTATTGAAGGGGAGGGGGAATTGCTGAAGTGCAATTGATACTAAACTGCACTAGTCAATATGTCTTAGAGTAATTGCATAGGATTCTATGGAACAAGGGGACTCACTGGAATGTCAGATAGTTGCCCCAATGGCAATACCAAAATCAATTTCTTCCAAAGGGAATGACTGTGAGTGTCTCATATCTGTTTATGGGTTCCTGTAAGTCCTTTGCATTTTCTATGAGGTGAAATAAATGTCACCCTGCCTGATATACCATCATTACCTTGAATGCTTGTGAGGAAATTAGGTACCCTGCTATTCTTATCTAGGAAAAAAACTAGTTGTGAGCATCTACACCTAAGATATATTTAGCGACTTCTCCAGAATAACTCTGGATGGAGGCATAAGCAAAATTAAAAACAAACAAACAAAAAAACTTGACCCTCTTGCCTCAGCTTCCAGGACTGAATCTAGTTTGTAGAAACCCAGAGTCTTTGGAGAATAGAGGAGGGAGTGAGAGGCACTTGCCGTGGGCCATGGGTTACACAAGTATTTAAATATATGCACTCATCTCTCTAAGTAGAAATATGCATATTATTGGGGACAGCTGGGTGGTGCAGTGGATAAAGAACCAGCCCTAAAGTCAGGAGGACCTGAGTTCAAATGCAGCCTCAGATCAAACACTTGACTCTTACCAGCTGTGTGACCCTGGGCAAGTCACTTAACCCCAATTGCCTAAAAAAGAAAATGCATATTATCAAAGGCAGATTGACCATCAACCAAGGTCTACAGGGGAAGAAGAAGAATTAGAAAGAGGAGGCAAAAACAAATAGTAATTAGAACTTTGTTCACATATTCTTGAGGTATACATAAACTGGAAAGAGCCATAGGAACACACCCTACCTCATCGTCATCCTCATTGTTATTATTATAGATCATATTGATCATAATTTATCATTATTACTATTATTATCATTATCTCAAGATGAAGACTGGGGCAGTGTTTTGCCCACAACAACCCCATGAGGTAGGCAGTCTAAGAATTGTTATCTCCACTTTATAGATGAGCAAGTAGGGGCTCACAGAAACCTTTGTTTTAGAAGCTACTTGAACTTGCCTACATTTTTATGACCTGATGGATTAATGCAGGAATGAATGAATGAAGCATTTCTTAAACATTTACTACATGGAACACTGACAGTCTTCATTCTCAAAGAGCTCATATTTCAAATCAGAAAATACATGTACAAGGTTTCAGCTGCAAATCACTTGGAAGAGTACTTAGTACGCAGCAAAAAACAATGATAATGCCTCATCTTTTAAAGCTATTTTCACTGATGAAGTCAAATGAGTTTCCAATGTTGAATGATTTGATGGTTCTGTTGATGGCAGGAATTGTCCTTTCTGAAGGCTTTGAAGGCTAGTCTGGAAGCAGGGCTTCAGGGCTTACCTGCCCGTAGGTGGTAATTGGTCAGCAGCTAGTGGTGGGAGTCAGGAAGGCAAGCCCTTTCTTGCCATCATGCTATTTGTGAGGCCCAGGCTGGAAGCAGGAATCTTCCTTCAAACAATTGGCCTCAGGAATAGGGGAGAGAAGTGAAACACAATTAACAAGTACAAGAATCCTTCATCCTTCATTGCAGACATGAGCTGGCCTTAGCCCAGACATACTTATAAGTCAAAGGAGTGATAGGCGGAAAGCCACTGGTGAAGGGTTGGTAACTCCAAAGACCATGCCTTCCTGCCTCATTCCTTCCAGCTCATTCCTCTTCTGAGCTGGCCCATGCAGGGGAAATTGACTCCTTCTATGATGGAAGGAGAGACTAAACAGGCGGCCGGAGGAGAAGGACCCGCCCCTGGCAGCTGGCTGCTCCCCTTCTGCCTTCTTCCTTGTGCTCCCAATCCTCACCAGGCTGGGATGCAGGAATGGGGAAACAGTCAGGCTCTGGGAACATGGGCAAATCAATCACGGCGGCTTTCAAAGGCTAGTCTGCCGTTCACCATGTCCTTTCCATGTTTCTCTTCGTTACGTGGAAACACTGGCTTGTTTAGGACTCACAGCAAATACATCTCAGGGAAGACTTTGATCCATGGCAGCTGCTAATGTGTGGGTGAGGGAGAGAACAAAACACAGTATAGGAGAGGGAGCTGGGAAAAAAGGGAGAACAGAAGGAAATGTTTCCCTCTGGGCCTTTGCTATAAAAGGTTCCGGGTTTGGGGTTTCTCTAAAAACAACAAGTCTCGTGAGGCACCCGACATTCCTCTCCAGCCTCTCCATCTTAGGGCAAGGGATGGTCATGTCAGGGCCTGGGACTGGTCAGCTCACAGGGTTAAAACAGAGGGGCTTACAAGGCCAAAGTCAGGAGCATTGAACATAGATTGGGAAGTGGGAAGGATTTTAGAAGTCTCCTGGTCACAGAATTCTAGAGCTGAAATCATTAGGTTCCTGAATCTCAGGACCAGCCAAGTGCAACCCCTACCTGAACTGGAAGACCCTAACTATCTCTATCTTAGGGACCCTTAACCTAGAGGCTGCTAATTTGCTTTTATGAATATTCTGATCATCATATTTCAATGTAAGTGGTTTCCTTTGTAACCTCACGTACTTTATTTTATGCTTTGGAAAGGGTGTCCATTAGCTTAACTCGACTGCTAAAGGGCTCTCTCTCTCTCTCTCTCTCCCCTCTCTCTCTCTCTTTCTCCCTCTCTCTCTCTCTCTTTCTCTCTCTCACACACACACACAGTTAAGAACTGATGCTTTATTTGAAGACTACCATCAAGGGGGAACCCACTTCCCCTTAGGAAATAGCTAACACTAAGGTTTGTAAAGTACGTTAAATATATTATCTTCTTTGATCCCTATAACAACCCTGGGAAGTAGGTGCTATTATTATCCTCTGTTTATACTTGAGAAAACAGAGACAGACAGAGGTTAAGTGACTTGCCCAGGGTCACACAGTTAATAAGTGTCTAAGGCTGGATTTGAACCAAGGTCACCCTGACTTTAAGTACTGCACTTTGTTTTCCATAAATAGCTAGAATTTAGGAAGCATCTTCTATGCGTTAGGCACTGTTCTAAGCACTTCGCAAATATTGTTTCATCAGGGAGAACCAAATTCAAGTTTCAGACATTTACTAGCTATGTGACTGTGGGTAAGTCACTTAACCTCTATTTGCCTCAGTTTCCTCACCTGTAAAATGGGGATAATAACAGCACCTACCCTACCAGGGTTGCTGTGAGAAGGGTATGGGGTGTTAAGGGAGGACTAGCACCTCTGGTGTGAGGGCTGCTGAGCCCTTTTCAGGGCTGCTCAGCCACCTTTGGGGTCCACCTTCACCCAATTCTCACTTGTGACTCCAAGAAGTTATAGTATGTGCATGGCCACATTCGGGCAAAACTGTTTCAGCAGATGAGCTAAACCAGACCAAGATTAACTGATGGACCTCAAACCCATCAGTGAATTAGAGGGATGTCTACTTCAAGCATGTGAAGACCTCCCCAAGCAGAATGGGCAGTTGAGAACAATTTCTTCCAACGGCCAGGAAGGCGGCTGAAGCACTTAGAGGTTGGTCAGACATCAGTGATGTAAAGGTCATCCACTGAATCCTAGGCCATGCCAGCCATCCTGATTTTTGTCTTGCCACTGGACTTCAATGGCTCTGGAACAGAGAGAGAGGCTGAAGACTTTGTGCAGCTCTGCCTCACTGAAATCCAATTCAAGTGCAAATCAAGATATAACCCCATGATGTCATTGGTTCTCTTCAAAAGCAAAGGTTAAGCAACAATTGTAAAGTGCTAGCTCAGTGCCTGGCACATGGCAAGTGTCATATGACCCATTATTTATTCTCACAACAACCCTGGGAGAGAGGTGCTAATATTATCCATGTTTTTCAAATGAAGAAACTGAGGTAGACAGGGAGTTAGTGGCTTGCCCACGGTCACATAGCTGGTAAGCATCTGACATCAGATTTGAATTCTGGTCTTCCTGATTTTAAGCCCACTGCGCTACCCACCGCACCACCCAACTGCCTCCACTATGCCTCTTCACTGCTCCAGCCAGGAAGCCCATTCCACTTTGGCTTCAGGTCTAACTGTTAGGAAGTTGTTCTCTATGTCAAGGCTAAATTGCATTTTTTACAATTTCCAACTATTCTTCCTTGTTTTACCCTCTAAGGCTAAGCAGGATACATCCAAAGATATCTCCACATGACCATATATCCATATGACATCTCTTCAAATACTTGAAAGAAGGTATCATGGATTTACTTTACTCGTTTGTACCAGTTAGATGACCCCAGCTCCTTCAAGCGATTCCCCAATGATGCCTTACTTATAATCCTGCATCTGGTACAAGGGGTCACTCAGTTTGGAAACTCTCTCCTCCAATGTAGATTAGCAGTGATTCTTACCTGGTGTCTTGGAGAGTTGCCTGTGGCACTGAGAAGTTCAATAATTTGCCCATAATAATAATAATAATAATAATAATAACAATAATAATAACATTTAACATTTATATAGGACCTACTCTGTGCCAGGCACTGGAGTAAGTGCTTTACAACTATGATCTTATTTGATCCTGACAAAACCCTGGCAAGTGTTATCCCCATTTTATAGGTGAAAAAACTGAGGCAAACAGGGGCTAAGTAATAATGATAATAATAACAATGATTTATTTATTTATACAGCTCCTACTATGTGCCAGGCACTACGCTAAGTGCTTTATAATTCTTATCTCATTTGCTAGTCTCAACAACCCTGAGACGTAGGTGCTATTACTATCCCCATGTTATGGATGAGGGAACTGAGGTAAACAGAAATTAAGTGACTCACACAACTGCTATGTGTCAGAGACAAAATTTGAATCCAGATCTTCCTGATTTCGAGGCTAGCCTTCTATCCATCACTCCATGCTGCTTCTTAAAGTTGAAGATTAATTAACTCATCAATGAGAATGTATTAAATACCTATTATATGCCAAGCATTTAACAAATATTATCTCATCTGAACCTCACAACAACTCTGTAGTAGGTGTTCTAATGCCCATTTTACAGTTAAGGAAACTGAGGCAGACAAAGGTTAAGTGACTTGCCCGAAGTATGTGTCTGAGAATACATTTGAACTGAGATCCTTTTGATGACACCCTTCCCACCTCAACATCACCCTCCCCTCCCCCATGCTCTATCCATTGCACCACCTAGCTACCTTAAATATACAGGCTGTCCCAAGGTCTTAGTGCAGTTTTCCACTTTAATATTGTATATGAACTATGGTGATCATCAGTCAATCAATGCCCATTTCCTCAGTGTCTCCTATGTACAGGACATTGTGGTAGGCACTGGATAGTCAAAGGGAAAAGGGAAAAGAGACAAGTCCCTGTCCTACTGAGGAAGTCAGCCACCCACCTTCAGACAGAGAAGGGATTTGGGTCCAAGTTGTGGAGTGTGACATGTACACTTGGGGACTTGCCCAGTATGAGACTCTGTTGACTATGAATGTTTGTTACTGGAATTTGGTTTTTGTATTTTTTTTAAATTGGGGTGGATAGAGAGAAAATAAATTCTTGTTAATTGGAAAATAAAAGCAAACAAATTTTAAAAGGTGTGCCTACCCTGCAAGGATTGACTTTCTATTGTGAGTTAGCAAGTATCAGCAGCTAGGTGGCCCCATAGTGGATAGAGAACCCAGCCTGAAGACTCATCTTCCTGGTTCAAATCTGGCCTCAGACACTTACTAGTTGTGTGACCCTGAGGAAGTCACTTAACCTTTTCTGCCTCAGTTTCCTCATCTCTAAAATGGGCTAGAGAAGGAAATGGCCAACAACTCCAGTATCTTTGCCAAGAAAACCCCAAATATGATCACAGAGAGTTCCCCATGATAAAAAAAAAAGACTCAACAAAACACTTCCTATGAGCCAGGCAGTGAGGGTACAAAGAAAAGTGAGAAAGTCCCTGCCCCTGCCCTGCTCCCAGTTTAATAGGGGAGACAACATGCAAATGACTGTGCACAGACAAGGTATAGACAGGATGTTCCAAAGGTCTTAGTACAGTTTTAAGCTTGAATAAGTTTAAATAAATTGTAAATGACACTAAGGCTTTGTGGACAGCCAAGCACCTATGGACTTTCTGTGCATACATACAATGTTACATACAAAATAGAGTTGTCTACCTGCTGTCTCCCATGTTAGACTGTAAGCTCTTCAAGGGCAGGGACTGGTTTTGACCATTCTTTGTATCCCTGGTGCTTAGCACAATGACCAACACATAGTAGGTGCTTAATTAATGTTTGCTGATTTGTCTTGGAAATTAAGACAAAATAAATAACTGATAATGGTGACAGCTGGCATCTAGATAGAGTGTTACGGTTTTCAAAACTCTTTGCATACATTATCATATTTGAACATCGCAACAACTAACCCAGAGAGGTTGAGATCACAGGGATTATCACCCCCACTTTACTGATGACAATAATAGCTAGCATTGATATAGAACCTACTATGTGTCAGGCACAATACTGTCTCATTGGATCCTCACAACAAGATGCTGTTATTATCCTTATTTTATAGTGAAAGAAACTGAGGCAAACAGGGTGAAGCGACTTGCCTAAAGTCATACAGCTAGTAAGTGTCTGAGGCTGGACTTGGACTCAGATCTTCCTGGCCCCAGGCCCAATGCTCTCTTCCTGTGCCACACGGCTGCCATTATCACATAGCTCATAACACTTGACTTTCTGCCCTCTGTAGGGCAGTGTCTAAGTCTCTGGACGGCAGGCCTCCACTATCTGAAATGGACAGTATTGTTTATTTTTCTCTGGGACTAATAGTGAGACCCTGAATATTTGCACACACACACACACACACACACACACACACACACACACACACGCAAGGGCCCTGGTAATTAATAATAACTTGGCTTCATGATGATAATACCTCCTTACGTTTACATATCTCTCATCTTTTTAAATGTATTTCCCCCAAGTCCTCTGCCTTGTGGTGGGGGGGGGGGTTGGAAAGTTCATTCACTTGGCTGAAAAGCAGCCTCTACTATTTTCCTCATCAAGGTGACCCCTGCTCTCCTGAGCTCTGCTTCTGCCCATCCGGCGACTCTGACAAGCAACAACCTGATGCTTTCTGACAGTTGGGACTGAATGTGTGCCAGCCCCCTCTGCTGTTAGCCACAGCTATGAAAACCCTTCCATCTTCCCATCCCCAGAATGGCAGAGAGACTGCAGATGAAGCAGATGGGACGACGGAGGCTGGACTGGGTCCCTCCTTCATCTCCCGCGCCTTCCTCCCTCCACCTTGCCTAGGACTGATCCTTCTGAAGGAACGCTAAAGAAAGATGGTTATCAATAACTCACATTCCTATATCTTTTTAAAAGTTCCTTGCAATCATCCTATAAGGTTAGCAAGACAAATATGATGATCCCCATTTTCCAGACAAGGAAGCAGAGGGTCAGAGAAGTGAGTGACAATCACAGTCACAAAATTAAGCTTCAGAATCTGGATTCAAACCCAGATTTCTCTTGCTTCCAAGCCCTGTACTTTCTTTGTACCCTACTGTGCTGTCCCAGAGGATTTAAAGATTTAAAAAGAACCAGGGAAACTATCTAGCCCAATTTAATTTTTTACAGATGGGTCCTTCTCTGGGTCTCAGTTTCTTTTCTTTCTTTTTTTTTTGAGGGAAGGCAATCTGGGTTAAGTGATTTGCCCAGGGTCACACAGCTAGAGTCTGAGGCCAGATTTGAACTCAGGTCCTCCTGACTCAGGATTGGTGCCGTATCCACTGTGTCACCTAGCTTCCCCAGTTTCTTTCTCTATAAAATTAAATCCTTATACCAGATGACCTTTAAAGCCCTGCTTCTATTAGCCTACAACCTACAGGTAAAAAGTTGTGGGGCCAGGATTTGAACTTTAATCCTCTAACTCCCAAATCAGAATTCCAAAGTCCCTTCTTGCCTTGACTCAGCCTTGAACAGTGGAGTAGGGGGGAAGGGGTCCAGATCTAGAACCCTAGCTGGCTTGTCCAATACTTACGACCTTGAACAAATGTACCTCCTTCTCTGGGCCTGTTTCCTAACTGATAAAATGAGGAAGTTGAGACTGAAGTGGATCCCTTCCCCTCTCCATCCTATTTGGAGTCTTTCCCCTGCAGCCAGGGTGGGGGTCACTGCCTACCTTCTCTCCATCAGAGACAGAGGGGCAGCATGGAGCAATGGTTAGAGAGCTGGGCTGAAAGTCAGATAGACCTGGATTCAAGTCTCACCTCTGGCACACACTAGCTATGTGACCTGGGCAATTCCTCCATCCCCTCATTGCCCCCAAGCGACTCTCTGAGACTATAAATGGTAATGAGGTGGGAATTGGCTGATGGGATTCCATCATTCCTTCCAGGATCAAATTCAAAGTCCTCCACTGGGCATTCAAAGCCCTTCACAACCTAGCCCCTTCTTAGCTTTTCAGTCTTCCGATACCTTACTCCCCATCAAATACTCTTCAGTCCAATGCTGGTCTTCTTGCTGTTCTAAATGACATAATATCTGTAAACCACTTAGCACAGTGCCTGGCACATAGTAGGTGCTTCATAAGTTTCCCTTCCCTTCCTCAAACAGGATTCTTTCTACATCTCCTGACTCTGAGTATTTTCTCTGGCTGTCCCTCATTTCTGGAATGTTCTCCCTTCTTATCTCCACCTACTGGTTTCTCCTGGCTTCCTTCAAGTCTCCACCAAAATCTTAGTTTTCACTGGAAGCTTTTCCCAGCCCCTCTTAATTGTAGGGCCTTCCTTTTCTGAATGATTTCCTACATACCCTCTGTGTAGCTTGTTTGTAGATATTTGTTTGCTTGTCTCCCCCATTAGACTGTGAGCTCCTTGAGGGCAGGGACCATCCTTCATATCTCTTTTCACATCCTCAGCACTTAGCGCAGTGCCTGCTACATAGAAGGCACTTAATAAAAGCTCACTTTGTTTTACTTATTTATTTATTTTATTCTGATCTCAAGAAATAAAACAAGCATTTTTAAAAATAGATGCTTACTGATGGACCAAAGCCAAAATGGGAAAGGAGGGCATTCCATGTACAGAGAATAAACTGAGCAAGACATGGAGGTAGGAGAGGGTGGTGAGGAGTTCGATTTGGCTAGATGCAATCAGTCAGTCAATAAGCATTTATTAAGTGCCTACTATGTACCAGAATACACACACACACACACACACACACAAATTTGTGTCTAATAGTAGCCATCTCTAGGATGGGGAGGGGGAAAAAAGAAATTTACATGATAAATTTGTTGTATAGTTAAAAGAAATGACAAGTTGTACATAACAGATTTGCAGTTTCATGTGGAAACATCTTTTTATTATTCAACTATGTGATGGAAATGTATGTTTTATTTCAGAAATTAAAAACAAAATAATTAAAATTTGAAAAAGAAAGAATTCACAGACAAGAGTAACGTGACATAAGTCTGGGAAGGCAAGGTCACATCAGCTCATGGAGGGTCTTGGACACCAGGCGAAAAGATGTGAACTTAACTCAGGAGGCAATAAGGATCCACCAAAGATGTCTGAGCAGAGACATGACGTGACCAGAAATGGGCATGAGATGTAGTATCATGGCAGCAGGAAGGAGGGTAGATTGCAGGGGTAAAAGAACAGAAATGAGGAGCCCTGTTAGGAGGCTAGTCCAGGTGGGTGGCAATGAGGGCCTGCCCTAGGACAGGGGACAGAAGAGGAGACAGATGTGAGGGATGTTGTGGACATTGCATGACAAGCCCTGGTCACTGGCTGGATGTAAGAGGTGAGAGAGAGAGCAGAGCCAGAGATAACCCTGAGGTTATGAACTTTAGAGTGAATGCAGCCTCTTTGGAGCATGCTGTCCATCTGGTAGGCCACTAGTCCCCTGGAAATAACAATTTCCTTGATCACAGCCTCTCCCTTGACCCATTGCCCTCTCGTTCTCCACCTCTCCAGTCTCTCCAGTCCTGCAACAATGGAGCCTCCAGTTTGAACTAAGAATGGGGCCTTTCCCAAAGCAGACTTTCCCCTAGATTAAGAGAGAAGGAATTCTAAGTACCACCTTCCTCTCCTAACCCCCTCCATATTGTCCAGAAAGGATTCTTCTTCAATGCGTATTGAGTTGAAGGAGTGGGGCCAAGAGTTGAAAGGATCCTCTCTGTGGTCAGTGATTTTATGATCCCATGTTGAGGTCCCCATCAGTACAAGGATTATGGAACCCAGATTTTATGAGATACTTCCAATTTCAAAGTTTCATAAGATTCAGAGGTTTCATGTAATTGAGAGCTAGATGGGACCTTGAAGACTCAATCTCCTCATTTTACAGATGTGGAAACTGAGGCTGAGAGAAATGAGGTAAATTGCCCAGGGTCACAGAGAGGGTAAGTAGTGGAGCAGGGCTTCAAACCCAGGTCCTCTCTCTCCCAATCTAGGGCTACCCTACAATGCTAAATCCAATTTTAAACCCTACAATCTTGATTTAAAACTGAGACCAGTTTGCCCAAGGTCACTCAATGAGCTAGTGACCAAAGTCAGGACTAGAACTCATATCTCGACTCAAAGTGATGAAAGAAGTAGGAAGGAGGAGCAGAATGGGGTACATCTATACACACAGGGGAGGAAAGAGAATGGTGAGGAGAAAGAGAGATGAAGAGAGGCAGAAAGGAGAGAAGGGGACAGGAGAGGTGCTTACTGACAAATTCAAGCCCAGTTTTACACCTAGTGCTCCTGCTAATGAATGGGAAAACTTCTTTGTCCAGTCTTGAGTCTTGATTTCAGGAAAATAGGGTCCCATAAGCTCCAGTCCCCTGGGCCAGGTGGACCCAGGGCCTTTCTCTCTATGTTCTTATGATCAGGAAAAGCCTGGGTTCAAATCTTTCCTCTGTTTCTAGTTACCATCCCCTCTCCTCTTTTACCTGGGCATGTATGTTCTACTTTCTTCTCCTCAATAGCTCTCTATCTCAGAACATTCAGCAGCTGTCTGATGCTGCACAGGTCACTTGACCTCTCTGAGACTGGTTTCTCATCTATAAAATGGGACCATTAATAACACTTATGCTTTCTGGGGCTCTTGTGAGGAAAGAGCTTTCTAAATCTTAATGCACTATATAAGTGTGAGACGTCATGACAATTATTATAATCATTAACATTATCATCCCTTCCCTTTGGAAAGTTCGCATGAGCTGGATGCAACAAGATCAAACAGCAATGTGCCCCCTTGAAAGGGCATCAGACATGCAAAAGGTGTCTGCGGAAGAGGAAATGTCTTTCATCATGACGAAAGCGAGGGGGACAAGGAGCAGAACGGAGCAGAGCAAGGAGCGTGATAAGGAGCACGGTGGGGCTGGTGGCTGCTCATTGCTAGGGGGTGCAGAGGAGACCAAATGGCCTTCAGTGTACTACCAAGAAGCCAGGATTCCTGCCTGTGCTGGGTCTCATCCCTGAGGAAAGATGCTGCTGTCTTTGCAGCTTCTAAGTGACTTCCTCCCTTGCTGACCCTCAAGTGTTCACTCCCTGAAAGGAAGGAGAGGGATCAGACACTCTCTAGGGTCTCACCCAACCCTGGAATTCTATACTAGAAATAATTTCCAGCCCTCACATTCCCTGCTCTAAGGGCCCTCCCAGCTCTGACATCCCCTGTTCTAAGGACTTCCCAGCCCTGATACCCCCTGTTCTAAGGTGCCTCCAGCTTCTGGCTGCCTTAGTTTTTTCACCTGAAAAATGGAGATAATAACACCTACTTCCAAGGATTTTTGTGAAGATGAAGTGAGATAATATTTGTAGAGTGCTTTGCAAAACTTAAAGCAGTATATTAATGATGGCTTTCATCATCATTATTATTATTTTCTCATAATTTAAACTGAAAGTGGGCAGGATTGTTCATCTTCGAAGTAAAGGACACAATACTGGAAATCAGAAACCGTGAGTTAGAGTCTGGGTTCTGGCCCTGCTTGTTTGGCCTTGGGCAAGGCCACTTCCTTCTTCTCGGGGCCTGGATGTGTCTTCTGTGAAGGGAGGACATTGGATGAGATGCTTTCTGAGACTTCCTTCTACATTCTAGGTTCTTTCTCACTGTGACAATAGATGTTCTAAGGCCTGTCCTAGATCTAACAGATCTTGCTCTTGAGCTGGGAAGGGCCGTGAAAGCCATATTTTCAACCGTCTCATTTTATATATGGGGAAACTGAGGCTGGGGGAG
The DNA here is from genome assembly GCF_003287225.1 of Phascolarctos cinereus. Lineage (NCBI taxonomy): Eukaryota > Metazoa > Chordata > Mammalia > Diprotodontia > Phascolarctidae > Phascolarctos > Phascolarctos cinereus. The sequence continues at coordinate 702,377,394 of NW_027555847.1, read as the reverse complement.
GTGACCCTACAGCCCCCCCAGTCCACTTTTCTTGGAGGGATCTTTGCAGCAAGGAAACATCTCTCTCCAGGCCTGGCCATTAAGAAGATAGAAACAACTGCCCTTCCTGCAGGAGTCTCAGGAAGGATAGTTCTACTTCCCTCCAAATTCTGGTGAAATTCAATTTCCCTCTGGCTACTCCCTACTGTCCAGAGATTTTCCCCAAGCACTGAGAGTTGAGACCTATAAGTGATCCTGGAGCGCCCCCTGCTGTCCACACTCTATCATGACTTCTCCAAATTTTCAATTGAGTTTGGGGTCCCTGAGTTAGGCAACTCTCTTAAAAGAAGCAATTGAAGCAGGTATTGAAAGGTTATGGAAGGTCACAGAATCCTAGTTCTAGAGCTGGAAGGGACCTCAAAGGCTATGTAGTCCAACCTCACTCATTTTATAGAGGAGGCAACCAAGGTCCAGGGTTAAGTAATTTGCCCCGAGATCAATCACACAGGTAATAATTGTCAGACATAGGATTCCAATCCAGGTTCTCTGACTCCAGGGCCAATGTTCTTTCAATGGAACCTTAAGAGTTTTTACATGGGAGTATCAAGAGTAGGATGCCTTATATGTTCAAATTTCATTTCATAGGAGACAAAAAGCAGGCAAATCATGAAATACAGAACTGCAAGGGACTTTGGTCCCTCTGGTCCAAGTGCCTTATTTTATGGATGAGGAAACTGAGATCCAGAATAAGAAAGGGTTCTCCCCCAAAATGTACATCTGTTAGTAGCAGAATTTGGGATCACACTAAGTTTCTCTAATTCCAGATCACTGCTGAGTAACCGTGGTGTAGACTTGTGTCCAATTCAAATAGAAATGGATCCCTGAGGGTTGCTTATTGACCTAGAAAACCACAAATTAACATCATCTATTTGTGTTGTTTTTTTATTTATTTTGTTAAACATTTCCCAATTCATATTGCCTTCCTCCATGTGGCATGGGGGTGTCTTCGTCTGACTCAAATGGGGGCAGAATAGACATCTCTAGCTTCTTCTCCCCTCCCATCCCTTCTCCAAGAGAGACTTTGAATTTCTTCCAGCAGGGAAAGCAGGAGGTTGGGGCTAGGAGCTTGACCACTTTGAGAGAGGTGGAGTACCAGGATGAAATTATGTCCATCTTCTATCTTAAATATTGTTAGTCTAAGGGATTTGTTTTTTCACTTCGAGTTGAACTTCTAATGGTTGTTCATTAATGGGTAAAAGAAGACCCCGAGTTTTCTATCCATGGCTTGACTCCCTTCCCTTCAAATATCAGTTCCATGATGAACACACATAACAAGTAGCCAAGAAATCTATTTATCTAAGTCAGTGGCAAAATAGAAATCTGAGAAAGTATATATTGGACAATATACACTAGATAATAGAGTGAAGGAGTGCTCCCATTGGGAGAGGGATAACTAGGGTCAACCAAGAGAGAATTCTAGATCTTACCCAAGGGGAAGTTCCTGAAGTCTCTAGTGTAGCAATCTGGGGAAAGGGACATGATGGAGACTGCCAGCTTCCCTCATGCTGGCTTCTTCACACAGACTTATTCTCCCTTTATCAATATGAAGTGAGATTGGTGTCTTTTATCTTCTTTCTTGAAGCTTGAAGCCAGAAGCAGCTGCAGAACCCCAAAGAGACTTGAAGTCTGGCATTCTCTTGTCTCTACTCTCACCAGCTCAGCCCCATCCCTCACACAGGGCACTGATCTCCACCAATGAGGAGAGGGACTCATGTCAATGAGCTCTGAGACTTGGGTTACACATTTTAATCTGGTTTGGGCTGCACACAGGAGTTTTGCAGTCTGCTTAAGGCTCATGAGCAAATGCATTTGATACTTTGGGGAGAAAAGAGTACAGGTCTTTGACTCAGGAGACTGGATCCCAGGACAGGATTTGCCACAACCTAGCAATGTTACTTTGAATGAGTCATTTGTCTCTGGCCCTTGGCTCCCTCCTTTATCAAACTTAAATAATAATAAATATTTACTAAATTGAAAGTGCTTTCACATTTTTCTTGCAATAGCCCTGTGAGGTAGGTAGAGCATTTAGTCCCTACCATGTGTAAATTCCTGGGCTAGATGCCCTTTTAAAAGTTAGAACCTAATGGGATGAGAGTGGGGGAGAATACAGATTTCAACACAAATAAATAATTCAATTCCATAGATATGTATTAAGTACCTACTGTGTGCAAGGCATTGGGAATATTCAATACTCAAATACTATGGTGGTTAAGTTGGCCAAGATATGGGAATGGGAATCAGGAAGACCTGGGTTCAAAATTTACTTCAGATAGTAGCTACCTATGTAACCCTGGAGTAGTCACCTAACCTCTCTGTGACTGTTTCCTCATCTGTAAAATGAGAAGGGTGGATCTGATGGACTCTAAGATCTCTTTCAGATCTAAATCTGGTTCTATGATCTCTGATCTCATCAATAAAGAAGTTCCCTCCAATGATGTATATTGCCATCCATCCATGCTTGCCCATCCCAAGGAACTCTTTTCCCTAAGAAGTCACGTAGCTAGTTTGGGGCAAATTTTATCCTGGGACCCAAGCCTCCTGAGCACACGAGCTATCTACCTGTCATTCTTCATAGTGAGGAACAAAAAAAAAAACCCAAGCAAAAACTGATTCTTGTCTCAAGTAGTTTATATTCTACTGGTACCAAGAACGTAGGGATACCTAAGGCTCTTCCCTCTTGTCATTTCTCTATATATCTTCATATTTGGGAATCTCATCAGTTTCCATTAGTTCAATGATCATTTCTGTGAAGATGATTCTTATATCTATCTATCCAATCCTACTCTTCCTCCTGAGCTTGTCTCACATCAGCAACTGCCTTTTGGATACCTCAAACCAGATATCCCATGGACATTCAAACTCAATATGTCATAGCACAATAGTGACAAGATATTTCAATATCCCTCTCTTGGTTTTGGTAAATCTAATGAAATGAAATAAAAGAAACAAAAGAGAATCTATAAAACAAAACAAGTTGTTGGAGAAACTAAAGCCAAAAGTTTGTGCTATCTTCTAAATGGGACTGCTAAAGAATATGTATATTTCTCAGCACCACATGGAACTTTAACAAAAATATTGAGAAAAATGAAAAAGGTATAAATAATTAACATATTCGTTACAGGTTGTAACAAAATAAAGATACTAATCTGTTGAGAAAGCACAATCAAACTAAATAAGTCCAAAACAGAACTCATTATCTTTACCTTGTCTAGCTTCCCTATTGTTGTCAAGGGCACTACCCATTTTCCCATTCACTCAGTTTCACAACCTCAGAATCATCTTCGTTCTCATTTACCCCATGTATCATTCAATTGCCAAATCTTGCCACATCTCTTGTAATCCAATCCTTTCTCTATACTCACACAGTCACTACCTTAAATTGGGCCTTCATCACCTCTCACTTGAAACGTTGAGCCCTCTTGCTCATCGCCCTGCCTTAGGTCTCTTCCCACTTCAATCCATCCTCCACACAACAGTCAAAATATTTTTCTAAAGCATGCCTGACTATACCACACGTATGTCACCCCCCCCTCTATTCAGTATTCACAGTATCTCCAAGGTATTTCTCTAATATTTCATTACAATTTTCTAGGAAACAAACTCCCTCATGTCCTCCATGTGGAAAAGTTACACCAGCCAAGCAAGCTGATAGGGATCTGTACATATAGGTATTTGTTATTTTCCTCAGTAGAATGTAAGATCCTTGAAGACCGAGACTTTTGTGGGGGGCTTTCTTGCTAGAATAGTGCAGGGAACACAGTAGATATTGAATAAATGCTTCTTGGATGAATTAATGAATTAATGAAATAAAAATGTAACCCCTAATCATTCAAAGGTTTGTCCTAACTACCCACAGAGGAAAAATATATGAAGTATGCTTATGGTTAACATGCTGTATAACACAATGCACAATGCACAGAATTAGTTGATCAGTACATGCAATTTGGACAATGAATTTGGACAATGAGTTTGGTGAAGAATTGAACAGGAATCACAGAACTGGAGACCTGGAAGACACCTCATGAGACATCTAGCCCAACCCACAGGCAACAGGGATTCCCATTGTACCATACCTGACAAGTAGTCATCTGGACTCTGCTTGAAGACTTCCAAAGAAGGGGAACCCACCATCTTGTGAGAGAACCCGTTCCACTTGAGGAAACTCTAATTACTAACAAGTTTCTCCTCGCACTATCAAGCAGAAACCTGTTTACAACTATCCCCCCCCCCCATTGCTCTTGGTACCGTCCCCTGGAGCCAAGCAGAATAAGACTAATCCATCTTTTACATCAAAGGCTTTTGAACATTTGAAGACAGATACCATATTATGCTGGGGTCTTCTCTTTTCCATGTTAAATATCCCCAGGAAAAGAACAGATTGGATTGTCTTTGGGAAATTGTGCAGCACTCTTAATGACCTTTCAGGCTTCTTCTTGAAACAAACAAACAAAATTATCTTTTTTTTAACACCAATATTCTTCCAGAGACAGAGTTTAACTATTATGAGTCATGGAATATTAAAGTATCCAAAGCATTGAAATAGAGAACCACTCAAAAGTTTTTGGAGAGGTCCGTGGTGAGCTTCAGCATAGATAGCACAGATACTGAGTGGAAATGGGTATGGGTTGACCATATCCTTGAGTCTGAGGAGGAACTAAAGATCAATCCATTTACTCCATAGATATCCATGTAAGAATACCTGAAGGGCCACCTCCTAGCACTTCATTGGGTGGGACTGTGGTTGTACACAGACAAGAGACATGGTTAGGTCATACTCTATGCTGTTAGCACATCAGTGAGTTCCTAGAGCTGTTAAAGTAAGTCACGGGTGTTGCCGTTTGAGTAACTGCCTCATCAGCTCTCTTGGGAAGGTCAGTAATCTTACTCAAATTCCCATCTTTCACCACATTCCAGACTGATCTGTTTGCTGGCTGAACTTCCTGAATGCCTACAGATTATTGTTATTATACCCTTGAACTGGGAGCATCTGTGGCAGAAATGGCTGACAGCTCTAACATGCTTCAGAACCAACAAATCCCATCGCTCACAAGAGCCCTATAAAGTACATAGGACACATTGCACTCTTTCTTTCATTCATTCATTCATTAGACAAATTTTTTTTTGGGGGGGGGGACTAGGAGATGGGGTAAAGTGACTTGCCCAAGGTCACACAGCTAGTACATACTATGTGTCTGAGGCCAGATTTGAACTCAGGTCTTCCTGAATCCAGGGCCAGTGCTCTATCCACTGCACCATCTAGTTGCCCCTAGACAAATATTTTTGAGTGCTTTGTATGTACCTTACACCGCTCTTTCTTGGGGAAGATAAAATGTTTAAATAAGACTCAAATCATCTTAAAGTACAGATCTGCCCATGTCACTCCTCTGCTCAAGAATATCCCATGACTCCCTATTACCCTACTCCCAGGATAAAGTTTAAATTCCAGACTAGTTGCAGCTGACCTTTCTAGACATTTTATGTTACACCCTTTTGTACACTCTATGTTCTAGTCAAACTAGATTACTTGCTGTTCATCAACCTTGGCGTCATGTTTTCCCACTTTATGTCTTGGTACGGCCTGTTCCCAACCTCTGAAACACACTTCTATACACCTCCATGTGTTGGGTGGCTCAGTAGCCATACCGTATCCCCCAACCTGTGGATGTGTCTCAAAGCTCTATCTTGGGCCCTCTATCTTCTCTCTCTATTCCCTGATTTGATGACCCCATCAGCATCTGTCAATATCACCCACAGTGAGAGGACCTGGGTTCAGATCCTGCCTCTGATGCTTACTACTTGTGAAACCCCAGGCAAGTACTAAAACTCCCTGTCAGTTTCTTCATCTGTAAAACAAGGATCCTGAAATAAATGGTTTCTGAGGTCTCTTCCACCTCTAGATCTATGATCTAAGATCTTCATATTAACACGTTCAAAGCAGACCTCGTTATGTCTCCCCCATACCCACACACTCTGCTCTCCGTCCTCCCCTCTTCTGAATTTCCCTATTTCTGTTAAGACCACCACCATCTTTCTCGCCATCCAGGTCAGCCATCTCATTGCCATCCTCATTTCCTTGTTTTCCCTTACTCCATGTATCCAATCAATTGCCAAATCTCTCCTTTTCTTGGCATCTGCCATGTAAATTTCCTCTTCATTCACGCAGCCACCATGCTAGTTTGGGCCCACAAGACATTGGGAGCTAAGGGAGGCTGATGAATGGTAGCCCTATTCACACATAGCCAGCTAGAGGATTAATATTTCTTTGTTTCATGCATAACTGGAGGCTTTGAATGGGTAATAAGATATCTGATAGACTCCTGGACATATGAAAGCACCCAGCATAGGGAACATAGCATCTCCTCAGACCTAATTTGGCCTGTACCAGCCACCATCAATTATGAACATTATCTCCATGGGGGAAAGATATATTAAGAGAGGACCTGGAATTCAACAGAAACAGAACTGGGCCAGTGCTAATCAGAACTAAAACCACCACCATTATTAACATATATCCTTATAAAGCTACATAAACCTATTCTTCTATAACTCACTCACTTGTGCCTGTTCAATCAGCTGTGCCATCCATCTGGACACCTTGCTTAAGAAAGCTTCTCAAGCCTCTTGGCACACACCTTTAAAAAAGATGCTAAGAAACTATTTCCTCTGATTTTAGCTAGTAGTTCCCTTAAAGCCAGGGAATTATAAGGCTCAGTAGGCTCCATCACTCTGGCCAATAACAAATAGACTCCACAAAGCAGCTGCAAAGCTTGTCTTCCCCTCTGGGTTTTGTGTGTGTGTGTGTGTGTGTGTGTGTGTGTGTGTGTGTGTGTGTCTCAAGATAAAGGTGACATCAGAGGCACACACTCACACACACACACACACACACACACACACACACACACACACTGCTTTGTCTCTCTCAAACTCTAGGTGACACTGAAGTACAAAACATAACAGTGAAGCTCTCATATAATGAGCTCCAGTCTCTCTTCAGCCAATCAGTAGCTAAAGCCTTCTTTCAACTGACTGCTCCTGGCAGTCCTTACTTCATGCAGCTCTGACAAAACCTGTTTTCTGGTGTGTTTGTTTTTTAACTCCTCCTCCTCTTTTTTCAATCTTCAATCTTCATTTGCCAGGTTCTCCAATCTTCACTCACTCCTGACTCTTCACTACTGTCAGTGCCTTAAATCAGAGCCTGCTGATTCTCAGAAACTCACCTTTCACTTACGATGTAAAAACTCACCAAATCTGCCAGAAACCAAGTCTACTCAACTATAATATAATCTCCAATTAGCTATATGCTTTTTCCATTTAGGGGGGTTTTTATCTCTTAAGCCTCAAAATACTTATATGCAAATGAACTAGCAGGCTAGAATGCCCTAAAGTTCCAACCACTCCATAATCTTCAAAGAAGGCCAACTTAATAATCTGCATCTCTGACAACTGCATGTTTTAGTACTCCAGATTTATCAGTTTTTAAGAGATAAAAGTTCTTTCTTTGCCCTTTTAAACAATAAAACTGTTCAGATACAAAAGAGGCCTAAATGTACGTTCTTTACACAGTGATTTGAGCCTTTCTATTCAGGCTGTCATTCAATTACTGTCCCTTTTGCAAACGGCTGATAGCTGTTTCTTCACGTAACTACTTCTAAAAAAAAATCCTCGCAGATTTTTTTTTAACAACTTTTATTAAACCAAAGTACTTTTTCTCCTTTTAAATACCAAAACATTCATGTCTAAAACAGGCAATTCTTTACATCCTTTACCAGTTACTTTAGTGGTTTTTTTCTTTATACAAAAAAATTAACTAAATTCAACCCTTTTAGCACCAAACTAATATGAAAATGTAATATAAAGGGATAGTAACTTACCTGATATCCCCAGATAAATTGTAAGCTCATTGAAGGCAGGGCTATTTTATTCTTATCTTTGTGCCCCCAATGTGTAGTATAACACCTGATGATCAATAAATCAGTGAGCATTTATTAAGAGCCCTAGAAATGGGTGCTTTATAAATGCTCATGGATTGACTGATTGATTGGAATCCTTCAGTCCCTTCAAAGGTCTACTCAGCAATCAACCTCTATGGGAAGAACTTACCTCGTTCCCTGGATATTATTGCTCTCTTCCTCTGCAAATTATTTTTACTTGCTTATTTTCATACTGAGTAGTATCCCTCAGTAGAATGTAAACTCCTTGAGGGCAAAGTATGCTTTTCATTTGGGGCTATTAAAATTATGATTGTAAGGATAAAATGAAATAGTATTCATAAAATGCTTTTGCAGACTTCTATTGTTGTTGTTCAGTCACGTCCAGCTCTTTGTGACCCCATTTGGGTTTTCTTGGCAAAGAAAGTGGAGTGGTTTGTCATTTCCTTCTCCAGCTCATTTTACAGATGAGGAAACTGAGACAAATAGGGTTAAGTGACTTGTCCAGGGTCACACAGCTAGTGTCTGAGACCAGATTTGAACTCAGGAAGATGAGTCTTTCTGATTCCAAGCCCAATGTTTTATCCACTGTGCCACTTAGCTGCCCCTCTAAGAGCTATATAAATGCTAGATATTGTTATTATTATTATTGTCATTATTGTTATTGTTATTATCATCATTAGGTGAAAGTATGAGATAATGACTCATTCCCCACCAGTCACCATCCTGGAATTCTAAGGAAGGAGAGAATGTCTTTATCACACATCACAGTTGGGACCTTTTCTGTTCAAAAGGGGAAAGCAGGCAACCCATCTGCAGAGTTAGCTGCCATGGCAATACCCCAATCTGGATGATGATATGGAGTACTGCAACACCCCACCCCAAACTCTAGCTCGCCTGAGGTTTCAATCAGTTGTACAGAATATCCTTTAATAAATCTCTTTTAGAAGAAGTCTTGGAGCAGCTAGGTGGCTCAGTGGATAGAGCTCTGGCCTTGGAGCCAGGAGGACCTGAGTTCAAATCTTTCCTCAAACACTTGACACTTACTAACTGTATGACCCTGGGCAAGTCACAACCCTGATTGCCTCACCAAAAAACAAACAAACAAAAAGAAGTCTTGTGGAATTTTTCTTCCTTTTTTCTTCCCAAGTATGGACATTGAGTAACCACATAATGATTTGGAAAGGTTTTTTTGGTTATTGTTTTTTCCATGAAAGAGGAGAGAGAAGTCCTGGATTTGGATTTAGGTAAACCTGGATTTGAATCCTGACTTCAACATTTTAACCTTTCTTGGACTTAGATTCCCCATGTATAAAAGAAGGACTTGGGATTGAATGACTTTTAAAGTCCCTTATAGCTCAAAATGTATGATCCTAGGAAGTGCAGGAATTGAAATGGTTGGGAGAAACTGATCAAGTTTCCTCATTTTAAAACTCCCAGAACTGATACAGGGAGCCCTCATTCAAATTGGTGCAACAAGTGACCCTAACTCAGATGCCTATCACAATACCTTACACATATTAGGCACCTAATAAATGCTTGAATACGACTCAGACTCTGACTCCAGGAAGTTTATAATTTAATGAGATAAGTAAAAATGAAGTGACTTGCGAATGGTCATGAAATTAATAAAATCACACGGTATATCATAAGGACTCTTGGGGGAGGAGAGTTACTGTTACTTGGATCAAGTATCTTCTGAGAAGTCAGAGAAATTAATGCCATCATGGTTCTTCTTTCCTGGCAACTGCTCACAGGTCAAGTCACCACCAAACCTTTTTAGTTCAAGATTACCCATTTACTGATTTTTTTCTATACCCATTAGAAAGTATTTAATGAGCCCATTAGAAAGTACTTAAAATGCAATGTAACGCAGTGTGATACAAACTATATAACCATATAACATCTAGGTGCCTGCAATGGTTACAGTAGAAGACTTGGAACCAAGATTGAGTCCTACCTTAGGCACACTTAATTGGATGACCCTAGACAAGTCACTCACCCACTCAACCTAAGCTTCCTTATCTTTAAAATGGGGCTAATAATAGTACCTAATTCCCAGAGGAGTGAGGATAAAATGAGACAACATAAAAAGTGCATTATGATATGTAAAATGCTGTGCTACCTTAAAATTGTGTGTGTGTGTGTGTGTGTGTGTGTGTGTGTGTGAATATATACTCATACTAAGAGTCCTTGACCTCAGAGAGGTTATCATCCAGCAGGGGAATATGCTACCAAATACTTAACTCCTCTTACACACTATTACTTGGTAAGTACCTTTGAGAGCTGCCAAACCAAGTTATGTAGGGGATAGGAAGAAGGTATGAGGGAAAACTTCAAGTTGTGAGGCTGAGTAAGAGCAGAGAAAGACTGATAATAACCTGGACCGAGCATAGACAAATGGACATTCTGGTTGATGACCAGGGGAGGGAAGAGTATAGAAAGAGAGAAGTGAAGAGTTTGTAGGTAAATACAATACAGGGCTGGAAGAGATCTCAGGGATCACTCAATCCAAACTGGAGACAAGAAAACGGTGTCCTCTAGAGATGAAACCATTTATCCAGAGTCACATGGGTAACTAGTCAGGAGGCGGTTCAGTATAAGGGAGGCAGCATAGTACAATGGAAAGTGCCAAATTTGGAGTCAGAGGATCCATGTTCAAATCCTGTTCTACCTGTGTCACCTTGGGCAAGTAACTTCCCCTCTGAGAGCTTCATGAGGAAATCAGACTAGACATCTACTAATGTCCTTTCCAGCTCTAAGTCTACAATCTCATAAATGGTTTTGACTATTAAAAAGGAAACAGTAGGCTCCATGAGAAGGATCCCACTTCTTCACGAGATAGGAGTTCTGGGACTTGCTATAGGGGCACAGAAGCGTCTTTTCAGTACAAAATTAAATGCTCTTACTATGTTATAATATCTTTTGGGATCAGTTTGAACAAATTATTCAACTCATTTTCCTTTTCATCCCCAGGCAGGTGTTTTCCACTCCCACAGTCACACTGGCATCCAAACAGCCTTTGTTTCATGTCTGTTTGCCCTAGTTGCTTTAGGCCTGGATTAAGGAGGGAAAGAGTAGGACTGGAGAAACAAAACCCAGGTCCTATATCCTATCTGAATGTTGGTTAGAGTTTCCAAGGCAACATGACATTCAATGAATGATCTGTGATTTCAATCAGGACTTTACATAGGATTATAAGATTTAAAGCTGGAGGGACCCCTAGAGACTGTCTAGTTCAACTCTCTCATTTTACAGATGAGGGAAAAAAAACTTGTTTATTCACTATTCACTGACAGCAGTGGCAGGAGCTAGAGAGATTTTCAAACCCCCAAATGGCTCAAACCCCAGAATTGCTTAATCAGGTTCATCCATAGCCACCTGCCACAGGTAAGTTTCCAGATATCTCTGCAGGTGTTTCACATGCCACTCCCCTCTTCACGTCAAAGTCAAAATCACCCAATCCTGTACTGTCTCCCTTTTCCATCTATACATGGGAAGCATGTGCTTTTCTAGAGTTTCAAGGGAACAAAGTCTTAAGGACCTCCTGACAGCTGCTGCTGGGAAGAAGAATAATAAAAACAATGACAATAACTTCCTCAAAGTCTCACCCACTGCCCTTTGGGGGCAGAGATAATGAGGCTGCCACTGTGAAATAGGGAAGTACCAACCAGGGTGATAGCATGAAGGGATTTTGTGTGTCCTGGAAGAAACTCTGAAATATACACCAATTGGATCTACCACCTCTAGTTATATCAGTGAATGGGTCAGGACCCTGGACAGGGTGATCTAACTAAGATTACTAGGGTTATATAAGATGGCTGTAGTTAAAACTGCTATGATTAGCTTGATAGCTGAGCTCCTGAGTGTTCTGGTCCCACAAGAAAACAAAACAAGCAAACAGACAAACAAAAACCAAGATAAATTAATAATAACAAGACCTTACCTACTGGGATTGCTTCAGTGGTGAGGTTACTCACCACTATAGTGGCCATGAGTGCTTACAGAATGGACTACAGATTCAAATACTTCCATTACATGTTGTCTACTACTGTAATCATAACAAAACTAGAAACAACAGGTAAGCACTTGGTCCTGTCTTTTTTTTTTCTTTTGTCATGGAGCTCTCAGCTTCAAATCACATAATGGCATGTTTCTGGCCAGTGCAGGGCAATCATAAGAAATAAATTTCTCTCTAAGCCTGCATTAGATGAAATAATAGATGAAATCAGGGAGTTACTAAAAGTTAAGAAAGAAAAATTGAAGGACTTCAGATAATTGGAAATTTCCACTTGAAACTTAGCTTAGTGCCTAGCACAAAGTAGGCACTTAATAAATGTTACTGACTGACTATCAGAGACTATACTTTTAAACGGATAACAAAAGCAATGCCACAATCCCAAAAAATCTCAAAAGGAGATGGGCATACTTTGGCTGGAATTGTGAATAGAGACTTGTAAATTCAATGGCATGAGCCATATAACAAACCAACTAGACCAAACCGATGTAATTCATAAGCCCTAACCTCTTTCCTGACCTCTAGTTTCACATCGCCAATTGTCTATTGGATATCTTTAACTGGATATCGTGCAGACATTTTAAATTCAGCATATCTAAAAACTGATCTCATTAAATTTTTTTCAAACCCTTCCTTCTTCCTAACTTCCCTATTATTGACAATGGTACCACTATCCTTCCAGTCATCCAGACTCTTAATCTAAGTGTCATCCTTGACTCTTCTCCATCTCTTACCCCTCATATTCAAACAGCTGTCAAGTCCTGTCAATTGTACTTTGGTAACATCTCTCCTATATGCCACCCTATCTCCTCAGACCCTAACACTACCCATCTCTTCACTCCTGGACTATTTCAGTGGGCTGCTGCTTAGTATCTGCCTCAAATCTCTTCCCACTCCAGTCTATTCCTCACTCAGCTGTCAAACTGAAAATTCAGGTATGACCATGTCACTCCTCTATTCAAAAAACTCCTCTCTCTGTCATCTATAGGATCAAATATAAAATCCTTTTTTTTGACTTTTTAAAGACTTTAAAATCATCTGACCTCTTCCTACCTCTCCAGTCTTTTTACACCTTACTCCCCATCCATGAGTTCAAATCTTGCCTCAGACACTTATGGGATTCCCATAGACAATTCACTTAATTGCTATGGATCTCAGTTTCTTCATCTGTAGAGATTAAAAAGAACACTTTTCTCCCAGGATTATTGTGAGGATCAAATGAGACAATATTTATAAAGCGTTTAGCAAAACTGTAAGTTACATAAATGCTATTATTATCTCAATAATTATATTTAGTGATAAGAATGGTACTTTTTGTCCACCCGTGTGAGAGTCCACAGAACATTAATATTTAAGCAGGTTGGCAACTCATCCCAGGCCTATTTCTATTTGAACTGCATTAAACCAAGATAAGGAAATTTTTATTATGATAATAGGGATAGGGACTGCACCTGTGATTTAATTTTAATTAATTTAAATTTAATTGATTTAATTTAAAATTTTAAAATTTAAAGACTTCCCAGATGAGGAAACTCTCTCTACCAATGCAAGTCAAAACCTTTTCTGCAACTTAGAATCTTAGAGAGGTGCCCAGAGCATTGAGAGGTAAGTGATTTGTGCAGGGTCAGGGAGCCAATGTGTCAAAGGCGACACTTGAACTCAGGTCTTTCTGCTTCTATCCACGTCACAGTTCCTCTCTGACATTTATAGAGGTCTGTAAAGTTTGCAAAACACTTTAGACAATAATCTCATTGATCCTCATGATAACCCTTTGGGGTAGGTACTGATTCTTATTTCCATTTTACACATTAGGAAATTTAGGTTAGAGAGGTCAAATCACTTGCCTTTGGTCACACAGCTAGTACATTAGACTCCCAGTCTAATACAGCTTCTTTTGGGGGGAGCACTTTACTACTAGACATCTTCCAGTGAGGTGGAGGCAGAGCAAGGATGATTTTCACCATTTTAGAGAAAAGGAAACTGAGGCCCAGCAAAGGAATCTGTGCCCAGGCACAGCACCTGGTTCGGAGGCGCCACTCTGCTTCCAAGGTCAGTGTGCTCCCAGCTTCCCATGGGTGTTCTAGGCTCCCTAAGAGGCAGACCCCCTGGGGTAACAATGTAACTTGGTGGAAAGAGTTGTGGCTTGGTTCTGGAGTTGGAAGATCTGGGTTCCAAATCTAATTGTGACCCTTGGCCTCAGGTTTCTCACCAGTAGAGGTCCCTTTCAGTGCTAGACTTCTGATCTTTAGGGGGCAAATGAGTTGTCAGCTTTTAAAGTATATCATTGATCGTAGGTAGGTGGAGAGAAACCTCTACCCCAGTTTGGACTCCCCACCCCAAACTTCCATGCCAGCTGGGGACATTCTCCCTGGCCCTTAGGGTCTAGCTCAAGCTCTTCCAGATTACTCCACTTCAGAATGACATTGTTCTCCTAAGAAGGAAGTTAAATGAAGGGTGGGGTTAGGGAACAAAGAATCATTGATTTAAAACTGAGAGAGATCTCTAGGGCCAAACCCCCTCCTTTGACCTATGAGAAGTTAAGTGATATTCCCAAAGTCACACAAGGGTGGAGTAGAGAGTCCAACCTAGGATCTCTGGCTCTAAATGCAGCAATTTCCCCACCGCGCTATATTGATTCCTCTTAGATGGGGTGATGGCTAAGATCTCTTCAATCCTAGAGTACATAGTTAGCCCTTAAACCCATGAAGATAATTGAGTGGCCCAGATGGTAACAAAAGGCAGCATCGGATTTTGGAAGGATAGTGTAGGAAAATGGTGGCAATGATCTCATCAGGGAAACAGGAACTGGAAAAGGAAGTCAGCTAGTTATGTATGGAGAGTGGGATGACAGACAATTATAGTCAATGTTTATAGAGCTTATTAAGGTTTTCGAAGCACTTTATAAACATCATCTCATTGATCCTTACAACAACCTGGGAAGTAGGTGCTATTATTATCCCCATTTTACAGATGAGGAAACTGAGGCAGAGGCTTGCCCAGGGTCACACAGCTAAATAAATGTCTGAGGCTAGATTTGGACTCAGGTCTTCCTGACTCCAAGTCTAGTGCTCTACCCACTGCACCACCTAGCTGTCATGTCTTATTGTATCAATTTATGGTTGTTGTTCAGCTTTTTTTCATTTGTGTCTGATCTTTGTGATCCTTTTTGAGGTTTTCTTGGCAAAGATACCATAGTGGTTTGCCATTTCCTTCTCCAGCTCATTTGACTTGCCCAAGGTCACATAGTATCTGAGGCTGGATTTGAACTCCAGTCTTCCCGACTCCAGGCCCAGCACTCTATGCACTTCACCACCTACTGGTATTCATAGGAATTCAAGAGGAAGACTGGGAATGGTGGAAGGACCCTTAGTGGAGAATGTGGTCCAGGATGAGGAGGCTTGTGGGTCATGATCTGCCTGGTTAGAGGGCTTATCCACAGGAATGAGATTCTAGAGTCATTGAAATACATGGTGTTTTTGGCTCTCCATCTAAATGGTAGTCTCTCTAGAGTCAGGGACTAGGTCTGATATTTCTTTTGCCTCCTCCATGGTGCCCTGCATGGTCTCTCATACACACAAAATAAATTAAATCAACAGATATTTTTCTTGCATGGGATATTCAGTCTTCCAGGTCTTGGGCCATCTTGTGTGATGTCTGCTTACTTTGGTGGAGTGAGAAGTACACTAAGGTGGGAGACCATAACAAAGAGTCCCCTACTAACTAGTCCTGACTAACTAGCTTTGTGACTGTGGGCAAATCATCTTGAAACTTAGGGTCTCTATTTTCTTCCATGTAAAAGGGAAAGGTTGGACAATATGACGACTAAAATCTCTGTCAGTTCTGCACAGGGGTAAACTAGGAAATGTTTAATCACAAGGCTTGGGAGAAAAAAGTGTGCACATACTTACAAGTTTAATCTGCATTAATAATACTTTCTTAAATCTAGACAATCAACAAAAATAATAAAGAAAACCCTTATTTGTAACCTTTGTCAATTTCCTAGATATAATGATCACACTGAAAATTTAACAACCTGTTCCATCAGGGTGGCTAGATCTGACCCCAGCACACCCCTGGGACTGACATTCTGTGGTCTGAGGTCCCACTTAGCCCTAATATTGTCTGTTCTAAGACCTCTTCCAGCTCTGAAATTCTCTGTTCTAAGGGTCTTCCTAGCTCTGGCATTGTAAGTTCTAGGGCTTCTCCCAGCTCTAACATTTTCTGTTCCAAGGACCCTTCCAGTTCTAACACTCTATGTCCTAAAGTCCTTCCCAGATCTGACATTTTATCTTTTATGGTCCCCTAAAGTTCTAAAATCTCAATTTCCATCCCCATGGCCCACCTATTTATTTTCTTCTGTTCTCTTTTCTGCTTCTCCCAGCATTTCTCCCTACATTTGGGTTGTTTCTCTGGGTGAGGAGTTAATTGGGCCCAGGTGCTACTCCTCCTTATGACCTTTAGTGTTACTGGCTTGGAGACTATCAGATTGGGATGGATTATGTTGGATTTTTCTCCCATATGTAATCTGAGAGTCTGGCTTGAATAGATCCTCTCCTGGGCAGAATATGTTGATGGATACATAGTCAGCAGGGGAGGGAACAGAATCACAAACCCAGGGAGCAAGATAAAAAGAAAGGGGCTTCATTACCTTATTCCCAATATGTTACAAATCAGCTTGCTATTGAATAAACTGATCGAATAAAACAACACGTAAATGCTCTTCAGTTTCCCCACATAGAATCACAGAGTGTCACAGCAGATAGAGTGCCAGGCCTGGAGTCAGGAAGAGCTGAATTCAAATCCAGCCTCAGACACTTACTAGCTGTGTGACCCTGGGCAAGTCACTTCACCCTGTTTGCCTCAGTTTCTTCATCTGTAAAATGAGCTGGAGAAGGGAATGGCAGACCACTCCAGTATCTTTGCCAGGAAACCCCCAGATGGGGTCACAAAGGACAGTACTAACAAGATCTAAGCCATACGTATACAGAATAGAGGGGAGGTAACCACAGAAGGGCAGGAGCTGGGGAGGACCGGGAAAGGATGCCCGCAGAAGACGGCATTTGGACTGAGGCATGAAGGAAGCCAGTGTGTAATTAAGAGAGTGGACAGGGCATTCCAGCACGGATGATAGCTGGACAAAGGCAAAGGCACAGAGGTGGGAGATAGAGGGTCACGCCAAGGAATGGCACAAGTAAGCTGGTGTAGGTGGATTATCACATTCCTGGAGGAGAGCTCAGTGGACTCTACTGACTCCCTACTATCTCAAATAGAAGCAGCCTTGCTGTTCCTCACATAAGGCATTCGATCTAAAGACTGCAGGCATTTCCATTGGCTGCCCCCCAAGCAGGGGATGCTTTCTCTCTTCATCTCTGCCTCCTGTCCTCCCTGGCTCCCTTCAGGTCCCAGCTGCAATCTTGCCTTCTACAGGAAGCCTTCCCTGTCCCCCTTAATTCTAGTATTTTTCTTCTGTTGATTGTCTCCAGCTGCTCCTGCCTGCAGCTTGTTTGTACATAAGTGTCTGCACGTTGTCTCCTTTAGACAGGGATTCTTGAGAGCAGAGGTTTTTGTTTGTTAATTTGTTTTGTTTTTTGGCCTTTCTTTGTGTCCGCGAAGATCAGTGCCGGGAATTTAGTAAAAACATAATAAATGCTTATTGACTGACTGAATGAGCTTGAGCAAGTCACTCAATGTCTGTCTGTCAAATAAGTTAATGATGATGATCATCATAATGATATGTGCCAGGCATTGCGCTAAGCGCTCTACAAATATTATTTCTTTTGATCCTCACAACAAGACTGTGAGATAGGTGCTATTTTTATGCCCATTTTATAGATGAGGAAACTGAGGCAGACAGAGGTTAAGTGACTCACACAGTAAATGTCTGAGGCTAGATTTGAACTCAGGTTTTCCTGACTCAATATCCATTTCACTACTTAGCTGTCTAGGTGTAATATAATATGTGTAAAGTCCTTTGAAAACCTTAAAGAGCTATGTTAATGCTGCCTTTTCTTCTTATCTTCCTCCTCTTTTTTCCTCTTCCTTCTCTTCTTTTTTCTTCTTCCTCCTTTTTTCTTCCTTCTCTTCTTCCTCCTCCTCTTTTTCTTCCTTCTCTTTTTCTTTTTCTTCCTTCTCTTCCTCTTCCTTTCTTCCTTCTTGTTAGAAAAATCTGAAACAAAAATCTACTACAGTGAGTGAGTGAAGGAAAGTCTTTATTACCAGCATCAATGTGCTTTAGTAGCACGTGGGCACTGGTTCAGTGGTAGAATCAACTTTTAAACCGTTAGTAAGATCCATACTCCACACATCAAGGCTATGAGTGGTCTGATTCATTTGAGTTACACTCTTCCTGGCCAGTCCACCGAAGTCCATGTACTGTTAACTCTGCCCACTTCATGGGTCCCATGTTCAAAAATGGCAGCTATCTCTGCCCTTGGGGTGTGTCAGTTCATATTCAATAAACTTATTAAGCAAGTTCAATGGAGAAAAGCCTTTGCCCTGTCGAAGCCCCGTCCTTGAACCTCACTGGTTAAAACTGGTTTAGCCTCTACAGCTCTTTCTTAAGGAACTAGTAGTTTATAGAAAAGTTTGAAAAGAAAGAAAAAAAAGTTTGGAGCACTTTCTGATTGGTTGAGGGACAAGATCTTGAAATTTCTTATCCTGCTGTGGAAGTCTAACTTCCTAAAATCTTTCTTACACTTCTCTTCCTTCTCTTCTTCCTCCCCTTCTTCCTTCTCTTTTCCTTTCTTCCTTCTCCTCTTCTTCCTCCTCTTCTTCTCCTTCCTCCTCCTCTTTTCCTTCCTTCTCTTCCTCTTCCTTTCTTCCTCCTTTTTCTTCCTTCTTTCTTCCCTTCTTCCTTTTTTCCTTCCTTCTCCTTTTCTTCCTCCTTTTCCTCTTCCTCTTCCTCCCCTTCTTCTTCCTCTTTTTCTTCCTTCTCCTCTTTTTGTTACATTGTCGTTAACTCAAATGAGGGTTTCAGTCTAGGCCCCTCTGAGCTCCCAGGTCTCTCTTAGGTGCCTGGACCTGCTCTCATCCCACCAGGCAGGATTTGCTCCATTGGCTCCATTCTGCAATTAGGCGCCCTCTACTGGTCGTGCCTCCTCCCCACACCCTTGGTCCGTTGCTTCAGCGGCATTACGCCTGCGCAGACGCGGGCTCTTCTGGTTAACTTCTCCGTCCCACCCCTCTGGCCCGGGGGGCGTGGCTTGCTAGTTTCCGTCACACCCGCTTCCGGTTTGGCTCGGCGTGCCACGTGACTCCGTTTGGGGCGGAGCAAGATGGCGGCGCCCAGGAAAGCAGCGTGAAAGCGTTGCCGGGGGAGCCCCGTCCGGACCAGAATCGCTTCAGTTGCCGAAGTGCGCAGCCTGTCGCCATGTCGCGACTTATCGTCAAGAACCTGCCGAGCGGGGTGAGCACAACTCCTGGGGTTTCCTTAGGGGATGTGGGAGGATTCGGGGTGCGGGGAGAGGCTCCCTCTTGTACCCTGCGTTCATTCCGGCCGTGGTAGCAGCGCCGTCCGCCTCCATCCGGGGCTTCTCAGGCCCAGCGCTGGACCAGTAGATCTGGGTGCTAAGCCCACCTTTGTCGCTGACTAGCTGGACAAGCCTCTTCCAGCTAGGATCTAGGCACTTAACCTCTTTCGGCCTCAGTTTCCTTCTCTGTAAAATGAGGGGAGGGGGTTGAGCAAGGTGGCCTCAGAGGTCCCTTCCAACTCCAAAGACTCCTTTTTATGAGCCTCAGTTTCCTCATCTGTAAACCAGGGATGACAATATACTGCCAACTTCGCCGTCGCCATGGTTTGTGGCCTGGAAGTGACCCTGGGTACATAGTAGGCACTTAATACATGCTTGATGATTAGTCAATTACCCAGCTTCTCCTAGCTAGTAAATAGCACATTCCACGTTGTCTTAATTCCAGATCCAGTGCTCCTGGTGTCCACTGCTTTCTGCCTTTTGCCTGTAGTGTAGACCATTGTAGTCGATTTGGCAAGAGTCTCACAGTGATACTTCCTTTGGCTGTGATTGTCTTCTAAGTCTGTTTATAATCTGGTAGAGGGAGGGCCCCCACTGCTCGTGTCTGTTCCCCTAAAGAATATAAGCTCCTTGAGGTCAGGGACTGTTTTCGTTTCTGTCTTTCTGTCCCGCAACATAGCATAGTAGGCTATACAGAATAAGTGCTCACTGATTGGTTGTTACAAAATTACTGATCTTGGAAATGAAGTAGGGTTAGGGTATGATAGAATTGTAAGTTATTGTTACTTCCTCTCTCCCAGCCAAAGGACTGTCTGCATCGGAGATCACAGAATCCAGAGCTAGGAGAAACTGTAGGAATCATTTGATGCGGTGCTCCCATTTTTATGCAGGGGGAAACTCCTGAGGCTGATTTCACTGGTTAGTCTGCTCCCATCAGTGTAGGGTGCAGCCCTGGTTGTCAGGAGGCTTGACTGGGAATTTCAGGCCCAGTACTTTGGTTCGAATCTCCATCCCAGCCCAGTGACTGGGCTTTCATTCAGGACAATGGTCCTCAATGCTCCTAACCTATTGTACCATCTCTGGCATAGGAAAGTGCCTTCTGTACAGACGACAGGGGAAGAAGGACAGGGAGAGGGAGGATGAATTGCATAGTGACGGAAATGCTTTTTATGCCTTTGAGGAGACATGAAGGGTGGCTCCTTTGACGGAATGATGGTGCTTCATTCCTGGTGCCTCAAAGGGTTCTTTTTCTCTCATTTTGAGTGGTCTCTGGTGAGATGAAAACTTCTTAGTTTAGTCTAAACCTTGGTCACCTCAGAGCACATTTCAATGATAACTTAAAACAGGAAAACTGATTTGGGCATTTCACAGAAGTGAAGTGCACTGTGTCATCTAAATAATCTGAGCGTGGGCCAGGGTCGGGAGAGTTGGCCTCCCATGGACACATTTTGAAGTTACTGTACTTTCTGTCTAGCAGTCCAGCCTTCCCTAGATCTTCACATTTTCAGATCTTTCAGCTCTGGCTTCTGCTAGAGTTGTGAGTGACACTCCAGCCTTCTGTTACAGGACCTACCTCCTGCCTGCAAACCCTAACAAGAGCTCTCAGCTTTCTGAACGTCTTGGGGCGAGGATGGTTCATAAGATCCTAGATCTAGACCCGGCAGGGACCTTAGAGGTCATCTGGTCCAGTCCCTCACTATACAAATGGGGAAACTGACCCAGCCTAGGCCATGGTGTTATGGGTACTAAGTGGCGGAGCCAGGATTCGAATGTAGGTCCCAAGACTCTAAAGTCAGGGTTGTTTCTACTGTACCATTCCCTGTGTTAGGTAGCCTAGGGATCATGTAAGCCAGGAGTTCTATGAATTTAGTTTTTAAAAATATTTTGGTAACCATATTTCAATAGAACTGGTTTCCTTTGTAATTGTGTGTCTTATTTTATGCATTTGGAAACATTCCAAGGAGGGGTCCATAGGTTTCACCAGTTTGTCAAAGAGCCCAGGACACAAAAAAGTTGTGAATCCCTGGGTTAGATCAACCTCTTCATTTTACAGAGGAGGAAGCTGAGACCCAGGGAAGGTGATTGATTGCCCATGGCCATGCACTGCTCCTTAGTGGCAGAGCTGAAACTTGGGTAGAAGGGCAAGGCCCTGTACTTGAAGACTGTAAGAAACATCTCTCTCCTCCTCAGCCAGAACTTGGTCCAGTGCTCGAAGTTGGAAGATCTGGGCTAATTGCTGGCTGCGATACTTAGCATCTGTGTGTCCTTGGGGGGGAAAAAATCACAACCTTCTCTGTAGCTTCAGCTTCTTCATCTTCAAGCTGGAGACCATAATGCTTGTCCATCTTTCCTTCCAGGAAGATTTGTAAGCTCTTAAGACGCTGCAGTGGTGGGTCAGGTGTAGTTACTGGGAAGAGTTGACATGTCTGTCTGGATTTGGGAATGTCAGGGGGCTGTGGTGAGGAATGTTGCTCACCCATGGGCTCATTAAGAACACTGAGAAGGCTTTCATGTGGCCATTTTCACTTGTGCTTACAAAGGAGATAGCGTGGTCATAAAGGGCGCCTGTGACCTTCCTGATGCTGAGTCAGAGGAAAAACAATTCTGTCTCACAAATAAGAAATACTCAACATTGGCCTTGGATTTGGGGGAAAAGATTCGCTTTGGTGAATCCATTCCACTCCACTCAAGCTCTAACACCAACCACATTCCCTTGAGGTCTTGCCTCCTTTCCACACTTGGGTGGAATCTTACCATTTCCTCCATTGACCAGTTTTGTGGGGCAAGTAGGTGGTACCACAGTGGATAGAGTGCTGGGCGTGGAGTTAGGAAGCTCCCAGTTCAAATATGACCTGGTTACTTACTAGCAAGGTGACCCTGTGCAAGTCTTAACCCCTATTTGCCATCTATAAAATCTTTAAAATGGGGATGATAATAATAGCACCCACCTCCCAGGGTTGTTATGAGGATCAAATAGTTATTGTAAAGCACTCAAACACTGGCACATAGTAAGGTGATATAAATGTTAGCTGTTATTTAATGGGGCATGAATTTTTTAATATATTTTAAATAAAAACCACATCACTGTAGCTCCTGTTTCTTGCAACAGCCCTGTGGGGTAGGGCATTCAGGTATCACCATTTCTACATCACAGCTGAGAAAATTGAGTCTCAGGAGAAAAGACTAGCCCACAATCCCACAGCAAGTAAGTGTTAGACCCATTACTCAAAGCCGTCCAGCCCAACAAGCATTTATTAAGCACCAACTGCATACACAGGACTGGAGATGTAAAAGCAAAGTGAAAAATGCTCCGTGTCCTCAAAGAGATCACATTCTCCTGGGGCATTACAGCTTGTCAACAGACAATGATTATTAGATCTGTTGTGTTCATTCATATCAGTCACGTCCCACTCTTTGTGACCCCGTTTGGGGTGTTCTGCCAGAGCTACTGGAGTAGTTTGCCATTTCCTTCTCCAGCTCATTTTACAGATGAGGAAACTGAGGCAAACAGGGTAAAATGACTTGCCCAGATTATTAGATCTAATGATTATGAGCTCTTTGAGGGCAGAGAGTGTTACTTACTTTTCTTCCTATCCCCATTGCTTAACCCTTAATAAATGTTGATTGAGTGATTGACTGTTAGCAAATATGTGCATAATGAGCTGAGAAGAAAGAGGGCGCAGGTAACTCCTAGAATGACCAGGAAGGGCTTCCTGACAGAGGTCAGGGCTAGAAGGGGCTTAAGAATCCATCAAGTCCAGTCCTTCCATTTTGCAAATGAGGAAACTGAGTCCCAGGGAAGGTCACATCGTCAGACATGAGATTTTAACTTAGACTCACCGACTCCACAGCCAAGTGGTCTTTCAGCTGTACTATACTTCCTACCAGCCTTCCTTGGGAGCTGAGACTTGAGGGACACTTGGGATTCTAGGAAGTGGGGGTGAGGAAAGAGTGTATTCCAGGCACAAAGGACAGATTTTTGTTGTTGTTGAGTTATTTCAATTGTGTCTGACTCTCCGTGATCCCATTTGGGGTTTTCTTGGCAGAGATACTGGAGTGGTTTGCCATTTCCTTCTCCAGCCCATTTTAGAGATGAGGAAACTGAGGCAAACAGGATGAAGTGACTTGCCTAGGGTTAGCTAGCCTGTGCAAAAAACACAGAGGTTAAAGATGGAGTGCTGAGTGCTAGAACAGCAAGTTAGCCAGGATCATAGTGTGAAGCAGAATCATGTGAGGTACACCTGGAAAGATAAGACTGTAGCCAAATGGTGGAGGCTTTTAAATGCCTATAGCAGGAGTTTGTTTTGTGTCCTAGGAGAAAGAGGGAGCCATTCAGAACCTCTTGAGCTTGGGAGTGATGTGTTCACATGCGCTTTCAGAAGATTATTTTGGCCTTTGTGTGGTGAATGGATCAGAAAGGAGAGAGACTGGAAGCTGAGATTCCAACTAGGAGGTTGTTACAATAATTCAAGGAAGAGGTGGTTAGGGCTGGAGGAATGGTGGTCTATGTGCAGGAGAGAAATAGACAATTAGGAGTTGCATTGGAGAGCAAGTGTGAACAAGCCCAGCTGGTGAGCTAGCAGGGGCTGAAGGAGTGAAAACGGGCATGTCAGGCTTTAAGGTTGGGAGCCAGGAGACTGGAAGACCAGGGGTGTCCTCACCAGAAACAGGGACGTTGGAAGGAATGGCAAGCATTGGGGGGGGAAGTTAATGCGTTCCCTTTGGGGCATGTCTGATGAGTCTGTTATGAGACATGGAAGATGGCCGAAAAGAGATAGCATGCTGGACTGGAGCTTGTGGGAGAGTCTGAGCAAAGCCATGGGATGTGTGTGCATGTATACATATGTATATTTATAAACATGAACATATATGTATATGCACATACATGTATACCTGAAAAACATCTGTATAGAAATAATCATTGAACCTATGGGAACAGGTGAGGTCATCCAGAAAGAGCATTATGAAGGGAAGAGAAGAGAGATTTGGGGGCCACTGCAATTATGGGGCATAATAAGGGTGAAGATTTAGCCGTGGAGACTGAGGAGGAGATGTAAGATAGTTTGGGAAAGAAGCAGGAGAGATCATTGTTAGAAGAGTAGAGGACAGGGGAAGCTAGGTGGTGCAATGGATAGAGCACTGGCCCTGGAGTTAGGAGGACCTGAGTTCAAATGTGGCCTTAGACACTAGCTGTGTGACTCTGGGCAAGTTATTTAACCCCAATTGCCTCACCAAAAAAAAAAAAAGTGGAGGAGG
Source organism: Phascolarctos cinereus (assembly GCF_003287225.1). NCBI lineage: Eukaryota > Metazoa > Chordata > Mammalia > Diprotodontia > Phascolarctidae > Phascolarctos > Phascolarctos cinereus. The sequence continues at coordinate 702,352,684 of NW_027555847.1, read as the reverse complement.
GAGGGGGTGGTCTCATGCCCTAAAGATGTCATGAAGGATGAGCACTGAAAATAGGTCCTAGATCGGGCAATTAGGAGATTAGGTGACCTGGGGAGGGCATTTTCACTTGAATGATGAGGTCAAAAGCCAGGTCACAAAGGGTAGGGCACTGAATGGGAAGTGACGAAGAGGAATCAATGAAGGGTTTTCCCTGGGAATTTGTCTGTGAAAAGGAGGAAAGAGGTAGAGAAAAGCTTCTGGGCATCCCAGGTTCCAGTGAAGGTTAAGGAAGGCTGGGCTTGGGCAGCAGGAAAGGGGGAGCCAGGTCAAGAGACATTGAGGTTCAGAGAGAGGGAAAAGTGAAGATCAAAGGTACAAGCAAGAGGATTGTTGCGGGCAAGGAGAGACTTGGCTCCCTCTTCCTTGGAGTCTGAAGCAAAGGAAGAGGTGATGGAGGATGGTGTTGAGGGATTCTGACTTGTTGGGAAAGGGGGAGGGGAAGCTCCTGGCTGGTCACCTCTATTCTCTCTCTCTCTCTTTTTTTAGGCAGTTGGGGTTAAGTGACTTGCCCAGGGTCACACAGCTAGTAAGTGTCAAGTGTTTGATCTGAGGCCAGATTTGAACTCAGGTCCTCCTGACTTCAGGGTTGGTGCTCTGACCACTGCTCCACCTAGCTGCCCCTCAATTTTCTCTTTAAAGTAGGAAATGTCCCCTGCTTTGAGCAGGAATGGGAAGGCTTTGGGAAGGTGGGGGAGGCTTGAGGAGAGAAGAGAAGGTTTGGTACAGGCACTGTGATGAGCGTCATGGTCAATTCAGGAATAATAAAAGGATTGCCTGGCAGTGGTGAGAGCCAGTAGAAAAAGACACGGTGTAAATGTGTAGTGGACACAGTTGACATGGATGGTAGAATGGCTTCTTCTGTTGGTGTTCGGTGGCATGTGAACAAGCACAGGGAAGGCCCATGGTTGGGGTGACCCAGGCCTGTGGTCTGTCAAGGCCCAGGTGGCCATAGGGCCAGGTGGGGAGGGGGATTTGGGAGTGGAGGATAGTAGATGGTTGATTGGCTCACTATCCAGTTCAGATTTAGAAGGGAGGAAAAGGAGACCAGAGGAGGAATGAGACAGCTGACTGGGCTGGGTAATGAGCCTGGGATTACGAGGAATGAGGCAGTGGCCAAGATGGAAGGGTGAAAGGTCATGGTCCAAAAGAGGAGTTTCAGATTTCTGCTCATGCAGGTAGAATGGTTATGGATCAAGGGTAGCACTCTTGTTGTGTTTGTGGCTCAAGTCAGGTAAAGGTGCAGGTCACTGGGGTCGAGAAGATTGCTGAAATGGGAGGCCCATGTAATTGCAGGGCCACCAATGTATATCAGTGTCCCTGAGTCAGAGGGGTGTATGTTGGGGTGAAGAGGAAGGCTCTGAGCCAGGTTAAAGTCCTTGAGAACGAAGGGAGAGTGACCTGAGAACAGGGAGAGAAGAGAGGATTTGGAAGTGGCAGCCAAGAGCCTGAGGTGTGCCTACTTTTCCTCCTGCAGTGGTGTGTCTGGGTGTGGGAGGGAAGGATGACCCGGGACTGGAGAGTGGCCAAGGGTGGCTGAGAGGCTTCTGCAGGAAAGGAGTAAGCGGGAAGAGGTCAGCCCCTGTCTTGTGGTTCCAGAGCCAGTGCCTCCCCGTTAGACGGCAGGACAGTTTAGGTCCTCTTCCCATCCTCCACCCTTTTCCTTGTCGTAGGTCCTTACCTTCTCTCGAGGAACAATGCAGTGACCAGGTCTTCCTCACTGTGGTAGTGTGGCCCAATGGGTAGAGTGTCAGACTTGAAGTGAGGAAGCCTGGGCTCTAATCTCACTTCCTGATGCTTACTAGCTGCAGGACTATGGGCAGGTGACTTAACCCCTCCGAGCCTCAGTTTCCTCATCTGTAAAATGAGACTCCTGTCTCACTCACAGGGTTGTCATAGATCTCAGAGGAGTCCTTGGATGGAAAGCTTTTTGTGAACCGTAAACTGCTGCATCCATGTCAGCCTTTGTCTCTTCTGCTCCCTCAGCTGAAGGAAGAGCGATTCCGGCAGCTTTTCGCAGCCTTTGGCAGCCTGACTGACTGCAGCCTCAAATTCACCAAGGATGGCAAGTTCCGCAAGTTTGGCTTCGTCGGTTTCAAGTCTGAGGAGGAGGCACAGAGGGCCCTGGACCACTTCCACAGGAGTTTCATCGACACTTCTCGGGTCACGGTGAGTTGGCCCCAGCTGCACGCGAGGCTCCTCAGGCATCCCCTGACCTGTTTGCCATCTACTCAGCTGATTCCCCATCAGTCACTCCAGGACCACCAGGACTTGGGGAAGTGGGCTTGGAGACCCTCTTTCAGGTGATTCCCATGTTGTTCACCTGAATGGCTGTGTCTTAGGCAGATTCCTTTATTTGGGAAACATTTATTTAGCCCCTCCTGTGTGCAGAGCTCACGGGGAAGGTACAGAGTTTACCCTGCCCTCATGAAGCTTCCTGGAAGTCTCCAATCTCAGATCATATTTTGTTCCATCCTTTCCTCTCGCTTCTGCCCCCCTGTTGTTTTCCCGGCTTTGTCTCAGTGTCCTCCTCAGGCTGCCATTGTGGGGAATCCTGGCTAGCCACCTCTTCCGTGGAGGGATGGACTTTAAAGATCCCCTTTGTTTCCTTCTCTGTCCCTTAGGTGGAGTTCTGCAAGTCATTTGGAGACCCATCTAAGCCCCGAGCCTGGAGCAAACACTCCCAGAAAGCCACGCAGCCAGGGAAACCTGAAGAAAGCCCAGTGGCCTCAGAAACTCAGAAGGTAAGGAGTGACTTCCTCCTCCCTGACGTGTGCTTAGAGTTCTCAGCGCAGGCCCAGCCAGGGCATCCTGGGAACACAGCCAGGGTGATGGAGGGGCTTGAGACCATGCTACATGGAAATCAGCTGAAGCAGCTGGGGAGGTTTAGTCTGGGAAGAAAAATCTTGAGGGGAAAGAAGAACTGTTAGCTTTGTTCTCTCGGGCCCCAGAAGGCAGAAGTAGGAGCAGTGTGTAGAAGGGGAAGCACATTGACCGTGGGAGCTGTCCTGGAGTGGCCCCCACCTGGAGGTCTCCATATAGAGGCCAGATGACCCTGTGGGTGTCTTACAGGGGGACTCTTTCAAACATGGCTTAGAGTAGACTGTCACTGAGGTCTGTCTCAGCTTTGGAATTTGGTGTTTCTGTGACTTCATGTTGCTTAGCTAGAAACCTCAGGAGGGCCCTAGGGCCCAGATCAACAGCTGCCAGGCAGAAGGTGAAATGACTGGGGATAGAAGGCAGAATTCTCTGCACTTGGGATGTTAGCCCAGTGTGAGCAGACATAGGAATATTACCACTGCCAGGCAGACTGGCCCCCACGTAAGAGAAGGGTGTGTTGGGAAGAGGACCCAGATAGGTCTCAGTACCACTGCTTCAGTGGCATTTAGGAATGGGAAGGTCCCAGAACAGGGTAGTGTATACCAGCACCATCCACCAGACATGGGTTGGGTAAGCATTGACCATTCCTTCTATTTTTAGGACAAAAAGAGAAAAAAGGCAACAGGAGAACTGGAAAAGGTGAGTGTGGGAAAGGCAACAGAAGGGTGGGCATGTGTATGAAAGGGGGGGAGGTGAAGGACTATGGTAAGATAGGAAGCTGGTTCACGGGAGCCACAGAGCTGAGCACGGTGAGCTTCCTGGCGCCTCCCTTTTGTGGTCCAGGGGTAGAGTCATAGCTTCCTTAATGGCCAGTTAAATGACCTTCCTAGCCTTGGGTAGATGGACGTCAGTCCCCCTGAGTCACTCACCCATCTGTCTCCTCCATCCTAACAGCTGAAGAAAGATGTTGAGTTTCAGGAATTCCTGATGGTTCATCAGAAGCGAACACAGGTGGCCACTTGGGCAAATGATACCGTGGGAGTGGAACCAAAGAAAGGGAAGGCCAAGAGGGATGATGACTACCTGAACTTTGATTCTGACTCGGGACAAGAGAGTGAAGAAGAAATAGATGATGAAGACTCTGAAAGTAAGCAAGTGTGCATGCGTGTGTGTGTGTGTGTGTGTGTGTGTTTTTCTTTACATCCCTGCTGATGCTATAGAACACTCATCATCTCATCAGAAAGGCCCAGTGGCCTGGGAACCGAGGAAAGCCCCTCGGGAGCCCCCAGATCCTGCCTGGCATCATGGCATGGTTTGGTTAGGTTGTTCAGAGAAGTAAGGGAAGGCAGTTTCTTATTCTTGGTGGCTGCTGGACCCCACTGGTTCCTGAGGACTAGTTGTCTGAAAGGTTTGGAAGGTCCTTGATGCCAAGCAGCTGGTAGAGCTCCATCCGGGGCAGCCTGGCCCAGTGGAGCCAGGAGCCCTGGGGTGCAGGTTAAGCTCAGTCGAGGCAGCCAGGCAACCACCGCCCATCCCAGTGCCCCCATTCAGAAAGTGAAAGTCTTTTTTTTTTTTTTGGTTAGGCAGTGGGGTTAAGTGACTTGCCCAAGGTCACACAGCTAGTAAGTGTTATCTGTCTGAGGCTGGATTTGAACTCAGGTCCTCCTGACTTCAGGGCCAATACTCTATCCACTGTGCCACCTAGCTGCCCCAAGAAAATGAAAAACTTGTATTACATAAGTACTAAGGCTCCTCCCAGCCCTGACATCTCTTGTTCTAACGCTCCTCTCAGCCCTGACATCCCCTGTTCTAAGGGCCCTCCCAGCTCTCACCTTCTCAGTTCTAATGAACTCATTTTCCAGTCCTGACACAGCCTCTATTTTAAGTGTTCTCGGGTCCCTTTGAGCCCTGGGATTCTGCACTTCCCAGCCTTGCTTTCTCTCCTTAGTGGCCTCCAGTGGCATCCGTAGTACAAGTCAGGACCAGAGATCCTGCAGCTCCTGAGGGCCACAGGCAGGATCTGCACCCTGCTCTTCCAGCTGTGACATCCATGGCTCTTCACATTGGACCCAGGTGGAGGCTGACCCCAGGAGAAGAGAGCCCTTTATGGCTGCTCGCTTTGTCCCCCGGAGCACCTCTGACTCTTTCTGCTCAGGGAGCAGAGTCTGACACACTTTGACAGACTCGTGGAGGTGGTGGTAGAACATCCATAGGCTTGTAGATTTAGGTCTGGAAGGGCCCTTTGAGGTCATCATGTCTGACTCTCTCATTTTATGATGGAGATGATAGAGCCCAGAGAGGTTTAATTATGTGCCCAGAGTCACACAGCTAGTAATTGTCATAGGCAGGATTTGAACTCAGGTCTTCCGACCCTAACTCTGTAACACTCTTCACCGCACCTCAGTCCCTCTCTCTCTCTCTAACATGGGTTTCCTTGATTCTTTCAGCAGAGGAAAGCCCTGAGGTGAAAGCAGCAGAGCTGAAGGAGCTTTCTGACATGGACTACTTGAAATCTAAGGTGGTGAGAGCGGATTCCTCAGAGGAGGAGGAAAGTGAAGATGAGGCAATGGCATGTGAAGAGGAAGGCAGTGATGAAGAGGAGGAGCAGCTGACCCCGGGCACCAGAGGCTCTGAGAGCCTCAGGGAGAAGAGAGCCGGCCCAGGAGAAGGGGATGCCGTGCCTGGGGGCAAGAGACCCCCAGCAGCCAAGGGAGAGGTGCGAGAGCCTTAACGGGGATGTTTGCTCCCCTTCGGGTGCAGCCGAGTGAGGAGAGGTCCTCAGAAATCGTCGGGGGTTGTTTTTATTTTAGAGAGAGCTTAGAGGTCAGAAAAACTGAGGCCTCTAAGAGGGACAGGCAGGAGCGGGTTTTGAACCCAGGTGCTCCAAGGCTTTGATCCCTCCCCCCCAGCTCAGAAGCCTCTTAAGGCCCCCTCCCCCCCCAAGGGATAAACAGCCTCTGACCCCTTTTGGTCCCCTGTGGCCCAAGTCCACCCAGCATACCCACTGCAGGCAAGTGTCTCCTCCAGGGGCTCCCAGCCTCCTCTGTAGCCCAGTGTCATTTAGCCCTTACGTCTCCAGCCCCCACTGCTTCCTCCTTTTCCTTTCCTTCCTTCTGTTCCCTCCCCTGGTCCCTCTTCTCACCCTTCCCACCTTCCATTCCTTGTCTTCCTTCCTTCTTTCCATTCTCTCCCTTTTGCCCCTGCCTCACAGGCTGTTCTTTGCTCTCTGTCCCATCTCCTTGTCTGCAGGGTCCATAATAAATCACCAGATGGCCCTTTTCTGAAACCTGACCCGGTCCCTAAGTTGGGAGTGGGAATAGAGACGTCACTGTAGGATGAGGAGGAGACCCCCTCTGCAGGTGGGCTCCAGCCTCCTGGCCCTCCATAGCCTCGACCTGCCCCAGCCTGACCTTGCCCATTGTGGCAGCCAGCTTACACTTCTCTGGTGGGATTCATCTGGTCCTCAGACTCACTCTCAGGGTGTTCATCTTATATTCTTCCCCCTTGTCCTCTTTTGTGGCCATTCAGGTGACGAAGCCAGCCACCCAATCCGAGCCCACCACTGCTTACACAGTGAAGCTGCGTGGAGCACCATTTAATGTCACTGAGGTGAGTGTTGTCTTGAGTCGTGGCAGAAATGCTTTTGGGGCCTCCCTAACGACCCTTGCCAGGGGCCAGGCAAATTTGGGAAAGGTGGTTGGTGAGCCCGAGGTGTGGGTGGAGGGCTCAGGACTTGGGGAGTACGCTCCATTGGAGGCCTCTGATGCATCTTCATGGCGCAGGGGTGATCCTGGGCTCTTGGACGCTCTGCCAGGGGATGGCAAGCTGAGGCAGGCCATACCGATCCGGAAAGGCTTCAAATACAGTGCCAGGGACAGACTCCCGTTTGCCGTCCTAGGGCTAAGCATCACCAGGCTGCGGTCCAGTAGGGAATGAGCTCTTTGGCCAAGGTGACCTGGGCATTATCAGTTAGTGATTTGGCATCTAGGCATGTAGAACCAGGGAACCAAGACAGCTCCCCAAACTTAGAAGAGTTCCCATTTCATTCACTTATTTTGAAATCACAGTTTGTAAAAGGCTAAACCTTCCTCCAGGAGATCCGTGAAAGACACAGGAAGGGCACAAAACTTCTGTCTTCTGACCATTTGGAAGCCCGGTCCTGTTGCCAGCTGTTAGCTGGTGAGTCTTTCCATGGGCGTCCTGGCAGCAAAGTGCCCCTTGTCACCAGTGGAACGTACGAGTTTTCATCAGATCTGATTTCAGAAGCCTGCCCCGTAGATCGGCACAGTTTCAGCTTGCCTTCATTCCTGAAACGAGTTGATCCCAAATTTTTTTTTCCATCTTTTTTTCCTTCTCTTTCCAGCAAAATGTTAGAGAATTTCTGGTGCCCCTCAAGCCTGTGGCCATCCGCATTGTGAGAAACGCTCACGGGAACAAGACAGGTAATAAGTAGGAGGCTTTGGAATGTAGCCAGGAGCCAGAGGCTGAACATGAAACAGTGAATGAGGAAATAGGAAAAAATAAAACAAAAGCCAACCCATTATCTACTCTCCTATCTTTGGGTAAATCATTCAGGAGAGGAATTAGCCCCCCCCCCTTGTCTTTCCTCATCTACCCCAGACTCCCCTGAGCACAGCTGTGTACCCACATTGTCATTGGTCTGAGGACCCATACCAGACTGGTGAGGAAACTCCCCCTACCAATGCAGGCTGGCACCTTCTCTAGAGCCTGTGATCTTGGGGAGCTGAGTGAGTACTGAGAAATGGACTGCTTTGTCCAGAGTCACCCAGCTAGGATGTGTGGGGGTGTCAGGGGTGCTTTTGGAACCCGGTCCTCCCAGCCACCTTTTGTAAGCATTCTTGTCCCCATTGTCAGATGAGGAAACTGAGGCTCAGGAAGGGAGGGCGCTTACCGAAGGTCGCTCTTCACGGAAGTGGCAGAGTTTGGGAGCTGAGCCCAGATCCCCTGACCCCAAGCCCGGGGCTTTGTGTCTCGTACTCCAGATGGAGAGGTGTTGCCGTACTAGTCTCAGAAACTGCCGGAGACAAGCCCTTGAGCAGCCCTGGAGTTGGAACCTTCTCTGTCCTCGGCTTCCTCCCAGCCTGGACACTTCCTTTGGGGAGGAGAGGGTGGGGGCATTTATAAACCCACCATCTGATATCTGCATGGTCACCATGGGCACAGGAGAGGAATCAGTCTTGTTCTGTGCTCTCATAGAGGGCAGGGCCCGGGCTCACGGGGGAGTACGTAGAAAAGGGAGCTCCACGCTCAGTGTCTGTCCCTGAACAATCTCAGTGAACTCTGGGCTCTGGGCCAGGGAATTAGAAAGCTGGCAGGGTGATTGTCAGAGCTGTGTCAGTCTTGCTACTTGTGTGAGAGGGTGTGCATGCGTGTGCATGCGTGTATATGTTTGTATGTCTCTGTGTGTGCTATGCGCATGTGTGTGTGTGTGTGTGTGTGGTATGTGGCTTGTATTTATACGTGTGTGTAGTATATGTAGCGTGTACACATTGGTATATGTATGTGTGCACATGTGGGGTGCACATGTGTGTAGGTATGTATAGTGTTGTGTGTGTTGTTGGGTCTGTATGTGGTATGTGTACTCGTATGTGTGGTGAGTATGCATTGTGTGGTTTGTATTGTGAGTGTGTGCCTGTAGGGGTGTGTACGTGCGTGTGTACGTATACACATATGCACGCCTGGGCTTTCCCCACCGTCCCTGAAGCCGAGAACGGAGCTCACGCGTTCCTTTGTTCCTGTCAGGTTACGTCTTTGTGGATTTCAGCAGTGAAGGGGACATGGAGAAAGCCCTACAGCACAACAGGGAATACATGGGTAAGGAGGGGTCTGGGGCTCTGCTCTCCGGGGATTCCGTCTGCTGTTGGCTGCCTGCGTGACCTCACACCAGGGCCTTCACCCGCCTGGCCCTGGCTTTCTTCATCTGTAAATGGCAGGGGTTAAGATTAGGCAGTCACCGTGACCCCAGCCATCTCCATGCTAGGGTTCTTTGGCTCCCGAGGGGACTTGCCAGGCCTCGTGCTCAGGCTCCTTGGACCTCTCCCACAGAGGGTCTGTAGCCCAGGGATGACGACGTCTCCTAAGCAGACAGCATGACTCCCAACTTTAGCACATGGGAGATTTGTTGAACATCTGCTGTGAGATAGGTGCCTTAGGAGGGAGAGCAAAAGAGACTGTGTGGCACGTCGGAGACAGCGCCGTGTTAGGAGCCAGGAGGAGCTGGGTTTGAATCCTGTCCTGTGCAAGTACGACCAGCGAGCCTGGGCAGGCCACTTGAGTACTCTGTTGGTTTTCACATCTGTAAAACAAGGGGTTGGACTTGACAGCCCAGCTTGAAGGCGTGTTCTCGTGGCTCCTGCCCTTGGGTTTAAGAACCTTAGACTCTCAGAGCGGAGAGGAACCTTCAGCCCCCAATGCTCTGATCTCTGAATCAGCAAGAATTTGGCAGGCACTTGTATAAGTGACCCGGGGGATCTGCTAAGACAAAGCAAAGCAGACCCTGCCTGCAAAGCGTAGATATTCTCTTGGAGGATCCAGCGTTGTCTGTAGTGAGATACCAGAAATGCATGGCAGGTGGTTCGGGGAGCAGAGGGTACTGATTGATGGGGAGTCCAGAAGGCTTAATGACAAAGCTGGCGCTTGAGCTGAGTCTGGAAGGAAACCAGAGCTGCTCAGAGGTGGAGGGGGCGGGGATGGAGGGCCTTCCAGGCGTGGGGGACTGGCAGGGTATAGGTGTGGAGACAAGAAATGGAATATTGTCTGAGGATAGCAAGCAGGCCAGTATGGCTGAATGCAGAGGGGGCAGAAGGAGACTCAGGTGTCAGACAGAGGGGTTCGTATTTGATCCTAGAGACAGACAGCAAAGTGCTGCTGCGGCTTACTGATGGATGGATGGATGGATGAACGGATGAACGAAGAGGCGTTTATTAAGTGCTCTCGGGGTGCCAGGCTCTGTGCAAAAAGAGAACTAAAGAGGCCCTGCTTTCTAGGCACTCCATTATAATTGGGCAGGTTGGTTGGGAATCCATCGGGATAGTCTAGGTGGGAAGCTATGAGGCGTTGGCCTCAGGTGGTCTTCATGTGAGAGGAGAGAAGGGGTCACAAATGAGACAGTTTGTAAAGAGGAAAGCACAGGATTGGGCAGCTGACGGATGGGGAGGGGGCAAGTATGCCCAGGTCGTTAAGCCAGGTGAGTTGTCCACTTGGCAGTGCGAGACCCTACTTAGAGGGAAAATAATCATGAATTCTTTTTGGATATGTTGAGTTCGAGATGCCTGTGGGACCAGAGCTCAGGAGGGAGATCAGGTCCAGGTATTTAGACAAACGAGTCATCTGAGTAGAATGGCAGTGAAACCCGTGGGGACTAATGACATCAGAGAGTAGAGGGAAGAGGGGCCAGGGAGAAGCCTGTGCTTGTGGCTAAAATGCATGATGTGGACAAGGAATGAACAAAGGAAGCTGAGAAGTGGTTATATAGGAGGAGATGCAGGAGACAGCACAGTCAGAGTTGGAATGGACCTCAGAACAGGGAATGTCAGGGCTGGGAGGGGCCTTAGAACAGGAGATGTTAGAGCTGGGAGGGGCCTTGGAACGGGGAATGTCAGGGCTGGGAGGGCCTTTAGCAGTTCAGAGCATTATATGATCATTACAGTATCAGGTAGTACCACATGACCCATTGCCCCTCAGTGATGACAGTAGTAACTTGTGAATGACAATAGGAACTCATCACTATAATAGTGATTAATTGTGGAACCACTGTAGATATGTGTATGTGTGTATACACATATATACATATACATACACACATGGATGCATGTATGTATAAATCTCCAGTATAACTAGTCCCTTGTGGCCTTTCCTGATGAGGGGGTAGGAGGGGCTTAGTCTGAGCACCCTTCCTCTGGTCTCGCTGATGGTGCTCACTCTCCTTGGCCACATGCCCCTTGGCTGGGCCTTCATGTCTCAGGAGGCAGGGAGTTGGGCCTGCATGTCACGTCTCTCCCCCAAAGGTGGCCGCTACATTGAGGTCTTCAGGGAGAAGGGGAGCCGCGTGGCCCCAAAGCACCGGAAGGACAACAAGAAGGTGTGGCAGGGCCGGGAGCTCAAGGAAGGCGAGGAGGAGGAGGACCTGGCCGACTCCGGGAGGCTCTTTGTGAGAAATCTGCCATACACCAGCACCGAGGAGGACCTCGAGAAGATGTTTGCCAAATACGGTAAGAGGTCAAGTTTGCTGCACACACTTGTTTATCACGACGGATCCTTGAGGACTTCAGAAGGTCAGGTCGGTGCCAGGACTTGTCACCAGAGGCCCAGAGTTAGCTTCTGACTCTGTTAGTTGTTAACTGTGTTACCTTGGGCAAGTCATTTGCCTTTTCAGCTCCTCAGTTTCCACATCTATAAATTGAGGGAAAAGCATATTTTCGAGTGAGAAGTGTACTTCATAAAACCTGAGTCGTTGGGAGGGATCATACTGTTCTTTTCAAGGCCTCAGTTTGTCCATCTGTAAGATGGATTCATTTGCACAGCCTTTCTGCCTCGCGATAGTTGGAGAACAAGGCTTTTATACTCCTTTGGGATGCAGAGCTCGTCCGTGCTTCTGGTTCCTGTGGAGTGGGAGGAAGGCTGGAGTGCAGGTGAGGCTGGGAGCTTCCTTCCCACACCTGGCAGCCTTTTTTTCCCCGTGGTTCACTTGGAGATCCAGGACCAGTGAGGCCACTCACCAGAGCCAGGTGCAGTAAGAGGCATCCTGACAGTATGGGAAGAAGGCCGCAGAATGGGAGGCCGGAAGCCTGGGCTTCCCAGGCTCACAGGATCCTCCTTCGAGAGCTAGAAAGGCCTTCAGAGCCACGCCCTGTGTTTTCCAGATGAGGAAGTAGAGGGTGGGGGCTGGGGAGTCAGTGGGAGACCACCTGCCCACGGTCACCCAGGGGGCGAGCATCAAGCTAAGATTAGAACCCAGGGAATCTTGACTCCCAAACACCCTTTCCCTTAGACCAGACCTCTCCTGCTTCACCCTCTGTGGGCCTTGGGACAGGCCACCTTCCCTTTCCTGCTCTGATTTCCTCGTTTGTGAAATGGGGGCATTGGGCCAGCCCTCCAGGGTGTGCAGGCTGGAATGCATTTCTGACGTTTAAGTGTGTGGGGAGCCCGGTTGCATCCAGTCTGTTCCACTCAGGGTCATTGTTTTTGAATTCCACATAGGAGTCCTAGTATGGAGTGTCTAAAGAAGCGAGTCCATCAGTCAGCAAGCACTTCAAAGCCGCCAGACACTGGGCTAAGGGCTGGGTTGTACGAAAAAGGCAGAGGAGCATCCCTGCCTTCAGGGAGCTCACAGTCTAACTCTGTGCAAATAAGCTGTAGACAGGAGAAATTGGAAATAAGCAACAGAGGTAAAGCGTTGAGAGGGGTGGGATTTTAGCTGGGACTCGAAATTTCTAAGCAAGGGAAGCCAGGAGGCAGAGAGGATGAGGGAGGGCATTCCCGGCATGAGGCATAACCCGTGCAAATGCCCAGAGTCTGGAAGTGAAGGGTCTTGTGCAGACAACAGCAGGAAGGTGAAGTCCTTGAGTTCATGCCACATGAGGAACAGTGGAAGAAACTAGGAGTTTGATTCTGAACACGAGAAGATCTAGGTGGGGGGACGTGCCGCGTCCTCAGATGTTTGAAGGCTTTGAAGAAGGGTTTGGTTTGTCCTGCCTCGCCCTCCCTGGAGGTCAAGATGAGGGACGAATTGTAGGGGAGCAAGTGTAGGCTTTATAGAAGGGGACTCTTCCCCCTGGTGATGACTGTCCCAGAGTGCAGCGGGGCTGCTCGGGGCAGAGGAGGCCTCCCCCTGACTGGACGGGAGCCTGGGGAGGGGACTCCTAGTGAGACTTGGGGTGGGCTCTCTCATCCTGAGGTTGGAAGCGCCAACCCGGGCCAGTAAAGGGTCGTGCCACCCCAGAGCTGGTGGAGGCTCCATAACAGGCCATTGAGATGAACTCAGAACAGATAGTAGGACTCACAGTGCTTTCCAGCAGTCCTGTGTATTATGTATGGCAAGTACTATTACCCCATTTTATAGATGAGGAAGCTGAGACTCAGATTATTGCACAGTCAACAATGTTGGAGGCAGGATTCGTACTCAGGTCTCCAGACTCCCAAGTCTATCAGTGTTTTTATGGAGCTCTGCCGATATTGGGGTGTTCTTCATTAACCATAGAAGTTAATGTTGTGGAAGGTGATAACTGTGACCTCCCATGGCCTGCCCCGTGGTTTGAAAGGAGTAGCATGCCAGATGTGGTCAGACATTCTGTTGGGCTAGGTAAACTGAGGCAGAGCCGGCATCATATTTCCAATGTTCTTGTAAGTCAGCACACACCCTCGTTAGGGGCCTCGCCCTCAGCTATCTCCTGTGAGCACGATAGGGTGACTGCTCACCAGGACCTTATGGTTTTTCTTTTCCAGGTCCCCTGTCTGAAGTCCATTATCCCATAGATGGTCTGACCAAGAAACCAAAGGGCTTTGCTTTCATCACGTACATGTTTCCCGAGCACGCAGTGAAGGCCTACGCAGAAGTGGACGGACAGGTCTTCCAGGTGAGCCTGCCTATCTGGGCAGTGACCTCTGTGGGCACCCGGTAGGTGGCCCTCACTCCATCCACAGAGAGCCAGGCCCACGCCCTCGGGGCATCTGCGGCTGCTTCCTCTCACCTCCCACACTCAGTCAGGTGCCAGGTGTTGTCCCTTTGACCTCAGCAGCACCAGTCCTCCCCCTCAGCTCTTCTCCACTCTCATCAGGCACTGACCAGCTCTTCCCTGACTTCCAGTGTGGTCTCCCTGCCTCCAGCCTTTCCCCTCCTCTAAAACGCAGGCCTGACTGCCACCTCTCCAGCTTGGGAATCTTCCATGGCTCCCTGTTGCCTCTGGGATAGAATGCAGAGTTCTTGCCTTGCCATGGAAAGCCCTCCACAATCGACTTCCTGCTTTTCTGGCCTCATTTCCTACTGCTGCCCTTCACTCTTCTCTGCTGCTGTCACACTGGGCACGCTGTTCTCCATGTGTGACATCCCATCTCCTTCCTCCATGCAGATGCCACCGCCGCCCCCCCCCAGTGTCTGAACTTCATGCCTTGCAATTCCATAGCTTCCCTCAAAGCACCGCTCACGTGCCTACACCCTCCTCCACCAGGCCTTTTCCTGATCTTGTCCTCCTCAGGTGAACACTGCCCCCCCCACCTGTCACCTGAGAGGCCTCTCTACCTGACTTCTGCATCTACACATTTTATAAGGGGTTCTCAGACGATACTGGGGATCCCCCAGGCCCTTTCAGCGTCAAAACTACTTTGATAATAATACTTTAAACGTTTTTATTTCTAATATGGTAAATACCAGTAGCTATAATCTACATAAATAAAAATTGTCAGGGGTCTTTAGTCCTTTTCAAGAGAGTGAAGGGGTCCAGACACCCCCCCCCAGTTAAAGAACCACTGCTCTAGTAGAAAGCAGGTAGCACAGAGGGCAGCAACATGGCTCATTTGGGTCCTGCTGTCCTCACACGTAGCTCAGTGCCCTGCCAAAGTAGTCATTTAAAAAAAATGTGTGTGCTTGGTTAGATTAAATTGAATTGAAGCTGGTGTTAAGCTCTTGAAATGAATCTAGCGATCTTCCGTGTAGAGGCAGCTTGGGGTGATGGAGGGAGGGGTGGACTTGCATTCAAACCCTCCCACTGCCAAGTGTGGTCAGTGGCAGAACTGTGGGAAAGGCGCTGTCCTTCCTGGAGTCTGTAAGATGGGGGTGGAGCGAAGCTGCCTGTGAATGGGCCCACCTGCCTCACCCGGTTGTTGTGAAGCTGGACAGAAGTCATTTCTCAAGGGCTTTGCAAATGTGGAAGGGCCATGTAAATAAATGTCAGTGGCCACTGTCAGGATTGACTGGACAGTCAGCCCGTGAAGTAAGGCAGTGCCCTGGAAAGGCTCCTGGCTTCCACCGGGGTAAGAGGCTGAGGTGCTGGGAGCTCAGGGCTCTTGTCAAGAGGCTTCTCTTCCCCCATTAGGGCCGGATGCTCCACGTGTTACCCTCCACCATTAAGAAGGAGACCAGCAAAAGCTCAGATGCAACATCATCTTCCTACAAGAAGAAGAAGGCATTGAAGGACAAAGCCAGCAGTTCCAGGTCCTTGTCTTTACTCTCTGGGTGCCTTGCGAGGGTGTGACAGTGAGGCCTCATGGCACAGAGTGCTAGGATTAGAGCCCGGCAGACCCGGGTTCAGATCCTGCCCCAGCATGGACGTGCTCCTCTACCGTGGACAAGCCAGTGACCTCTGAGCCTCCCTCTCATGGGTCAGATGGGAATAATACCAGCGGCTGGAGCTCTCTCCAGGGTTGTTGTGAAGCCCAGATAAGAGAACGCACATGCTTTGCCCACCTTAAAGAATGTCAGCCGTGAGTGAGAGGGTGTGTGTGGGCATGTGGGCATGCACCCTTGGCCCCAGATGAAGCGTCACAGAGAGAAGGGTTCAGGAATTGTGAGTGCTGGTCTCGAGTTCAAATCCACCCTCAGAAACTTTCTAGCTGCATGACCCCAACAAAGTAACTTAACACACACACCCCCATCCCACCCCCAGGCTCAGTTTCCTGTCTGTCATTTAGGAATAATTGTAGGACCAGTCGTGAGGAGAAAATGAGGTAATACATGTAAAAGCCCTGTTCAGGCCTTCGGGCCTGGTCTACATGTTTGTTGTTATTGTTTCCTGCAGTTGGATTACCCAGATTTGAATCCCAGCTGTTCCTTAGTATCTGTGTGACTTTAGGCAAGAACCTGCCTCTCTGGGCCTTGGTTTCTTCATTTGGAACACGAGGGCATCGGACCAGCTGAGCTCCAAGCTTCCTTCCGGCCTTAGATCTGTGAACCTATGATCCATCCTGGCAGGGAGGGAACAGTTAGACATTTTCAAGCTGAACACCAAGCCCAGTGCCTGTTCTGCAGCTGTCAGGCTAAGAATTTAGAGAAAGGCAGTCAGGCACTCAGGGCAGGCAGGATGAGAAAGTGTTAGGACCCTGAAGTGGTGGCCACACTGGGAACGTTCTAGCCCCGTCCTGTAGCAGGCCTGAATTCACCCCATCTGTCCGGTGTCCCGGGGAAGTGCAGTGTCGGACATTTACACTGCCCCTGAGCAAGCTCACAGGCTCCCTGAACCTCAGTTCCCTCTTCTGTAAAATGAGGGCCTCGAGGGTCCCTTCCACCTCTAGAAATCTGATATTAATACCTGTGTGTGACTCTGTCCTTTAACAGTGAGTTATACATCCCCATCCCGACCCCTCCCTAAACTTCGCATTGCAGAATTGAGACTATGGAGTCAGCCCTCTGCTGTCCTTGGTGAAGGGTCAAAACACAGCTTTGGACAATGCCATGCAGCCTGAATTCTCATCTGGGCCGGATGTTGCCGTGTGTTATAATGTGGTCGTTCTTTGTGATATTGTCTGCCTCAGGGTGGTGATGCTGAAAGTAGGTGGCTGGGGGAGGCCCAGGAGGATACTGAGTAGTAGAGGAAAGCCAGCCTGGTGTATTAAAACCATGCCAGAGAAACTACCAAGTGAACAAACCACTGAGAGGGGAGATTTAGCTAAATGTGATGGGAAATGCCCAAAGCATTTGGCTCATTGGCAGTTCTGATCAAAGACCTTAAAATCCGAGCACAGATAGGGTTTAAAACAAGATTTGCAGGTTGTCCCTTCACTGCCCCCCCCCGTCCCTCTGTTCTCTGTATCTTCATCACCTCATCAGCCTGTAGCTGTGGCCATGGTGTTCCTTTGCAGACTTTGGTGTTTACATCCTAGGGTCATAAATCCAGAGCCATCCGGGGACCTCAGAGCTCATCTGGTGCAGCCACATCATTTTGTTGATAAAGAAATTTGTCACATGGTTAATAAGTGGCAGAGCCAGGCTGCAAACATTGGTCCTGGGATGCCCACGTTCAACCCTTTCTCCTCTGTATCACTTGGCATCCCTGGGTTTCAGTCCTCTCATCTGTAAAATGAAAAGTTTCAGATAGATGGCATCTGAGATCCTTGCCCTCTGATTCTATGGCTTCTGCAAGGAGTGGAGGGTGTGGAACTGATCAGATCCAGCTTGTGCTTTGATCATGAAGAGGAACTCCCAGTGTGGAAACTCCCTGTACCAGTGAAGATTAGCAACTCCCCTCTAATTTGTAGTCTTAGAGAGTAGCTTGAAGGTACTAAAAGGATCATAAGATCCCAGACCCAGGGCTGGAAAGCATCTCAGATGCTCAGATCACTTTATGGATGAGGAAACTGAGCTGCTGGGAACTTTAGGTGATGTAGGATCATATATTTAGAACTGAAAGGGACATTCAAGTTTTCTTGAGTCCAACATCCTTGTTTTACATGTGAGGAAACTGAGGCGGAGAGGGTTAACATAGCTAGTAATTATCTGAGGTAGGATTCGAACTCTCACTGCCCTCACACAGGTAGTAAGCAGCGGAGGTGGGATTTAAACCCAACTCTGGTGGTTCTAGAGTTAGTGCTCTATCTATTGTCCTAGGGACTTGGAAGTTAAGTGACTTTTCCTTGGTTAATCAATTCGTTTTTTCAAAGGCAGACCTTGAACTCAAGTTTTCCTGACTCCTAATTCAGCCACCTATCCATTATTCCATATTCCCTCTTCTCTTGACTCTGAGTTAATTCAGATAAACATCAGCTATAGACATTGGCTTCACCTGGACTCTAGGCCAACTAAGGAGAATCTAGATTGTGTCTATGAGTGACAGATTTTAAAGAAAAATCATGATTCTTGAAACGAACTGAAACGCTACTCACAGCATGCTGCAGAAAGTATTGCTAGCGTTCCTGGTGAGTGGTCCCCCCCTCATTTGGTCCTCACAGTTTCCTTGCCTAAAAAGGAGATTTCTTCGTGTGGAAAGCAGTGCTTGTATTCCGCTGGTAGTTTTGTGATCTTAAACACAATCCAGATAATGCAGGATTTCCTTCTCACCTTTATCTCCTCAGCTCTCACAATTGGAATACACTGTTTATGGGGACAAATGCCGTGGCTGAAGCTGTCGCACAGAAGTACAATGCCACGAAAAGTCAAGTATTTGACCATGTGAGTGAGAATCCTGCCAGTGGAGCACCAACCCTGTAGCCAGAGCCCCGGGGCCATGAGCAAATTCTGGGGAAAGGAATTAGCATAAGGCCATCCTGGGGCTTGGATACTAGTCGAGATTGAAATACAGAGTTCTGCAGTGGTCCTTTGAACAGATTGCCCCGACTTAGTCTCTTTGTTTATTAGGCCCCTAAACTACACTCTCCAGGGACCTGGGATCCTCAGATCATTGCCCTCCTCATTTGCCATCCTTGATAAGTTGAAGGCCCTGCTTAGCTAAAGCCCTCCTTGCTCTTCATAAAGATGGAAAAAAGACAGAAATTTATTTCTTTTGGCCGAGTTCTAGCCAATCAACCAAGAAGCACTTATTAATCACCTTCTGTCTGCCAGTTACCATTTAGAAGGTAGAAGAGGGCCCAGTTAAAGGGTACTGCCTGCTTTTCGGTGGCAGAAATAATAACCAGCCACATTTTTCTAGCGCTTTAAAATTTCCTCATGAGAGCCCTGGGCAAATGTTACCATCTCCACTTTACAGAGGAGAAAATGATAAGCCCCTCGAGGGCAGGAGCTGTTTCTTTATTGCCTGTCGTATCTCCAGCATGCCTTGCACACATTAGGCCCTTGGGAGATGCTCACTGAATTGAGCTGAAGCTCGGAGAGGTGAGTGACCTGCCCCTAGTCATGCAGCTAGTAAGGACGAAGAGGAGAGATTCAGATCTCACATCCAGCATTCTCTCCACTGCATCATGACTTAAGTAATTAACGTTAATTGAGCCCCTGCTATGTGCCAGGCACTGTGCTAAGTGCTGGGGATACAAAAAGAGGCAAAAGACAGGCGCTGCCCTCAAGGGACTTACAGTCTAATGGAGGGATTGTGCTAACTCATTGTGGGCATGGAGGCTGTGCCCCAGATTTGGGGTGAAGGGAATCACCTCCCATCAGCTAGGGCTTTTCTAACATTCAGAATTCTGTCCTAGCTCTCTGGTGGTCATTCAGCTATGTTCTCTGCTGCCCTCAGGGTATCATGGGATCAGAGACTTGGACAGTCAGGGCTGGAAGAAAGCTTCGGGGTCATGGTGTTCATTTTAGATACACTTTAATATTTTTAAAAAATAGCTTTTTGTGTACCTCACATCGTATCTGCTGAGCCATTTCTTATAACAAGGACTTTGAGAGAGAGAGAGAGAGGAGAGAAACAGAGAAAGAGAGAAAGCGAAAGAGGGAGGGAGAGAGGGAGGAGAGGAAAAAAGAGAGAGAGAGACAGGGAGAGGGGAGAGAGAGACAGAGAGAGAAACAGAGACAGAGAGAGAAGGAAAAGCAGTTCAACTGTTGAGCATGTCTGACAGTAGAGACAATATTCCACATCCATAGTCCCCCACCTCTGCACTGAGATGACGTAGCTCTTCTCTGGGGTCACACTTGGTCAGGATCATTATACAACTCAACCCCCTCATTTTATAGGTGAGAAAACTGCAGCCCAGAAAAGTTAGTGGTTTTGCCAAGGTCACACAGGAGTGGCAGAGCCAAGATTTGAACCCAGGTCCTCTGACTCAAATCCATTGATTTCTCCACTAAACCAACTGAGGTTTTTGCCAGGCCTTGTTTTAAGAATGGAGGTTTGTGATCCCTGCTTTATAACCATGAATCCTGTCACCCCCTCTCCATAGGAGATCAAAGGCAGCGTAGCTGTGCGGGTGGCCCTGGGGGAGACTGAGCTGGTCCAGGAGGTGCGTCGGTTTCTGATTGAGAATGGCGTGAGCCTGGATTCCTTCAGCCAGGTAAGCTAGGCCCTAGAGCGGTGGTGACCAACCTGGAACCAGGGGGCCATATCACCCGACGTAAGAGTCCCTGTCATCCACATGCCGACTTAGAAGAATACATATTAGTGTTGTCTGTGTTTGTTGTGTTCTTTTCTGTTTTGTTAAATATTCTCCAATTACACTTTAATCTGGTTCAGGCCACACTCAGGGGTGTTGTAGGGCACGCCTTTGGCACCTCCGCTTTAGGGTACCTCATTTGGTGGTTAGAATTGGAGGATTAAGGGAATTGCTGTGATTGATGTGAGGATCTGACAAGATTTTGACAAGAAATTTGTCTAAAAATTATCTTAAGATCACAAGATATGCCCTATTTGCATCGGACCGGAGCCCAGCTAGACGGGCACCAGGCCCCAGTGCATGCCGAGTCTCAGCAGCACCACCTCAGAGGCCGTGGAGACCCAGGAAGCATTCATTCTGCCGTAAGATGGCACTGGGTTTTCTGGCCCTCCTGTCACCCCGTTGACTCGTGTTGAGCTTGTTACCCACTGAAACCCTCAGATCTTTTTCAGAACCGTGGCTTTCTCTCCGTGCCGCCACCGTCTGATGTTCTGTCAGTTGCTTCTGTTGGGTGGTGTGTAGTCTGGGCTAACTGTTTCTCCTTTCTTTGACCTCCACCCAGATACTCCCCATCACATCTCTCCCCTTTGTTGCTTAATTGTTCACTATTTTTCCATTGGTACACCTTCTTAATATATGATGCTACCGACTCTTACCTTTTACTTGGCCTGTTTCTTCTGAATAAAACCTATGTCTCCAGAGCCGTAATTGTGGCTTTTATCCCCACACGTTTCAGTGATATTTAGGGGATCAAACTGACCCTTTTCTGTTAGACCTCCACAGTTTCCACCTGAACTTTGGGCATTTACAAACGGATACTTACAAGAGGCTGTGGATTTCACTGCATGGATTTTGTGGGTGTCTGAGTTGTTTTTCTTCCATCTTTGGGGCTACTCTCTGCTCTCTATATTATCTAACTTGAAAAATATAAAAAAAAAATCTTCTTCCTCCCCCATCCTTTCTGGTTCAAAGCTCTTTCATTTTGATTTACAAGACACCCAACAAACACGTTCCCACCAGCTTTTGTTAGGGGTATGTTATCTCTGGCCTGGAAATCGTCAACCCTGCATTGTGAGCTGCAATCCAGAAATTCATATCCCAGACACCACCTTCTTGGCCAGCTGTTCACTCCCCAAATTAATTTTTCTCTCTCAAATTCTTTGCCTTCATTAGACTAAGGAGAGGAAAACACAGTCTGTGCCTTATCATCTTCAGTTTCTTGCCCAAGACTTCATAATCATTGGCGATTGTTTTCTGGTTCCTATTGGAAGTGTCCTTCATGCCCACTCGAATCACCAGAAGTGGGGAATTATCATCCATTTTGATAAATCTTGGGAGGTTTTCTGTTATGCCTTAGATACATGCCCCCTTGGGTATCTGCCCCATGATGATGACAGAACTTTTCAGATCAGGTCACAGAGGAGCAGAACCACCAGCTTCTACCATGCTTCTCTTCTTCCTCTGGCCCCTTTTGGGTAATCTCTCTTCTGACAGTTTCAGTGGCTCATCTGTATCATTCTCGGGGAGAGAAGCAGCCTCTTCTTCTTCCTTCCCAGCCTCCAACTCCCTCCTCTTCAGGAAGAGCCTCATGCCTCTTTGTACGCCCACCTTGTACCAGTGCCCTCCCCCATCCCTTTCTTCTCTGTGAACCACACTTTTAGTCTCTAATATTCTGAAAAGGGTCAAGTCTTTGTTCTTCCACATCAGAAACCCACCCCCCCTTTTTTCACCTCTCCAAAGCCTTCTGTTTTCTACAGGATCCTTCATCTTCCTTAACACCTGAATGTGGGGAGGAGGTCTTCAGGTCCCTCCAGCTTCTCCTCAAGGAGGGCGTCCGGCCTCCATTTGGAACCCTGATGTCAATAGCCTGATTATGACTGAAATATAATCACTGCATGCCATTTCAACCATAAAGATTGAAGAGAATGTCAGAGCTGGGAGTGTTCTTAGAACAGTTCTCTGTCATCCACACTGGAAGGGGTCTTAGAATAGAGAATGTCCAAGCTTGGAGGGTCCTTAGAACAGAGAATGTCAGGGCCGGAAGAGACATTAGAACATGGATTGTCAGAGTCGGAGGAGCCTTAGGACAGGGAATGTTAGGGCTGGGAGGGTTCTTAGAACAGAGGATATCAGGGCTGGGAGGGAAGGAGTGGCTTTAGATGGCTTACTCTCTACATTTTTGCAGATGTGGAAGTAGAGGCCCAGTGAAGGGCCATGTCTTGTCCGGTTGCTCAGCCAGTGCCTGCGTGGCAGGGTAGGGAGGAACAGCCTCCTTCCCTCATCCCTGGGCTCTTTCCACCGGCTGCTTCTCATCAGTCCTGCTCTGAAGTCCCCCATGCATCAGCACTCTTCCCTTTCTAACTTTTTTTTTATCAGAATCTATAGAACAGCATAGAGTACCTAGCAGAGCCCTTCTTGAACAGCCTCCAAGTGGACTAAGTTTCTTAATCTGAGAGACTTGTCGAGGGTCCACTGGGGTTTGGACTCCGAGAGTGGTTCTAGGGTGAGGCTGCGAGAGCCCTCATTTCTTATCCTAGCACGTAGGAAGCCTTACCCTTTTCTTTCCTTCATTCCTTCTCCCTCTGTCTGCCTTTCTTCCTGCAGGCTGCCGGGGAGAGGAGCAAGTCTGTGATTCTAGTGAAGAACCTCCCTGCAGGGACACGGGCCTCTGAACTGCAGGAGATTTTCAGCCGCCACGGCAGCCTGGGCCGCGTACTACTGCCCGAGGGAGGCGTCACGGCCATCGTGGAATACCTGGAGCCTCTGGAAGCCAGGAGAGGCTTCACCAGCCTGGCCTATTCCAAGGTACGCGCCTCACCTGGGAGTCTGGAACCATGAGCCGCCTTCTGCGTATGAAGGAGCTCAGTGCACCAGGGCTGGACCTCAGTTCAGATCCTCCCTGGGGCTCTTACTGCCTGAGTGACCTTGGGTGCTTCCCCTCTCTGGGCCTCCGTGTCCTCATGTAAGGAAGGGGTTTGACTAAACAGTCTCTGAAGGCCCTTCTAGCTCACATTAATATGGTGCTTTAAGGTTGGTGAAGCACAGCTCCTTGGATCTTCCCAGGAACCCACTGCTAATACCCCCATTTGACAGATGGGGAAGCTGAGACTCAGAGAGGAGGAGTAATTTGCCCAGGATCACAGAGCTAGTGGATGTTGGAGGAAGGATTGGAACCTGTGTCTGTCTTATTGCTAAGTCCATCAGTCTGTCCTGTGTACGACACTGTGCACCTCTGTGGTGCAGTGTGCATAACAGTGTATGTGTCATGCACATACCACGCAGAGTAGTCACCTTCCCCTGAACTGCTTCATAAGAGTTCAGAGCCTTCTCTGATGCCTTTCACAGGTGTCATTGTAACTACTAATGGCAGGCATCTCTCAGAAGAGATGGGTGAGTCTCTCAGTAGGACAGATCTTGAAAGAGAAGCTTTTCCCGTCTGCTGTCCCCCTGCGGGTGCAAGGCTACTCGAATAATGCCTCAGCACAACACCTGGCACATAGTAGGGGCTCAGCATTTGGTGACTGATTGATTGCCCTGTTCTGTGTCTCTGGGAGACACTTCCCAGTGTCTGTCTGTCCATCCTTACAGTTCCATGATGTTCCCTTGTATCTGGAATGGGCACCAATGGGGGTCTTCTCTGGCCGCCTTCCTCAGCAGAAAGAACAAGATGAGAAACCTGGAGGAAAAGAGGCAGCTCAGACTGAAGCTGGTAAGAGTGGGAGCCTGAGGTCAGGGCATCAGGCTGGGGCGGAGAGTTCCTCGGGGGTCTCCCTGAGATTGGGCTTCGGCGTAAAGGTCTCTGTGTTCCTTGTTCAGATCTGGCTTCTCTCTGCTCTTCGGGCAAGAAGAGAGAAAGCCATCCAGACAAGGTTTAGGGATTCCTCCCCATCCTCCCCTGGCCCTGTGATCTCCTCCACACACGTTCCCTCTAAGGAGGAGGAGGAGGCAGATCCCAGCCTGCACATGCCCGCCCATCCCGTGGGACTCCGGTCCCTGCACTTCCTGGGCTCTCCCCAGGATTTCCTCCCAGTGTACTGGTCGAGTCCTCTCTTGCTTTCTCCTGCCTCCCAGAGCTGCCTGTCAGTCACTTATTCCTCCCTCTCACCTCATGAGCGGCCATCTTCTTTCCCACTGCTCTTGGCTGACATCATTCATTCTCCTCCCCATTCCCTGCTTGTCAGGTGTTGCAGCCACCTGTCAGTACAGGGGCTTCATTTAGTATATCTCAGCATTCAGCCCATCCGCTCATGGCTACGGCATAGAATTCCTTGTTTTCCAGGATCCCCCAGCCCTTCCCGATGCGCTCGCTGCCAGCCCTCCTTTCATCCCATCTTTGCCTGGCTTTGTCAGTTGCTTTAGGCCAGAACCTTGATCCCCTGCTGGCCAGTTTTCTGGCTCCGAGTGTCTCAGCCCTTCGAGGGGCTGGTTTTCGGAGGAGAGAAATAGAGCCCATTTCTGGGCCCGTCGGAGTTTGCTTAGATCCTTCAGGAGCTCCAGCACCCTCCTGAAATGGGGAGGTCTTGGGGGGAAGCCCTGGCCAACCCCCAGGGTTCTGCCAGCTGAGCACGAGGGGGCGCAGGTCCTCCTGAGCACCAAGGGCTTTGAGTGCCAACTCAGCATTGCCTGCCAGAGCATCCTAGAGAGCCATTGAACAGGTAAGGAAACTGAGGTCCAGAATGGAGAGAGAGCCTTGATTCAAATCCAAGCTCTCCTCCGGATCAGATCCTGCCTCTTCCCTTACCTCTGCTCCTCTGTTTCTCCATCTACACAGTGGGGAGAGGAGGAAATCCCAGCAGCTGCTCTCAAACACAGTGGAGGACCCCCTGTAAGCCTCAGAGCATTATGGAAATACCAGCTTTTGTTATATGGTCCCTTAGATGGCTCCCAAGCTCTTTGTGTTGAAATCTGTTTTTTTTCTGTGGAAGTCAAAGATAAGAATTTCTGTCCTTCCTTTTCTCCTTTACAAAATGTAAGTACCCAAAGGTGACTTGATTTCCCCTAGATTGCTCCAGTAAGATTTTTCAGGGGTTCTGCCCCCAGGCTGGTGGTCTGCCTGAGTTCCACTGCCTCTTAATAGGATCTCATGTTTTAGATCACCGTTCTTTGATTTTGTTTTTGGAAAGAAGGTGATAACAAAGGCCTGGCTTAGTGTTAGGATTATTCAAAGGCACTCTACCAAGTTCCTGCTGTCTTTAAGGGGCTGGATTTCTCTCCCAGGACAGCCACAGACTTGAATACTATCTGTTCCCATCAGGTGTTGGTCCCCAGATTCCTTCCTGTGTGAACGAGGGCGCTCTGGTATCCTCCAAAAGCCTGGATCCAAAGCTCAGGCAATTTGCTCTAGCTGCCTGCTTTCCTTACTCTGGCTGTCAGTGGCTGGACCAGAGCCCTCTTGGAAATCCAATTTGGACTGAGTTCACCCTGCCCAGGGGAGGAATGCTTGTTGACATAAAGGCTTTTCAAACACACTCGAAGTCTAGGTGTTAAATCAGGCAATAGCATTTCACTGGGATCAGAGCGACCATGATACCAACCCTCAGTTTGGGAGGCTAAATTAAATGACCTCGCAGATTCTTTCTTCAATTACTTCAGGGTGTTGAAGGCAACCAGAATTACTTTCTTCAGTCTAACTATCTTTTTGGTGTTACTAACCCAAGTAGGTTAAGTCTCAATGACCTAGAATAGTCCTAATCTGAGCTAGAAGGCAAAGTGACCCCAGGATAGGCCTAGGATATGAGTGGTAATACCTTAAGTATTAAACTTCTGTCTGTAGAGTTTTATGAATGTTTTGTGGCTTAATAGATAAGAGGGCTGACCTCAAAACTAGTAAAACCTGGGTTCAAATCCTGCCTCTGATACATAATGATTCTGTGACCATGGACAAATCACCTAAACATTCAGTGCCCTGGGCAGCTCACTCAAACTGTTCAGTGGCTGAGGAGGTGCCAACCTGCAATGATTGTAGAGAGCATTTGCAGTGAAGTAAAACAGGTCCAGGCCCTCCCCCTAACCTATCTGAATGTAAGGCTACAGGATGCTGGCCTTGGAGTTAGGTTAGATTTGGCAGTGCTCGAGAGCTCTGAATTTGGAGTCCAAAGACCTGAACTCAGATACCAAACTCTGTCACTTACTTACCTTTTGACCTTGGGACAAGTCATCTAACCTCTTTCTGTTTCCTTTTCTATAAAATGAAAGGGCTGATCTCTGTCCTTGGTAATCCCGTCCACCTCCAGGGTTCTGATTCGGTGATCCCACTCTGAAACTAAATGACCCAGAGCAAGTCACTGAACCTCCAGTCCCCTAAGGCATTGACAGCCCACAGCTTACTTAGGTTTAGGGAGTACTCCATGTCAGTGAAACCACAGATACTTCTAGAAACTGTAAGCCCAAGGTATGCTAGGCAGTGAGTGGTGTAGTCAAAAGAGTACTCATTTTTGCATCCAGGTTCTGGGTTCAAATCCTAACTCTGTCACCTCAGGCAAATCAACTTTCTTTAGGTCTCAGTTTCCTCAAAAAGAAGCAGTTGGATTAGATGACCTCTAAGCTCATTTCCAGCTCTAAATTCAGGATCCTAAGACTAAAAAAAAAAAACCTGCCCTCGAAGGACTTACACACTACAAGAAAGAACAAGCCTACACAGGGGTTGAAAGCAGGCTTGGCCCATGATACCTGAGAGTCTGTAAGAATGTGTGAGAGGACGTTTGATTCTGTCCTTCTATGAGGGGTTATCAAAGTCAGAGCCAGCTGGCCCTAGAATATAGGATAAGCATAGGATAGGCTTAGACAGAGAACATAGAACCCTGCCAGGATAGAAGGTAGAACTCAGGACTTAGAGGGTCCAGTGAAGAATTCAGATGAGGTCCCCACCCCTGCTAATGCAGCAGTAACGACAAATCAGAGTTGAAAAGACAGAAGGAAAGACAGGACTGATACATCCCTCATCCTAGCTGTGAGTGTGTGTGTGTGTGTGTGTGTGTGTGTGTGTGTGTGTGTGTGTGTGTGTGTTCCATTCCCACAAGGGAATGGAATGTGTTTTTTCCACTCCCTAAGTCTCATTGAGGGGCTGAGTGCGAGCGGAGCAGCAGTTATTTGAACAATGGAATGGAAGGCAGCAGGGATTGGAGGGTGGGGGGGGTGTGAGACCAGCTGATCTTGTGGATTGCGGGTCACAGAGCGGTGTGTGTCTGTGTTAATTTCAAGGCCCAGTGCGTCCCTTGTGCGGGTGAATTCCCACAGCTCAGATCTCAAGGACATGGCCTTTCTTATATATATATATATAAAAGTCTTCTCCCCCTCGGCCCCTCCACTTACTGCCATCCTCCCCTACCCTGGGGCTTTTTATTATCTCCTCTGGCCAACGAAGGTCCTGACATGCCAATTTCACAAGGAAGGGCGAAGGCCAAGGAAGTTTTGTCTCCATCCCCACGGCCAGATTTTCCCAGAAGCCAAAAGGAGTGTATTTTGCTGGTGGGTGGTGGGCGTATACAGGATTTTTTAAAATTATTTTTTTTTCCTCCCCTGAAAAGCTCTGCTGTTCTGTGCATCAGTCCCAGGGGAGGGGGACTGCTTGTTTTATCTCCCCATAACCAAGACCCTCACCTCCAGATAAAGGGCTCAGAGTTGGGGGAGGTCGTGGAAAGCTGCTTGCAACTGATAACAGTCTTTTGTATCAGCCCTGGGCACAGAGTGCCGGGGAGGCGGCAGTAAATTCCTCAGTCTGATTACAATACCACCCCATGTGGCTGTGCGTGACCGCATTTCATTGTGCTAACTACAGATGGAGGCATATTTTCCAGGGTCTCCCAAGCCTCCCCCTCCCCTGCCTTACACACACACACACACACACACACACACACACACACACACACACACACACACACACACACCCTTTAAATCTTCCTCCTTCATGGTTTCTTCTTTCTGGTGCATGATGAATTTGCTGGCAAAATGTTTACTGAAAAATTATTTTTTTCCCTTCTATCTTTCCCAAGGTAAATGCCCCTCCCCCTACTTTGGCCAGGAGTAGGCAGCTTTGAAAACTGTCTTCTGGATTGTTCGGTCTCCATCATTCTCTAGTTCCAGGTGTTAGATAATTAGGTGGCATTCTGGGGCTCATCAGTAGATGAGACTTAGGACCATGGATCTACGGTCAGGGGAGACCTTAGAGGTCATCTGGTCTAAGCTTCTGCTTTTACAGGTAAGGAAAGGGAACTGCAGGGAAGTGCAGAGATTTGGCCAAGGTCTCCTACCTAGTAGGGGGTAAAGTTAGGATTCAAACCCAGGTCCTTTGATACCTCGTCCCACTGTCCCACACTGCCTCGGCATCTTTGTTGCATCTTTCCCTCCAAAATCTCTTTCTTTAGTCCCATTCCTTTCCATGGAAGGAGCCAGTCTTAGGAATGGCCGTCCAGGAAGGCTTCCTATTTCTGGTAAGTCGAGCCTTTGCTGCTCCCTTTGGCGAGTTCTGCTGGACATTTTAACAAAAGCAAGTCAGCACATCTCGGAGTTATGGAGCTGTTAGCCTCTTCCACATCATCTGGTCAGACATTCCCAGAGTTGGATGGGGCTTAGGAGATGGCCTGAGCAGATGTCTCTTCTCCAGCATCCCTGAAAGGTCTTCTGGCCTCCACTTGAAGACCCCGGTGTGGGGGAGCCTCCAGCTTCAGTTCCTCAGTGAAGTCGTTGTTTCAGCTTTGAGGGGGTGCCTTCCTTCCACTGACCCCGATCTCCCACAGGCTTTTATTTTCTGGTTGAGGGAACGCTTTGCTCCAGGCCACACAGGTGGCAAGGAGCAAAGCTCCAATGTGAAGTCTCTCTTCTGACTCCAAGTCTTCCACATGGGACTCCGAGCTCCCACAGGGCAGAGAGGAGTTTGGACTCCTGGCCATGCTGCGAACAGGATGGATTCCTGACTTGTGTTTATTGTATTCTGGAGGCTTTTGTCTCCTCTGTTTTAAAACGCAAATGTCATGCTGTGGCCAGTGCTAAACAGCAGTTCTCTTGGGGGCAGAGCGAGTCAGGACAGAGCTGTTTGGGAAGGCATTGACAGTGTTCGTGCTTGGATGGACCAGCAACAGGACAAGACTTTTGTAGCCAATTTGCTTGTTGGGTCTACTGCCTCTAGCCCTGGAGGTCATGGGACTCCTGCGGACTTCTTTATCTGCTTCCTAGGCCAGATCTAGGCCTGGAATGGGCCTCAGAGGCCATTTTACAGACAAGGAAACTGAGGCTCAACGGGAAGGTAAAGTAACTCTCCCAAGGTCACACACATTGTCAGAGGCAGGATTTGAACTCAGATCTGTGACTGTAAAGCCAGTGGCTTTCTCCACTGGTTTTCCTCCTCAGTCCTGCTGGTGGGGCCTCTTGCTCCGCTGAGTAAATTGTGTTCAGCCTTACCAGGTGGAGATAAATGATCCTCCCCCTCCTCTTTCACCCTGTGATTTTTCTATTTCGAATTCTCTCTTTGAGCCCTCAGTGGGCATGAGTTGGTGGCATGAATGAGCCCCTAAGTCCACCGATCCTTGAGGTTTGTTGCTGGGCCATCTTGAGATTGTTAAGGTCCTGGAGGTTAGGGGCTGCCCCTTCTCCGCAGAGCCATGACTGGTGTGAAAGGTAGACAGGGTACCTTGGGCTCACCAGGGCTTGGTCCACCAGACCACTTCCCCTCTGCCCAGACTCTGGCAGGGCCTAGTAAACTGCTAAGTAAGCTGGAGTATGGGGCCCTAGCAACAGACTGTGTGACTGCCACGTTCTGACATGATCATCTGAAGACTGGTCACTGAGTAATAGACACGTTTGCCCACTGAAGCCTAGGAGAGATGGCTCCTTAGGCATGAAAGGCTTACACCTTGGGGAGAAACTTGTGCTCCTGATTATGCCATGAATCCTTACAGAGTTATAGACAGCATGATGTAGAGACTGAAGACATGGGTCTGGAGTCAGGAGGGCTGGGGGGTTTTGTCTGTCCCACTTCAAACACATACTAGCTCTGTGGAGCAAGACACGTACCCTCTGAGGGCCTCATCCTCATGTATAAAACAGGCATGACAAAACATGTATTAATTAGCTATTATGCACTAGGCGGGGGTGGGGAACCTGTGGCCTTGAGGTGGCAGGTTTCCCTGGAGAAATAGAGGTAGAAGTGAAGCAGTTCCTCCCTAAAATAGTCATGGGGACAACATCACTCTTAAGAGTTAAGCGTATAGGACAGAGATGAAGATGGCCTGGGCTGTCACTGGCATAGGGAACTTCCTGAGGGGGAAAGGCCTTCTTTGCAACTTACCCAGAGCATCATCGTTAAAATACTTGCCCAGAGTCATACAGCCAGTATGGATTAGGGGCGAGGCTTAAACCCACACCATCCCAGCTCTCTTGACGTATGCCAAGCTGATTCTTCATAGGACAGAGTTGTTGCTGTTGGGTTGTTCAGTTGTGTCTGACTCTTTGTGCCCCTGTGGATCATGCTGTGTGTGGGAGTCTTCTGGGCAAAGGTAATGGAGTGCTTGGCTATTTCCTTCTCCCATATAAGAGAATATATGGGCTGAATTCATAGTAATAGTAGCTTGGAGAGTGAGGTACAGCCTCATGTAGAAGATGATGCAAGCTGCACCTTGAAGAAAAATAGCTGTTCTAAGAGATGGAAGCGAGGAGGACATGTGTTCTTAGGCACAGTGGGGGGAGTGACCTGTACAAAGAAGCAGAGAAGAGAGCTGGAATGTGGCATAGGCTATTTGTTTGAATTCATGCAGGGGTGTGGAGTGTCCTAAGCCTGGAAGGGTAGGCTGGGAACAGAGCAGAAAGGGGCCGTGCCCAACAGAAGAGCCTACCCTTGATCCCAGAGGGATCCCAGGGAGCCTCTGGAATTGATGGAGCAGGGGAGTGACATGGGCTGGACTGTACTTAGGGGAAATGCCTTAGGCAGCTATTGTGGAGGATGAACTGTAGTGGAGAGAGTAAACTATAGAGGTTAGAGGGAGTCCACTTTGGAGGCCGTCACCCTCGCCAGGAGACAGTTGATGAGGGCCTGAGCCAGGGACCCAGTAATTCACTGGATCCTAGCACTAACCCAGGAAGGCAAAGGTCACATCTAACCTTTCATCACCTCATCTCCTGCCTCAGTATCCCTTTCTCCCTTCATGGCCACCAGCCTTACATTATGCTGCATAGAGCACATCATAGACCTTAAAATGCCAGAAAAGCATGAGCTGTTATTTTCCTGTCTGATTTTGTTTCTGCCCCTCTGCTGCTTTGAGCAACTGTGGTTGTTTCAAAATCATTTAAACAGTAATGATTTCTCTACCCTTTTTTCTGCATTTGGATTCCTGCTACAAATGGCTTTGGTGGAGAGCCCCTCATGGGGCAAACTGTATGTGGGGCTTGTGGGGGAGGGGGCAGAGAGAGACGCTTTTATAGGGAAAATGCAGATTTTCTCTTTTCTCCCCCCTGCGTATGTACATGTGTGTGCGCGTGTGTGTGTGGGTGTGCGTGTTCACCTTTGAGGCAGAGAGATGGAAGGCTGTGTGTTCAGCTGATATTAAAGAGACAGCATTATCACTGTTGCAGTTTCCATTAAAGGATAAAAGGGCTGTTTCATGACTAAACCCTTGAAGATTAATTAGGACTTGAATGTATTAGGATTCTGTTTTAAAGGACTGATGGGGGTGGGGGGTGCTCTGCAAGAGAGAGAATGCAGTTGACTTGAACCCCGCAAGAAGCTCCCTTCACTCCTGTAGAGCTTTGAAATGTCATTCATAAAGGTGTGTGCAGGAGGCGGGACGTCTTCGCCATCAGCTCGGGGATTGGATTGCCTGGTGTTCCCTAAGGGTTAAATTGGGATAGCCATATAGGGGGTGGGGGGTGGGCAGCCGTCCTTCCCCTTGACCTTGTTGGCCCTGGCCACGCTCAGCTCCCACTGAGCCATGGCCAGTCAGAGTCTTCGTGAAGCTGCCCAGACAATCCCAGAATGTGTCCGACTTGCTGATGGCTCCAAACGGTGCTTTTGGTGCTTAGCAGGACCTCCTGCCTCCTTGCGGGTCTAGCCCAGGTGGAGTAGGAGCTGAGTCCCCTTGGGAGGGTTCATAGCAAAGGACAGGCGAGGTTTACTTAGCATAGGGGAAGCAGACGTCGTGACCACCCGGATCCTCGGCCTGATAATGTAGTCACTCTCTGACCCCTTGTTCTCTTGTGATTTATATTAGATGCACAGAGATCAGTGAGTCCAAGGAGTCAAGAGCTTTGGGGTTTTGTCCTGTCTCTGCCACTGTCTCTTTGGGTGACCAAGTAGCTCCAGTGTCCCTTATTACCGGCAGGACCAAGTACAAACCCTTCGGTCTCTGAAGCCCTTCATGCCCTGGTCCCCTCTGCGCTTTCCACTGCCCAGCGTGTTCTCTTGGGTCCAGTGCCCCAGCTCCTGGCCCTTCCATCTCTTGGCTCTGGGCATTTCGTGTCACTGTCTCCCATGCCTGGATTGCTCTCTTCATCCTGGCTTCCTTCAAGTCCCAGCTAAAGTCTTGCCTTCTCAGGACATTATTCCCAATTCTTCTCAATCTTAGTGCCTTCCCTCACTGACCAGCTCCAGTTATCCCGTGTGTATCTTATTTGTACGTAGTTGTTTTCATGTCGTCTTCCCCATTGAACTGTGAGCTCCTGCAGAGCAGGGCAGTTTTTTGGTCTTTCTTTGTATACCTAGCACCTAGCATAGTGGGCTCTTTGAATTGACTTGACCTGGGATAATTCACCTCACTGAGTCTCCATTTCCTTATCTACCAAATGAAGTAGTTAGACTTTTGTTGTTCTTCATCCGTGTCTGGCTCTTGGGGTTTTCTTGGCATGGATACTGGAGTGATTTGCTATTTCCTTCTCCAGCTTATTTTACAAACAAGGATACTGAGTTAAACAGGGTCAAGTGAGTTGCCCAAGGTCACATAGCTAGTAAGTGTAATTCAATTATATGGCCTCTAAAACCCCTCCCAGCTCTGACATTCCCTGTTCTAAGGCCCTTCCCAGTTTCCCAGTTCTGACACTCTCTTGTTCTAAAGCCCCTCCTAGCTCTAACATTCCCTGTTCTAAGGCCCCTCCCAGCTCAGATATTACCTGTTCTAAGGCCCCTTCCAGCTCAGATATTACCTGTTCTAAGGCCTGTCCCAGCTCTGATATTCCTTGTTCTAAAACCCCTCCCAGCCCTGACAATCTGTTCTTAGGATTCTTCTAGCCATAGAGTAAAAGTGCCTTTAAGCTTTGGCTTTCAGGCTTAGCGCATTCTTCATTAACCTGAGGGACCTAAATGTTAGCTGTCATCCTGGGAACCCTGATCGCTCATGGAATCATAATGCCAGGTTTGCAGTAGGAGAAGGCTGGCTACGTGTGGTGTTGTACTTACTGTGTGGAGTGGCCGGCAGTGACCCAGCCCTGTCACTTTAGTAATTTGTAATCTGATGGCACTAATGCAAATGATAACGCAGCCAAGTGAGACAGAAACATAAAAGCAGCATTTTAGTAAATCTGGGATCTCCTCATTGTGGGCCTCCCTCATTTGGGGCATCTCACAGGCCATCTCCATCTTCTCAGCCTAGGTCGATGTCCTCCACAGTCTCCTGCTGGAGGCGTCTTGATGCTTTTAGAGTACCGTTTGGGACCATTGAGCTTCCTGTCTATTATCCCTCACCCTCACTACATCACCCACCCACCTCCTTTTTTATTATGCATTTACTCAGCTCCGTCCCTTTCCTGCTTCTCATGGTGAGATCTTCATTAAAAATGTGAGGCAGCCTGGTGGTGTCCGCCATGGCCTTTCTATTGCCTCTTGGGTCTCCAGGCAGCTTTTGTTCCTCACAGAATTTGGTGCTTCTGCCTTTCAGAACAATGCAGCATCCTTAAGGGAACATACATGTTGAAAAGATGGGGCAACACATAGACATAACCATACAATGTACAGGTCGGGGATGGTTATGTCCTGGAACTCAAAGGTCAAGAGACATTCAGACCAGACACCGAGGAGAACATGCAGTCTCTTCTATCTAGAATGATTTGAGAAGTTTTGAAGTGGGCCTTGGAGAAGGTTCAAGGGGAGAAATAAAGTAAATCTGTGGGAGAGTTAACTGGCCCACCTGGACCACAGCCCCACTGAGTAGTTCCATCTGATGCTAGACACAGTACTGAGATGTCCAACATCTGTTGTGCTTGAGTTGGGGGATTCTTACCGAGGAAGAATAAACAGAGGCAAATAGACCACAGTCACTGGGACTGGGTGACTCATGTCCACCCCCCAGCCCTTTGTGACCCCCAACACGCACAAGGTCCTTTGACCCTTCACCCACAGAAAATGTTTTGTACCCATGATCTCTTTCATGGGCCTTCAGAGTCTTTATCAGGAACATGAATGGAATGGGATATCAGTTGGGTTCAGAGATTTTCCAGTTTCATTCTGGTTCAGTGATTCTGGGGAGCAAATAGGTTTGAGTCTTTTCTGTACTAGTTTAGTGGGTGGCTTCCCCTCTCCCCTTATGCCATCTCTGGACCATTATACTTCCTGCCTAGAAGGCCCTTCTTCCTCATTCTGGCCCTGTGGAATCCCTAGGTTCCCTCCAGACTCATCTCAAGTTCTATTTCCTGCTGGAAACCCATCCTGAGGCTTTATTGCCCTTACAGAAATTACTTTGTATATCGCATGCATTGACTTATCTTGTGTTTTCTTTGATAGAATTTAAGTTTCTTGAATAACACGTGACTAGGTTATTACTTTGTCAGAGTCTATACAAAGTAATTACTGGAGGACATCCAGAAAGGCCTTACGTAGGAGAATGGGGTGTTCAAGGAAGACTAGTACCTCTTGTGTGAGGGCTTGCCAAGCTGTTTTCAGGGTTGCTCATTTACCTTTGGGGCTCACCTTCATCCAACTCTCAACTATGGCTCCAGGAAGTTGTAGCATGCCTAACAGCTACATCTCAGTAAACCATCTCAGCAGATGGATTAAACCAGGTTGAGGGTAACCAATGGGCCTTCGACCCATTGCTGAGTTAGGGGAGTATCTACCCCCAGCATGTGAAAAGTTCCCTCAGCAGAATGGACAAATGAGAATAATTTGTTCCAGTGCCAAGGTCATCTGTATCCTGGGCCATCCTGACTTTTGTCTTGCCACTGGACTTCAGTGATTCTGGAAAAGAGAGTGAGGCTGACAACTTTGTGCCATTCTGCCTCACTTAAATCCAATTCACAAGCAAGTCAAGACACTCTTAGAAAAAGCAAGACGAAACAACCACAACAATGTAGGAAATGGCACCTGAGCTTGGAAGGGAGCTTGGGATTTCAAGGTATGGAAGTGAAAAGAGAGAGCATTGCAGGTATGAGGGACAGCTTATATACAGTTCCCCTACACACACACACACACACATATGCATTGGATGGATAACACAATAAAGACTAGCATTTTTTAGACCATGGGATCCCATCTCCTGTGTTCCCCATGAGAGCAAACACACTTTTGACAAGTAGGACTTTCTTGACCAGGATGTCACCATTTCAGTGACATCCCCAGACACCTTCCCAATTGAGCCAAGCCTCACGTGATGATTACTTGCACCGTTCAATGGAAGCAGCTGACCAGCCCTGCAGCCAAGGCTGTGACAGCCACTGAGGCAGACACAGACCAGATGAGGACAGGAGTTTGCTGAGCACCCCCACAAGGACCAGCGTTCTCCTTGGAAGTGTTCAAGCAGAGGCTGGTGACCGTCACCGCCGTCACTTGTCTGTATGTGCCATAGCAAGGATCCCTTTTGAACATGAATGGGACTCGATGGCTGCTGAGGTCAGTTCCACCTCAAAGCTTGACCCCACTCTGCCAGCCAATCCATCAACCCCATGGCAACTAAAGATAGTGAAGACCTAAAGGGAGGCAGAGGCAGAGTTTAGAATTCCTCCCAGCCCCAAAACCGTCTTTCCTTAGACCCCAACCAAAACTGAGGGTCAGCCTTTAACATGTTGTCCATGTGCGCAGGCACCCTTCATGTGTTTTTACACTCTGAACTTAACAAGCACCAAATAAAACAGGAATTTCCATGTATGTAAAAGAACAGAGAGAGGCTTGTACATGTTATTGCTGGTCTCTAGTGTATTAAGCTTACTTTTCTTTTTAAATAGATAATCAGTTCAACCTGTAGCTTTCAAAGCTGCTCCAGTTGTCTCTGCTTCTTTCTGACTTTCCTTCTGTTCTTTTTTTTTTAAAAGATGCCTCAATTACCTGGCTCTTTCTACTTCTCTCTGTATTTCTTCTTCTTCTCTCTCTCT
The DNA here is from genome assembly GCF_003287225.1 of Phascolarctos cinereus. Classification (NCBI taxonomy): domain Eukaryota; kingdom Metazoa; phylum Chordata; class Mammalia; order Diprotodontia; family Phascolarctidae; genus Phascolarctos; species Phascolarctos cinereus. The sequence continues at coordinate 702,316,552 of NW_027555847.1, read as the reverse complement.
GTCTGCCCCTTCTCCCTCTCTCTCTCTTGTTCTTCCTTCTCCCTCTCTCCCTCCCACTCCCTTCTTCTCTCTGTCTCTATCCCTTCTCTTTTTCCTTCTCTTCCTCTCTATTTTCTCTGTCCCTCTCTCTTTTTTACCCATCTCTTTTTCTCTCACTCTGTCACCTTCCCTCCCCACCCTTTTCTCCTTCCCTCCCTTTCTCTTCCTTCTGTCTCTGTCCCTTCTCTTTTTCCCTCTTTCTTCCTCTCTATTTTCTCTGTCCCTCCTTTTCTCTCTCTTTTTCTCTTTTTTACCCATCTCTTTTTCTCTCACTGTCACTTTCGCTCCCCACCCTTCCCTCCTTTTCTCTCTCCCCCCTTTCTCTTCCTCCTTCTGTCTCTGTCCCTTCTCTCTCCCTCTTTTTTTCTTTGTTCTCTCTCTATCCCTCTCTCCTTCTTTCTCTCTGTCTCTCCCCCTTCCCTCTGTCTCTGTCTTTCTCTCCCTCTCTGTCTCTCACTCCCTCCCCACCTGCTTCTCTCTGTCTCTTTCTTCTGTCTCTTCTTCCTGCCTGCCCCTCCCTGCCCCCTTATTCTCCCACCGCTCCACTGGAATAAAAAAGAAGACGCCCTTGGAACAAATGTACTGAGTCAGGCTCTTGGTCTGCATCTTGCGCCCCCTGTCCCTCCCCATTCTCACCAGGGGTGCTGTCGCTGGTCATTGCATTGCCTCTAGGTGTTGTGGTTACTGTGTCCCTGCTCTTCTGGTTCTCCCTCCTTCTCTCTGCATCAGTTCCTTCAGGTCTTCCCAGGTTTCTCTGCATCTCCCCTTTTGTCTTTCTGGCCATGCCATGATATGTTCAGCCATTCCCCAGTATTTGGGTCCCTTCTTTGCCAGTGCAGAAAGAGCTGCTATCAATAGTTGGTTTCATGGGAATCTTTCTCTCATATCGTTGGGATATCACATTAAGCCTTCAGGGGACATTTTTCTGGTTGGCCTCTTCCTTCTCCTCCCATCCCCTACTTCTTCTTTTATCTCTGAGAAGTAGCTATAATTCTTCATTATCATCCTTTTGTCCTCGGCTTCTTTTTTTTTACTTTTGCTCCAGAGTCTGCCTTAGTCCCAGATAACTAGTAATCAACTCCTGGAACACAGCAGTGTGCCTCCCAAGGAAGGGTTGGGAGTGAATGGGGTGAGTGGGGGGTGGTCATCACAGCTTCCTGACCAGGCATGTTAACAAGCATTCTCTGCTTGGACCTGAGCCCCTTCTCACCCAGGCCTACCTCGATCCCCCTCCCATTCATCCACATTAACCCTTTGACCACCATAACACTGATCTTTTTGTTTGGGGCTCAGGGCCAGATGACGAAGCTACAGAAAACACGCAAGAGAAAAAAGCAGCAGCCCTGGAAGAAAAAACAGATGCCCTTGGCGAGGAAGAGGATGATGAAGATGAAGACGACGAAAGTCTTCCGGGGTGTACTTTGTTCATCAAAAACCTCAATTTCTCCACAACAGAGAAGACACTGAAAGAAGTGAGTAATTTGTTGGCAAGGCGGGAGGAAGTGGGCTTGAGAATGTCTGTGATGGTCACTTGGCACTAAGTGGGGTCATGAGCTCCCCATCACAGGGAGGATTCAAGCAGCGGCTGACTGATCATCTGTCAGGGATGTTGTCCAAAGGATTCCTAGAAAGTTGGGCTAGAGATGAGCATCCCATATTCACCTTCCGTGAGTTCTCTGACCTCAGGCAAGGAGTTCACCCCTCTGGGCTTCAGACTGGATGGCCTCTAAGGGCCGCTCCATCCCTTGGCCTGTGACTGCGACATCCTGTGGCAGCCGGGCATTCTTCTTCTTGAACTTTCCTTCCATTGACCCTGGAAAGGCTTCCCCTTGTCTTATAGCCAGTCGCTTCCATCCAGTGGGGTCACCTGCTGCTTAGCCCACCCTCCTGTTTCTGGATCAACTTTGGGACTCGTGGGGCAGTTAGGTCCGAGTCAGGCACTGCCCCTGTGAAAGAGGCGACGTCCTTTCCAGGCCAAGGTTCTCTTTCTTTTCAAGCCTTCTTTGTGTGCCCTCTCTGGCCAGGGGGGCCTCAGATGAGGGATTCTGATTTGTCCCAATTCCACAAACACCAGTGATGTGCACTGCCAGTCCTTTGAGGAGCGCTCAGGTGGTAGAAATACAGTGAAAGACCCTGTGTCCAAGGACGCAGACCTGCCTATCCATTGCAATAGCAATTAAGCACTTTGCAGACCTGATAGTGATGCTGAATAGCTGTGACTGCTGCACCTGATAAAATATAAAACCCATGAATTGCACATACAAGGGCTGGGGCAGGGGACCAGGAAGGGCCTCCCCAGAAGGTAACTCTTGAGCCATGAAGGAAGCCGCCGTTACAGGAGGCGGAGATGAGGAGGGACAGCAGGGGCAAAGGCCCGGAGATGGGGGAGCTGTGACTCCATCTCTCCTCTCTGGGCCTGGGTACATGAGGAAGAGCCAGGACGTGACCTTGGCCAGACTGGAGAGCGCATGATGGAGCCGGGCCGTGAGCGGCTTTGGTGCCAAACAGGGGAGTTTCCATTTGTCGTTCAAAGTTAGGGAGTCCCTGAAGTCTGGAATAGAGTGATGACATGGCCAGACCTGCTCTTCAGGGAAATCCCTCGGCCAGTTGTGCGGAGGATTGAGCACGATCTGGTTGGAGAGAAGCCACGCGCTTGAGAAAGGACTGAGGAGCAAGTAGACGCTGGGCTGTGATGGCTGGGGGGGCTTACCCTGACAGAGAGACTTATTGGGCTTCAGAGAAGGGAGAGACACTGTAAGCAGAAATCAGAAGAGGGGGCCTCTGGGGCGAGTGTTGTCCACCCCCTCATTTCGAGCAGGAAATGATTCTCGGGGCCGTCAAAGCCAACCCTCTCATTTTAGAGGTGAGGAAACTGAGGCCCAGAACTAGAGAGTGCCTGACGTAGATTTTGAATCTTGGCAGTCCTGATTTGAATTCCAGTGCCCCAGTGTGCAGTGAGGGCTCCGCTGCTCGGGAGGGGTGGCTCAATGACCTTACAGTCAGGCCATCACAAGGGCATGGGAGCTGGGTGCCTCTCCTTGGGGCTCCTCAGAGTCCTTGCCAAGTGCACTGTAGGGATTTTGTGGAGGTAATGGCTGGAGTAGATGGCCCCTGGGCCATCTTCAAACTCTGGTCCTTGAAACTGAGGCCACCAGAGAAGGGAATGAGCTCAGCTCAAGCCGTGCCCTCGGAGGATGGGGAGAAGGGGAAGGCGTTCGGGTGAAGGCAGCAGGGTGGGCCATTGGAGGGGCCAAGGTCTCAGGTTCCTTCCCACAGCCACGCCTCAGGAAGCCTGGGAAACCTTGCAGCCAGGACACCTTGAGCGGCAAGGACTCGCCGTGTGGGAGAGCCTGAGGTCCTCCTGACACTGAAGGCCTTTCTGTCTTTATGCCACCTTGCAATCTGCTTATCAGCTCAGGCACCTTCCCTGCCAGGTGTGTATGGACATGTTAGTGTGTCCAGGTAACTTCCACCAAAGCTGTGATCCAGTGGTTTCTCACCTTTGTTTATGTCATGGGCCCCTTGAGAAGACTGGTGAAGAAGCCCTCCTTAGAGTAAGGTTTTTAAATGCATACAAAAAGATACACAGGATAACAAAGGAGACCGGTTACTATGATGAAATACGGAGTGAGTTGGGTGGTATGGAGGGCCTGGAGGACCTGAGTTCAAATCCAGCCCCAGATGCTAGCCTTGTGACCCTGGGCAAGTCACTTCACTGCCATCTACCTCAGTTTCCTCTTCTGTCAAATGGGAATAATAAAAGCATCTCCCTCCCAGGGTTTTTGTGAGAATAAAAAGAGTTAATATTGGTAAAGTGCTTTGTGTAACTTAAAGCATTATATAAATGCTACTATCATTATAAAAAAAAGAGCTAAGAATGGGTTAAGAATGGCTCATCTAGAAGGATCTCGGTAATCACAGGATTGTGGAAGTAGAGAGGCCAGGTCGTTGTTTTACAAGTGAGCAGACTGAGGCCCAGAGAGGTGCCGTGACTTAGAGGTCCCAGATTTAGAGCCAGAAAGGATGGGAGTGGGCCTCCAGTCTGGCCCCCCTTGCCATCCTCCTAGTTCACCTGCCCCTGAACCCTGCTGCTCCCCGATCCACCCAGCGGGCGCAGCGGATATATTTGAAAACGTATGTCTGTTGGTAGAACATGGAGATGGTGCCCAGCTTGGCAAGGACTTAGCCAGGCTCACGCAGATGACCGGCAGCCTCGAACCCCAGGCTTCGCAGGCCATCCGAACCACACTGCCCCTCCTCGTTGGGATTTGGTGCTGCAGAGACCCTCCTTCAAAGAGGGTAAAAGCTGCTTTTTGTTGCTCAGGAGTGTCCAACTCTTCGTGACCCCATGGGCCGCACTGGCTGCGGGGTGTTTTTGGCACAGACACTGGAGTGGTTTGCCATTTCCTTCTGCAGTGGATTAAGTCACACAGGTTAAGTGACTTGCCCAGGGTCACACAGCTAGTAAGTATCTGAGGCTGGATTTGAGCTCAGGTCTTGCTGATTCCAGGCCCAGTGCTCTTATCCTGTGAGCCATTTGGAGGTCTCTATTTAGAAAAAAAGGATAAAAAGCCCCTTTGCTCTGAGCTGTCTATCACATGGGGCTACCCTGGGAAAAGTGCTTAGTCTGCCTTCGTCCCACTTTCTTCATTCTCAAAGTAGGAAGAGGGCTCTCTGAGGGACAGTCTGAAGATTTTGAGGGTAGAGTTTCTTACACGAAATGGGTTTGGGGCTGGGGGACGTGCTCCTAATTCCCATCACAGTACCGGCTTCTCCTTCCCCACCTCCCTCCTCCTTGGTGGGATCCTATAACCCCACATACACCAATCAAGGGAGCATTTATTGAGCCAGGCACTGTGCTGGGCACTGGGGATATTGGGCAGCTTGGGGCTCCAAAGTGCACAGGTCCTTGGGCCTGGAGTCAGGGAGATCTGAGTTCAAATCCATCGCCAGACATTCACTAGTTAGGTGACCTTGGGCAAGATACTTAACCTCTGCTTGCCTCAGTTTTCTCATCTGTAAAACGGGAGTAATAACAGCACCTGACTTGTAGGGTTGTTGTGAGAAGACATGTGAAGTACTTTGTCGTCTTTAAAGCACTTTATAAAAACTTGTCTTCCTCCTCGTTGTTGTACAAAAGTGAGCTCTGATCCTTGCCATCCCCATTTACAGAGGAGATTTCCTCCTGCTCCTCATGAGCAGACTTCCTCCTCTCTGGACTTGGAGGTCCTCTGGGTCAGGCTGGGGAGGCACCCTGGGGCGCTGGAAAGAACACTCGGCTTGAAGTCCGAAGCCCCAGAGTCAGACCCCAGCTGTGTTGCTCATTGCGCTGGGGTGACCTTGGGCAAATCACTGAAACTCTCTGGCCTTAAGTTTCCTTCTCTGTAAAATGAAGGCATGGAACCAGGTCATCCTTATGTTCCCTTCTGGCTCAGCTGGTATCCTGAGGTTCCTCTCAGTTCTGCTATTCTGTGTTCTCAGAGCCCTCCTAACTCTGGCCATCTGTGCTTTAAAGTGTCCCGTTCCCCTCACCTTGACGTTGTATGTGCCAAGTCATTCCTCCCAGCTCCAACATTCCCTGTCCTGGGGCCCTCACAGCTTTGACATTCCTTGTTCTAAGACCCCTCTCAGCTGTACGTTCCCTGTTCTGAGGGCCCTTCCAGCTCTGACATTCCCTGTTCTAAGGTCCCTCCCAGCTCTAGCATTCCCTGTCCTCGGGCCCTTCCATCTCTGACATTCCCAGTTCTAAGACCCCTCTCAGCTGTACGTTCCTTGTTCTGAGGTCCCTCCCAGTTCTTACATTCTCTGGTCTCGGGTCCCTCCCAGCTCTAATATTCCCTGTTCTGAGGCCCCTTCCATTTCTGACATTCCCTGTTCTCAGACCCCTCCCAGCACTGACATTCCTTGTTCTAATGTCCCTCCCAGTTCTTACATTCTCTGGTGTCAGGTCTCCCCTTCTAGCTGTGCCGTCCCATGTTCTAAGGCCTTTCCCAACTTTGGCTTTGTGACATCTTGCCATGCTCACCTTTCCCTCTGTTGTGACCATTAATGATTCATGATCAATGAGGCACATAAGATTTGTCCTTAGTCCCTACCAAGACAGAGGATCATTTGCAGGGCAAACACTTTCAAAGGGGCCATTTTGGGTATGATTTAAGTTAAAACTCTCTCTTTTTTAGGTTTTCTCCAAAGTCGGAATGGTGAAGAGCTGTACTGTTTCCAAGAAAAAGAACAAAGCAGGTAAACTCTGAATTAGAAAACAGTTAATTGGGTTCCTGGGACAAGAGAGGATGAGCGTGGGGTGACGAGGATGGAGAGGCGGAGGGAGCAGAAAAGAGGAATGGCATCCCCCAAGGTTCTCTTGGCCTGTTTTAAAGGGTGTTTTCCTTAGCTGAAACCTTCAAGGCCCTGCTCCAGTAGCACCTTCCCAATGTCCTTTGCTCATTGTCGTGGCCAGTGGTCATGCCCCTAAGAACTCATCAGACTCGAGTGGACTCACACATTTGCGGGAGCGCTTTGTATCTCTCTCTGTCTCGCCCCATCATCTGATGATAATAGTACGTTGTAAGAATTGTATTGGTCACTTTTGTTTCTACGTTCCCTTCATTTTGAAGCTGCCACTTCTCCTTCCCCACCCAGCAAGCCAGGCCTTCTGAAAAACAATGAAAAGGAACAGAAAGGAAGCAGTTTGGTGAAACAAGCCAACACAGCACCAGAGCCTCACAGTCTGTGCAGGATTCCATGCCTCCAGTGCCCTGCCATTTTTAAGAGGGAGAGTCAGGCACCCCACCTTTGTAAAGGGTTCTTCTTTTGGGGGATTCTTTGGTTCTGCAATATAGGGGTGACTCCTCTTTGGTGTCCTTCCCCTGAGGCAACATTATGAAATCAATTATCATTGTCTGTTGTTCTGTAATTAATAGTCATCTGGGCCTCTGGTTCTCAGAACTTTTCTTATCCAGTGCCTCTGACGAGTGAGAAGCATCTATTAAGCACCAGCTGTCTATACCATGATGTACAGTTAGGCTGTGGTGGGAGGAACAGCGTTTCCAGTCATTCACTCTAATTTAAGAAGCTGCTGGCTCTGTGCTGGGGAGACAGAACATTTTCAGCAGGCCCTGTCCTCCTGGAGTTTCCATCTGACTTGAGCAGGATGTGATCTGTTCACAGAGAAGCAAATAGACAAATACACGTAAAGCGGTGAACAAGGAAATGGAGGAGGCAGAGAGGTGCCCAGAGCATCAGGAAAGAAGTACGTCTTCTGCAGGGAGCGGCAAATCAGTCTTCCTAGCAGGGATCTAGAACATGTGAGGGGGGAGCAATGTGCAGCAGGACTGCGAAGCCAGGCCATCAGTCAATGAGCATTTATTAAGCACCTCTTATTTTCCAAGCATCATAGAGAGGCATTTACTGTTTTATCAAAGTTAGACACAGGCCTGTCCTCGTGGAGCTCAGAGCCTACTAGGGAGAAGACAGACCCTCAGATAACATCAACGTGTTCTGCTCTGTTCAGCCTTTAAAGCTCTTCCCAGCCCAGCCCCTTCCTCTTTTTCCAGGCTGCACACACAACCCCTTCATAAACCCTGGGGTCTGGCCAGGCTGCCGACGTGCTGTTCCTCACACAAGAAGCTCCCCCTTCTCTCTTCTCTTTGTCCTGGCTGTCCCCCATGCCCAGTAGCCTCTCCTTCTTCTCTTCTGCCCCTCAGAATCCCTGGCTTCCTTCTGTGGGGGGCCTCTCCTTATCCCTCTGGCTGCAGGTAGTGCCTTCCCCTCCACAGTGTGCCCTTCTGTCTGCTCCGGGTGCATCTTATCAGTACCTTATGGCAGGCTACATCACCTGGTGGAGAGAGCGCTGGGCCACGAGTCAGGAAAACCTGAGTTCACATCTGGCCTCGGACACTTAATAGCAGCTGGCTCACCTCCGCCTGCCTCAGTTTGCTCATCTGTAAAATGAAGATCGTACTAGCACCTACCTCCAAGGTTGTTGAGAGGATGAAATGGGAGGATATTTGTGAGACAATTTGCAAACTTTGCAGGGCCAGTATCAGTGCTGGTCCTTGCCAGTACCTGTTTACGTGCATATTGTCTCTCTTTAGAACATGAGCTCCTTGAGGGCAGCGTCTGTTTTCCTTTTTTTTTGTATCCCCCCAGCACCCAGGGCTGTGCCTGGTACACAGTAGGTGCTTAATAAATGCTTGTTGGTTGATTGGCTCATTCTGACACTGAGAGCCTTAAATGCAATAATCCTATTCCTTTGTCTCACACGATTGGGTTTCACTGGCGTCTTATTCCTTTACTGGACTCCAAGCACCCTGAGGGCAGGTATCCAGTCTAGGGGCTGAGCCAGATGACTCCCAACAAAGGTGTTGTAGAGCACCATTTATGTCTTCTGCTCATGGTGTCTGCCTCTTGTTAGCACAGAATGGCCACCCAAGTCTTAAATCTCTCTCTCTCTCTTTCAGGTGTTTTACTGTCCATGGGGTTTGGCTTTGTGGAATACAGGAAGCCAGAGCAGGCCCAGAAAGCCCTCAAACAGCTCCAGGTAAAGGGCCGCCTGGCCTCGTGTCCTGGGTGGTAGATGACAGCATCCGGTGGTGCCCTGTAGTTTGGGAGGACACATGAACTCTTGACATGGGGTGGGGATCCCCAAGAACAGACAAGCCTGTGATTACAGCCCATCCCCCAGTGCCAGGGACAGTCCTCGCTCCCATCCTTCCCTGCCTACCGCCTGTCTGTCTTCTCACTGCATGGCGGAGAGAGCCCTTGACTTGGAGGCAGGAGGCCTAGGCTCCAATCCCTGCTCAGGTACCTCCTGCCCTTGGGGCTTTCTCATAGACTAGATGTGGGATTAAGTTGGCCCAGCATCCTGTCCTCTGCCACGTGGAGAGCTGTCTTGGGCAAGTTTGTCGCACTCTCTGGAACATGGTTTCCTCCTCCATGACCCAAGGGCCTTGAACATGGAACGATGGAAGCAGCTTGGGTTGGGAGCTGGAAGAGCTGGGTTCGAATCATTGTAACAGCAAACATTTCTACAGCATTTTAAGACTGGCAAAGTACTTTACATGTAATGCCTGATTTGGTCCTCACAGTGTCCCTGGAAGGTCAGTGCTCTTCTTACCCCCATTTTACAGTTGTAGATAGAGTGTCCCCCTGCTTGTGTCTCAGGTGGGACTTGAACTCTCTGACTCTCAGCTATGGCACTTTATCCAGTACCAGCTCTGCTTCTTGCAGTGTATGTGACCTGGGACACATTGCTTCCTCTCTCTGAGTCAGTCTGTAAAACGACTGTCTTCCGGGAGGTTCCTTCTTAATCCTTTCTGAATTCAGATCAGCAAGGGGGGCAAGCAGGTGCTTTACCATAAATAGCCTCCCCTTAATACTCCTCCATCTCCCGTTTCTTCCCCTGCCTCTTCCCACTCTCACGCCAGGAGCTGCACAGCCAGGTGAGTGGCGGAGGCAGGAGGGAGGGAGGTTTTCATTTGCTATACCTCCTCAGTGAGCCTGAGGGCAGGGACCCTCGGGACCAGCTCTCAAATCCAGCCCTTTGGGAGAAAAAACAGACGTTGTTCATTGAATCCTCAACTCTCTCCCTCGGCTTGGGTAGGGAGCACTCCCTCGCTTTCTCTCCCCACTCAGACTCTCCCCTTAGTCAGCTCGGGCTGTCCTCTAGTAGAGAACCAGGCTTGAGCTGAGTGTTTCTAAGTGTTTCTGTGAACAGTGAGTCACTGGGTCTTCTTTCTCAGGGCTGCATGGTGGACGACCACAAGCTAGAAGTGAAGATTTCCGAGAGGGCCATCAAGTGAGTCTCTTGCTTTCTGCCTTCCTTCCCCCGTGAAACGGGGGGGGTCTTCTTGGTTGCCCCCCAGAGCGGCCTTCTGCCCCCTCTAATATCCTCAAAGCTCAAACCTCCCAACTGGGCACATCGGCCCTTTAGAATGAAGGTGGCATTGAGTGTGTATGTCCCGAACATACGTTTCCATGATAAACTCGAGCCGTTCTGGTCCATTGCACAAATGCCTAATACACATTTATTATAATAATGGGAAACATTCTAGGGGAAATGCTCTCTAATTGCGTTGGTCTGGGCAGTGAAAATAAACAGAGGAGTGGCTGGGGGGGACAGCGCAAGAAGGAGCAATCCGTCACTGAGCTCTCACCTCAGGGAAGGTTTTCTTAGTGGGACCTGACAGTGAATGGGATGTGGGGACAATTACAGTCATGGGATCATAAGCCCAGAGGTCGAAGGGCCATCAGATGTCATCTAGGCCAAGTGCCTTCCTTTGACAGGCCAGGATACAAATATCTCATTTGATTCACACAACAGCCCTGCTAGGGAGGTGCCCTTGTTGTCCCCATTTTACAGTTGGGGAAACCGAGGCAGGCAGAGGCGAAGTGATTTGCACAGGGTTACACAGCCAGCTGGATTTGAATTCAGGTCTTCTTCCTGACTCCAGGCCAGGTGCTCTGTCCACTGAGTGGAATCCATCGTGGCGTGAAGACTGAAGGGGTGGACCTGGAGTAAATAGGTCTAACAGTGTCCTGCCACAGATCTTTAGTAAATGTGTGACTATTGGCCAGTGATTCTGTGCTTCTTCCTCCTTAAAATATGTATACTAGACAGCGTGGTGTAGGGGACAGAGAGCTGGCCTCTGGTTAAGGAGACCTGGAATCCAGTCCTGCCTGACACATCTGGGCAAATCACTTCACCCTTCGGTGCTCTGGGCAGAAATGTCTAAGGTGGCAAGTTGTAGGGAATGTGCCAACTGGCATTGGGAGAAGAGCTTTCCTCATCTGGGAGGCCCTATACCAGTGAAATCCCAGTTCTGGACTCCCCCCCCACCAAAGATAATCCCTCCTTGTAAAGCCCTTTGTAGCCCTTAAAAGGGCTCCACAGCCTCCTTCCAGGGGGCATCTGCCTGTCTGATGGACCCCAGCACTGAAAGCTGGCAGAAGTGTCCTGGGTCTTACTGGATTCCTAGAGGGAGGGCAGGAATCCTATGAGAATGTGTGCTCACTGGTGAGAGCTCAGGGGAACCTTTAGGCTGGAAGAAGACATCAGATAAGGACTTTATCAGAGAGCATTCCTGTGAAGAAAATGACTTCGGGATTTGGTGCAAATTTGTCCCTCTGCATGAGGAAGTTGGAGGTCTCAGCTGAGCCCTGCCTCTGCCACATGGCCTTCTCTGTCTGTCTGAAAATCAAGTGAGAAAAGGGATCTGGGTTAGAAGCCCAGGTTGCCTTCATGAACTCCTCAGTGTTTCTCAAGCCTTCGTGCTGATTAGAACTCATGTCTCCAAATAATTACGGGTGTCATCCAGACATCTGTGATGGGAAGACGGACACAGCGTCCTATCTCACCTGTGTAGATCCTGTTTGCCGTATGGCAAGAGGAGGGCTGGTGGACTTGCCCCTGCCTCTTGTTCCAGCCCCAGCAGTCAACAGGCAAATGAGACAGTCATCTTAACTGAACTGTCCCATTGTTGGGCACTGCCCACCTGGCTCCGGTTCCTGTGGGAGGCTGCTCCAGAGAGGTTTGGGGGTGGGGAAGGAAGTCCAAGCCCTTGTTCTGGGTGACTGAGTGGATTCCTCTTCTGCTTGGTTCACCAGGCCAGCTGTGACGTCAGCTCGGCAGAAGCAGACGGCCCGCAAGCAGAGGACATCTAAGATCTTAGTCCGGAACATCCCATTCCAGGCCAACGTGCGGGAAATCCGAGAGCTGTTCAGGTAGGGAGAAGAGCACGGCCACTCTCATCCAGCTCGTCCGAGGGGCGAGTTGGGCTGAATCATGCAACTCCCCAGTGCCATCTCCGAGTTGTGGTCCACAATTTTGGGCAGAAGGTGGCCAGTGAAACCCCAGGGTTCTAATTGGTTCTTCCCCTGCTTGGAATCCCATGAAGGTCTTTGTTAGGAATGAGCCTTCATTGGGGGTTCTCTTTGGACAGACTGGTTGGTTGGTCTCTCTGTGTAGGAGTAAAGTGCTTGTAGATTTGAGTGATCAGGCCATGGCCTCTGAGCCCTGTGATGCAGGAGGCTCTCCTTCCTTGTCTCCAGAAGGCCCCTGATCCAGTGTATGCTTCCTGGGAGGGGTCCAGCCTTCTAGAACTCATGTAGTAACACCGACTCATTTATTGGTTAATGGCCACTTATAAGGCCAGGAGGGATGGGGAAATGTGCCAGATTCACTTTTATGAGGAGAAGGGGAGGGTCCAGAGTAAGGGGCAGAGGGGATGCTGCTTGAGGTGGAGTTAGATGGCAGGGATGGGGTGGATTCCACCATGGTCTGCTGAGCAACAGCTGAAAAGTAGTGATGGTGATAGTGACGACAGTGACGTTAGCGATGATGGTGGTGGTGGTGACGGTGACAACTAGCATTTATCTGGTGACTTTGAAGTTTGCAGAGGACTTTGCATGTATCATCTCATTTGATTTGAAATTCAGCATATGTGAATCAACCACACCTATTTAATCCAGAGTTGGCTGAGATCCCCAAAGATCCAGACCGTGAAGACAAATGAAGGCTGTATCTGTGTTGGCTTCTCAGGTCCTGGCAGATAGCAGAGTCTCTCAGTGGACCAGCATGTATTGAGCACCTAAGTGCTGTGGAGTTGTGACTTCTGGCAGAGGGCTTTCAAGGCTGGGGCGCCCCTTATGGCACCCCCACAATGTACCAAGCACACTGCCCTGGTGGAGTTGATAGAAACCCAGGGGAAGCGAGTCCTCCCAAGACAGGGCTTAGAGCTGGATGTGATCTTCGAAGTCACTTAGACCTCTGGCAGAAGCCCCAAGAAGGGGTAGGAAGTGACTTGTTTAAAATCACTGCTTTTGTGAACTTGGACAAGTGCCTTAGTAAGCATTTATTGAATTCCTACTGTGCACCAGGCACTGGGCTAAGCACTGAGGATACAAAAGACAGTCCCTGCCCTCACGAAGCTCACAATCTAACTTCTGATCGTTTCATTTGAGCAAGCATTTATTAAGCACCTACAGTATGCCGGCAGCATAGTCAGGAGGACCTGGGTTCAAGTCTAGTCTCTGACACGTTCTTGCTGTGGCCAAGGCAGGTCTCCTAACATGCCCTGTGCCTCTCAAAGGCCATAATTTGTAGAACACTTAGAGATCTGCCTTCCTAGAGCGAACTTCCTCTCTCAGGGTTCTCTACACCAGTGAATTCAAAGGTCTAGACTGAAGAACTGTGCTCAGCCATGGGGGATCCAAGGGGAAGAAATGATCCCAGGCCTGCCCCAAGGAGCTTGTCTTCCATTAGACCTCTGTGGACTTCTCTTTTCCCTCGGCACAGTGAGGGGCTTGGCCTGAGTCACTAAGTGCTCCAGGATGAGGACCCAGGCTTCCTGATCCCAGCCTTGGCTTCTGTGCACTCACGGGGCTGACCCAAGTACCCGCAGAGAGGACCACATCCATGCCATGGTAGTCAGCCACCACAGTGGGTGTTTACCAAGTAGCCTTTGGGTGCGAACGCCCCGGGACGGGGGTGTCTAGGCGACATGCTAGCTTAGAGAAGATGTGGTTCCTGTCCTCCCAGAACTTCCAGTCCAAGGTGAGAAATCTGATGTTTGTTACTTCAGATAAGTCAAGGAAGACCCAGATGATAGCCCGTCTCTACCTTGATAGTTATCTTGACATAGATTTTCTTACCTGAACCTCACAATCATTCTTCCAGATAAATGCTGTATCTGCATTTTGTAGAGCAGTGAAACAACAAACGTTTATTAGGTGCCGACCGTAAATCAGACGTTGTGCCAGGCACTTGGGGTGCGGATAAAGAAGCTCAGGAACTGATTTGCCCATGGTCACACATCAGCTAGATGGTGCAGCGGATAGAGTGGAGTTAGGAAGACTTGAGTTCAAATCTGCCCTCAGATACTAGCTGTGTGACCCTGGGCAAGTCATTTTAACTTCAGTTTGCCTATCTTTCCTCATCTATAAAGTGGGGATGATAATGGTACGGACCTCCAAGAACTTTGTGAGGATAAAATGAGATTAAGATTTGCTCTTTGCAAACCTTAAAGAGAAATATAAATGCTAGCTCTTCTTATCTGCGGGAGCATTGGAATCCAGGTCTCCATTACTCTGGAGTGTGGCAGGTATATCTTAGATTTCCAAGACTCAGAGAGACTATGCTACTTCCTCACGGTCACACAGCGAGTGAATGTCGAGGCGGGATTCTGAAGCTGGATCTTCCGGAATCCTAGTCCAGCCCCTCTCTCTGCTGCATCTCCAAGGGTTAGTTACATCCAGGCATGTCAGTCCCAGGGCATACTGGCTTGTTTCCAGGTGACTCCATCATGACCTTTTGAAAGGATGTCCACTTATGAGCCTCCTGGTCAGAACGGGTGTGCAGAGATCAGCGCGTGTTACTCAGGAAATACTACCCCACCCCAAGGACAGTTTCGCTTAGTTACTAGTAGATTTCAGTGGAAAGTTAAGCAGAAACAAAAGACAGTGATGCAGAGGACCAGAGCTCTGTGTGATCCTGCTCCATGGGTTTATTTGGAGGAGAGGAGGTGCTGGTGCTCGTGCAGAGCGTCATTACACACTGTCGCACCCCGCACATTCCCTCCCATTGTGGCGGGGTTTTTTCTAGGTCATCTTCCCTCTGCCCCTGGAAACCGAAAGCCCTCCTCCCGCCTCTCCTCCTGCCTACTACCTTTTATTGTTCTCCCCGTTATTACAACTTGAAGGCAATTCCCAGCACAGAACAGCAGGGGACACTCTTAACCTTCTCTGGGAAGGAGACTTTGCTGTAGATGAACTGGCAGTCTGTGTGTTTCAGACAGTGCCACTGGTCGTTTGGCCTGGGGAGATCTCTGGGTTTTAGGGGAGCCTTCCTTGTTCCCCATTCTGCTGTAGTTTTGAGGATAGTTTTGGTATATACTTACTTAGGACGTCTGATTTTCCTACAGTTTGGAAATTTGTAGGATTTCTAAGAGACTTCCTAGTGTGATAGTCACAGCGACAACCAAGATGTTAATTACTCACCAGCATCTTGCTCCCCTTCAGAAACCAACAAATGACAGAGCCCCCCTTTGCAAATAAAAGCTCCCCAATCTTCTTGAGAATTTAGCCAACAAACCGTTGGGCCCACATGTCCTCGCAGACAATATTGGCTCTCTATCACCCGGATAGACATATTGACACGTAAAATTTTAAAATAGCATTTTTAACAGATATTGTCATGCTAAACACTCCTTACATGCCATTTATGTGGCATGAAAAATTCTTAGAATGTAAAGACCTAGCAGAAGAAATCAAAGCCAAATGGGACAGGAAGAATGCTATGCGTCATCCCCATCCTCTCTGTTCCTGCCTGCAGAGGATGGGCCTACATCCCAACACTTTAATTCAATCACAAAAGGCAGGCATTTAATTTTCCTGTAGGATAGTCCTCCAAATGTTAAACCTTTTTTAAAAGTGGAATAGCAACCAGCCCCGGGATTGTTTATATCTAAATTCTATCAAATATAAGATACGGATGTGCTGGTTCCTGGGAGAGGCACTGTGGTGTAGTGGTTAGAGCGCTGAACTGGAAGCTTCTCAGCTTCCTCGTCTGTAGCATGAGGAAATTGGTCCAGATGATCTCTCTTCCCCATCAAAGTCTAGATGCCTCTTCTAGTTCTGGATCTTTGATCTAATCCTACCTGTGTCCATGGACAGATCTTTTCATCTCTCTGTGCCTCAGTTCTCCCACCTATAAAACTAGAGGATTGCATTCATTGGCCTGCTCGAGTTCTGTGATGCTGTCAGAAAGATTCTCATAATGATAACAAAAGCAGCAGATAGCACTTGGATAAGATTCCTGACGTGCTTTCTGTCTTCTCTCATGTCACAGCAGCTCTGTGACGTGGGAGCTGGTAGCATCCACATTTTACCAAAATAGAAACTGAGACTGAGAGAAGCTGGAAATGGTAAGAGATGGTTGTCCAGGCCAACTCAGGGGAAAGCAGTGAGGTCGGTGAAGGCCTTCAATTCATGCCATCTGAGGATATGTCCAAGGACTTGGACTGAGGAGGACTTGGGGAGCGTGAAAGCTGTCTTCAGATATTTGAAAAGCTCTCCTTTGGGACGGGTCAGGTTTGTTTAGGGGGCCCCAGAGGGCAGAACCCATATTTGACCATTGGGTGAAAGTTTCTAGAGGCAGAAACCTTGCTAATGTTGGCAGTGTTGGGAAGTGGTGGGCCCCCCTCGCTGGAGGCCTCCAGCTGTGGCTAGATGAACCCTTTGTCATGTTATGGAGAGATTTCCTCTTTCTGGGAAGGGTTAGACTTAGTGACTCCAGAGGGCCTTTCCACCTGGAGTTCTGGGATTCTGTGACTTGCCCAGTGTCACAGAAACAGGATTTGAATCCGGGTTCTCCCAACTTCAGTCTGACACTTGTTTTTTTTTCAGTAGGTGGCATTTCCTTCTAAACATCTTGTCCATGTATAGATGAGGATGGAGAAGACAACATAGTATACTTAAAAGGGATGCTGGTCTTCTAGTCAGATGTTCCGGCTCTGCTATTTAATAGCTGTGTGTCAGTGAGACTCAGTTTCCTCATCTGTAAAATAAGATTGCTAATAAATGTGCTAGGGTAACTAGGTGGCATAGTGGATATAGTAGCAGTTCAAATCCAGCCCCAGACAGATACTAGCTGTGTGACCCTGGGCAAGTCACTTAACCTTGTTTGCCTCAGTTCCTCATCTGTAAAGTAAACTGGAGAAGGAAATGGCAAACTACTCCAGTATCTCTGCCAAGAAAACCCCCAAATGGGGTCACAAAGACTTGGACACAACTGAAAAACAACTGAACAACAACAACAAAAAAAACCATGCAGTTGCCTTCACAGTTTCATTATAAGGAAAATACTTCACAAATGTGGAGTGTTATTATGTGGCACTATCGGAGGGAAAGGAGTAACTTTTGGGTAGACCATGTGCTCCACTGGTATTCTTGCAGCGACCAAAATAAATAGAGAAAGACTCCCCCCTCCCCCAACTTTGGGTGGTGGACCTCCTGTGACAGCCTAATGGAAGACATGGACAAAAATCTGTTCATAAAAACGCATTAAGCACCTGCTGTTTGCAGCACTGTGCTCAGTGCTGAGTATACACTTAAAACCAAAGACAGTCCCTGCCCTCAAGGAGCTTACAATCCAATCTAAAGTCGAACAAGTACTGTTTAAACAAAACTTTTTCCCCTTTTCTTTTCTTACCAAGCCTGGCACTTAGTAGGTACTTAGTAAATGCTTGTTGACTTGACAAAGATAAGCAGGCTTGGGTGGTTTCATTTTGTGTCATTGGTGAAAATAGCCCATCCCTATAAAATCACAGATCCACAGGTGTCCTGACCCCCATCCTAAACCCATCGGCTTCGTGCTGGTTTTCCAGTAGGGGGGAACGGGTGCTGAGCCATCTACACTCTTACCCAAACCCCCTTCAGACTGATGGTGTGCATCCAGGAAGCAGATTGCGGAAGTCCGGAATGGAGTCTGTGCAGAAGGGGTTCTCTCTTCAGGTTCATAGGCTCCCTGGGCCTCATTGTTCCTGTTCTCTAACCATCAGAGTGAACCAGTCTTGCCAGTGTTCGGACAGGTGTTACAAGGCCTCAGGGACCAGGATCAAAGTGGCATACCTTTCTCAGGTGTGCTCTGCATTAGCTCTCTAGACAGTTCTTTCCCTGTTCATTTTTCTGAGCTTTCTGCCTATCCATCATCTCTCCAAAAAAAAAAGGAGCCCATGTATAGACTTTGACTTCTGAGCACATTTTAGAGATTATGGAAAATCCTTTGGTTAAGTGTCATGTTGTCCATTTAAACCAACTTTGAATGGTGATGATAATAATAGTGATAGTGATAATAATAGCTGGCATTTGTGTGGTGCTTTAAGTTTTGCAGACGGCTTTATAGATACATCATTTGATCCTCACAACAACTTTTGGAGGTAGGTACTATTATTATCCCCATTTTACAGATGAGAGAACCAAGGCAGAAAGAAGTGTCTGAGGCTAGATTTGAACTCGGGTCTTTTTTACTCTAGGCCCATTGCTCTATTGCACATCCTAGTGGCCTCATATGTGAAAAGCACTTTGCCAATGTTCATAAACTTCATAAATGTTCACTTATGTTATTAGCTTTAAGGGAAGAGATATCAGAGTGAGCGCGTGCATGTGTCTGTGTGTGTGTGTGTGTGTGTGTGTGTGTGTGTGCATGTGTGTGTGTGTGTGTGTGTGTGTGTGTGTGTGTGTGTGTGTGTATGTAGAGATAAAGAGTGCAAACTTCTCATTTCACCATCTTTGGGTAAACAGAAACAGCCCTTAGCAAAGCCAGTAGGTGTCTAAGATCTTAAATGGACCAGAAAGGAAACAAAGTCTTATCCATTTTGGTCATATGTTCTGGGATGGTTTCTTTCCTGATCCCTTGATTGTGCTAGAGAATCAGAGACTCAGGGGTCGGCAGACCACACAGCCCAAGAGCCAAGTGTGGCCTGCCTTGCCCACGGGCAGTGGCCCACCATGACCCACTGGCCGTAGTTTGCTGACCCCTGGACTAAATGAAAGCCACTGGCAATCATCTGTGGTCTGGTCCAGGCAGCAGAGGTGATCTCATGCCATTCCCATCCCTGGAAGGTTCCCATGACTTCCAAGTCATTATGCGACATCAGAGTAGGCCTTTATCAAGGGACTTCAAGTAGACGTTAAGCTCTTTGTGGTCAGGACCCTTTTCCTTTATGTCTTTATATTCCTTGCCCCTGGCTCAGGGCTTTTGTACTTAAGATATGCTTGTTGGATTGAACTGAATTCTTCTTAGCATAGCTGAATTCAAATCTTGGCCCTGACATTTATTGGTCCTGACCTTGAAGGTTTTTTCCTGCCCCAATGAAAGGCTTCACACTGTGGAAAAGAAGTGTCTGCTCCTAGCTCTCGATTTCCATGAATTTTTTCCAGCAGCTTTTACCTAATGTGCATACAAGCCACAGAAAATGAGACTTAGCGACTTTCTTTCTTTTATCAAAAATTAATATATTTTTTCAAATTAAATTTATTTATTTTTACTATTCATTGTTTTTTAATTTTAAGTTCCACTTTCTCTCCCTCCCACCTGCCTCTCCCCCACCCCTCGAGAAAGCAAGCAGAATGGTGCCCATCACTCAGGTGAAGTCAGCTTAGCTGCTTTCTAACCCATTTTCTTCCCATTTCTTACAGTCCCAGCCAATCCAGTTCATTAAGCCTCCTTATATAAGGCACCAAGGACAGAGAAAACAAAAAGGGGTCTCTTCCCTCCAAAAGTTTCGATTTTACTGAGGTCAGGGTGCAGCCTGCCAACCAAGATGTATCAGAATTTGAACAAGAAGATACTAGGGAACTAGGAGGTTGGGAAGGGCTTCCTGTAGGAGGTGGCCCAGGAGCTGAGCTGCAAAGGAAGCAGTATTCTAAAGAGTGGCAGTGAGGAAGAGAGTGCATCCCATGCCTGGGAGTTAGCCTGATAAATGTGTGTAGATGGGGATGGAGTCCTGAAAGCCCCTTATCTCTGCCCTCTCTTGATTATTTCCACTTTATCTTGTGTGTAGCTTGTTTCTTCACAGATATTTACATGTTGTCTCCCCTATTAGACTGTGAGCTCCCCAAGGGCAGGGACTGGCTTTTGCCTTTTTTTGGTATTCCCACTGCTTAGCCCAGTGCCTGGCACATAGTAGGTGCTTAATAAATGTTTATTGACTGACTGAGCAGCAAGCTGGCCAGTCTGGCTGGCACGCATGGAGGAGAGTAATTAGTCAAGCGTTGACTAGACTTGGCCTTCTGGTGTTTGATATAAACACACAATGCTGCTGTTGTTTTACTGGGTAAAGAAGAGAGTGAGAGACTCAGGTCAGTTCCTGTACTTTCATTTTGAGTACTGTATAGAACATGGAGAGTGTCCTCTGGGGATATCTTGTGGGTAGGTGTTCAGGGCTGAAGTTCAACTCTTTTTCCAAATAGTAAACAACTTTCCATCTGTTATGCCTAGGAAAGGTGAACACCACTGGTTGGTCAGTTCGTTGGACACCTTTGATGACTGAATGGGCTCCATTGATGGGTCCTAGATTGATCCTTGCATTGGGGAATTTGGGATTATCTGGCCATGTTCTACTGGGCATCTTTTGCTCTCCCTTAAAGGCGAGCACCATGGCTTTGCTATGGGAAGAAGCTTAAATCAAATTATATCCTTCCCTTCTTGGAAGGATTTTCAATGTCTGTGTGTAACGACTTCATTTATCTCCCTCTGCCAGAAGGGGGGCTGCATTTGGCTAAGGCGATCCCTGCCTGTGTGTCTCTATTCTCACATTTTGTATGGTTTTTTCCCTTGACCCAACACCTAATGGAAAGCCCAGAGACGTGGGTTCTTTCTTGCCCACTGACTGACTTTGTGATTTTAACCAATTTCTTTAACTTCTCTGGGCCTGTATCTCCAGGATAACGGCCCTCTGAGGTTCCTTCCAGCTCGGAGTCTTGATCCTCTGATAATATACGTGATAGTGCATCAACAGAATGAAAAGCCTTGTTCCAACGTGTGTGTGTGTGTGTGTGTGTGTGTGTGTGTGTGTATAAAAGTGTGTGCATATATAGATTTGTATATGTAGATATATATTTACCAAAGGAACTGGTGTCTGTATACGTATGTGTATGTGTATGTAGATAAATTAGATAGATCCTCCCTGTCACTATTCTTGTTACGATGGCCCACTTCCCATTTCGGGCCTCACAGAATGAGTAATATCTTGGCACCTTTCTTCTTTTTTCTGGGAGCATTGGACTGGTCCTCAGCCTTCCTGTTCCCATGACTGTCACCATCGTTCCCGGATGGGTGAATCCTTAGTATTCTCCAGGGTCTTAGGTGACCCTCCAACCACCATTCATGTCATTTGTCTTCTTCCCCTCAAAACAAACAAACAGACAACCTGTTCTGACTCAGATGGCCCCAGATCATTCCACATTCATGCTGTTACCTTCAGGATTGGGGATTGCTTTTCAGACTGTGAAACTCACAAAATAGAGGCATCCACTGTTTTGGGGTTTGTTTCTAGGTAAAGAGAAACCAATGTAAATTTGTTTTGTTCTCTGTGGTTAACCTGTAGCCCCTCAGCCTCCCGTAGACTTCCTGGTGTGTGGGTGCCTCCCCCCCAACTAGAAAAAGGTCCATGATGATCAGTGAAGTGGGGAGAAGCAGACGGTGTTTTAGAATGTCTCTGTGACAGATAATTACATGTTTTTCTTCTTTTCATGGCATGGTTGTTTCAGATTTTTCTTCCTTATAGGTGTGAACCACCTGCTAGGGGTGTGAATGACAGAGTTCACAACAGGTGGCTGAAAGCCTTAATTAAGAGGCTTACATTCTGCTTCTAGTAGTCTCACCTGTACTCTCCCTGCCCTCTCTCTTCTTCCCTTTCCTTCCTTCCTGTCCTCCCTTTCTGTCCTTCTCTTGCCTACCTTTTCTCCCCTCTTCCCTATCCTTTTCCCTCTATCCCTCCCTCTTTTCTATTTTCCCTCTTCCCCTTTTATCCCCTTCCCCTTTTCATCCTTCCCTTTTCATTCCTTCCTTTTCTCTTTTTTCCCTTTTCTCTCTTCCCTTTCTCTCTTTTGTCTCTTCCATTCTCTTCTCCTTTCCTTCACTCCTTCCCTCTCTTTACTCCTCATATGAGTTCCCTTTCTTCCTCCTCTTCTTTCCCTCCTCCTTCCTTCCTTTCTCCCTTCCATCATTTTTCCTGTCTATCCCTTCCGTCCTCACTTCCATTCCTCCCTTCACTCTTTGCCTCCTTCCTTTCCTTTTTCCTCTTCTCCCTACCTTTCCCTCTTCCCTTTCTTCCTTCCTTTTGTTTTGGCTCTCCCCTTTCCTTCCTTGTCTCCTTCCTTTTCTTTTTCCCTTTCTCCCTAAACCATCTCCTCTGCTCTTTGTTTTCTGTAGTAGTGACCTAGGGCCAAGTTCCCTCTCCTTCCAGGTCCGCAGCTTGTCCTCCACCTAGGGATTATCTTCGACCGTACAGTAGTTTTTCCAGCAGCCTCTTAAACCTTTGGTCTGTCTTGTTCGAGGGACTTGGAAGGTCAGTGCATCCTGCGGATCTGTATTTGGTGCTTAGATAAGTGGGCCAGGTTGTCTTCTGAAGAGCTGTTCCTTGGGCCAGCTGTGCCTGGCACTGTCATGCCGTGGTGGAGATAGAACCGGAGCAGTCGATGCTTGTCTGTGCAGCCCTCTGAGGATGGATCATGTTTGTGTGCTTGTGCATCGTGGGAACCTTGAGAGTGACCACTCCAAGTGCCAAAAGGAATTGGTGTCAGAAGGGCTGTTGTTTTATGAGGGAGACAGAGAAAGAAGGGGAGGGGAGAGAGAAGAGAAAAGGAGAAGTGGGGAGAAAGAGAGGAAGAGAGAGTAGGGGGAGGGAGAAACACAGAGAGACTGATTCCAGGCTCAGACAGAGTCATTACTAGGTTGAGGTGAGGCCCAGGGCCTGTTCTAGGAAAATAGATGGCCTGGAAACAATAATATTCTGTGTCAGATCCTCCCTCTGCCATTTATTCCTTATGTGACTTTTGAGTCACTTCCTAGGCCCCCGTTTTCTCATGTGTAAAGGGAGGGATTGAACTAGCCCATAACATCCAAGAATTTTAGG
The DNA here is from genome assembly GCF_003287225.1 of Phascolarctos cinereus. Lineage (NCBI taxonomy): Eukaryota > Metazoa > Chordata > Mammalia > Diprotodontia > Phascolarctidae > Phascolarctos > Phascolarctos cinereus. The sequence continues at coordinate 702,293,879 of NW_027555847.1, read as the reverse complement.
GTAGGAGTGGCCCTGGAGCCCAACCCACACCTGAACAAGAATCCGCAGCACCACTTACCTGACCTGTGCTCGTCAGAGTTCCGCACCTCCTCAAGCAGAGGTGTGGTTGCTGCTGCTGCCGCTACTCCTCTTGTTCTAAGAGCACAGTTAGAAAATCTTTCCTTCTGTCAAGCTTACATGTGCCACTTTGACCCTTCTTCCCAGTGCGTCTGGTTCTGGATCGTGGGGACAAACAGTCCAGTCTTTCTTCCACGCAGCATTCCTTCAGATGAGAACTTCCATGTCATGGAGTCTTTCTTTTTCAAGTTAAACATCCTCTATTCTTTTAACCAGTCTAGATCTCAAGCCTCTTCCCTGTCCTACCTGCTCTCCTTTGGACCTTCTCTTCATCAGTGTCCTTTCTGAAAATGAGGTGCCCAGAACTCAGCCTGACTGAACGCTCTGGTATGTTCTGACCAAAGCAGAGGACAGTGTGGCTAAGGACTCATCTCCCTGGTCTTGGACGTCCACCTCTCAATGCACCCCAAGGATGAGTGCATTCATTCTCCTAGATGCCATATCAGGCTTTTAGATTGAGCTTAGAGCTCACTGAAACCCCCCAGATCTTTTTCAAATCTACAGTTGCCATCTTCTACTAAGGAGGTTGATTTTTCTAACCCAACGTGACCTTTGCCTCCCTATTAAATTTCACCTCAGTGGATTTGGCCACATTTGTTTGTCCCCGATGTTCTAGTTTGTGAAGAGCTTTTAAAATCCCAGCTCTGTTATCCTGTGTTAGCTGACCCTCCCATTCTGGTGTCATCTGCCTATCTGATAAACAGGCTGTCTGTGATCATTGGCAGAAGTGTTGGCCAGCACAAGATTGAGCTCAGATTCCTGGGACCCTGCTCTAGAGACCTTCCAAATGGACATTAATGGCTCTTCTTTGCATCCGCCCATTAAACCAATTCTAATTCTACCTAATTGCACTATTATCTAGGCCGACATCTCTCTGTCTTTTCCACAAGAATAGCCAAGAAGCTTGTTCACATGATTTGTTAAAACCTAAATGGAGCATATCTACAGCATTCGGTCTAGTCTATGATTCTATTAATCCTGTCAAGAAAAGGAAATGTTATTAGCCCAGCTTGCCCTGGGTGCTGCCACACTGGTTCTTTGTGATCACTACTTCCATTTCTAAATGTTCACTAACCATCCCTTTAATAATATGTTGGAAAATTTTGCCAGTAATTAAGTCAAGCTCACTCACTGACCATAGTTTTTATACTCCATTCTCTTCCCTTTTGAAAAATTGGAATATTCACCTTTTTTAATCTGTCTCTTGTTGATGACTTCTTGAGACCTTCCCTTGTCCAAAGCTGTGATCCTGTAATCTCAATCTGCTCCATCCTATGGATAATTCTGGTTCACTCTTCAAGAGTGAGTATTGCATAGTGGAAGTAATTGCTAGAGAGTTTCAGCCAATTATTAGTTGTGAGACACAGCCAATTATTAGGCCTCCATTCCCTCACCTCTAAATGAGGGGGTTGGACTTGAGGTCCTGAGTTGTTGAGATTCGTTTGGCTCAGTCTTTTGATAATTGTGTTCATCCTGTAATTATTCCTTTGTGGGATGGAGCCAAAGCACTGGAGCAGCCAGCTGAGGCAGCCATGTTTCTTTTCAGACGGTAGGAGGTTGGAAGGGTTCCTGCACATCTGCCATGATCAGAAGTCAGTCACTTTGGGCTCCGCCCAGTGTCCTGGAGGCCTTCCTCCTTTCTTGCTATCCCTTGCACCTATCACCCATCACTCATTTCTGACCATCCCTTGCTATCATACATTTCCTTAATGAAGTCTTCTTTGACGTCCCTCATTGGTTCTGTGATGCAGCAGCTCATGCCCGCCATGTTCCTTTCCATCATTCTCTCCATGATACACATTTTTTCAGTTCTCTGAGACCTTAGTGTTCCATGTCTTGATGCCATCCAGCAGTACTGCCAGAATGTTGATATTAAGGAGATAAGAGCCTTTGTTTCCAGAAGCTTGAGGTCCTTTGAAATTTACAGAAGGCAGTTTAGTCCACTCTTAATAATGATGATGATAACGATAACTAATATTTATGTAATGCTTACTGTGTGCCAAGCTTTATTATCATTTGATCCTCAAAACAACCCTGGGAACTGGGTGTTACCCCATTTTACACATGAGGAAATAGAGGCAGATAGGTGAAGCAACTTCCCCAGGGTCACATAGCTAGTTAAGTGTTTGAGGCTGGATTTGAACTCAGGTCTTCCTGACTTTAGGCCCATTGCTCTATCCACTGCACCGACTGTAATTATTAGTTATAATCAGTATAAAATGTAAAATTTGTTTTTATTCTTGTCTTCCATGGCTCCCTTTTAGATTTCTTTGGACTCTTATGTTTGCATTTTAGAGTTTCTACTTAGCTCTGCACACTTGATCAGAAATCCTTTGAAAATCCTCTGTTACATCAATTATACATTTTCCCCCTGTAGGATTATACTCAGCTTTGCAGGCCAGGTAGGTGGTGTGACCCTGGAACAAGTCACTTAACCCTATTTGCCTCAGTTTCCTCATCTGTCAAATGAGCTGGAAAAAGGAATGGCTAACCATTCCAGTAGCTCTTCCAAGAAAACCCCAAATGGGGCCACAAAGAGCCAGACACATCTGGCATGACTGAACAACAGCAGCAATAGCATTGTAGGTTAAGTTGTTCTTGGTTGCAAGCCTGTATCCTTTGCCTTTGGGAATATTATATTCCAAGATCTCCTCTTGCAAAGCAGTAGCAGCTGCCAGGTCTTGTGTGATTCTGACTGTGTATCCTTGGATACTTGACCTGCTTCTTTCTGGATGCCTTCAATTTTGTTTTGATTTTTTTTTTTCCCTTTGTCCTGGAACCTCCAGATTGTGACTGTCATTCCTATGAGTTTCTATCTGGGGATTTCTTTCAGGAAGGGATCAGTGGAACCTTTTCCATCTTTACTTTGCTTTCTAGTTCTAATAGATCTGGGGGCTTTCATTTGTTCTTGAAATACAATGGTTAGAATTTCTTTTTCAATCATGATCTTTGGAGGGCCTAATCATTTTTAAATTATCTCTCTGTGACCTATTTTTCAGTCATTTGGTTTCAATCAGGTAGCTTAACATTTTCTTCTTTTTTTTTTTTTCCTTTTTAGGCAATTGGGGTTAAGTGACTTGCCCAGGGCCACACAGCTAGTAAGCGTCAAGTAGTTTGGTCTGAGGCCGCATTTGAACTCAGGTCCTCCTGACTGCAGGGCCAGTGGTCTATCCACTGTGCTACCCAGCTGCCCCCTTTTTTTTTTTCCCCAATCATTTGATTTTGTTTTAATAGTTCTTGGCTGTCTTATGGAGTTATTGATTTTTGTTTGCTGTATTTAGTTTACAGGAAATCTTTTCATTGGATAAGGTATACCTCTTTCTCTTCTAAGCAGTTTTTTTTCTCTTACAATTCTTTCCCCAAGAGCTTTTTTGGTCTTCGGCTTCATTTTTTTTTATAGGTATTTACAAAGCTTTTATAGAAACTTCTTTTTTCCTTTGAGTCTTGGCTTGCGTTTGTCTACTGCAAGTTCCAACTTGGGTTACTCTCTCCTTCTCTTGGGGAATGTCTAGATTTGCAACACTTTTTTAAGTAAGTTTTTATCTTGTTTCTTACATCATCATCATTAACCCATGTATCCTTCCCCATCCCTTTCCCAGTCAGCCATCTCATTTAGCAAATACTATTTAATTTGCATTAATTTACTGATACTGGTTGAGGGAAGTAGGTGGCAGAGTACCAGGCTTGGAGTCAGGAAGACCTGAATTCAAATCCAACCTCAGGCACTTACTGAGCTGTGTGACTCTGGACAAGTCACTTAATCCTGTTTGCCTCAGTATCCTCATCTGTCAAATGAGCTGGAGAAGGAAATGGCAAACCATTCCAGTATCTTTGCTAAGAAAATCCCACACGATTCACGAAGAGTCGGACACAACTAAACAACGATATTGATACTGGTTGGTGTCTTCATTGATTTAATTCTCTCTCTAGCTTTGGTTCCAAAAATTGAACCTTTGGTCCAGGGCCAGGCTTTGCCCTGTGTTGTGCTATCAGATGGAGTACTTGGCTTTTTTTAGATTTGGGATGGAAGGAGTCACTTATTGTAATTCTTTTGCTGGATATCTCGGCCATTATTTGGTCTGTTGCGAATTTCAGATTTGTGGAGGAGCCTGGCATTCTGTTTCTGTTCAGGCCACCATCTTGGCTGGAAGTCTGGAATGAGGATTTGAACCCAAGTCCTCTGGCTCCCCTGAGGATGAGCCTTGTACCACAAGCTTCCTGTTGAGCTCCTGAGATCCCATCTCCTTAGCGTCCTCTGTCCTGACCAATGAAAAGAGCTGGAGTGCTTATTGCTTGACCCTCAGGGGAACAGCACTCTTTTACTTGATCTTGACACAGATATTAAACAGCCACCCCTCCTCATGGAGAACTCCTCTCTCAGTTATCAACAAGACAGTCACCAGATTGAGGGCTCTTTTAATAATTAGCACAATATCATAATAATAGCATTTATCCAAAGGACTTTATATCTTGCAAAGCAGTTTATTAATAATGTTTCATTTTATTCTCACAACACTCTAGGAATTATCATCCCCACTTTACAGACAAGGAAGCTGAGGCAAATGGCAGTTAAGCAGCTTGCCCAGGGTCACACACAGTCTGAAGCTAGATTTGAACTCCGAGTCCTTCCTGACTCAAGGAAGCATCCTACAGTGGTTTGTGCTAGGGGATAGGGGCTAGCGGGAGCTAGTAGGAAGGCTGAGACTGGTCTGGTACATAGCAAGAGGATTGAAAGTGCAGAGCTGTTCAATTGCTTATAAACATTTATTGTTCTTTGTAAGTCACTGAGTGGGACAGACAGTGTTGCAGTGACTCAGAGGAATGTGGACTCTTAACAGTAGGTTTTTTATTTCATTTTAGTTTTTTCTAGTATTTATCTGGGCCTTTCAGGTTTTGCAGAGTAGTTGACAAATATTATCTTGCTTGATCTTCACAATAACTTTGGGAGGTAGGTGTTATTATTACCCCATTTTACAGATGGGGGAACTGAGCCAGAGATTAAGTGACTTGCCCAGGGTCACACAGCTAGTAAATATCTGTAGGATCTCAATTCAGATCTTCTTGACTCTAGGTCCAGCACTCTATCCACTGTGCGAACTGGTTGCCTAATTCCTCCCCTATTGGTCAGAAAAGACCGCTGACTTTGGAGTCCGAAGTCCTGAGTTCAGAGCCCCCCATTCTGCTTCTTACTCCTTTAGGCCTTATTATCCTCTGTAGAAGTGAGAGAGTTGGAGTAGTTCCCAACTCTTAAAAACTCTTTGGTAGTCTGGTAAAACCTGTTGACCCCTACTCAGAATAAAGTTTTTAAATACGTGAAATACAAATACATAGGATTATGAAGAAAACCAATTATGTTGAAATACAGTTATCAGCATACCCATTTTTATGGACCCCTGGTTCAGAACCCCTGAACTAGGTGATTTCTGAGGCCCCTTCCACTTCCACATTTCATGAACCCCAAACAGTCAAGGAAGGCTTCCCAGGGAAGATGCTGTGCCCCAGGATGAGTGGGGCTGCATGGGAAGTCAGGGGTCAGCAAGGTGAACATGAGCCCTAAAGTATGGGCAGGGGGACCTCCCTCCCCTGAATTGGTCTTCTGGTCATTGGGACTGAGGACCCTCCCTGGCTAGCAGGCAGTGTCTAAGAATGGTATTCAGGAAAACCAAGTGGTCTCTTTGGGAAGATTCAGAGTTGGAAATTGGTCCCTCGTATTGGCTAGGATTTCACTGTAGCATTGGCTGGTTCCAGCCTCCATGTTTGAGGAAGATGATTGATTGACAAGCTGGGGGGCATCCAGAGTCAGGCAGCCAGGATGGGGAAGGCTTAGAAGATCTGGTTAGGCAAGAATCTCAAGCCAGCCACCTTGGATGGAGGAACTGAATGGATTTGGCTCAAAGCACATACTGAGAATTTCTGGGTTTGTTTTCCATCCTGCCTGGACCTGCTGCTATCATGAGAAACTGGAGTCCCGGATTCTAGTCCAAACTTGACTGCTCTCTCTCTCTGGGAGACCTGGAGAAACCATTTATCTGAATTCATAGCACTTTGTTCTTCCCTCATCTTACTGTCTGATTTGTGTGTGTGTGTGTCTGTGTGTCTGTGTGTTCTCCTACAGGATTGTAAGCACCTCAGGGGAATAATAATAGCCAGCATTATATAACACTTTAATAATAATCATAGCCAGCATTATGTAGCACTTTAATAATAATCATAGGGGGGAAGCTAGGTGGCACAGTGGATAGATCACCGGCCCTGGAGTCAGGAGACCTGAGTTCAAATCCGGCCTTAGACACTTAACACTTACTAGCTGTGTGGCCCTGGGCAGGTCATTTAACCCCAATTGCCTAGCCAAAAATAATAATAATCATAGGCAGCATTATATGGCACTTTAAGGTTTTTTGCAAAGTGCTCTGTAGATTTGGTCATCACGACAAGGGGAGGGACTTGTGCCTTATTAATGTTTGTCTGCTCTAATGATGAGTACAGTGCATTCTACCCAGTCCCTAAATGAATGAATGAACCTCTCTCTGAAGCTCAGTATGCACAGTTGTCAAAGCGAAGGGGGGAAAAGGTCAGTCAAGCATTTATAAGCACCTACTATGTGGCAGGCACACTGTGCTAAGTGCTAGGGATACAAAGAAAGGCAAAAACAGCTCCTGTCCCCAAGGAGCCCACCTTCCAAGGGGGGAGATAATGTATGCATAACTGGGCATTTCTAAGGTAGATCCAGCTCTGATTGTCTGTGATTCCTCGATTTCCTGTTTCCAGATGCAGAGCGTGATGTGTCTGGGCTTCTCCTGGAGAGCTCTCCCATTGCCCTTCCATGTTAATGGAGGTTAATAAATAGTCTTCCTAATGCACAGTTCTGACCCAGTCCTTCCCCTGCTAGTCTTCAGGGGCTGCTTGTCATCCTTAGGATACAATCAGAACTTGGTCTTTCACATCGAGGCTTTCACGCTGGGACCCTCGCCAGCCTTCCAGACTTGGCCCATTCTCCTTCGCAGCCTGGATGGCCTCCTTTCCTCCTCCTTCCTCCCCCTCCTCCTCTTAGCATCCTTAGATTTTCTCAAGCCCCTGCCCAAGGACCACAAGCCCTCCCTCATCTCCCTTGTTGTTACTTCTCCCCCCTCTCAAGTTATTCTGTACTTACTCATCCACGTACATTCCCCAAGTTGTTGTTATCGCCTGCCTTCAAGGCAAGAATGGATTTTCTTTTTATCTTTCCATCCACAGTGCCAGGCACATAGGAAATGTCTGTTGAGTTGAGTTGAATTGGAGGAAAGGAAGGAAGGAAGAAAAGGAGAGAACCTGATCCAAGTCAAGGAAAGCTTTGAGGTCCCCCTGAGCTAATGTGGCTAAGCATTCAAAGGCCTCAAGTTAGTGCTAACGAGGAAACTTAATTGGCTTTTAACCCTTCCAGATCCAAAGGTAACCCCCCCCCCCCGCCCGGTTGTTTTTCTTGCCTTACAGAGCATTCAGATGTTCTTCTTTCTCTGTCAAGTCATTGTATGTGGCCATGGGCTTATTGTTGTGTTTCTAAGAAAGGCTCAGGTGATGAACAGAGACAGGGGCGGTGAGTGTGCCTGGAGGTGGGTGTTGGTGAGCTTTTTCAATTCATTCCTTCCCATTGGAAGCAGCTCACAGCAAGCTGTAACCTTGCCTTATCGTCTCGGGAGTTTCATTCAGCCCCTCTTCCATTCCAAGGCCTCCATGCTTTGTTGGAGCCTGTAAAGAGGGGTGGGTTCCATTGTGGGAGTGCATCATTGGGGGGCTGTATTTCCAAGTCCCTTGTTGGTGTTAAGAATGGAGTTGGAGCCCAGACGACTGGGGAGTACTTGGAAATGATGTTTATCTCCCTGAATAGTCAAGTAAAAGAACGTGTCCCTTCTACTCCAGCCAATATTTATTAAACACCTGCTAGGCCCAGTATTACGGCCTGGGGAGACACCTATGAAAATGAAGCAGCCCTTGCCCTCAGGCAGTTTGTGTTCCACTGTGGGGGGAGGAAACCCCCATGTACACAGACCCTCATCCAGCATGTCATGGCAGGGGCTCTTTTTGTGTAGGGCTTGGACTAGAGGGCCTTTCCAACTTTCAGATTCTTTGATTATGGAAAGGTAGAAGATAAATTGAAGAGTCCGGAGTAGTGGGGACCAGGAAAGGCTTCCTCACCGCAGGGAGCTCCAGCACTCAGGTGAGCCCATGATCGTAGGGTTCAGAGAACACTCAGCTTGGAATCTGGTTGCCGCAGGCTTTGAGCCCTCATCTGATTGTCTCCTTATGCCAGTCAGCCCAAGCAGGTCTGTTGGGATAGAGCAGACCCGACCCAGGATCGGGGAAAAAAGCTTCCAAGTGTGAGGGCTGGCCAAAGGTGGCATGGGGCTGCCAAGGAAGGTAGCATGGGGCTGCCAGGGAAGGTGGTGAGCTTCTCCTCCTCAGAGGTCTTCAAGGAAGCTTGGACAGTAATTTATTGGGGAAATGGCAGACGGGATCCTGTTCAGGTATACATTGAACCAGATTGCCTCTGAGGTTTGATCCAACCAAAAATCTTTGCATGAAATTGTTTTTTTTCCTTTAAAAACATTTAGAAACATCTTCTTGTTTTATATTTTATTATTTGCATTTGATTTATTTTAACTATATTATTTTTTATTTGAATTTATTTTATTTTGCATTCCTCAGTCTTGAGCAGCTAAACCAAGCCATTTTAACTTGTCACAAACAAACCTGCTTAACTTCTCACAAGAGATGGCTCACCGCCTTTGTCAGGATTCTCCACTCAAAGGAATGTTGTTTTCTTTGGGGTTGTAAAGCTCTCCTGGGTTAGCTGGGACATTTTCTTCATCTTTTGACACAGCTTACATTTTCGAGCCTAAATTACTTACCTGGGTCCGATTCCTCCCTCCCTCTCACACCCCTGGCTCTTTCCCAGATCTCTGCAGGGGATGCTGATAGGCAGAAAATGAAAAGGCCTCATCAGGAGCCTGTCACCCATTCCTGGCATGTGTACTTAAAGTGCTGCTCCCAGCATCTTCCCCAGCCCCAGCAGACTGAATGAGCCCCTGAGGCTCCCGTGTGCTCTAGCACGCCCTCCCCAGGTCAGGAATCTGAGGCCTTCTAGGCAGTAGCCATGGAAGGCTAATCTATATTACGGGTCAAAACTGGAGAAGACTTTCTAGTGAAAGAGATGCCTGTGAGAGGCAGAGCAATGTGGCCGAGGGGAAAGAATGAGGCCCAGAGGTACACTGGGCATGGAGTTGGAAGATCTGGGTTCAGATTCCGGTGCTGCCATCTTGAGCAGACTTCTGCTCTCTGGGCCTCAGTTTCCTCCTCTGTGCATTGAGGGGATTGTTTTAGATGCAGTTAAGTGGCCCAGTGGATGGACTACCGGTCAGTAAGAGCTGATCTCAAATCTGGCCTGAGACACTTAATAGTTGGGTGACCCAGCCCAAGTCACTTCTCTCCACCTCAATTTTCTCTCCTGCAAAATGGGAATTATAGTAGAAATTACCTCTCAGGTTTTTGTGGGGATCAAATGAGAAAGCGTTTATAGAGCACTGTGTGGCAGTACTGGGTGAATGCTAGCTAACCTTCAGTCTCCCTGCCAGCTCTAAGATCTAAAGGACTATGAATGTGTGCGCCCCTGGATTTCACTCTGGCTTGGTTCTTTGTGCATTCTGTTGTCACCGAGCCTGGGGAGAACCTCCAGGAATCAGGCAGTCTCTCTCTTTTGCCTCCTTAGGCAGCTAGGTAACAGTGGACAGAGCACAGGACTTGGAATCAGGATGCCCTGAGGTCGAATCCCTCCTCAGACCCCATACTAGCCATTGGACTCACCCTCTCTGTTCCCTCAGTTTCCTCATCTGCAAAATGGGAAGAATTATAGCACCAACTTATAGGGTACTTGTGAGAATCCATCACATCGTTAACATATGTAAAGCACTTTGCAAACCTATGTAAACGTGAGTTGTTATTATTTATAGTTAAGCCATCTCAGACACATGGCATAGGTGGAGAAAGACCCATGTCTGTAAAGATAGAGCTTTGAAAATTCACCGCGCTCTGACTGAGAAGTAGAAGGTGTCCACAGAGAGCTCATTAGCATTCTTTCTCTTCCTGGTGTTGGGATTTGGAGAGATCTTTGGACGATCGTGTTCAGACCTCCTTAGAGCTGTTGTGCTCACTTCTGACCACCATCTTTCAGAAAGGCCATTGAGAAGCTGGGAAGCAGCCAGGGTGCTGAAGGGCCTCTAGCTGGTCCAGGACATATGAGGATGGGCCTGGGGATGTGTTGGCTGGAGAAGAGAAGACTTGGAAGACATGACAGCCATCTCCGAGTATTTAAAAGGTTTTTGCAGGAGAGGAATTAGCTTGGTTCTTTTTGGTTTCAGAAGGCAGAACTAAAAGCAGGAGGTTCAAGGCCCAGATTTAGTCTTGATTATCAGAAAAAATTGCCCAGCAATGAGAGCTGGTCCAGTGAGGGATGAACCGCTTTGGGAAAGGAGTGACAGGTTGACCTCCCCATGGGAAGTCTTCAAGCCAAGGCCCGATGACCACTTCTTGGATATGGGATAGCAGGGATTCTTTTTCATCTAAGGTTGGGACTAGATTGCCACCAATCTAGAGTCCTCCAGCTCTGAAACTCTGTAATTCTTATACTGTGACCATCTAGCCTGGGAATTCATCCTCAAGGTCAAGGTCAGGGCTTTCCTGGAGAAAAGGAGCAGGGGTGTTCATTGGAAAGAGGCAGGGCTCTGATTGGCTACTCTTCTGCAGTGGAGGAAATCATTGAATGCTGGTTAGAGCAGCCACACCTCTCACCGTCCGCTCCTGCTGCTTCTTCCCTCTGCCCAGTGTCTGTTAAATTGTAAGCATCTAAACCAGTGAATGCCCACCTGCTTTTCTACATCTGTTGTATCTTCTGGTCCCTCACGGGCTGCCCTGGAAGTCTGAAAATCCTCTCACGATGGAGTGAATGCTCCTTCAGTACACAACTAACTCACAGTGATTTTTAAGAACAGAGAAAGTCGGGGTGATATAATTGCCACAGAGTCAAAGAATTGGGCATCGTCCCTGGTCGTAGCCCGGGAGTCACAGTACTAGAGGGCTGATGTTTGTCTCACTTGTTTGGTAAAGCAGCCCCTGCCTCCCCACCCACCCATTCACATGAATTCTCCCTAAGCCTTCTATGTTGATAAGGCATCCAGGAGAGAAGTCCTCCAGAGCTTTTCCCCTCATCTCTTCCTGCTGCCAGTGGTTGGATTGGGCTGGTTGCTCTGTGTGACAGATGATGCTAGGAAACAGAGCTTAGAACAGGAGTGAGCTGTGGCCCTTCTCCTCTCTTCCCCATCCCTGACCCCTGCACTGACCTCCTGGAGCTTCAGGGCTCGTCTCTGTTCCTGATATCACTGGCCAAAGAGATGTTCTGACTGAATCAGTATTTAGGGAAATAGAGAGTGGCTCTGTAAATGGATCACCTATTTTCTTTCTTTTTTTTCTTTCTTCCTCCACTCTCTTCCCATTCTCTGTCTCTGTTTTTCTCTTTGTTTGTCTCTATCTGTCTCTGTCTCTCTCTTTCTCTCTCTTTCTTGTCTCTCTTTGTGTCTCTCTGTCTGCCTTTGTCTCTCTGTCTCTGTCTTTCTGTCTCTCTGTGTCTCTGTCTCTGTCTCTCCTTTCTTGAGAGACATCCCTCCTGGCCCTTCTCATCCCATGGTATTCCCATCTGTGCCTTTCCCATAAATCTTCCGTAGCATTTGAACAGAGCAAGCAAAGTGCTTCGGGATTTAAAAAGTATATTTTGTGGGTATGAGTGCAGCACCTGAACTGTCCTTCTGTTATTCCTCAGAAGTCTAGTATGGTGGAAAGAATGCTTGATTTAAGTTAAAGGACCCGGGTTCTAGTCCTAGGGCAAGTCATTTTCCTTTGCTGGGCCTCAGTTTCTGGTCTGTAAAATGAGAGGATTGGCTGGCGTGACCTTTCTAGCAGGTGCCTTGGGAAAGGTATTAAGGACTCCCAGTGCCTGGGAAACAAAGCATCCTAGCTTGCAATGCTTCTCTCTCCTCTCTCAGCTTTGGGGGGCTCAGCTCCTACACCCCTGGCCTCCCAGGGGAGAGTGTTACTGGAGACAGGAAGAACCAGGTTTGAATTCTGCCTCTCGTCACCACTAATTCTGGGAGTCTGGTCAGATCTCTTAAACTTTCTGCATTTCCTCCTGCAGGCAATGTGGGCCAGGCCCCAGTCCTCAGTTTCTTCATCTGTAAAATGTACTTGATGGCCTCTCAGGTCCCTTCTGGCTCTAAATCTATGCTCCTTTTAGCCTGTAATTCACTCTTTCTGTGACCCTCGCTCAGTCTTAGTGTCCTTCTGTACAATAAAGACGGAGGGGGATGGACTGGTCAGTCTTCTGGCTCCACAGCTATAAGACCGTGATCTGTAGAATGGGGTTGCTCATACCTGTATAATCACTTTACGTGGTTGCTCTGAAACACTAATGAAATAAGTGCTGAGCAGACAGCATTGTTGTTTCATTTTGTGGAAATGACTCGCTCTTGCATTGACTTAGAACTGGTTGACGAGGGTCAGCGCAGAAACAGAGGGGAGATGGGTGAGGGACACCAGATGACTTTCCTGGGCTTCCCTGCCCGTGAGATTTTGGGGTGAGGAGCTGTGTGGTCTCAGCACTTGGAAGAGTGTGGCCTTGTTCAGCAGAGCTCAGCGACAGAGGGGTTAAACCTGGGATGGGGAGAAGTAGCAGTAGAAGGTACCTCAGATGCTCATTATTCACTGCCAACTTCCCCCCAAATCGTATTAATTTCACGCTGTCGCGAAGGGTTCCGCCGTCTCTCATCAGCACGGAGTGTGGGGCGGGGAGGGGGTGTTGGTTTGTGGATGGAAGGGTGACTGGCGGAGGTCTCTGCCTCGCTTTGCCCCCAGTCCTGGGCTCACAGGCTGACCGTGTTGGGGCTGAATGAGGGAATTGCAGATGCAGAAGAGGTCTCTGTAGCTCCCTTTCTTCCCTGCTGGGGTTCTCAAGCTTGGTCCACTCGGAGACAGGTCGCCTAGCCCAGCTCCCATCATTGTACAGATGGTAACTGAGGCCAAGAGGGGGCCGGTGGCTAGCTCAGGGTCAGGCAGGTGGGAAGAAGCAGAGCCAGAGTTTCACCCCGCTCCTCCTCCACGCCTGTCACCTCGGTCTGCCTCAGTCTCTCTAGTTGGCTGTTCTAGTTCTCCCAGCCATGGTTCATATGCAGCCGCAGAGTCTTACTAACCCCTCCCTCAGAGTAATCTTTTATTAACTAGGAGAGGAACTGTTTGTGAAGACCCCTTTCCAGGTAGTGTTGTGTTGGGGAGCCATCCATGTTGTATATGAGGTCACCAGAGCAATGAGAATTCAACTCAACTTTGGGGTCACATTCAAAAAATTGTTAAAAGAGGGGCAGCTAGGTGGCACAGTGGATAGGGCACTGGCCCTGGAGTCAGGAGGACCTGAGTTCAAATCCAGACTCAGACACATGATGCTCACTAGCTGTGTGACCCTGAGCAAGTCACTTCACTCCAGTTGCCTCACCAAAAACAAAAACACAACAACACAAAACAAAAAAAGTTGTTAAAGGAGTGAAAAAAAAACAAACGAAAAACCCAAACCACCACAACAACCTCTCTGGTCTCCTAACTCCTGTCCCTTTGGGACTGTGATAGCCAAAGGGTCAGAAGCTTTGGAGGCAAAGTGGAGCTGAGCAGTTCCCAGCTTGGTGGTCCTGAGCACGAGAGAAGGGCCAAAGGCAGGGCGGGGAGGGAGGAATTAAGTTAAGGAAGCATAGACTTGGAGGGAATGTGAGCTTGGACAGATGTCGGGAGGTGATGAGATATAATGGAGGGTGGAAGGGCCTGGCGTGCTGTGGTCCACGGGATCACAGAGAGTTGCATGTGAGCTGATGACTGAACAACAAAGGATTTGGGGGGAGCCAAGAGGTCAGCGCTTCCAACTTTGTGGTTCCTGGGGGAAACTCCTTTACCAGTTTTGTCATGGAGTCAATCAGTGACTGCTTGAATGCTTTCTTTAATGGAGAACTCATGACATGATTTGTTTCTAAATGAGGAAGAGGTGAATGATAGGGAGGGCAGCTCGGTGGCACAAGGATAGACTACCAGGCCTGGAGTCAGGAAGACCTGAGCTTAAATCCAGCCTCAGACACGTACTAACTGTGTGACCCTGGGCAAGTCACTTTACCCTGTTTGCTTCAATTCCTCATCTATAAAATGAGCTGGAGGAGGAATGCAAACTGCTCCAATATCTCTGCCAAGAAAACCCCAGATGGGATCCCAGAGAGTCAGAAATGACTGAGAAACAACCAAAAGAGAAGGAAGGGAGTCCGCCGTGTGCCAGGCGCCGTGCCAAGGGCTTTACAGACGTGTCTCGTTTGATCCTGACCACACTCTGGGGAGGTCAGTCTTGTTACTATCCCCGTTTTACAGATGAGGAAACTGAGGCAAATGGTGACATGCCAGGCCCAGCTCTCATCAGCTGTGGCACCTAGCTGCCTCAGGATGGGTGCTTGGCTTGTTCCTGCAGCAGACCACATGAAGAGTTTTCAGGGCTGTGACAGATCTTCAGTCTCTGCCCTGGCCTTACGCTTTACAGAAGGCGGGGAAGTTGAGGCCTCATCCAAGAGGATCCCCCTTGGGAGCTTCCTCCCTGCCCCCTACATCCCAGGGAGCGTTGGGGCCCCAGGCATCTCTGCCTCCCTCATAATAACTGATCAGCTGTGGGCACATCTCCTTTGCCATTATTCTTTCAGATCCGTGGGGCGGGAATGTTTCCTCCAGCCCTCTGGTTCGGACCCGGCAGCCAGGCTTTTGGGGCGGTGAGTTGGAGGGCTTTCCACTCCTTTCCATCCTCCTCTCTTTAGAATCTCAGAGCCTGCCTCATTTGGAGACTCTTTGCAGTCGATGAGTCCAGGCAAAAAGAGGCATCTGTACTGGAGAAGTACAGGATCTCATTGGATCCTGGGAATGGTCTCAGAGGTCATCCAGTCCAGGAGCTGAGAAGATGGAGGGAGACCCAGAGTGAGGAAGGGGCCTCAGTTTCACAAAGGGAGCTTATAGCAGAGCTGGATTCAAACCCAGACCATTGGATTTTCTGTTTAGATCAGGAAGGGATCTTTGAGGGCATGTAGTCCAAGCCCCTCAGTGGATTGGGGGGGGGGCGACCTGAAGCTCTGACTGGCAGCACAAAGCAGAGCTGGGATTCTGGCCCAGCCCGCAGAATACAAACCGAGCGCCCTTTTCATTCATTCGTGGTGCATTGAGAGCTTCTTTTGGATGGGCCAGTGGCTTTAGAAAAAGATTGCACCCATGGTACAGTCCCAGATTTCCTTCCCTTCCTTTGAAATACATTAAGCAGTTGGCTTCAGTGTGCTGCACCCTGGGAGTAGCTGGGCGTTGAAGCCCCATATTTTCTCTGCCTCATGACATCAGTCCATCCACAGATGTTGATTAAAGGCTTATTCTGTGCTAGGCTCTGGAGATACAAAGACAGAAATGAAATGGTTCCTGCCCTCAAGGAGCTTACATCCTAATGGGGAGGCAATGTGTCCTCATATAAATGTATCCCAAATAAATACGAGGTCATTGTTGGAGGCAGGGGGAGAGGCCCCACGTGGCAGGCGGCAGGTGAGCAGGACGGTGAAGGAAACCAGGGGTTGTAAGAAGCAGACATGAGGAGGAAGGGCACCCGAGGCATGGGACACGGTCAGTACAGAGCCAGGGAGATAGAAAGAGCTCGCCAGCCAACAGGGAGATAAGACACCACTAGATACGCGCACTGCAAGGACTCTGGGCTGTAGTAATGGTGGTGTATTCACTACAGGCCTGCTGGCCTTCACTAACTATCAAATGACAAATTGCTGTTCTGTAAATAAAAGCTCCCAAATCTCCTTGAATACAGCCAGTCAGTGCTGGCACCCCAGATCATCCTCACAGCCAGGACAGTTACCTGTGGATGTCACACGGACTCATAAAAATTTAAGGATAATGTTTTTAGCAGCTGTCACCACCCCAAATCTAATTTCCCATTTCTGTGGGATGAAAAGTTCTCAAAATATAGAGACTTAGCAATGAGTGTAAGCCATGTGGGAGCAAGATGTGGTACATGTTAGCCCCGACATCTTGTCCACTATAGGAGTTAGCTGGAAGATGCTTTCAGAGGATGCTGCTTTTAGGGGGGGAAGGAAGGAAGGAAGGAAGGAAGGAAGGAAGGAAGGAAGGAAGGAAGGAAGGAAGGAAGGAAGGAAGGAAGGAAGGAAGGAAGGAAGGAAGGAAGGAAGGAAGGAAAAGGGGAAGGGATTTATTAAGAGCCTGCTATGTGTGAGGTACTGTGCAAAGTGTCTCACAAAATGTCTTGGTCTTAAAGAGTGACCCATGTGAACTTGGCTAGCACATGTCAGAGACAGGACCTGAGTCCAGGTCTCTCTGCCTCCAAGGCTGGCACTCCCTCAATGACATTGTATATATTGTTCTACCCCTTCTCCAGATGAGGAAACAGAATCCCTGGGAAGTGAAGCTCTGTGTCCCTATGATGACACAGCCAGTAAGTGACCTTCCTAGTCCCCGTGCTCTCGCCACCAAGCCATCCTCAGTTTGGCATAGGGAACAGGAGGAATACACAGGAAGTCAGAAGGGTTCAAGGCACAGAGCTGAGCAGGGACCCCTAGACAGATGTTTGAAAACTAGAACATGGCTCAGTGACCGTAGTCTGGTTACCTGTCATGTATGCTGACCCCTTCCTAAATCGAGTGAGTGGAATATTTACATTCTCTACAAACTGTAAGGGAGGGATTCCCAGAGGGAGCTCGTGGTTTGGAATTTCCTCCAGACTTTGAGGGAGTTAATTCAGGTAGCCTGGCCATGTTTCTCTTAGGGAATTTCCATCTTAGCCTGGTCCTACCCCATCATTTCTCTGAAGTATAGCAAAGCAGTGTCTGTTTCCTTCTTTACCCTAAAATGGCTAAAGATTTTGGTAATGTTTTTAAGGACAAATCATTCCCCAAGGTAAGGGGCCAGGGATGGTGGTTCTGGGGACCTTAGAGGATACCCAGTCATTTTGCAGATGGGAAAACTGAGGTATAGCAAAGCCAGCTGCCATTCATGCACCCATACATACACACACACATATACATGCACACACTCATACACCCCCCCGTATACATATACACCATCGCACTCACATGCACGCCCATAAACACACACATACCCACTCACATGCTTGTGTATACACATCCGTGCACGTATGCCTACATTCACACATACATACACTTACGTGCTCATACATATACACCCACGCACGTACTGTGTGGTTCGTCCTTCGTTCTCAAATTGGACCGTGGCATCAGGAAGGTGATGCCATGACTTGCAAGTGAATTGGATTTAAGTGAGGCAGGGCTGTGCAAAGTCACCAGCCTCACTTTCTCCCCTGGAGCCATCTAGATCCAGTGGCCAGATATGGATCAGGACGAGTGGAGATGGCCCAGCCATGCACAATGCACATGTACGTGCATGCACACACACACACACACACACACACACACACACACACACACACACACACACACAGTACTCCAGATGTTTCTGATGGAAGGGTCATGGGATTTGTGTAAATTATTGGGAGAAGGTTAGTATGATCAGTTTCCTCTTAAAGTGCCCCCCACCCTAGGATCCCTGCCAGTCATAGGCTTCATAGCCTGGGCCTGATCAGGCAGGCTCCCCCCAGCAGCTCCTGCTCGTGCTGGCCTCTCTTGTCTCTCTTCTTTTCATGAATCCTGAGAACCTGATGTGCTTTGGCCTTACATTTGAGCTTCCCCTGAGAAGACCCAGCTGAAACTGGGTTCCAATCCAGGACCTGCCCTATGGGTGACCCAGACATGGCCAAGCTTCAGTGTCCTCATCTATAAAATGAGGGAGTTGGACCAGATGACCATGGGGGTCCCACACAGTTCGCTACCCGGGGCCTCGAGCAAGCGACTTCTTCTCCAGGCCTCAGTTTCCTCATCTGTAGGATGAAACAGTTGAATCGGATGGCTTGAGGTCCCTTCCAGCGGCCTGCAGACATGCTTGCTTTGCAACTACAGTAATGTCACTTAACCTCTCCAGCCTCAGTTTCCTCATCTGTAACTAGAGATAGTGATACCCAGAGTTCTTCTTTTACATGGTTGTTGGGAGGCATGCATTAATGATGCACATAAAGTGCTTTGGAAACCTCAAAGTGCTATACAAATGTGAGCTGTTAGCATCAGTATTTCCGGGCATGGTTCCTTCCCTCCCTCCTCGCAGATCCCCATCTCAGCAGCTCTCATTGTATCTGATTGCAGACCGGGGAGCGTGGAGGGGAGGTGGGAAGGATGGAGGAGGGGGGCCAAAGCGCTCCCACTCACGGAGACTCACTCATTTGTATCTCATTTTCGCGTTATTATCAAGCCCCTGGTTGTGAGACTATTTTGACAGCATCTGTCAGCAAGGTGCAAGCGGCTGCCATCGCCTCTGATTGGTTGCAGACACCTATGGCAGTGTGCTGAATATGATTAAGGCCCCAAAAAAGGGAAGAAAGGAGGAGTGGGGGTCACCAGGGAGGGGGGAGCAGAGGAAAAAGAGAAAACACTACCCTAGAGAAAACAAATACCAAAACCCACAGCGTTGGGAGGCAGCGCGGCGGCCACGGCGACAGGCACGCAGTCCCAGAAAACGATTAGCATTTTTCTGGCTCCCGCCAGAGAATGCAACCGTAAAAGGCTCAGATTGGGTTTCGTGTTTTATTTAATTTATTTTATTTGAGGTTTTGGGACTGGGAGGAGGGAGGAAGAGAGAGAATCCATCCAAACAGCCATTTAGCCTCGTCAAAGTCCATTTATTAAATTAGCGAGGTTACTGATCGCAGGCTCACAGCTGCCATTACACCAGCTCACGCTGCCGAGAGTACATTGCACGTCGATACACTGGGGCTGGGCAGAAAGATCTGTATCAAGGAACGGATGCGCTTGGATAAATCACCGTGTATTTATTTATTTATTTTTCTTTTCCTTTCCACTTGGAACAGATATCGAAGCAAGAGAGGGAAGGAGAGAGGGAGGGGGAATGAGAGAGAGGGAGAGAGAAAAAAGAAAGGGGGAAAGAGAGAGAGGGGAGAGGAAGAGAGAAGAGAAGCGTAGAGAGAGAATATGAAAGGAGAGAAAAAAGAGAGGAAGGGAGAGAAGAGAAAAATGGGGAAAGAGATGGGGGAAAGGGAGGAGAGGAAAGGAGAATGAGAGAAAGAAAGGGGGAAAGGGGGAGAGAGAATGAGAGAGGGAGAGAAAAAAGAAAGGGGGGGAAAGGGAGAGAGAAAAAGAGAGAGGAAGGAAGAGATGGGGAAGGAGGGGAGGAGGAAGGAAGGAAAAAAGGAGAGGTTAGCACAAGGGGAGAGAGAAAGGAAAGGGGTAAGTGGAGGAAAGAGAGAGAGAGAAAGGGGGAGAGCAGACAGAAAGGGAGGAAGAAAGAGAGAGACAGAGAAAGGGGAGAGGGGAGAAAAAGAGACAGAGAGGAGAGAAAGATAGAATGAGAGTCAGTCTGTGTTGTAACCTACCATGTGAGGCATTTTTCCCAGGCTCAGCCCACCCTGGGGGAGAAGTGATGTTTAGTGTTCTGTGCCTTTTACCTTAAGCACTTTAACTTTCTTCCCCCTTAAGTATGGAAAACCACAGGCCACCCCTGGAGAGCAGATGTTTTGTGATCATGTAGCACATGGGCTCCTGCCTCCGACTCAGCCCGTGGGGGTGCTTGTCACCTCCAAGGGATTGGCTGTTCGTGGGAGTCGAGCTGAGCGCCAGGCATCTTTCCCCCCCAGATCTGTCTGAAGTGCCTCTAGCCTCCCCAGCAGCATCCTTTTCCTCACCTTTCCACTTGGTGCTTTGGTTCCTGGGATATCTGTTTACTAACACCTCTCATTACTTGGAGAGGAGCCAGCCCACCTGTCCCATCTTCTCTGTCTTGGGGGAAAAGAACACCACAAAGGGGGCTGCCTGAACCTTGGAGCATTATGCAAGTGTGAATCTTTATTAAGACTTTATTGTTATCAGTGTCACTGCCAGACCTGCTCTCAGGAACCACAACTTGGGCCCTCCACCATGTGTATCGGTCTGGCTGCTTTGGGGCTTGGGGAGGGCTGAGCAGTAATAGCAACAGCTGACATTGATAGAGCAGGTGAAAGTTTGAAAGGCATTTTACATACACTGTAGGGCAGGAGCCTCACCACAGCCCTGGCAGCTCAGGGTTCTCTCTCCCAGTTTTGTGGATCAAAAGACTGAATCTCAGAGAGGGTGATGGTCACACAGCCAGTGCCAGCATCAGGATGTGAACCCGTTTCTTCCTTGCTGCAAGCCTGGTGCGCTGCCATCTGCATACCCTGCCCTAGAGTCTGAGCCATGAAGCCCTGAGGGCGAGCAGTGGAAAGAGCCAGCCCCGCCCACGTGTCCCCTGCTGTCTCTGGACCTCACCCAGGCTCACACAGCTTATATGGGTCAGAAGCGGGGAAGTCATTCACTGAGATCACCCCAACTGACATTCATCCCCACAGACATTCTCTGCATTCCTGGCCGTAGAGCAAGTACTGAGGAGACAGAAGTAAGGACTAGCCTCCTAGGACCTAGTGGGAGGAAATAAGGCACATGCACAAATTCTGTAGCACGGGGTTGAGTCTCTCTAGGCCGGGTCCAAGATTGGGGCTTGTATCTGTGAGAGATGCCAGGAGCCAGTGGCCTGAGCTGCATGAGGAGTTTCCCCATCCCGCAGACAAATGCATGCGTTTGGAGAGCCTCAAAGTGACAATGATCATAACTGCCATTTCCCAAGGGCTTTGGAGTTTACAAGTGAGGAAACTGAGGCTTAAACATGTTTCCCACAGTCTCAGAGCAAGTTAAAACTCACAATTTCTGTCCATTATCTCATTTGAGCCCTGCAGCAACCCTATGAGGGAGATGCTGTTATTATCCCCATTTCACAGATAAGGAAAGTGAGGCTCAGAGAGCCTGACTTGCCATCATCACACAACTAACTCTTGTCAGTGGCAAGATTCCCACCCTGGCCTTCCTGACTCTGCTCTACCCAGTGCACAAGGTGGCCTCTCACTGAGTCGTTTTCTTCATCCCTTTGTCACAGAGCTGTGTATGATACTTGGACACATAAGATTAGGTGTAGAAACCAGTTCCTAGTTAAACGGCAGTGCAAAGCATTATTGGATATTCATTGCTCGTGCCATCATTTCTTCTTTGCCAGCCTAAGTGAAGCAGCAGCTCATTTTGCACGTGTGTGGGTTATTCAGAATCAATTGATCAGTCAACGGCAAGTATTACTTAAGCCCTACTGCATGCAAAAAAAAAATAATCATGACAAGGCCTTGCTCTCAAGGAACTTGCATCCTATTGGGAGAGAGACATTTACGTATAGAGGGGCAATCAGAATCCATAAATGCCAAATAATGCATAGGGAAGAGGCATGGGCAGCCAGGGAGCAGGGAAGGCCTCGTGTGCCAGCAGCTGCTGGATGGAGCTCTGAGGACCCCTCCAAAGGCCAAGCCGAGGGGAGGACGCCGTCGGCCATGTCCTTCTCCCCCTGCGTGTGCTAGCATTACTGCCTGTGAGTCATTCAGAGAGGCCCCTTTAACAAAGTTTATCTCCACCGTGAGACCATAACTTGGGTGTTTCCTGTTTGCTTTTGAGTTTCTAGATGATACCTTGTCACTATTCAAAACTGTCCTTTCCAAATCTCAAGGATTTTGCACATAAGCACTCACTGGCTCCAGCCCAGTAAAGAGGAAGGCAAGCATTTTGCCCTAGCTTCTGTTGTTATTCAGTTGTTTTTCAGTTTTGTCCAGCTCTTCATGACCCCATCCTGGGGTTTTCTTGGCAAAGATACAGGAGTGGTTTGCCATTTCCTTCTCTGGCTCATTTTATAGATGAGGAAACTGAGGCGAATAGGGTTGAGTGACTTGGACAGGGTCACACAGCTAGTGTCTGAGGCCAGATTTGAGCTCAGGAAGAGGAGTCTTCCCAACTCCCAGTGCTGTGTGCATGGTGGTGCCACCCAGTGCGGTTTTACAGGTGGGGAAACTGAGGCTTGCAGTTGCAGAATGCCTTCTTATCTGGGTGTAGTGAAGTTAGCTAAAGATCTCAGGTCTCCTGATTCTAAGGTCGACTATTCCCCTAACCCTTACTGACTCCACCCCGCGGCCTGTATATTCACTTTCTTTTTAGCCTTACCAGTTACAGTGCTCTGAGTCAGTGACTTTGGGTGTAAAGAATTCTGTGTCAATTCCTGGTCTGCTGTCTTTTTGCTGTGAGCTCACAGCCTCCCCTTCTGCTGTCAGATGTTACCCTCACACCACAGGATCCTAGAACCAGAGCTGGAAGGAACCGCACAGTCCCTCTCGGCCAGTGGACACCCGACTTGCCCAAGGCTTAGGCCGCTAAGTGATTCAGTGGGTAGAGTGTGAGCGCTGGAGTCAGAAAGACCTTAGTTCAGATATAACCCCAGAAACTTACTAACTGTGTGACCCTGGGCAAGTCATGTAAGTGCTTTCCACCTCAGTTTCCCCTTCTGTAAAATGGGACTAATAATAGCACCTGATAACTAGGTCATCATTATTATTTCCATGGGCAGTAAGCATCAGTGCTAGGGTTCCAAATCTACTCCAGAAGAGTTTCTTTCCCTCTTCTCTGGCAGTGAATTGTTAGAAAAACTCAGATTCAGGAAAAAAAAAACACACTGGGTAAGCTTCACACATCAGTCAAGCCCAGCCGAAGGGAAATCCCCGGACATTATGAGTTCCTCTTTTAAGCCTCCAGCCTCGCCGCTTGCCAAGGGGCACGGGAAGTGGATTTGCTGCTTTGTCATTTGAACTCATTGGCTCATCTCCAGCGGCTCAAGATCCTGGTGCTTATGGCAGATCAGATAATTTAGAGCCAGAAGGGGCCATCAAGATTATCCCTTTCCATCCCTTCATTTTACAGAAGAGGAAACTGAGGCCAAGAGAGGGAAGGTGACCTGGCCAAAGTCACCTGGGGCAGGAGGCAGAGGAATCTAAGCCGACCATGGGTCCCATGAAGGTCTTAGGGGCTCTCATGCCCCTCTTCAGCAGGAGCAATAATACCAGTTTATTCTTTTAAGGTTTCTAAAGCGTCAGTCATAGAGGCATCTTCTCATTCATGGGTAGTGTTGATTTTGTTGGTATCGTTCAGTCATTTTTTCAGTCATGTGCAACTCTCTGTGACCCCATTTGGGGTTTTCCTGGCAAAGATACTAGAGTAGTTTGCCATTTCCTTCTCTGGCTCATTTTACAGATGAGGAAACTGAGGCAGACAGGGTGAAGTGACTTGCTCAGGGTTACATGGCTAGTGTCTGAGGTTGGATTTCAACTCACAAAGATGTATCTTCCTGACTCCTGGTGCTCTATCTACTGTACCACCTAACTGCCCATGATGTCGATATTATTCTTCCCCATTTGATAGATAAGGTTATAGCCATGAGCAAACTCTATTTTTTGTTTCTGACATAATTGGGAAATGAGATTTCCTGATGAACCCAATATTCTTATTAATAGAAAGCGGATCGTATATCTCAGATCACCTCTTTCCTTTTTTTGTTTAACTTCTAGTTTTTATGACACTTGTGTTTTTGTGTCACCTTCATTTCCACTATATCCCCCTCCTCTCCACACCCAGGGAGTCATCCCTTGTAACAACAACCACCAAAAATAAAACGAAGGGAGAGTGAATCGGTGAACTAACCAAGACATCAGCCAGACCAGTCTTGTGTAATGTTTCACACCCATAATCCTCCACGTCTGGGAAGAATGGAGGGAAGTGCGTTTTCATCTCTGTCTCTTTCAGATCCTGGCTTAGTCATTAGCATAATTACCCAGAATCCAATTTCTTTTTTTGTTGGTATTGTTCTTTCCATTTATATTGGTGAGTCATCATGTACCTTGTCTTCCTGGTTCTGCTTACTTCCACCCGCATCATTTTGTACACGTCTTCCTGTTCTTCTCTGAATTCTGTATGGTCCCTGTTGCTAACACCACAGGAGTATTTCATTACCTCTACATAATCATACCTTGTTTAGCCATTCCACAGTCTTGGGGCATCTCCTTAGTTTCCAGTTCTTGGCTACCACAGGAAGTGATTCTATGACTGTTTGGATTGTGTAAGGTCTTTATTTTTGTCTTTAGTCTCCAGTTTGGAACATGTGCATAACAGTGGGGTCTCTGGGTCAAAGTCTGTATTTCCCCAGGCTTAAACTTTTAGACTTTAGTGAACCCTTGATTTCTTGAGTATGGGTAGTCCTTCCCCTGGGGCAGATGCTCACCCCTCGGGCTCTTCTCATTCTGTGTGATTCCCGTACATTTTTTCCTTGTAGATTCTCCATAGAGGATCTGTTCAAGTCAAGTTAACAAGCATTTGTTAAGTACCTATTCTGTTGTCTAAGCACTGGAGATGCAAAGAAAGGCAGAATCATTCCCTGCCCTCAGGGAGATTACAGTCCAATGGGAGAGACAACATGGAAACAACTGTGTACAAACAAGTTATACAAAGGATAAATCAGAGATAATCAACAGAGGGAAGGCATTAAGGGGATGTGGAAGAGGTTTCCTGTAGAAGGTGGGATTTTAGCTGAGATTTGAAGGAAGTCAGGAGTAGAAATGAGGAGGAAAAGCATTCTGAGGATGGGGGCCAGCCAGAGAAAACTGTCAGTGTCCTGTGCTAGGAACAGGAATAAGGCCGGTGACACTGGGTTGCAGAGGACAGAGAGGGGATTGAGACATAAGAGGACTGGAAAGGCAGGAGGGGGCTAAGTTAGGAAAGGCTTTAACAGACAGACAGACAGACGGGAGGCCTTTGTCTCATTCTTTTAGTATTTTGTGGATGCCAGTAGCACACGTGGGCTCACTGACTTGTCATTCCTCACCACCTTGATGCATTGCAAGGTGTTCAGTTTGGAGTCGGAGAACCCAAATTCAAATACTGCATCTCCGCTTTCTACCCTATGACCTTAAAAGTCACTAACCCTCTGTAGGCCTCAGTTTCCTCATTTGTAAAATGAGATTAGACCAAATGACCTTCCAGAGTCTCTTCCATTTCCATACCTAAGAAGTAAGTCTCTGCAGCAGGCTTCAAAGCTAGCTCTTGCTGAATCCAAGAACAGGATAATGTCCCCTTTTCCATACACACCTCCTTCTACCTGTGATGTGATGGCCACAGAACTATACTCAGGAGCCGGGATGGACGTCAGACCATCCTGTGCAACCCCCTCATTTTACAGGGGAGGAAACAAAGGCCCAGAAGATTTAAGTGACTTGCCCAAGGTCACACAGGCAGGGGAGTGAGTGATAACTGCAGGCTTCCGTGCCAGGAGTCCAGTTGAAATGTGGAACCAAGAACTGCAGCCTGTGTTAAGGGGATTGGGGATCAAGCTGGTCACATTCTTCCTGTCCACATTTACCCTCCCAACCCTTATCTTGAGAGAGACTGGAGTCTTTTACAATGAGAGCTAGCCTGGCAGAATGGAGAACAGGCTCCATTTTCTTTAGTGAGAGCACCGTGGCCGTTTGCACAAGGTGGGAAGGTCGAGGAGAGTGGTGAGAGGTTTAAGAATTTTTCAAACTGATGTTTTAAATAAAAGAAAAATTGGCCTCTGGATGCAGAGGAAGGTAGCAGGAAACCAAGGGGAAAAGGGATTTGCACCAGATGTCCCTACCATCAGGCCTCCCAGTCTTCTTGTTTCTATCCCACAAAGGCAAATAGTTCAGCCTTCCCCACCTGTGTTCGGGCAAAATACCTTGCTGTTGGAGCTTTCAGACAAGGGACCACCTCCAGCAGCATTCTCCAGCAAAGAGAAGTTAAATGATTTGGAGGGGGAGGAAGGGGTCATCCAGCGACCCTGGCATGCCTCTCCTTCCTCCTTCCTTCCCATGACAGATTGCTAAATTATTCCACAGGAGCTGGTGCTCTGAGGCTGAATTACCTCGACGGGCTGTGTTCATGGCAACTGTACCTGTCTCGTTCTGTCACTTTCTTCTCTGACAGCGGCAGCAGCCGGGAAACTTGCTTGAGAAAAGTCATTATCAGGAACGGGCGAGTAATCCAAGACAATAAGTCTTCCCGAGCTCCCTCCTGTCTCCACAGACCCACAGCAGGAGTGCTTGAGTTATACCCAAGCCTTGCGCATGGAGCCCCGCACGCAAGTAATGAAAGGCTTCTCCAGCAGGAACCCAACGAAGCCTTGAGAAAACACGGGAAGGCCGGTTATGGCAAAAGGAGACAGGTTGGAGGGAAGAGGCTAAGTTATTCCTCCAGGAGCGAGCTGCCACCCTCCCCTTCTCCAGAGAGCATTGGTTCTTGTCAAAGTTTTCAGTGTTGTTATTATTTTTTAATTGTCCTAAATTACTGGTCAAAGCCATCAGGCCAGCACAGGGAAGAGCCTAGTCACAAAACTTCCTGAGCAAAACCAGATATCAGACAGTGACTCGGCCTCAAGATGTCCCTCAAGGCAAGTGCCAGCCCATTGCTGTGCCCAGCTTTTGTGACATACAAGCTGAGACTCTAGGGGTCAGTTTCAACTTCTCGGTATCAATACTAATACCGGTTCTCTTGATACACTGATCCCACCAAGAGCAAGCTTGCTGTGGTGGCTAGAGAGGACCGGAGTGAGGCATGAGGCCCTAGTCCGAGGGCCTGCCTCCGACCCAGAGTAGTCATGTGGGAAGCCCTCTCCTCTCCCAGTACTCCAAGCAGCCCTTATATAGGGCGCATATCTGCATCAGTGGAGGGAATTTCCACACCCCAGCTGATGAAATCACAGGCCTGGACTGAAATCAAACTCATGGTACCGTTGAGGCAGCATGTTCTTGTACATGGACAGGTAGCTGAGAGTTTCTTCGATTCCTGTCTATGACTGTCGATGCACTGGCAACTTTCTAAGACTCAGTTGCAGAGAACCTACGGGCCTTCATTCAGTCCATTAGCAAACATTGCACATTTATTATGTGCCATGCCCTGGGGTCACAGATACAGGAAATGGTGCAATCTGTCTTCACTGAGTACTGACATTTCTACAGTTGGGAGATAATTTCTCACCCTGGTGAAATCAGAGGTCCCAACCTAATGATAACACCACTGCTGTTAATACTAGTAGTAGTAGAAGTATTATTAATAATAACAGTAACCCCAATTTCACAGCACGTTAAGATTCAGCCAAGACCTGCAAAAGACCTGGTCTTTTTTTTTTTTTACCCTAACGGTGGGATAATTAGCTACTGTCTCTCTTGTACAGTAGTGTTATTTGTAAGTAGTATCATTAGTATGATAATTAATAACAAACTCATTTCTGTGATGATGATGGTAGCTAACATTTATAGAGTACCTACTGCATGCCAGGCGATGTACGAAGCACTTTACAAATATTATCTCATTTGATCCTCACAACAACCCTGGGAGGTAGGTGCTATTCTTATCCTCATCTTACAGTTGAGGAAACTGAGGCAAACAAGTGGTTTGCCCAGGGTTACACAGCTAGTAAGTATCTGAGGCTGGATCTGAACTCAGAGCTTCCTGTCTCCAGGCCTAGTGCTCTATCTGCTGCACCATCTAGCTGCTCCAGCAGCTATGTAACACTTAGTTTTGCCTAATACATTCCTGATGTATCCTCTATGGGGTAGGCAAGGTATTCCTGTTGACACTCAGACTGTCTGCTCACCAGGCACCCAAGGGACCAGGCAGCAGAATTGAGAGTTAGCCACATGCTACAGCAGAGGGTGGGGTTAATCACAACAGGAACCACCACACAGTTCTTTCAGTTCTTTCATTAAGGAAGCCATGTGTAAGAGATGCATTCAGTTAGTCGGGCCGCTCACATGTACCCTGGGCCAGGCAGTGTACCAGGTGCTGGAGATAAAGGGACAAGGAAGGGAATGATCTCTCCTTGCAGGGAGGTTATATTTTAATGGCAGAGGCCACGAGGGCGTGAAGGAGGATGTGCAGAATAAATATAAAGTGAATAAAGACAAAGTAATTGACTCCAGGGTGGTTTGGGAGGTGGGACGCTAGCAGGTGAGATCAGGCAAGGCTGCGCCTTGAAGATGTTGCTGGAACTGCTTCTCAAAGACAGAGGAGGATTCTGTGATGTGGCCATCACGAGGCATGGAGATGTTCCAGGCATGGAGGGCAGCCAGTGCAAAAATCACAGAGACAAGACGTAGAGAGTGGGGTAGGAGGGACTGGGCGGAGGCCAGTTTAGCTGGATCACGGAATGCAAGGAGAATAATGTACAGTGAGGCTAACAGTACAGGTTGGGGCAGGGCTTCAAAGGCCTCAAAAGGCCAGACAGCAGAATGTATCATTGATCCGGAGGCAATAGGAAGACGCTGATGTTTGCTGAGTAGGGGATTGGTGTGGTCAAATCCGCCATGTTGTAAGATAACTGAAGTGGGGAGAGACTTGAGGCAGGGGAGCCAGTTAGGAGGCCAATGATATCATCTAGACAAGGGGTAATGAGACCCTGAATAGGAGTGTAAGTGGAAAGAACAGGTCAGGCGTAAGAGATGGGTTGGAGATGGGCACAGCAGGATTTGGGTTAGGGATAGATATGGGGGTGAGCAAGAGTGCAGAGTCAAGGAGTTACAAACAGAAGATTGGAAGGATAGTGTTGGCTTCAGTTGAAGTAACGAAGTTGAAAAGAGGACTAGGTTTTGACGGGAAAAGAAGTAGTTCAGTTTGTGAGGTCTCTAAGACATCTGGTCTAATGGCATTTAGTGATGCTATATTGAAATTCAGGGAAGGGTATAGGGCTGCGTACATAGATCTGAGCACCTGTGCCATACAGTTGATAAATTAAAGCCATTGGGGAAAAGAGGGAGAAAGCCTTAGTCGTACCTTTTGGAAAACCTGCCTCATTGCCATTTGACTTTGATTTTCTCAAAGCCCCCTTTTATAAGTACCTCCTACTCCCTTGTGAGTACCTGATTAAGGAGATTGAATAAGGCAGTGAAGGTGTAAACCTACATATGACCAAAGTGAGCATCTTAGATGGGGAGAAGTGGATGGTTGGATACTTGGTAGAAGGATTTCACAGAATCCCACGAGGTTGGGAGGGACTACAGTGGCCATCTAGTATCATTTACAGATGAAAGGAACACCCCCTGTAACATACCCCACAGGTGGTCATCCATTCTCCACTTGGAGGTCCTCAAGGAAGGAAGTTTTTCCTGACATGGAGCCAAAATCTGCCTCTTCACTTCCACTCACTGCTCCTTATTTTGCCCTCTGGTGCCAAAGAGAACAGAGGTAATCCTCCCTCTTCAGGTACTTAAAGACAGCTGGCCTGTCTCCTAGAGTCTTCTCCAGGCTAGACATCCCCCGTTCTTTCAGCCATCCCTCATATGACATGAACTTAGCAGGCCTTTGCCAACCAGGTTGCCATCCTGTAGACCTTCTCCAGTTCTCAATGTCCTTCTTAGACCCTGGCACCGAGGACTGAGCACAGAGTTTCAGATGGCATCTGCCACGGAGGGAGCACACCGTCAAATCAAACGGCCTTTTCTCTATCCCCATTCTTCTTGAGCTCTCTATGACACTTAGTGGTATTGATCACCTTCTCCTGGATGCCCCCTCTTCTCTGAGTTCTTAGGACATCACTCTCTCCTGGCTCTCCTCCTGTTGTTCTGACTTCTTCATAGTCAATTTCCAGGTTATGCCTACTAATCTTGGGTATTCCCCCAAGTCACTTCTCTTTCTCCTCTCTGCTGGCTGACTTACAGATCTTCTCATCTACCTTTGGGTTCAGTTACCACATCTGTACCAGTAACTCCCAGATGTGCTTATGCAGCCCTAGGCTCTCTCCTGAGCTGAAGTCACTCATCACTAGCTGCCTTTTGGACCCTCAGACTGGCTTTCCCATTGGCACCTCAAACTCAACACTCCAGAGCAAACTCATTATCTTCACTGCCCCCCAAGTGCCCTTTTATTGTCAAAGGCATCCCCATTCTCCCAGTCCTCACCCTCTTCTGATTCTTTACTCACGTCATGTAGCCAATCCATGACCACATCTTGTCCTTTCTACTTTCACAGCTTCTCTCGTGTGCATCCCCTCGTCTCCACTCACTCAGCCACCACCCTAGCTCAAGCCTTCATCACCTCTTGCCTGGGCTATTACAGTTGCTTTCTAATTAGGTTTTCTGGTGTCTGTAGAAGTGTGGGTATGGGCTGGATCCTTTCCCAGGCTAACTGGCCTCCCTGCCTCAAGTGTCTCCCCATTCCAGTATATCCTGCACTAATCTCCCAGAGTGATTTTATACTTTCTCCACCCCCCCCACACACACACACACACACACACATGCACGCACACACACATCTGTGATCCAGGTACTCTGACTTAGTTGGTGTTCCTTGAATAGAACACTCCCTCTCTCATCTCTTCGCCTTTGCATGGTCTGCCCCTCATAACTCGAATACTCTGCACCACTCCCCTCTGCCTCTAGTTCCTCTAGCTTCCTCCAAAATTCAGCTCAAATTGTACCGTTGTAGTTGGCCCCCAGTGCCTTCCTTTTCTGGCAGGCTACCTTCTATTCTCATTTGGATCTAGTTTGTATTTACACGTTGTGTCCTCTTTAGTTTAGAATGGGAGCTCCTTGAGGGTAGAGCCTATTGTGGCCATTCTTTGTGTCCACAGGCCTTAGCACACAGTTCCTGGCACAGATTGGTTTGCTTTTTTACAAGTTTTGTTTAATAACAAATGGGCAAAGCTGGCTTTCTTTCAAGAATCAAAATGTAGAACAAATGGGAAAAATTAGTAAGCACATAATAAATATCCGTCAAAAGGGGGTCCATCACCAGAAACTGCCTCTCTTTTTGTAGTCTGAGATTGCTTTTGCTTTTTTGATTCCTATGTAGCATTGCTGCCTCATGAAGCTTGAGGTGCACTGAAACCCACCCCCAGATCTTTCCCAAACAGCTGCTGTGCAACCATGTGTCCTCCGTCTTTTGTCAAGTTGATTTTTTTGTATCCAAATGTAGGACCTCACATTCATACCTGTTGAATTCTTCTTACCAGATTCGGCCTAGTGCTTTGGATTATCAATAATTAGTAGTAGTGGTAATAATAATAATAATAATAACAACGATGATGATAACAGCTGGCATTTATATCGTGCTTTAAGGTTTCAAAAGTGCTTTACAAGTATTATCTCAGGAGGCAACTAGGTGGCACAGTGGATAGAGCACCCACCCTGGAGTCAAGAGGACCTGAGTTCAAATCCGGTCTCAGACACGTAATATTCACTAGCTGTGTGACTCTGGGCAAGTCACTTAACCCCATTGCCTAGCCGAAAAAATAAATAAATATGTGTGTGTGTGTGTGTGTGTGTGTGTGTGTGTGTGTGTATTATATATCTGATTTTATCCTCATAACAAACCTGTGAGGTGGGTGTTGTTATGATCCCTATTTTACAGATAATGAAATTGAAACAGATAGATGTTAAGGGACTTACCCAGGGCAGAGGCCTGATTTGAGCTCAGATCTTCCTACCTCCAGGTCCAGCGCTCTATCCACTGTTCCACCTTGAGACCAAGGTCAAGATCCTTTTAGATCCCAACTCCATCACCTACTATTAGCCGTCTTTCCCAGCTTTGAATTATCTGCACAGTTGATAAGCATACCTACCATCTATGCCTTTATCCAAGTCATGGATAAAAATTAACAGCCCCAGTACAAGCCCAGCTCCCTAGGGCACTCCACTGGAGACTTCCTACAACATTGACATTGAACCATCAATAACTGCCTTTGAGTCCAATTATCCAACCAGTTTTTAATCCGTCAGACTGTATTATCTTCTAATCCATATCTCATTGTCTTCTCCAGAAGAATGGTCTAGGGATATTTTATCAAAAGCTTTGCCAGAATCTAGGTAAGCTATATCCACAGCATAGCTTGGCATATTAACGTATTAGTTTAGTAAACCTGTCTAAAAACAGTGTTAGTCTCCTGTTCTTGACAAAGTCCTGCTGGCTCTTTGTAATCACCGTTTCCCTTCCTAGAGATTCTCCAGTCAACTCATACCTGTTCTAGGTTTTTCCAAGTTGTCAAAGTCAAGCTCACTGGCCTGTCATTTGTAGGATCTCTACTTTCTTCTTATTATTATTTTTTTAAATCAGGATAACCCCCATCTTTCTCCAATCTTGTGATGGAGTCTGTGAGAGCTCAGTGACAGTGGCTCAGCAGTCATATCCACCAGGCATTTCTGTGGGCCGGATGATTTCAGTCCACTAAGGGCAGTGAGGTGCCTTCTTGCTATCTTCTTATTCCTCTCAGGGATCAACTCCTAGTTAATTATTTTTGTTTTGTCATTTCTAGTGTAAAGGCCATTCTCCTCAGGAATCTGCTTTCCTAAAATCTAAGGTCCAGTTCAGACCATCTCCAGATTTCTTTCCTTTCTCTGTCATCGAGATTGTTCATTCCATTTGCCCTCCCCTCTTAAAAACATCCTGAATAAAATTTCTCCATGTTATCTCCTTCATGTTTTGAGGGGTTCTTTTGAATAGGAACTGATCTTCTCATTCAGTCGTTTAGCAAGTTTGTAGAGATATGAAGAAGGAGATGTAAACGATCTCTGATCCCAAGGGGCTTACGTTCTAATGTGAGAGACATCAAATTTATATACATGTTTGCAGAGTAACTATAAAGAGGATAAATGCAAATGGACAAAAAAGGAACTAAATACAACATAGTTTGAGAAGGAGAGGGCACTAACCATTGGCTTGGTCAGAAAAAGCTTCCTGGAGAAGGTGCTATGGAAGCTTTGAGCTGCCTCATTTCTGACGTTGGCAGGTTCCCCAGGCAGCCTCATGGCTCTCCACTCCCAGGAGGGAGGGTGCCATGTTGGAGCCATACTTAGTGCAGATGCCTATTGACTTGAAGGCCTACTGCGGCTCAGAACTCCTGAACCCCAGCAATCCACCAACCTCAGCATCCACAGTGGCAAGGACTACAGACGTGCTCTGCCATGCCCAATCACCAGAATTCTCAGAGTAGAGCCTGGGTGACCCCTTGTCCAAGCTGTTGTCTCAGAGATTCCTGCTTAGATACAGGTTGAGCTAGATGACCTCTGAGGACCCTTCTGACTCAGAAGTGGTAGGAGGCAGCCGCTTGCCTTCTTCCTGACCCCGATGAGATCCTGATGCTGAAGCATAGTGAGCCCTGCAGGCAGAGCGAAGCATCCATGCCAAGGGCCCTGCCGATTGGAGGTGCTCTGCCCCGTGTCCTCCTTGGGCTCATCTGAAGCTCATTTCATGGATGTTCAGATTATCCCCCATGGAAAACGTTTCCTCCTCTTCCATGCCAGAACACTTCCCAGATCCCATGGCCCTGTAATTCAGTTTAGGGTCTTGCTGCTCTTAAACCAATTATGCCCTGACCGTCTCCCTGCGCAGTAGCTGGCTGGCCTGTGGCATGGGCTGCTTTCCTAGGCTGATCCAAACTTCTGGCTTTGCTCACGTGGCCATTAACGAGCTCAGCCGTGCCCATCCCCACTGCTGGAACAACGCATTGCCATGGGTCCCCCCCCCACCACTGCCAGAGGGTCAGGGGGAGCCATCATCCATCACACAGGGAGGCGAGTACATCTGGCTCAAGCAGGTTTTTGAATTCATTGAGGGTTAAAGGACCACCCCACCCTGCAGAAATAATAAGAGCCTGGTTTTAATTAATTTCTCTGGTAGGGGAGTGGAAACCTTTGTTTATTTTTTTTTCTTCTCTTGACAATGACGTCCCCCCTCCCTCCCCCACTGCCACAGGTCTGCTGGCACAGCACTGCTTCTGCAAACCCAGAGCCACACTTTCTTCTGCGCCAAGCTAGCAGGAGAGAAAAGAGGAGGGTGGGCAAGAAAGGCATGAGGCCGGGGAGGCACTCACGGCTCCTCTCATGCATAGTGGAGAGAGAGGGGTGGGAGATAAAGCAAGAAGGGGGCTTTGTGCCTCACCAGCGACATAGATAACTGGCTCTCTCCTTCCTGGAGAACTTTGCAAATGAAGCCCTTTAACTGGCCTGGGAGATAAACAGCCTCCTTCCCTCCTTGACTTGTTATTTCTCCACTTCTTTCTTTCCCTTGTTTGTTCTTTCCCCACCTCTGCCCACTGCTTGCACATATATATTACATGTCCCGCCTCTGCCTCGATTCTCCATCCATCCAACAATACATCAGGCAGTCAACATTTATTAAGCACCTTCTGTGTGCCGGGCACTGTGCTAAGAGCCTGGGATACAAAGAAAGGACAGCCCCTGCCCTCAGAGAGCTTATAGTCTAACATGCAAACAACTATGTACAAACATGCTGTAGACAGGAGAAATTGGAGATGGTCAACAGAGGAAAGAGGGCGGCATTAAGGGGGATGGAGAAAGGATCTGTTTCTGTAAGGGTGAAAGACCTAGAACTGGAAGGATCCTCAGAGGCCATGGAGCTGCCTGCCCTCATTTGACAGTCGAGGAGGCAGAAGCTCAAAGGGTTTCCCAAGGTAACTCCAAGTGGCAGAGCCTGGCTTCGGTCCCAGGTCCCCTGGCCCCAGACCCACACACCGCCTCCATCCCCCTCCTTGGCCACCAGAGAACCAGCCACTTGCCTGATTTATTTCTGTGGTCGATGAATCTGAACCATGAATGTGCGCTGTCCCGTTGGCGAGACCCACCAGGGCTGTGGGCTTTTGATGGACCAGCCAGTTCCGGAGGTGCTCCTGCCTCAGTGTGCTAGCATTTTCCTCAAACAAATGGTCCCCCGCACAAATCCATTTTAACACTTCCCTGTGTCTTAAAACTCGCCAGCCTTCCTGAGCCAGATTTGTCCTCCCATTAGCTGTTTTGTCCCCGACCTTTAGAAATAATATTTGTCCCTTCTAAAGTGCATTCATTTCTTCCTCCCCATGCTTCGTCAATCCCGAAAGCAAGAATTGTTCTACTGCTGACCACAGATGCTTCATTCCCATTTTACACATGACAAAACGTGGCAGGGAATCCTGGTACATAGGGAGTCTAGCCAAGACCCAGAAATCTAGACTTCCGTGTTTGAGCCTCTGACCAGAAACTCCCATGCTCACTGCTAGATAGATAATGCATTTATGAAAGCAGTTAACTATGTGCCAGGCACTGTGCTGCTAAGATCGGTGGTTTGGCAACGGATGAGAACCTGGGGTAAAGCTAGGTGGCTCAATGGTAGAGCTCAGGACTCAGAATCAGGGAGACCTGAGTTCAGATCCTGCCTCAGACACTAACCCTGGGCAAGTCACTTACTCACTGGCTGCCTTAGTTTCTTCATCTGTAAAATGGGAATAACAGCACCTGCCTTTGAGAGTCTCAAATGAACTAATACTTGTGAAGTGCTTTGCAAACCCTGAAGTGCTGTGTTATTGTTTACCAGCCCTTGTTTGTCGTCCTGCCTTCTGGCGCCAACTTCAGATAACTGAAGATAATTTCTCCCCTCCCCAAGGGGTTAACTTCTCTAAGTTAAATATCCTTATAATTATATCATAATATATAGGATATATTACATTATATATAATCATATATTGTTGTATTTTATAGTATGTAATTATATAATTATATAAATTATAATAATTGCATTAATATATAATCATACATTATATATAAATATAATGTGTAATAATCATCATTATTGTCTTCATTATCATCATCATTGTTATTGTTATTCATTGGCATCCCAATGAACTCGAATCCTTAAAAATAATAGAAAAAAGCTTAACCACCCAAGATTCCACCAGCATCCCAGACTTTTACTCCCAACTTCCAGGAAGAGATCCAGCATTCAGGATGAAGTCTTTTCTGGCTCCTCATGCTTGATGGCTTCCCCAGAATGGGTGGGCCAGCCCTCTCTGGTCCTGGGTGGGTCGAGCTTCCTGCCTTAGCCAGGGACTGAAAACACCTGCACTCCTGTCCACACCCAAGCATTACCGAGTGCCTGGCCCTAGAGATGCCAAGACCCTGCATTACATCTCACCTGTGCTCAAAGACTTCCCATGACAGAGAGCTCACTACCTTTCCCAGCAGTCCATTCTGCTTTTAGACAGCCCTCGTGGTCAGGAAGTTTGCTTGGTTTTCATTTGTTTCAAGCCTGAGTCTTCTGTGTACCTGCCACCCACTGCTTGTTGGCCTGCCTTCTGGGGCAGGCAGAGCAGCTCCCCATCCTTCCTCCATAGCCTTCCTTCAGACAGTGGAAGACATGTGCCTCTCCTTCCTCGCCCCCTGCCAGGTGTTTATGTGTCTAAACCAAGTATCCTCAGTTCTGTCTACCCTCCCTCTTTTTTTTCTTTTTTTAGCCTCTCTCTTAATGAGAGCTGGCCCTTATATAGTACCTTAAGATTTGCAAAGTGCTTTGTATATAGCAGCAATAATAACAATAATAATAATAATAATAACAACATGTATATTGTGCCTTAAGTTTTGCAAAGTGCTTTGTAGATGATAATAATGGTATTTATATAGTACCTTAATGTTTACTAAGCACTTTGTATATGATGATAATGATAATAGCTAACATTTATGTAGTGCTTACTGTGTGCCAGGCACTGTGCTAAGCACTTTCCAGTTATTATCTGTTTTGATCCTCTCAACAACCCTGGGAGTTGGTGCTGTTCTTATCCCCTGAAAAAGGGGAAGGGGATGGGAAGACTAGCCCCTCTGGTGTGAGAGCTGCTGAGCCCTTTCCAGGGCTGCTCATCCACCTTTGGGATCTACCTGATTCACCCAACGCAATGCTCACCTGTCACTCCAAGCATCTGTATCTTGCTCAGCGGCCACATCCCAGTAAAACCGTCTTGGCAGACAGGCTAGACCAAGCTGAGAGTAATTGACAGGCCTCAAACCCTTCAGTTGAGGTAGGGAGATGTCTATCCCAGGCACATGAAGACTTCCCCCTCGCCTCAGTAGCATGAGCAGATGAGGACAGTTTGTTCTAAAAGCCAGAAAGGTGGCTGGAGCAGATGCTGTGAAGAGCTTAGAGCTTGGTCAGACATCAGAGCCTCCAAGGTCGTCCGCTGCATCCCAGGCCATTGCCAGTCAAACTGACTTTTGTCTTGTCACTGGACTTTGTGCAACTCCTCCTCACTTCAATATAATTCATATGCAAGTCAGGACATCCCCCTGTGATGTCATTAGTCCTCTTCAAAAATGAAGGACAAACAAAATTATTATCCCCATTTTACAGATGAAGAAGTTGAGGCACTTTATTCACTGCACCACCTAGTTGGTAGGTAGGTAGATAACAAACATTTATTAAGCAGTTACTATGTGCCAGACATTGTACTAAGAATTGGAGATAAAATCACAAGTGAAAAGAAAGACTATCTCTGCCTTCAAGAAGCTTACATTCTGATAGGAGAAGATGACACAGAAAAGGAAGGAAGGGAGGAGAGAACAGTTACTCTTTTTTTAAAATTTTGTTAATTTATTTTGATTTATCAATAATCACTTCCATGTGCTTTTGAGTTTAAAATTTTTCTCCCCCTTCCTCTCCACCACCCTCCCCAACACGGCACACAATCTGATACGGGCTATACATTTACATTCCTATTAAACAGATTTTCACATTAGTGAAGTTGTAAGTAAAAATTAAAACCACTAGGAGGAACCATCGGAAAGAGGAAACAAAACTCAACAGAAGAGGGGGGAAAAATGGTAGCAATTCAACTTCCATAGTTCTTTCTTTGGATGCAGATAACATTTTCCATTCCAAGGCCTCTGGGGATGTCTTAGATCCTCGTAATGCTGCGAAGGGTTCAGTTTATCAGTATTAGTCATCGCACAATGTGGCTGTTATTGTCTACACTGTTCTCCTGGTTCTGCTCACTTCACTCAGCATCAGACCATACAAGCCTTTCCAGGTTTTTCTAAAGTCAGTCTGGAGAACAGTTACTCTTGTGGGGGCCCTGGGCGTAAAGTCCTTAAGAGTCGAAAGCATAGCAGAGAAGTGAATGATGTGTGGCCTGCCTCAGCTTATCCCCAAAATGGGGCCCTAAGGAATTCCCCACTGGGAAGAGGGGGCCAGCATGGGATATTATAGGGCGGGGAGGAGCCAGGAGGTAAGGGAGGTTCCGGGGTGTCCCTACCCTGTGCTTGCTTAATTGTTGGTACTTGCAGACAGGAAGTCTCTCTGGCAATGCAGTGGCTTAATAAATACTCATTGATTGATTGCCCAAGGCTCTAGAGGCTGTGGCCAGCAAGTGTCTGGGATGAGACTGGATTGGAACCCAGATCTGTACAACCTCACATCCTGCATTTGTCCACTAACAGCATTTGCTTTCTCTTTCCTGGGGTCTTTCTGGAGATGACGGTGATGATGGTTGTGATGATAGTAATTGGAACGTTCCACTGAGAGCAGATTCATTCCCTAGCGCGTCTTAAGCTAAAGAGAATGAGGGTGTTATGGCTTGTTTTTCCCCTTCCTTTCAGATATTTCCTCTGCTGGGGTATAATGTCACAGAAGAGCATGAAGTTGATTCTAAAGTCCACTTCTGGCTGTCCACATCTTTGTAATGATTTCATTAGTGAGAATTATCCACTTTATTTTCTTGTAATGGGATTAGCTGTCCTAGAGGCTGCTGAGACCCTGAGGGGAAAGAGGTAGGCACTGGAGCAAAACACCTTCTGCCAAGTATTCCAGAAAGCCTTCTTCAGGGGGCTGAAGGTCTGCCTGGACCTCTTTTTCAGAAGGAAAAGCCGTGTCCCCATGGGCTCAGCCCACAGATGGCAGATCAGAGGCTCCCGGGCTTCAGGAAGCACTTTCTTCCCTGGTTTTCCCAAAGTAGCAGCACCTGGGCACGATCAATATGAGTCTCAGGCCAAATGAAGACAGGAGTTATGTCAGAGACTGAGGATGGGGACAGCCCTGCTGTCATCTGTCCTGGTCACACCCCAACTAGAGCAGTGGGTTCAATTCTGGCCACGCCATTTTAGGAAGCACATTCTTTTTCTTCTTTTCTTTTTTCTTTTTTTTTTTCTTTTTTTTTTTTTTTGGTGAGGTGGAAAGTGCCTGAGACTGGATTTGAACTCAGGTCCTCCTGCCTCCAAGGCCAGAGCTCTATTCACTGCACCACCTAGCTGCCCCAGGAAGGACATTCTTTTTTTTTTTTTTAAGTTTTATTAATTTATTTTGATTTATCAACAATCACTTCCATATGCTTTTGAGTTGAAAATTTTTCTCCCCCTTCTTCCCCCCCACTTTCCCCAAGACAGCACACAATCTGATATAGGCTTTACATTTACATACCCATGATACATATTTTCACATTAGTGAAGTTGTAAGTAAAAATTAAAACCAATAGGAGGAACCATCAGAAAGATGAAACAAAACTCAACAGAAGGTAAAAATAAGTGATAGCGATTCGACTTCCATAGTTCTTTCTTTGGATGTGGACAGCATTTTCCATCCCAAGGCCTCTGGACATGTCTTAGATCCTTGTAATGCTGAGAAGGGTTCAGTTTAACAATCTTAGTCATTGCATAACGTGGCTGTTATTGTATACAAAGTCCTCTTGGTTCTGCTCACTTCACTCAGCATCAGACCATATAAGTCTTTCCAGGTTTTTCTGAAGTCAGCCTGTTCATCATTTCTTATAGCACAATAGTATTGCATTACATTCATATACCACAACTTGCTCAGCCATTCCCCAATTGATGGGCATCCTCTCAATTTCCAATTCTTTGCCACCACAAAAAGAGCTGCTATGAATGTTTTTGTACATGTGGGTCCTTTTCCCATTTGTTTGATCTCTTTGGGATATAGCCCTAGAAGTGCTATTGCTGGATCAAAGGGTATGCACATTTTTGTAGCCCTTTGGGCATAGTTCCAAATTGTTCTCCAAAATGGTTGGATCATTTCACAACTCCACCAACAATGTGTTAGTGTTCCAATTTTCCCACATCTTCTCCAACATTTATCATTTTCCTGTTTTGTCATGTTGGCCAATCTGATAGGTGTGATGTGGTACCTCAGAGTTGTTTTGATTTGCATTTCTCTAATCAATAACAATTTAGAGCATTTTTTCATATGACTATAGATGGCTTTAATTTCTTCATCTGAGAACTGTCTGTTCATATCCTTTGACCATTTATCAATTGGGGAATGGCTTGTGTTCTTATGAATTTGTCTTAATTCTCTATATATTTTAGAAATGAGGCCTTTATCAGAGAGACTGGTTGTAAAAATTCTTTCCCAATTTTCTACCTTCCTCCAGGAAGAACGGAGAGCCTTGAGTTTGTGCTCTTTGAATATCGGATAGAGGGATTTAGGTAGTTCCTTCCAGAGGCAGCATGGTACAGTGCAAAGTGCCTTGGGGTCAGAGGATGTGGGTTCAGATCCTGCCTCTGATGGTCACTACCCATGTTTCAAGTTATTTCACCTCTCTTGGCCTCAGTTTCCTCATCTGTAAAATGGGGAAGTTGAACAAGCTGACCTCTTAAGGTCCCTGCTAGCTCTAAAGCAGTGATTCTAGGAACTAGGGATGCTGTATTTGGAAAAAAGAAGATCTAAGAGAATGGGGGTGGGGGCATGGTCATAGTACTCTCCAGGCGTCCAGTAGTCTGTCATGCAGGAAAGGATCAGACTAGTACCACAGAAGCAGGAGCAGTGGGTGGAAGTTAGCCCAAGGTGAGGAGCAACTTTCTAATAACTAGAGTCATCCCAGAGCGGAATTGACTGCCTCTGGAAGGGAGGTGGGGATGGGGAGGGGGAGGTGTTAGATTGGTCCTGGAGTAAAGGCTGGTGATCACTTGTGGGAGCTGTTGAGCAGGGGCGTCAGAGTGCCACCGAGGTCCCTTCTGGCTGCAATCTGGGGAAAGCATTTGAGAAAGGGTTTGGGGAATCACTAAATCGTGCCAGTCTTTGCCCTTTAGGGCTACTCTCTTTATCTCAGTTGTTGTTTTTTAAGTCGTGTCTGACTCTCTGTGACTCCATTTGGGGTTTTCTTGGCAGAGATATTGAAGTGATTTGCCATTTCCTCCTCCAGTTCATTTTACAGGAGAGGAAACTGAGGCAAACAGTTAAGTGACTTGCCCAGGGTCACACAGCTAGTAAGTATCTGAAGCCAGATTTGAACTCAGTAAGATGAGTCTTCCTGACTCCTGGCCTGGCATTCTATCCACTGGGCCATCTTTTTTCCCCCGGGATCCCTAGGTCCATGTGAGGCCACTTAAACTGGCCAACCAGTCTTTTCTTAGCATTGCGCGATGTGTAGTCAGAGCTTGGCAGTGTCCAAAGATTCCCTCCCTCCTCCACCCCCCCACCCCCCCACCAAAGAACTACATTGACCAAGCAACAGACTTTCTCCCAAACTATATTTTGCAGACACCTTAGCATAAATACTTAAAGGTTTAGTGGAAACTCACGAGTAAAGTTCAAAGCCTTCATTTTTTTTTCCAGATGAAGAAATTGGGGTCTGGTGAGGTTAAATAAATTGTCCAAGGTTACACTGCTACCGAGCAGTAGAGTTGGGATTGGAACTCTGATCCCTTGGCTTTGAATTCATTGTATTCAATATTTTTACAACATGCGGAAAAATTTTTCATTGTGAACATAGGGTTATCTCCTCAGTCAACCTCCAACATTCTCCCAGTCCCCACAGAACTGTGGAATGTTAAAGAACTGGACAAGCAATACCTTTGCTAGTCACCCAGCTCCCTTATTCTACAGGAGAGGTGCCCGAGGCCTGGAGAGCTAAGGACTTGACCAGCATCACCTGAGTTACTGACACTGCTGAACCTCCAGCTTGTTGGCTCCCCGGGGCCTTACCTCCCAGCCAGAGCCCTTATCATGCCACCCACATTCCTGACAGTTAACCAGTGGCTAAGGTTATTGGACAACAGGAGGCTCGATGTGGAAGCGGGAAGATTTTGATTACAGCCCTGCCTCGCGCACAAGCTGACTATGAGAATGTGGGCAGGTAGGTGCAATGGAAAGAGTAGAGGGTTAGGCCAGAGACCCACCCAGGTTGACTTCCCTGCTTTTCCATGTGTTTGACCTTGGCTAAGTCACTTCCCTAGGCCTCAGCCTCCTCCCATGTTGTCGTTGTTCATCCTTCATGGTCAAAGATCAGTGACATTACAAGCATGGCTTCTTGACTTATGCATGAGTTAGATGTAATTGAGGCAGAGCTGCACCAAATTTTCAGCCTTTCTTTCTCCTCCAGAGTCATTGGAGTCCAGTGGCAAGACAGGTCAAGATGCCTAGCATTGGCCCCCATCCCCTGTAGAATGGGGAGGTAGGAATAGATGACTTCCTAAGGTCTCCCTTAGCTCTAAATCGACAGTCAGTGCTCTAAGTTACAGATGAGTTGCCAGTTGGCATCAATGGAAGGATTTTACATGCTGGGTGTAACTGACACCCACTCACATGTCCAAACCAAAAATAATCACCACCACAACAAAACAAAACCAGAAACAAGAGAGGTTATTTTCTCTTCTCCTGCAGTTTAGCTGTTGCATTCCCACCTCCATCTCCTCAGATTCTATTTGTTGCCAGATTGCTTAAATGTTTCAGTGATTTGATAAGGCCGACTGCATGGGCCAATGGAAAAAAAAAACTCTGAATTTTGCAGTTGGGAGGCTAAGATTTGGATTATGCCTTTGTCACAGCCTCCTGGGAGGCCTTGGGGAGGTCATCTCATTTCCCTGGGCCTCACTCTCCTCATTTATAAAATGAATTGGGGTTGGGCTGGATGGCTGCAAAGGTTCTGTACTGCATGATCTCATTAATGAGCTCACCCTTTGATGGTACAGATTCCAGTCCATTCATGGCAGCTCGTCTTGGGAGATTTTTGCCCATATCCCTCCCCATAATTCTTCCTTATTTATTGTGGATAAGCAGTGCAACAATATGAATTTCTGTCTTTGGAGGGATGGGGCAGGGTATGATAGCTGAATGAGGCCTCTTAAGAAGTAAGTTCCTTTAAAAAAAAAAAAGACACAAATTCTTGTAGATAAGAGCGTTGGCTTTGGAAACTCCAAAACCCTTCCCCCAGTACATAGCCCAAGCACTGCCCTACCACCAGTCCCAGAAAATGGTTTTGGTCTTGGGGACTCAAGCTCTTAACTAGTTCATCTTTGTGAAGGATGCCTCATGGTTCCTCTGACAGCTTCATAGCTCTTGAGGCAGACCACCGGTTCTGATTCCCCAGTATTCCATCCCTTCTCCCCGAACCGTAAGCCACAGCAAGCTAGTAAACGCTAACCCCTAGCCACTTAGGCCCTCCAAGCTTCTAGGTTCATTCTGCACCAGCCCCAGCTCTGATCCAGAGCTATCATTGAACAGATTCCAGACCCTCGGGTTCCTCAGCTATAGAAGAGAGGGCTCATGCTTACTGTGAAAGTGCCCTGATGAAAGGCTATTGAGAGAGGCTAAATACCGTGCCCATCATCTCTCCTCTGCTGTTGTTCAGAAGCTGGCTGGCTTTCAGTCTTGGAGGCACAGAGTTCCCCTGAGGAAGATAAGGGGATGTGTCTGTGTCCAACTCTCCCCAAGATGGGCACAAATGATGGGAAAAGCTCGGTCTTAAAGACTCCCTTTTAACAAAGAAGAAAAAGAGAAAGGGAGGCAAGCATGATTTCAGAAACCATTGGCCATACTTTCAAAGGAAACAACTTTGTAAACTCACCATCAATTCCTTTCAGAGAAAAGGACCTGCTTCAAGATGTATGCTGAGGGGTGTTGTAATAGCTCACATTCTTACAGCACTTTTTAGTTTGCAAAACACTTCCTTCCTGTTATCTCATTTTATCCTTATAACAACCCTTTGAGAAGGGTGCTCATTTGTAGAGGTCCCCATTTTACAGATGAGGAAACTGAGGCTAGGAGAGTTAAATAACTTGGCCTGGTTTACATGTCTGAGACAGGATTTGAACTCAGGTCTTCCCAAGGCCAGGTCCAGTGCCCTCCCCACTACGCCACCTCACAGCTATATAAAAACAATTCATATTGATATAATTCTTCAAAATTTTCACAGTGCTTTTGCACTCATTGTCACGTCAGATCCTCATTTGAGGGCCAAGGAAAGTCACATCACCTCTAAAATGAGGGTAATGAACACAACCAACTTTAAAGGGCTATTGTGAAGTGTGGGGGCAACTCTTTAGAAACCCTAAGATGCCGTAGAAATGTGAGTTTTTGATAGTATATTTTGGTCATATCACAGGGCATGGGCTAATGCCCCTGACAATGCCCACTGACCCCACTGCATGGAATAATTTACCATTGAACATTGCCTAATGCAATGCACCTATCAGCACTCATTAATTCAGTGCTTATTCTGGGCTAAGGACACAGAGAAACAATTCATGCCTGCTCTCAAAGAGCTTATGTTCTATAAGCCTGAAGGTCTGTTATCTGAAAAACAGAAATGGCCCAGTCCTTTGCCCAGCGGCCTTTTACTCATTCTTAACCAACCTATTGAGATACAAGAGAGAATGTGCCCCTGAGATTCATCATTGGGTCCAGCCCATTCTGGAGTATCAAGATGGCATTGGGTTTTAATTCCCTATCAATATATGAGGCTGAAACTAGGTGGTCATCACTATGGTTAAAAAGGCCTAACTTCCATATTTAAAGGACCCATGATCTCAGATAGGAAGGACTCTTTCCACTTATACAGGTCAATCATCTTCCATCATTCTTCTTGGCTTTAAAGGGCAGGACTAGGATCA
This sequence comes from Phascolarctos cinereus, assembly GCF_003287225.1. Lineage (NCBI taxonomy): Eukaryota > Metazoa > Chordata > Mammalia > Diprotodontia > Phascolarctidae > Phascolarctos > Phascolarctos cinereus. The sequence goes on along the minus strand of NW_027555847.1, from coordinate 702,248,998 downwards.
GGGGGTGTGAGCTGCAGAGGGGCTGATTCAGGCAAGACTTAGGCCCAGCTGTTAGAATTATCCCATATGGAATGAGTTGCCCCCTGCTCCATCCTACCCCTCCCTGACCTTTACTGCCAAGTGGGGGTCTTCAGGCTGGATAACTGCCTGCAGGCCATGTTGTTTCTGTTCTGGTCAGGTGGCTGGGATGGTCTCTGAAGTCCTATCCAACACTCATATTCTGTGACTCTTCCAAAGTCTTCCATTGAGCATTGACAGTCAGCATGTTGGAGGCTTCCTTCTATTTTAGTGTGTGAGGAAATGCTGGCCTCATCCGCCTTTTACCCCTCACTCCCTCTACATGCCCAAGCTTTGGTTGACCTCCATAGTTCATTACCGGCCTTGACTGGTGAAGATGTCTGTGTTTGCTCTGGCATGGGTGGATAGCTCATTTCCCAATAAAACCTGTTCCTCCATTATTATCTTGCCCTCCTTCATTGCCAAAAGTAAGCATACCTTCAGTAGGAGAGAAAAAATGGCAAAACTAGGGGAAATGAATTGATTTTCCCTCTATATCCTTCCATAGACTTGGGATTGAAAGGGACCTCAGGGATCCTATCAACAGGGGGCCATCACGGCCATAGTTAAAGACTGTAGGTGACAGAGAGCTCATGACCTCCCCCCTCCCTTTGACAGCCCAGGCCCTTTTGGATGGATCTGATTGTTCCTGCTTTAATCTGCCTCTCTGCATCCCACCCCAAGCTAAGCAAGCCTCATCCCCCTTCCACAGGGACATCTTTCAAACATTCAGAGACCACACTCCTGCCCTGCCCACCGTGAGCTGTCTTCTCCAGGCTAAACGTGCTCAGTCCTTTCAGCCCCACTTCAGATAGCCTAGTCTGTGGTCTAATGTCCCCTTGGCCATCATGGCTGCCCATCCTGCCAAAGGCCTCTTTCTGTACATCTATGTGTCATGGGGAGGTGGGAGGGGAAGGAAGGAATAGCCAAATAGAAAAGAAGATATTTTCTTCCTGTATCTTTCCAGCTACTTCCCAGGGCTCCTCATCTCTAAATATTCCAAACTTACTGTTACTATGAACAAACCAAGATATGCATGATACATTTTTATGTTTTTAAACTAACATAATGGTTTACTTGTTTGTTTGTTTTTATCTTTGTAAAGGGCACTAAAAAAAATTATACATTTCAGCTTTTCCCAAAACTGGTTTCAGTCATCTGTGGAAGCTTTGCATCTAGCCCTTGGTACACTGCATTGCCATAGGATTCACAGCAAGAGGGACCGAAAAATTTCTAGTCATCTTCAAGGGACTGCTTAGCTAGAGAACCTCCTCGTCCCCCTGGGTTGGTTTATCAGCATCCAGTCTGGAGATGTGGTCACTATTGCTTGTCGTCTCCCACTCTGAGGCTTCCGTATGTCTATCTGTTATTCCTCCAAGGAGAGTGAGTAGTTAGGTTGGGAAGATGGGCTAGGGAGAATTCTCCACAAGATGCCTTCTCAGTTTGTTGGCTTGGTTTCTAAGCTAGGCAGGTTTTCACATCTGCCTAAGCAGCAGTGATGGCTCTCCAAGCATCTTTCGCTGTGGTTGGCTAGGCTAGAACATAAGCTTCTTGAGGGCAGAGACTGTTTCATGCCTTTGCATCCCCGGCACCTGGCTAAGTGCTGAGTGCAAATCCTGCCTCAGACACTTAGTAGCTCTATGACCCTGGGCAAGTCACTTAACCTCTTTCTGCCAGTTTCTTCCTCTATAAAAAGGGAATAATAATAGCATTTACCTCCTGGGGTTATTGTCAAGATCAAATGAGTTATGCCTCAGTTTCTTCATCTCTAAAATGAAGGGGTTGGATTCAGTGGCCTGTAAAGTCTCTTCTGGATCTCAGGCCGTGCTTGGTAGTTTAAGGGATGGGAAAAGAAGGCAGAAGACCTGAGTTCTAGTCTTTGTTTTGTGGTCTTTAGACAAGTCTTTCCCAGAGGTGGCTGTGTTTGTTGTGTGACTCTTACAGAGTCTTTGTGAGAGAGGGCCATGTGTGTATGTGTGTGTTGATAGCTCCCCAGCTGTATGAGTCACTGAGGGCAAGGACCGTGCCTTGTAGTGGTTCTTTCATATGGTGTAGAGGAAACAACACTGAAAACCAGGAGCCAAAAATACCTTCATACTTTGGCAGGCATGGAGAATTGAAATCAGAAACACAAGGAGCCTTTTAAGAAAATGTAAAAAAATCAATTTTTGTGAAGCCAACACCTATTTCAAGAGCAACAGAAGGGGCACTGGGACTTCATCTTGTAGCCACAGGAGAGGGCACACAAGTACTTAGCTTCAGAAGCTGGATTTGAACCCAGCTCCTCTGCTTTCAGAGGCAGCGATAGGGCCAGAAATGTAATGATTAGTGGCATGTTAGTTTCTTTGAAAGATTCTAACATTTCGAGTGGGTTCCCTCTCATTGGAGGTCTTCAGGAAGAAGCTGAATATCCACTTACTTACGGCTGTGCTCTATAGAGGGGATTTTTGTTCAAGTAGAGATAGCTGAGTGGCCTCGGAGGGTCCTTCCTTATCCGAGGTCCTGATTCTGAAGGGCCAGACTTATGATCATATCTTAGCCTCCACTTGCCCATTCATAAAATGGACATAATTCTGCCCTGCCTACCTCTCAGTGTTGCCTCAAGGGTGAAATGAAACAACATCACTCTCTCTTTTCTCCAACTCCCCCCCACACACACACACACACACACACACACACACACACACACACACACACACATCCACACCTCTAATATCCCCTCATATGATGGCCTCCGTTTTCCAGAGCTTCAGTAATTCACAATCTAAACTTTGTGGGGCACAGAGGAAAAATCTAAACTTTGTGTGCCCATGGAGCGCCACTGCCTAGCCACCTCAGCCTCAAGGCCAGATAGGGGTAGGGACCAGGAGAAGGCTGGAGATTCAGGGGAAGGGAAAAGCCATTCCAAACTGATGAGTGTTCAGGAAGAATGAGAAGTTTCATAGGCCTCTTCGAGTGTGTGCAGCTGCAGCAGCTCCGGGTGATGGGGATCATGTCAGATGGGGTGTCGTCCCTGGAAGGCGCCATCCATTATGCCATCCAGTCCTACCCATCCCTGAAGAGGAAAGCTCAGTGCAGGGATCCTCAGCCCTCCTCCTCTCCGGCTCCTGTTTCCTCATCTGTAAAACAAGGGGGTTGGACTCTGATATTTACAATCTGTTCCCTTGGACGGTGCAGTCACCATCGGGAAAAGGGGGGAGAGCCTTTAGTTCTCGTTCAGGGAAGCTTCCCCTCGACTGGGTTAAGCCTCATCGATGCTCTGGCCCGGGTCCTCCTGCCTTGCTGTTGATGCCTCTCCCTCCTCGGTGTCAGTTTGTGTGCAGGGGGAGGTTTGAGTAACACCGGCACACCTTCTCCATGCCTCGGAGGCGTCAGAGTGGGAGGGTAGGAGTCAGGGAATCGGGCTCTGGAGAAGAACAGGTCAAGCACTCGGGTGCCGGGGTGCTCCGGGGAGGGCCCGCTGACAGCTGAGCACCTCCTCCCCAGCGCCAGAGAGGGCATGCCGTTGTGTCCTGCAGCAGAGATAGAGACATGGCTCTGCCTCTCATCCTCCCTCGCCCGTCACTTCCTAGGGACTTGGCTTTAAGGGTCTAAAAAGAGGAGAGGATTTGTGCAGCTGAGATTCCTCCCTTTCCAGGAGCAGAGCCCAAGACCCCAGGCAGGTGGGTGCCAGCCCTCCCTGGATGCCAGTCCAATTTGCCAGCTCAAAATTTGCGTGCAGTGAGGAAGTCCCCATTGAGCAGCTACATCCCAAGCATTGTTTTTACATTCCGGGCCTGTGCGCAAACATGATTTGCATACCTTGGAGTTGTTGACTGGAGGGTCTGGGCATAATTGGTTTGCAGATCCAGACAGCCCTCCCTCTCCCCCTCCCCCTATCACCACCACCTCTGCAGCCACCACACACCTCGAAATAAATTAGAAATGCGAAAACAATCCTGTTGTTGAAAACCCGCAAATTCACAACAAATCATGATCTTGGGGGGTGGGGGGCTGGAAGGAGTAATTGGTGAACTGGAGGTGAATGAAATAATTGGAAAAGTGAGGTGTGAGTTTGTTACTGAAGTGTGAGCATGGTGGGGGAGGGAAAAGGGGGCATGTTTAAAGGCCCAGTGTGTCCTCTTTATTCACAGTTTCTGATACAGTAATTGCTATTTTGTGGTTTCTATTATCTACACAGTAGGGAGTGTGTGTCTCTCCTTCCCCAGGCAGGGAAGCCTGGGCCTCTGATGGGAGTCCACAGCCTCCCTGTTATTTTACTTCCTGTCTCTCCCTTCTCTGTCTCTCCCCATCTCAGGTACTCCCCCATAGGACAATCTCCATTCTCAAGGAGACACAGTTCACAGTGAGCTTCCTTCAGAGCCCTCCAGTACTGCTCTAAAAAACTGTTTCATAGACCTTGCTGTCAGATAAGAGCCATAATCATGGATGGTATTTATGTATCGTTTATCTCCAAGGAGCTCAGGGTACTTTATCGATTTCTCTTGCCAACCCCACCCCCCTTTTTGTTTTTTAATTCTCACTTGGGGTTCCTTTGAAAATGGTTTCTATTGTGCTCTGTTGTCCCTTTTTTCAGATGAAGAAACTGAGGCAGAGTGGCTGGCTAGCCCAGAGGCATTCCGTTCAGGAGGGGAGGTCCTAGAAACTGTCAGATTCAGCTCAGTGCAGTTCAGTAAACATCAAAGTGCACTCTGGTCCTAAGAAGACATAGTCTTTGCCCTCAAGGAGCATGTGTTCTGTGGCATGGTGGACTTGGAGTCAGGAAGGCCTGGATTCGAATTCTGTCTCAGCCATCTACTACATGCATCCTTGGGCAAGTCATTTAACATTTCTTCATCCATATAATGAGAGAAATGGACCCCGTGGCCTTTAAGATCCTCGCCAGCTCTGAATTTATGCCTCTGTCTGAGGACACTGATAAGTAAACACAGGATAATTTGATGAAGGACCGGAAGAGCTAGAAGGGACCTTTAAGGCCATCTACTCCAACTCCCTCCCCACCCCACTTTTCAGATGAGAAAACTGAGGCTCATTTTTTTTTTCATTTTTTCATTTTAAAAAAAGTGATTTGCCCAAGGTCACATGGGTAGTAAGAGGCAAAGCCTCTATCTGAACCCAGCACCGTTGACTCCAATGTTCTTTCTGTGGGAAGAGAGCACTGATAACTAGGACACTCAGGAAGGATGGGTTTCCCATGGGAGATGGTGTCTGAACAAAGCCTTGAAGGGATTCAGGGAATCTAAGAGGGAGAGGTAAGGAGAAAGTGCATCCCCAGCCCCTTCAGGGACGTGGTCTGAGAAGAGTCATGAGGAAAAGACAGAATGGGGGGATGAAAACCACCTTATAATCTGTTCTGGTTTTGTATCCCAGTGGCCAAGCCCATGTAGGTCTTTGATAAATGTTTGAATGAATGTATGAGAAAAGCATGTATTGAGCACCTGCTGTGTGCCAGATACTGTGCTGAGTGCTGGGGAAACAGATTTAAACAGAAAACATCCCTCAGAGAGCTCATATTGTACTAGAGGCTGACAACGCCTTTGCTGGAGAGGTGATGGGGAGCCCTTGTTCTGGGGGGGCCAGCTGGACTAGGCATGATGCTGATGTCTCTGGGCCCAGCTGTGAGATACAGCAGGCTAAGAGGGCCAGTTTGCACACGTTCAGTCCTCGATCAGCTAGATAGGACTGTAGGACAGCAGCAGCAAAGGTGAATGGATTGATTTGTTCCCCCTAGGACTGGGGCATGGATTTAATAATAATAATAATGATTATAATAGTCGTAGTAATGGTAATAATAATAGCAGTGATGGTGATGATAGCTAGTCTTTCTAGAGCTCCTACCAGGTGCCACACACTGTGCTAAGAGGTTTACAGGTATTCTCTCAAGGGGCTGTTATTATCCTTCTTTTACAGATGAGGACACTAAGGCAAAGAGAGGGGAAGTGACTCACCCAAGGTCACATAGCTAATAAGTAAGTGTCTGGTGCCACATTTCAATTCAAGTCTTCCTGGCTCTAGGCCCGGTGCTCTCGGGTGCCTGTGCCACCAGGATGGCCTGGTGTGTAAGACTGGATTGTTGGAACAACAGGGTGAAAACCGTAACAGTGCCTGCCCTCTGGGAGCTTCTGTTCTGGTAGGGGTTTGGGAGCAAGGGGATGGCCATAGCCTTTAGGGAAATACAATATAAGTTAAGGAAGGAGACAGTCCTAACAGCTAGGGGGAATCCCATGTTTCTAGTTGCTTTGGAATCATATCCGAGGGTCCCCTGACCCTTAGGTGGGAAGCTCTTCCCTCAGATGGCATTTCCATTCTCCCAGGTGCTCTGTACTTCAGCCTTTTACCTCTAGACCTGATCTTGGGAGGAAGGAGAAAAAGAGTGACTCACCAGGCTCCTGAATCCTGTCCCTAGAAGGGAACCAAGAGCCTGGAAAAGAACATGGAGGTCGTCTCAGCCAAGCCCCTCACTTGGCAGATAAGCAGACTGAGGCCCAGAGAAGGGAAGGGGTTTGTCTGCAGTGATATAGCTCATCTTGGGGGAAGCAAGGGCTGGAGACTCCTGTCTCTTGTTTCTAAACCCCCTAGTGCTTCCCCCCAACCTGCCCATCATTGGCCATCGCCAGACCCGCTGACCTTCTTCAGGGGAAATAATCCAGTTCCTTGAGACTTCCTTCAGCATAGCTCTTTCCAACCTCATAATTATTTTCATTGCTGTCCTCTGGACCCTCACCTACTTACCATGCATAGCATACCAGCTGCCTGCTATGCACTGGATCAAATGTGGAATTAACCAACAGGCACCCCCCTTTATGCAGACAGGCAAAGACGCGCAAGCTGGGGCCAGCCTACCAGACGTCCGCCCGGGCTGGAAGGAAATCTGCATATGGGAAGTGGAGATTTTCACTAAAAATGAGAACTGCAAGTTACTGCATGGGAGGCCAAGTCCACAAATACTGAGATAACTTGTGCACCAACATCATACTTTTGATGTGAGCCCGAAAGCACGAGCGTCAGGAGGACCTGAGTACAAATCCTGCCTCAGACACTTACTAGTTGTGTGACCCTGCGCAAGTCACCTCACCTCTGTTTCTTCATCTATAAAATGGGGATAATAATAGCCCCGATTGAAATACTGTGTTTAGTACTTCACAAACCATAAAGCTCTATGTAAAAGCTAGTGGGTTGTGATATGATGACATGAGCCATAATGAGGAAGAAGAGGTCAAGAGGATTTAGCACACCAGGTTTGGGGGTTGTTTTGTTTTGTTTTTAGCAGCTTTGGTATCCATTTTGGCAACACAGTCAAATCCCTACAGTTGGCAACTCTTTCCAGCCTCCACGGCAGTGGGCTCAGTCCTGGGCAGTCTCTCGAGGGAAGGACGCCCAAGGCCACGCTTCTTCCTGCCTATGCAAGCTTGGTGAAGTCCCCTCTTCTCCCGAGCCTCAGTTTCATCCCCTGTCAAAGGAGGGAAGGTTAGATCGGGTGCTCTAGAGGTTCCCCCCAGCTCCAAGTCTGTGATTAGAAGAGCCCTCCCTCAATAATCACCACAATGGAGGAGCCATCTCCAGATCATTGAGAGTGACCTTCGTTGAATATGTAAATGCTCTGAGTTCTTAAAGCAAAAGGTGCTGAATTAATTGGAGCCCATCCTCACGACACACTTCTATCTTTAGGTACCCGTGGTGGTGACATTGTTAATTATCACAAGGGCAAAGGAAAATCATTTGAGGTGGGGGGGGGCTTTTATTTGCTTGAACCCACTTATGGAGGCTCTTTGAGAGCCATAGGGCTCCCCTGCCACCCACCCCCTGTACAAATGCAACACCAGACCGGAGGGGGGGGGCTGGCAGCAGGGAGAGGGAGGCAGGCCCTCTGTCTGTTGTGGGCAGAGTTGGCCATTAGGTGGCAGAATAAAGCCAGTATTGGAAGACTTGGGAGCTTGCAGCCGCTTGACCTCCTGTTTAGATTCCCACCCCATCCAATACTGCCGTCCCTGGCAGGCCCTTTCACACCATCCCGACCCTCCATCTTCCCCCAAGCACATTGCCGGCTCCCCACTGGCACCCCAGATAAAGCCACAGCTGGGACAGCCCGGCAGGCTGCATCCCCAACCCTCACTCTCCCTCCTGGGGATGCTTCTGTGATTTTGCTGTTGCTTCCAAAGAAGAAGAGAGAAGGGCTTGGAGGAGTGGGGGGGATGGAAAGGAGGGAGATGGGGAAAGCTCAGAGGAGACGTGCAGATTCATTTTGAGGATTCATAATGCTACATTTACACACCATACTGCCTTAGGAAATTGGGTAGATAGATGCCTGGTCATGCTGGCAGTACACTGGGTTAACTCTCTGGATTTAGCTTATATCATTTCATGAGAGCATTTATGGCCTTTACTGTGTTTATTCCCAATCGCTCTTTGGCCCTGCAGCATCTCAGATGTACGTGTGTGTGTGTGTGTGTGTGTGTGTGTGTGTGTGTGTGTGTGTCCCCATACACATGAACAAGCATCTCAGACTTGTGTGTGTACACACATCTGTGTTTGTGTATGTGTGGGTGTGTGAGTGTGTGTAACTGCATACACACAGACGAGTGTGTGTAGATTTTCAAATAAAATAACAAATCTCTTCAAATGCCATGGGCATTAAATATTTATTGCCAGCAATTTGTGTGTGTGTGTGTGTGTGTGTGTGTGTGTGTGTGTGTATGTGTGTGTGATAAATGGACATCAAAGGGGAGTGGGTAGGGAGGACAGAGAAGGAAGAGAAGAGGAGGGTCTTGGTCACCAAGAAATAATGGGCCTTTTGTCCTGGAATTTTTGGAGATGGGGAAGGGAAGGGTCACTGGCCGTGTTTCCCTGTTTGATTCTGTTCAGTTCCAGCCAAGCCCCTTTGCTCTCTGGAGTTTGGCTTCAGGGCCCCACCAGGAAAACACTGGGTGGGAAGGGTGACTGGGGTTCGACAGGTGGGCCATTTGTCAAGGAACTGCCTCCGCGTCCCAAGCTCTGAACACACTCCCACCCCTTTACCTTTCCAAGGGAAACAAAGCCTCATCCCTTCTCACTAAATAAGGGCCATACAGGCCATGCCCATAGAAGCTGATTTAAATACTAGCTCCCAGAACCCCTGGCAGAATTGCCTCAGACCTAGACCTGGTGTGCAAATGAGAGGCCTCCAGCCCAGCTGTGAGGATGCCTTCTGAGCTGGAGTGCGCTCAGAGAGCCGGGTGCGCTAATGTGTGTTTACCACCATGGGGGACGGAAAGGCTAGGTTGGCAGGAGAGTCAGCTTCCTGCTTGTCACATGAACTGACAAGACTCCCTCAGCATTATCCACTGCTTGTCCTCCAGGACCCGGGCAGTGAGCAAGGGATAAGGGGCTGTTTACCCTCACAGCATGGGCCCATGGAGAAGCCACACGTGTGGTGTGGCTTCAGGTAATGTGGAGGGGATTAGCTCAGGAGAACCAAGGTCCTGCCCTCTCTTCCTCTTTTCCTCCTTCCCTTTCCCTTCTGAGTTCTTTGGTCCTTAAACTCCTGGGTAATGTCTTTTGTTCCTAGCACCTTCGGGGAGCTGAAAACAGTTCGTTTGCCAAAGAAGATGACAGGGACGGGCCCCCACCGTGGGTTTGGCTTCGTGGATTTCTTAACCAAACAAGATGCCAAGGTGAGATCATGGTGCCATGCCTCTCTTCCCCATCCCTCCATTTTTCATTTAAGCTCCAAGGTATGCTGTTCACATGGGCCCTTTGAAAAGAAAGCATGGCCTCTCAGTAGACAAGGTGGGGTCCCAACCACATGTTGGCTTTTCATGTTTTCTAACATGACAGGGTTAATTTCCACAAAAGCCAGAGATGGGAAGGCAGTTTCCTATTTTACATGTGAGGACCGAAATAGAGATATCCTGGCATGAGTGGCTTTTCCAGGCCCACCCAAGTCATTGGTGGAGATGGTATTGGAAATCAAGACTTCTGCCAGTCTGTTTGGCAACATTCTGCAATGTAGTTAGCTTGGCACATCTGATATTGTCTCCGCTTCCTAGGATTGCTGAGGTCTTCCTTGCTCTGTAGAAAAATCTGGAGGTTCCCTCCTGCCTAAGGCAGCATATTCCACTATAGAACAGTCCTGGGGGGCCTTCCTACTCTGGATAGCTGATCCTCATCGTTAGGATGTTTCTGTCAACACCAATCCAAAATCTGCTTCCTGGCAACATCAGCTGCATTGCTCCCACTACTTTCCTCTGGGAATGAGCGGGGTCAAGCCAAATCGAAGTTGGGAAGGAATAAGGCCAGCGCTTTAGGAGAGGCCATTTCTGACCTTCCATCCTTTCCCTTGCTGACATCTGTGAATCCCGCAATGCCAGTGCATCGAGCAAAACTGGCCTCCAGGAGGCCAAGCTAGTGCTTTGAGCCCAGAAGGACTGTGCATGTGCATATGCCCACACACACCCATTGCAAGTGTCTGTGCACATGTGCCTTTGAGAAGATCGACTCTCAGGCACCTCTGGAGAGCCAGAGCTGCTGCCCCTTTTCTGCCTTAGAGTGAGCCAATCTGCTTGAATTCCTGTTTGGCTTCATCAGCCGCCGCTTCTTCCTTGCCGTGGGTAGCAGATGAACATCTGTCTCAGCATCGGCTTTTGGGGGTGAACAGCTGTCTGAGCTGCTGCATAGATTTCCATTGGTCGGAAAAGGAGCCAAGTGCTTACTGACCATTCCCCACCAGCACATCATGCTCCGGCCCACAAGGAACGAGGGGGCAGTGTGATGTCGGGAGGCCCGGGTTCTCATCCCAAATCTGGCAGGATCACCTTGGGCGAGCTCCTTCACCTCTCTGGGCATCCTCCACCATAAAAGGCTTGGAGTCAATGATCACCAAGTCCCCTCCAAGGTCCGCCATTCCGCACTGCAAAGGTCCTTCCTAGCCATGACATTTTATGTTTCAAGGTCTCTTCCTGCTATGACATTCTTTGTGCCAAGGTCCCTGCTTTATTCTCCTAGTCTGTTCTTCAAGGTCCCATTCTAGCCCTGACATTCTGTGATTCTGAAAAAGACATTCTCTTTTCTCTCAGAGAGGTGACTCAGCGCCCCTCTTGCCAGAGGGGCTCCCGAGAGCCGGCCCCTCCTCACCGGCCCAGCTGTAGGAAGCAGGAGGAAGTAGCTCTGGGACCCATCTGCCGCCTTTGTAGGCTGGCCGTGAGACCTGGCAGGGACGTCAGCATGGAGTCCTCAGCAAGCCTTTCCAATAGCCTTTGTCCTCCTCAGTTGCGTCTCAGCAACTAGAACTCAAGTGCTTGTTTTGTTGACATTTTTCCAGTGTTCATCCAGACATCTGCTTCTGCTCCGTCTTGTCATGAGACCTTCCCTTGGCCCCCACTGAAAGCAGTGAGCATCAGGGAGGTCTTTGTACAGGATGACCACTCCACTTGTCAACTGTGGCCGGTGAGGCCTGAGGCAGGGTCACTTTTTTGTTTAATTTGCTCTGCTCTAGAAATTGTTCAAACACCCCCTCAGCCACTCTTTAATTCTACAATAATATTAGGTAGTTTTTCCATTTTTATTTCCCCATTACCTTGTGCACAGTAGGTGTACCTACAACAAATGTGGGTTGAATCAGGTCACAGAATGACAGAGTTGGCAGAGACGTCAGTGACCATCAAGTGTGCTTTGGAACCCTTTGTGGACTTCCATTCTTTGTTTGAAGAAGCAGCTCCCGCCTCCCCTATCCACCAGCCTTCAAATACTGCTTTAACATCTCCACTCAGTCTTCTTCTCTGGGCTGAACATTCTCCCCAAGCTCATTGAGAAGATTCTCATATGGTGTGGACTCTAGCTGGCCTCCATGCCTTCTTCTGGACACTGCTGGACAGCCTCTCAATTCAACAAATGCTTATTAAGCTGCATATGGGAGGCACAGGGCTAAGGGTTAGGAATGCCCAGACATGGCAAAAACAGGTCCCTGCCCCCACGGATCTTACACTCTGCCCAAGGGATGTGTCACACATCCAGAGAAATAAATTTGAGGAGGGAGAGCAGAATAAATTGAGGAAAGATCTCAAAAGGCCTCCTCCAGGAGAGGGCATGAGAGCTGAGCCTTGAAAGAAACCCGGGGAGCTAGGAGGTGGAAGATGAAATGCTGAGTTTGGAGGCAGGTCAACAGGGAGACGCTATTTGGCCGAAATGTAGAGTGTGTAGATGCAGAGTCACATGAAATGAAGCTGGAAACAAGCTAGAGCCAAAACATGAAGGGCCCAAGATGGGGCCAAGCTAAGGAGCTGGTATTTCCTCGTAGAGGCGGCAAGGGACAGAGGGATGAGATGGTCCAGTCTGGGCCTTGGGAAAGTGATTTTTGTATCTGTGCAGAAGAAGAATTGGAGAAGGAAAAGACTGGATCCTTGGAGAGTACAGTTAGGATGCTGTTGAAATTGTCCAGGGAGAGAGAGTCCTTCCTAAAAACGAGCTGCCCAGAATGATTATAGAATTACTGCGCGCTTGGGACGGAGCAGGGTTGGGCTGCTGCCCTCTTTATTCTTGAATCATCAGCTGCCCACCCTTGCTTGGGAGAAGGGCCAGGGAAGATTCATCCATATAACTAACCGTACTCACTACCGCGTAGGTAAGTCTTTGGGGGAACTGCTCATTTTTCAAGTGGGAAGGCTGGATGAAACTAGCCCCAAAGACACCTCAGACCGTTTTTAAGGGGGAAGGACTTGTTGACTTCTCAGGTTAGTGTCTCTAGCTTCCCATTTTTCCAAAGCTTAAGTAAGTATCTGAATTGAAATGTCACTTCTGATCTTTGCAGGGGAAGTGGGGTCTCAATCTGAAAAGTCAGGGGAGCCTTTCCTAGCTTGCATTAAGGGATCTCGGGGAATTTCCATAGTGTTCGGGTCCTTTATTCTCATTCAGAGGTGATCCTACGAACATTATTTCCCAAGCCCAGCATTCTGCCATCACAAAGATTTTCTCTGTATTGGTTTTCTGGGGGAGGCCACCCACCTGGCCCCATCCACTCCTCCCCACCTGTTTTTCTGGGTGCCACAGGGAACAAAAGCAGTTGAAGAGGGGATTGCAGCACTGTCTGTAGCCCCTGGGGGAGAGGGTCATCACACGCCCTCTCTCAGCGTTCGATAGACATGGTACCTCCTTACACACCATTACGGCAACATCTCTTCACTCTAGGGCCAGATCTGATTGCATTGGGATTGGGTCCCTTTACATACAGCATGCCTGAACAAGCTGGTCTTCCATAGAGTGAGGACCCACGGTGAGTGCCTCACTCCTGGAAAGATTCGTTTGCTCTTTTTCCTCCTCTGGAAGCCTCTGTTGCTTTTTCTCTCTCCTTCTCCGAGTCTGTCTGAAGAACTTGATTGTCTTCTGAGTGGAACATTTACCGCTCTCCGATGACCCATAGAAAAGCGCACACTGCATATTGGTGAATAGAACTCTGAATATTGTAAATATCTAGTTAGCTCTAGGGCGGGAGTGAATTTGAAGAGGAAGCATTAGACTGCGGAGACATTGGGCTAGAAAGCAACAAAGCTTTTTTTTTCTATCAGCAGAAGGAATTCCAGAGACACCCCCTTTCTGCCAGTGAAATCCAGAAATCATCACATCCTCTAGGCAGTTTCCCTAAGCTGTTCTGGAAAGCGATTCCCTATCTTGTTCTGCTTTCACGGATCGTGTTTGGGGTCACGGACTTGGCCCAAACCAGGACCATGGGAAACTCTCCTTTGTACCCGGTTTGCATCCCTCATCTAAGTTATCCTCCAGTGGCCTGCCTTTCTGTCCTCTTCCGAGGGAGTCTCTTGTTTTCTGTCTTCTGCATCAGTCAGTCAGCAGGCATTTACTGAGTAAGCCTACTGTGCTCCAGCCACGACATCAGAGGTTGGCAAATGCAGTGGCTCTGAGTCTCCCAGCAGAGCCATATGATGGGTGAGAAGGTTACTAGAAATGGGGTACATGAGAAGAGGGAAGAATGTCCCTTGATGTCGTGTGGGCCAACCACCTCACTTTAAAGATAGGGAAATGGAAGCCCAGAGATCACGCAGGTTAAATACGTCACCAGGCCAGAATTCAAACCCAGATCCTTTGTCCAACTCCAGACGCAGAGCTCTTTCCACCAGACTGTGATGCCCTAGGATGAGATCTGAAAAGAACCTTAGTGATTGCCTGGCCAGCCTCCCTCATTTTACACTCAAGGAATCTGAAGGCTAGAGGAGAGACAAGAGTCACATGGAGCCGGGAGGTCCTGACTCCTGGCCTGGCACATCTCCTACCCCGTTGCCTGCGCCTCCCTCCCTTCTTGCTGGAGAGCTGAAGAGGCAGCCCTGGTGTCCGAGGATGACCACTCTCATCAGGGTGGCGCTCCGAGGCCTTGCCAAGTGATTGTGTGGAAAGGTGTGTGTGTCTGTGCATCTGAATCTGGCGGTCAGTCTGCACATACATCACGTCATCCAACCCGAACCATCACCTTGAGTTCTGTGGGTGTTATTGGCCCCATTTTACAAATGAGGAAACCGAGACTCGAGTGAAGTGGTTGGCCCACTGTGTCTGAAGTCGCCCTTGACTCCAGGTCCAGCATTATTTCCAGTACCCCAGGAAGCCCCTCATATTATTCCCATGGACGTGATGCAGCGGCTCCACAGACTACCTGGTGTTGCTCTAAGTCCCAATCAAGTAGTGCCTCTTCAGCCTGTGCCCTTACCCTCAAGGCAGTGACTCCCACTTCTTTTACCTTTGTTGAGAATTTGGACAAGTCACTGAGCCTCTAGGCCTCAGTTTCCTTATCTGTAAACTGAAGGGGTCAGCCATTTAAGGCCACAAAGAAGTCATAAAGCTAGAAGTGATCTCAGAGGCCATCTCATCCAGCTCCCTCATTTTGTAGATGAGGAAACTGAGTTCGAGACTTGCCGAGGAGCACGCAGATAATTAGTGACTTTTCTCTTCCTGTCCTTTTATTTTCTGTGAGGCCTTTCGAAGGGTCTCCAGTCAAGGCTTCCAGTGCTTCCTCCCCACAGAATGCAGGCGTCCGACTCTGTCACCGACCTGGTCAGTCCTGGCTGTGGTGGAAAGATGCAGAATAACCAGGCAACTGCTTGTAAGAGCAGCAGTCACCAAGGCTCAAAACAAGCTGCTCTCCTTCCTCAGAGTATCTTGTCCTTACTTATCTTTATACGTGTTTTATCTTCAGCACTTAGCAAAGGAAGGAAAGAAGGAAGGAAGGAGAGAGGAAGGGAAGGAAGGAGAGAAGGAGGGAAGGGAGGAGAGAAAGGAGAGAAAGAAGGAGAGAGGAAAGAAAGGGAAGGAGGAAGGAAGGAGAGAGGAAGGGAAGGAAGGAGGGAAAGGAGAGAGGAAAGAAAAGGGAAGAGAGAAGAGAGGAAAAGAAACAAGGAAGGAAGGAGAGAGGAAGGGAAGGGAGGAAAGGAAGGTGAGAAAGAAGGAAAGAGGAAAGGAAAGGAAGGAGAGAGGAAGGGAGGAAGAACAGGAGAGAGAAAAAGAAAGAGATGATGTAGTTTTTCCAGGATCACACAAGTTATAATAGGTGGCATGGCCAGGATTTAAATCCAGATCCTTCAGCTCCGAATCTATGTAATAGCTCTTTCTATTCTATCAAGGTAATCATGCTATCAAAGAGTATAATGCCATAAGTTTTGCTCATAGCATCTCCCTTCCAAATTTCTCATAATTCACAAAGACAAAAGCGAAATGCTCTGACCCTTGTGGAGCCGATCTCCTCTTGCTTAATTCAGTACAAGAAGTCAGGCAGGCTGGATTTGGAGTCCAGGGTTCAAACCCTGGCTTTGCTGCTCACACTCTCTTTATGGCCTTGAGCAAATCACCTCTTCTTGAGTCTCCTTTTCCTCACCAGTAAAATGAGAGGATTGGACTGCCTGGCCTCATTGAAGCTTCCTGGCTCTTCTGGATCCCTTAGGAACAAAGCCCCCAACTTGAGAGGACCTGTGGTTTTGTCCATGCTCTCCCCTACTGCAGGTTGTAGTTCTTCCATATTTTCACAGACCCATTCTTCCCCTGCCTGTTGAAATTTAGCTGGGCTGGTCCATTTGGCAAGCGCACGCTGGGCCTGTCCTCAAAGCCCTTCCAGCTAGAGAAGACCCCCTCCAGACTTTGTGCTCTGCCAGTGTAGCCTTTAAGAACCCATGGTCACCTCCACATCATGATGGGAGGCACCAGTGGAGAGATGAATGAGCCAAATGTTCTGAATTCTACACCACAATCAGATCAAACAGCCCCCCACTCTACAGAAAAGGTTAAGCTAGAAAAACTTAAGAGGGAGGCTGAGTGGCTGGCTCCCAATGGGGAGCGCCAGCCCCCAGTGAAATCTACCCTTCCTGTCACGCACAAGAGGGTGGTGATGATGGGGACAGCCTTCCTTGCCCCCAGGAGCTCTGGCTGAATCATCCAGTTGTTCCTGCCATTCTTATGTTCTATTGGGCTGTACCCAGAGTAGAAGGCAGAGGCAGCCGTGTACTCTACCCAGCCAGCCAGGCTTTCTCCCCAGGTGAGTCAGTCTGTTGGCTGAGCCAACCCTTTTAGAAGCCGGCCTGTCTTTGGCCCAGAGAAGGCCTGGGAAGTGAGAGAGGAGAGGACCATGTGGACAGGAAAAAATGTGGAGGAAAGTACCGACCCCTGGAGCACAGGGGAAAGAACAGTAATTCTCCATTGCATGCGCCTTTCCTTTTTTTTCCAGAGTCTTCGTTCCTTTGTACTTTTGCAGTTACAGCTGTTTTTATTTGCCTCGGCTGCTGTGGTTTTAAAGGCCTATTTTCACATGGAATGTTATCCAATTAGTAGAGCAATGTGTTGGCTTAAATAAACACTCGGGAGGGAGTCGGCAGTAGGGAGACGGGACGGCTGTTTGCATTGGCAGGAAGAGCTATTCTGACTGTGGTAAACAACTGTAGCTTTAATTGCAGGGTCTTGATGGTTAATTTATACTTCCTCATTTCTCACTTTTCTGCAATGCGATGGAGTGGGGAACTTGGGCTGGACGCTGTGTCCCAACGGCCTAGCCAGCCTCTGTTGGGATGGTGGTGTTTTGTGTGCGTGTATGTGTTTTGGCCAGTCGAATCCCACATGAGTCCATTAAGCACCTACTGTGTGTCAGGCACCATGCTAGATGAACACCACTCCCTGTCCTCAAGGGGCTTTCTACCAGGTCAGGAGGTAGGGACAGATCTGCCAGTAACATTGTTGGAATGTTTTTAGGTCTCTGCCCCTGTTTGTAATTCTGTAATTCAAGGACTTGGCCATTGGATTAATACTGATTGTGTATGTGTGTGTGTGTGTGTGCGCGGGCACACATGTATCGCCAGGAGATAAGAGTATTTCACCCAAACCTAAATAGCTGAAGAGTGTCAGCCCCGAAGTACAGGAATGGTACCTTTTACACGAGTTGTGAGAACGTGGGGAGTTGGTAGTTTTGCCTACAGATCAGAAGGCTACGGTGAGGAAAACCCTTGCTAGAGAGAGCATTTCTATGTGTGGAGCCTTGTTTGAGGCATTATGGAGAAGCAGACCCAACCAGCCTGCCCTCAGGAAGCTTACCCATGAGTTAGAAATCACTGAAAATCTCTGTGGCTAGCATAAGAAACTAGCTGTTGTGTCTCTCTCCTCCTAAATAATTGACAATGAGGAGGAATAACTAACAGGTCTTAAACTTGGGTTCTGTTCACACTTTTAAATTAACACCATTTCTGTACGTGAGTGAACGAAAATGGATTTGAATGTCTGGTCTTGCACTTCATAGCAGGGACTCAGGTTCGGCCAAGTCCTTTGTAGATTGTGACGTATCATCAAATCTTAAGCTTTAAAACACGTAAGTTTAAGGCACAAAACAGTACAGATGTGGGCAGAATGACTCCCCATTCCTTAATGATGGATATGCTGTCTGCTCATTCCCTGTCTGGACATTAGCTGCCCTATGTCCAGAGCAAGAAGAAAAGAGGCTAAATTATAAGAGTAGGGATTTAGGTTGGCATCGCTTTGTGCCTGGGTGGTCAACCAGAAGAGATGTCCATGGGAAACTGAAGGGTCTTGGAGGAGAAGTGGTCTCTCCCTTTTCTTCAGGCCTTGAGAACTCCCTGTTACCCTCGTCCCATTTACTGCCTCGTGTTGCTGGAGGCACTGGTGAGTGGCGTTGATCTTGGAGTCACAAAGAACCTTCAAATCCCACTTGGGACATTTACGCCTGAGAGGCCATGGCACATCACCTAACCCTCTCTGACCCTCTGGCGCCTCCTGAAGACTTAGCTGCTGAGTTACAGATGGACTGTGGTCTACACCAGTGGAGAACGTCACCAGAAAAATCCCAGATCCTCGACTTAGAGTCAGCTATCTTGTGTATTGCTTGTATCTCCCCAGCTGGAGGCAAGGGGCAGCCCCTTAGGACTCTTTAGAGTCTGCTCTGTGCCTAGAACTGTGCCTTAGACCTAGGGAATGCTCAGCAAAAACTGATTGATGGTTAATTAATCAGTGGTTAATGATGTTTAACTCCCCAGCCAAAGAGCATCAGTGTTGGTACCTTGGCCTGATAGCTGAGCCAATGAAGTAGACCCAGAGGACCTAGGTTCAAATCCTGGTTCTGCCAGTAGCTCCGTGACATTTGGCAAGTCATACCTTCTCTGGGCCTCAGTTTCCACATTGGTCAAATGAAGGGACTCAGGTTCAGCCAAAGCTCACCCATGAAATGAGGGCTTGACGTACTGAGTACATTGGTACCAAGAAGATACCCAGTAGAATGTAAGCATCTTGATGACAAGGACTGTTTTGCTTCTGCTGGGTTTTTTTTTCCCTTTTAACTCTAGCTGCTAGCAGAGGACTCCAGCACATAGGAGGCACTTAATAAAAGAGGACTGATTGGGCAAACAGGACTTTGGCATTACATCCCCAGCCCCCTCTTCCAGCAAAAGCCCCTACACTCATCCAGGCTGGTTCAGCCTCATCTCTGCCCTGACCACAGCAGCCTTATTGGCTGAGGAGACCTTCCCAGCATCTAACCGTAGCTAGAACTCCAGCTTGCTGGGAGATTAGCCTCAGACGGGGTTTGCTGGGAGTCAGACTCATTCAGAGAGAACAACAGAGTCCTGATTTTCCCTGGCCAGGATAGCGGAAGCACCTGTGGCCACCATCAAAATGGTTTGGTGTCTGGCAACGGTCCTGCATCACAGAGATTCTTGGCTGGCCACAGCAAGGGCTGCCTCAAGGACAGGGATGCTAAACATCCCTTGGGGGGAGGCGGGGAGTCAGCAGGAAATCAGGTGCTTCTTCCAGGGAGCCTTCCAGCTCTCTGGGAGACTCAGCCACCTCCTAATCATCACTCTTAGGAATACTGCCTTAGAGCTAGAAGAGGCCTGGGAAGTCATCTAGGCTAGCCCCCCTCATGTGGAAACTGAGCCCCAGAGACTTGTTAAGCAACCCATTCTCATTCCTGCCCAATCCAGCATTTATCTAGCACCTACTGCGTACAGGGCACACTGTTCTAGACCCTGGAGATGTACAATTTAGATAAGGGACTCCCTTCCTTCATAGAGCTTACAGTCTTATGGACAAACAACTAGAAGAACAGACCTGTAATATACCATAGTACATAACGAGGCTGTTAGAAAATTGAAAACCAGATTGCCACACGAGATCCCAAAGGGTAAAGCGGTTTATCAGCTTGTTGGAGGCAGGGTCAGGGAAAGCTTCCTGGAGAAGGTGCCATTTTTATCCTCCATTAAAGAGAGGAAGGGGAAAAGATTCTAGGAAATATTCAGCAAAGGCACAGAGGAGCATGAGAGTGTTCAGGGAAAGGGATAGGAGAGCAGAATTTTAGCTAATTTGCCTAAAACGTGAAGGTGAGTAATATGAGGTAAGCCTAGAAGGAAGGAAGGAAATAAGCATTTATTAAGCACCTTTTGTGTGCCAAGTACTGTGTAAGTGCTTTACCGATAATCTCATGTGATCCTCACAACAACTCTGACAGGTAGGTACTACTATTATCTCCATTTTCCAATGAGGAAACTGAGGCAGGCAGAGGTTAACTAGTGGTCATAATGACAATAATAATAATAATAGTAATAAAAGCTAACGTTTATATAGTGCTTATTATGTACCAGACACTCTGTTAAGGCCTTTACAATTCTTATTTCATTTGATCCTCACAAAAATCCTGGAATGTAAGTGCTATTATTATCCCCATTTTACAGATTAGGAAACTGAGGCAGACAGATTGTGTGACTTGCCCAGAATCATGAGGCTGGATTTGAACTCAAGTCTGCCTGACTCCAGGCCCAGGGCTCTGTGCACTATGGCACCACCTAGCTACCTCTAGACTAGAGGAGTGCCTTGAATGGGCGTAGGGACCTTGAATGCCAGGCAGAAGAGTTACTGCTTTACTCAGTAGAGTTTTTGATCTTTGGAGTGACATGACCTAATCTCTGCATTAGAAAGATTATTTCGGTAACTCGGAAAGATGGACGGAAGGGAAGAAAGGGAGGCTAGACAGCCCATTAGAAGATCTCTGTCACAGTGGTCTAGGAAGGTGGTAACAAGGTACTGGATGAGGGTAGTAGGACTGGGGTGAGATAGGAAAGGGCGAATGGGAGGGATGGTGCAGAGATGGCATCATAAGGACTTGGTAGCAGATCAGCCATTAGAGGTGAGAAAGAGAGTGGAACGTCAGAGAGATGAGCCAGGCCTAAACCCTAGGATGGTTGAGTAGACATAAAAAGTGAGGAGGAGGGTAGACAGTCAAAGAGATGACCCATGCTTCCACTGCAGAGATGGTATAATGGTACTCCAGGCAGGAGACTGAGTTATTCCAGGCAGGATGATAGAAATTAGAAGAAACAGGTTTAGGAGAAAACATGGTGGCCATGCCTTCTCACCCTCCCCCTTAGTCATCTTCAAATTCTAGAACATAGGAGCTAGAAGAAGCCTTAGAAAGAATCTCAACTGAATCCCTCCTTTTGAAGTGAAGAACAGGGAAATGCAAAGACTTAACCTAGCATCACATGGCCAGTGAGTGGCAGAGCCAGCAGTGAAGCCCCAGTGAGGCCACCTATGCCTAGCCCTCTACTCTTTGGAGTAAGACACAAGAAGAAGCAAAATGCCCTTGCATTTCTTGGGATTCATGCACAGAAGGTTTTCTTCCCCTGGGACATCCTGCCTAGAGGTTCTTGTTATATGAAAGGCGTTAGTAAAATGGATGGGGGGTCATGGACTAGGTGGTCTCTTAAGGCCCCTTCCAGCCCTGTCTAGGTCCTTTGATCTATGCAGGCTGTTTAAAGCAAGATGCCCAGCTCCTGGGCTCATGTCTTGTCGAAGGCATCAAATGGCATTTGTTTCTAGGCAAGGGAGGCTGGTCCCAGGGGACACTTGCCAAAGGTCACACCCAGAGCTGAGTTGGGAGGGCTCCCGTGCCTTCCTTCCACTTGAGAAATGGTCTCAGAGGGACAGTCACTTTCCATCCTCAGGCTAGTCTGACTTTTTACCAGATCCCCTTCCCCAAAACCAAAGGGCAAAGTAGAATTCCAGAGCCAACATGGGAAAGGGCTAATCCCAGGAGCTCATTAGAGTAGGACGATAAAGAAGGCTGAAATCCAGGTACAGGTGACAGTCAGAAACTAGGCTGTGAGGAAGGCTAGGGAGGCAGGCATTGGCCTCTCTGAGCTCTCTGCCCGTCAACCCCCAGATCTCTTGCCCAGAGCCAAGGCAGGAGGCCTCCCTAGGCTGGATGAGGGCCCACAGGTGAACTGAAGGATGGAACAGGGAGACAGGCCAGCACTTTGTCAGAGAACATTAGGGCTGGAGGGAGAACCTTCTAGATCATCTAATCCAGTCACCCAATGTACAGATAAAGACACTGATACCCAGATAGGAGGGGTGAACTGGCCAGCCTCATGCAGCATAACTTATTAGAATCTAGGGGCCTTATGTTCTCCCCAAATGGTAATACCCACTCTTATGGCGGAGCTAGACCCAAGGCTCTATATTTCTTTTTTTTTTCCTCCTTTTTAGGCAATTGGGGTTAAGTGACTTGCCCAGGGTCATACAGCTAGTAAGTGTCAAGTGTTTGGTCTGAGGCCAGATTTGAACTCAGGTCTTCCTGACTTCAGGGCCGGTGTTCTATCCACTGCGCCACCTAGCTGTTATACCCCCCCCCCAGGCTCTTTATTTCTTATTCTTGTACTTAGCCAGAATAGGCTGGCTCATTTATGCTGAGGCACTGTGGCATAGAGGGCCGACCCTTCCTGAAGTCGTGCCTGTAACATGTATCAGCTGTGTGACCTTGGGCAGGTTATTTAAACTCTCCATGCTCCCAGACAATGTTCTGAGACTCTTAAGTTGAAGAATAGTGACTGGCCTGCACCAGTGGAGGGGGTTCTACCCTAGAAGTTCCCAAATAAGAGAATATATTGTTGAGTCATTCCAGTCATATGTGACTCTTTGTGACCCCATTTGAGGTTTTCTTGGGAAAGATACTGGAATGATTTGCTATTTCCTTTTCCAGCTTATTTTACAGATGAGAAAACTGAGGCAAAAAGAGTTAAGTGACTTGCCCAGGGTCACACAGCTAGTAAGTCTGTGAGACCAGATTTGAACTCATGAAGATGAGTCTTTCTGACTCCAGACCTGACACTGTAGTTGCCCAAAGAGACTATAGTTACATTTTGAAGTGCTTTGCAAACCTTAAGACACTTCATCAAACCCTCACCCCCATTTTACAGTTAAGGAAACTGAGGCCCAGAGAGGTTGGCTACGGTCACAAAAGCCATAAACCCAGGTCCTTCGCGCCACCAGATTTCACACCCACCCATCTTTGATCTTCAGTCCTTTCTTAGGACTTGTTACTTTCAGAGTGAGACAGATGAGAAAATACAAAATATATACTACATAGTGTTGGAGTGGGGAGGCGGAGAGTCATAATAATTGAGGGGATCAGAAAAGGCCTCACATAGGAGCCCTTAGAGAGCCGTAGAAAGGTGGATTGTTATTATCTCCGGTTTTATGGATCAGGTAAAGGTGCTCAACCAGCCACATGGCTGTTAAGCATCGACTAAGGTTGGAACCCCAGTCTTTCCTGGGTGTTCTTTCCTCTAGTACACCTGCACACCTCGAACTCCAAGTTTGGAGCCCCTAACCCTTCCTGTTTCCAAAACTTGGGGTCCACCAGTCAGTCAGCTGGCCTGTCTAAAGCACCTGTTATGTCCAAGGCGTGGTGCTAAGTCCTGCCCTGGAGATACAAAGATGGGTTTTGACAAACAGCCCCTGCTCTCAAACCTAGCATTAGGTTTGGAATGTCAGGCCGTGGCTCAGTCCTGGTGCTGCCTCTGACTTCCTTGGACAAGTGTCTTCACCTGCCTGGGCCTCAGTTCCTGCCACTGTAAATCGGATTAGGGGCTTGGATGAGGTAAGCTCTGAGGTCCTCTCCAGTCTAAATGCTGAGGTCCCAGGATTATCAAGAAAATGAGAGCTAGTGTGTCTTCCTGTTGAAAGATTTGTGATACCATCCCTGTGGCTAATTCTCCATGCCGAATCATGGAATCACCAAATCTGAGAGGGAAGACGCCTCAGCAGCCATCTCGTCCAGCCCAGCCCTGCTGTGACCTCTCTGACTGACCAGCCTTTTTGCCTGAAGACCTCCAGTGAGGGAGAAGCCACTGCTTCCCCAGGCACACAAACTGTCTTGCTGCTCTACTTGTAATAGCTCTTCCTCATCGTTAGGAAGGTTTTCCCAGCATCAAGGCTAAATTTTCTTCTTCTCACCACTCATCCGTGGCAGGCCAACAGAAAAAGCCCAGTCCCTAACAAATACAAGCCACATCAAAATAGGGGAATTGAATGGGGGGCGGGAGGAGGCTCCTGAAAAGGAGGCTGGAAGGCATAGGGCATGATGTGTTCCACGTGGCCCTGAGTCAGAGCCGGGGTCAAGGCAGGGAGCTCCTGGATTGAGGTGGGATTCCCCAAGAGTCCTTGTGTCCACGAGAAATGACTTGGTGTCCTTGAGGATGTGCACCCTCTTGGCTTTGCCATCACCATCACACACTGGGAACTGAAGCTCCTTGGGGGTCCCCAGGAGGAGAGGGAGCCGGCGACACCAAGCTACTGATCAATTTCTCTTCCCCGTCTCGAAACCCAAGCTCCCTCGATCAAGCCATTCTCCCGCCGTGACAGCTGAGAGCGAGTGTGTTTTAAAGCTCTGAATGGGCCATTTCGGTTTCAAGTCCAGATGCATTTTTATGTCCGCCTGGAAAAAATGTGGAGGCTCTGCTGGCAGCCAGAAGAGTTTTTAAAATTTAAAAAAAAAAAAAGTTTGCTGCACCTGTCCCTTCTAGAAATGCACAAGGAAGAAAGTGTTGCTTTAACACAGCTATCTGACTAATTTTTAAAAGAAACAGGCCTGCCATCGCCTTCTCCCTCTTGCCTCCCAAGTTTCCACCAAGAAGCACTGTGCGGTAGTGGAAAGAGCCCTGAATGCTGGGTCAGAAAAAGAGAGACCTGGGCTCTAGTCTCACATCCCACACTGATCAGCTGTGTGCGTCAGGACAAGTCACTTTATCAGTCAGTCAACAGGCATTGATTATGCTCCTACTGGGTACCCTAGTGGATAGAGCCTGGAGTAGTCAGGAAGACCCAAGTTAAATCTGGCCTTCGACATTTACTAGCGGTGTGACCCTGGGCATGTCATTTGACCTCTGTTTCCTCAACTGTAGAATGATGATTATAACAACGCCTGCCTTACAAGCTTATTGTGAGGATCAGGTGAGATAGTATGTGTGAAGGGCTTAGTACAGTGCCTGGTGTGTAGCAGATGCTGACTCTCCCTTTAGTACTAAGTTGTACCAAAAATCAAAGTCAGGTTCACTGGGCTTCTAATTTCTGGACTTCATTCTCTTCCCTTTTTAGAAAACTAGGACAGTATTTGTCCTCATTTGCCAGCCCTGCAGTGCCTCTCCTGTTCTCCATGATTTTAAAAATATCACCAAAAGTGGTTCAGTAATTATATCTGCCATTAGTTCCCCCCCAAACCCCCCAATGTTGGAGTATGCAGTTCATCTGGGTGACTTGAATACCTCTGAGGGACCTAAGTAGCCTCCTGCTGTCTTCTTTCTGAGCTGTGGGTTACCAGATCCCTACTGACCATTTTTAATCTGTTCTTTCTAGCCCAGAGGTCCTTCTCCTTCTCACAAATGGCCTAAGCAAATAAAAATTAATCAGCTCTGCCTTCTCTGTTACCAGTTATATCTTCTCACTAACCCTAAGCAGTGGCCATATCACTTCTGGGATCCTTCTTCTTCCCCTGTTTATAGCTCTACAAACAAGCAAAAACATCTGTTGTAATACTTGGCTTTCCTTCACAACCTCTGCCCATTCTGTGATTCACCATTTCTGACACTGTTTTTACATACAAACATAGCATACTTTTAGATTAATCTTCTGTTGCCTGGCTTTGCTTCCATCTGAATTGTTTGGTGAGTGTGAATGTGCGTCCGCATCATTCTCTTCTGAGAAATCACTTCTCCCCCCACCCTACTCCTTCTCATTCTTTGTTGTTTCATCCATGGAAGTTTCCTCTCCCTCCTAGATTGATTTCCCATAGAATTTTAATCCATGGGAACTCTACATAATCTTTCAAGTCTTTTCTCTAAATCTAGGGAGCATGTAAGGCTAGTCTGTGCTTTTCTCTTTTATTCTAAGCTCTTAAAATGAAGTAGTGACTTCCCTTCAAAATTACTTTTCTTTCTATCCCAGGAACCAGTTCTTCCCTTTTGGAGAGAATCGAATACAAAATCCAATCCCCCCCCTCCACACACACACACACACACACACACACACACACACACACACACACATCTTTTTTTTTTATCCTATACTTTTTAAAGGATGAAATTGTCATTAAAGCAACCAAGAAAGTATTACCTTTTCTGCTTTGGAAAGAAAGAGAACCTTCAGTCTGTGTTAGGTTAATTGAAACCCTCCCCTTCCCCTCCATCACTAATGCATCATGCCTTTGTGCCTGATCTGTGATCTGTTTCCTTGACTCCTCATCTATTTCGTCTTTCCATCCTGGTGGTCTGTAGTACACTCATAGTACTGCCTCCACTAATGTCTGTCTAAATGTTTTACCTTCCCCTAGCCTTAGTTCCCTCATTTATAAAAATGGTTTGGTAATTGTTGTACTGCTCACACTTTATACAGGGTTGCTTTGTAAACCTTCAAACACTATTGAAATGACCATTACCGCCACCACCATACCAGCCTTTGGTTGCCAGGCCATAATGCCCTGTTCACTGACAGAGATCAACAGACTGCGGTGTCCCCAGAAATCTGGCTTTTAAAAGCTCCTGTGCTTCAGGCAATGTTTTTAATGAAAAGAGCTCTAGGTCTGGAATGAGGGGACCTGTGTTCAAATCCCTGCAGTTATTTACCAGCTATGGAACTTTTGGCAAGTCATTTCCCCTCTATCAGACTCACTTTCCTCATCTTTAAAATAAAGTTAGACTAAGTGATCTCTGAGGTCCTTTATCTGTGATCTTATGGACTACTGCTTCCTCCTCATTTTATAACCTAGAATAAGTCTCTTCTCTCCTCCATGCCTACTAACTAGTGACTACCTGGACCAGTTAGAGGGTCCGCGAGTGATACTGCCCCCTGATTGCCAGTGTTCATGCCTTAAACCAGCCCACCTCTCTTCCTTCCTCCTTGCTTCCTTCCTTCCTTTCTCTATTCTTATTCACATCATAAGTTCCTTCTCAATTCCCTTCTTTGAAGTGAACCCTGTACCTAAATCTTTCGTGGGCCATTACTCAACTTTGATCACCTAGGTAAGCCTGTGGATTGCCAAGCTTTTTGAGAACTATAAGGAACCCTTTTCAACATCAAAAAAAAATAATAATAATTCATGGACTTCCTACATGGTAATAATTGTGTTATTAGTATCTGTTTATTGAGAAAATTCTTTATGACAGAAACTCCTGGGTATTCAGGAACTCAGCCCTGTCTCTTCCTCAAATGATTATGTATGTAATACATAATTCCCTGCATATTTTATACCTCCAACAGGATTTAAGTGCCCTGGCCTTTCTCTTTAGTTCTGTCTTTGTGTCGCCAAAGCTGAGTGCCTGACAAAGACGAGGCTTGGGGTTTTGGCCACCTGCAATTGGAGTGGCTAGAGAACATAGGCTTTCCATTGCAATGCTGCCTCTGACTGTTGCTTTCTTGTGTGACCTTGGCCTGCTTGATCTTCCTAGTCCTTGGTTTCTTCTACAGAATGGTTAGGGGCAGCTAGGTGGCGCAGTGGATAGAGCACCGACCCTGGATTCAGGAGGACCTGAGTTCAAATCTGGCCTCAGATATGTAACACTCATTAGCTGTGTGACCCTGAGCAAGTCACTTAACCCCATTGCCTAGCCAAAAAGAAAAAAAGAAAAGAGAAAGGAAAACTATTAGCATAAATGACCATATCAGAATGACTTGGTTAGAATAAGAAGGCCCTTCCATCTCTAGTTCTGTGATCCTAAGGGAAGTCAGGGGGTAATTCTGCCTCAGTTTCCCATATGGAAAATAGGAGGCAGTAGCCCCAATTCACTCTCAATCCCCCATGGAATTTTTAGGATAAGATGTACTTTGAGTCCCTCAGAAGGAAAATGCTGTCTAAAAATGGCAATGTCCATGTTAGAGGGGAACATTTAAGCACAGGTCATGCTCTCTCCTGCAGCCAGCAGTCTCCAGTTGCCCAGTGCAGCCGAGGTGCCCTTCCCCAGCAGAAGAAGAGCTGAGCTAATGGGGTCACCCTACATGGCTGGGATTTTAACATGGAAAATAAGGTGATTGCTTTCGAGCAGGCACCAATTACAGGCCTGGACTGTGGATATATTGACCGGTCAATCAGTCACTTGCAGTTCTCTCTGTAGGAACACAAGCAGCTAATTAAATAGATATGCCCAACTGTTCCCCAGACCCTCCTTGGAGATCCGATGTCCTGAGAGCAGGAACTCATGGCGGGCACTTTGCAGAGCTTTCAGAGGCATTGAATGGAGGTTGAAGCAGGGTGGGAAGGAGAGGAGAGTAAGTGGACAGATGATGGTTTTGGCGTAACACAGTTTTCTCCTGTTCCCTGTTACAGAGAGCTTTCAATGCCCTGTGCCACAGTACCCATTTATATGGGAGAAGACTGGTCCTGGAGTGGGCAGACACAGAAGAGACAGTCCAAGCCTTGAGACGGAAGACAGCTCAGCATTTTCATGGTAAGTCACTGGTGGTGGGACCCCCCCCCCCCGCCCTGTGCTGGTCTTCTGCTCCTACCCTTCCAGCTGGGCTGAGCTGGGTCAAGAGAGGAAAAACTCCCCAACATTGAGAGCCACCCAGAGGTGGAGAAGACTACCTTAGGAGGCCCTGAGCTTCTCCTTTCCCTGGAGGTCCTCACCCACAGTCTGGATGACCTGTGTGAGTGGGAGAGCTGGCCTTGGTGCTGCCAAGAACACAGACTGGGCTATACTGCAGGAGCACTAGATTTTCTAGATCTGGCTCTGCCCCTTACTAGCCTTCTGACTTGGATAAATCTTTCCTGTGTCTGTGAAATGGGGATCACAGTACTGATCCGGCCTCTCTCACATGGTTTTAGGAGGGGCAAGATGGCATGATGAGTACAAAAGCAGTCTACTCTGTAGACCACAAAGCACCCTATGGACAGAAGAGGTCTTTATGAGGCAGTCCTCTATGAGGATAGAGTGCAGGGTCTGGAGTCAGGAAGATATGAGTTCATATCCTGCCTGTGACACTAACTATGTGACCCTGGACAAGTCCCTTAACCTCTTTCTGCCTCAGTTTCTTCCATAAAAGGGAGGTAATAATAGCACTTACCTCCCAGGGTTATTGTGAAGGTCAAATGAGATAATAATTGTAGAAGTGTTTAGCACAGTGCCTGGCACATAGTAGGTGCTATATAAATGTTAGCTTAGATGGTGCTGTTAGCACATAGTAGGTGCTATATAAATGTTCGCTTAGATGTTGTTGATGGTGATGATGATGATGATGATGATGATGATGACGACGATGACAGTGACAGTAATGACAATGACAACAAATGAAACGGTCCCCTCCCTCAAGAAAATTCTGTTCACACACACACATACATAGACAGCACAGAGGGGTCTCTCTACTCTATGTGTCTAATGCCGTTTATCTGGGATGTATCTGTATTGGGGCCAGAAAGGGGTGGGGGTAGGGAGGGGGGAAGTAGAGATTTGTCTTATAATGATGAAATCATGAATCTTTCGAGTTGTCAAGTGCTATATCAAAGACAGATCACTGGACTTGAAGTCGGGAGACATGTATTTGAACCCTATCTCAAGCACTCACCAGCCTCATGATTTTGACTTTGGGACTTCTCTCAGCCTCAATTTCCTCATCTTTAAAATGGGGGTGATGCTATGTGCATTATCTATCTCAGCAGGGTGGCGGTGAAGGAAGAATTGTGTTACCATATAGAAGCTGTTACGGTTGTGATTCCTCACTCCTTTTGAGTGGATGCTAAGCAGCGCTGGGAAGCCTGGGCTTTTGGAGCCCTATGACACGGTTGTGATATTGGAGGGTGGGTCACATCTGCTCTGCAGAAGAGCACTGATCCCTGAGAGATCTAGAACAGAGCAGCAGAGTTAAAATTGAATAGATGACTTGACGGTCAGAAGCTGAGGTCTCACTACAGATGCTGGAGCTCAGAAGGAGTGCTGTCCTTTTATTGACAGCCACTGACAGGCTCAAATGCACTCCTTGGCAAATATTTGTGTAAGGGACTGTCCCTGGAGCAGAGGTGTGGGCTAGAGATCAATGGCCCCTTCCTGCTTCCTCTCATGGTGGTCCTCAGCACCAGCTGAGAAAAGTCCCGTCTAAGCACTTCTGGCTGGGTTTGGAGAGAAATGCCTTTCAATAAATTGAGTGCAGAAGTGGAATTGTTGCCTAAACCTGGAGGGAAAACTCCTTGGTGAGCATTTCTATGAGACTGTTTGCCACCCATAGCCTCCAAGGAGCTCAGAGACAAAGGCCTGGGCTTTGAGAGCTCAGCAGCAAGCAAAGCCCGTTTTCTCTTGTCTGGGGGAGCCCAGATGCCTCCACTCTACTCTGGCCTTTGTTCAGACCTTTAAGTAGGTGAGATGGCACTGGACTTGGAGTCAGCCTGGGTAAGCGACTGACTGTCTGAGATTAATGGGTTGGAATTGGTGACCTCTAAAGGCTCTTCTAATTCTTGTATGACCTCATGAACATGAGCAGCAACATGGTATAAGTGGAAAGAACATTAGCCTTGGACCTGGAGAACCTGGGTTCAAATCTTGGCTCTGCTCCTCAGTACTTGTGCTGACCCTGAACAAGTAACTTCATGACCTTGGTCTTAGTTTCCTCACCTGTAAAATGCAAGGTTCTTCCCCACCCCTGTGAGTCTGTGAAGGCAGTGGACTTCATTGTTAGGTGTGGGCATCCCTAGCACAGAGAGGAATATCAGGGAGCCATCTAAATGGAACCATGCTTTGCCTCCTCAAAGACCTGAAACCTTGCCCATGCAGGGATCCCTGCCACTCACCCCAATCCCGACCCTTCTGTAGCCTTGTAAATGGTCTTCAAGGGTTGAATTAGTAGGAAAATTGATCATCCCAAATAAATCACCATTAGTCCCTGGCCCCTTCCTCTGGGCAGCCTGGAAAGAAGGATCTGTCGAAGCTCACGCTGTGTCGGGAAAACCTTCTAGAAGCAAGAGTCACCTCCATATCCACCATGAGGCCCTGCCAACCATTATTACCCAGTACAGTCAGTCTGCCATGTGTCCATGCTTGTGGTCATTTCCTAGAGAAAAGTTGCCCTGGGCCATCCAGAATAGTGCAGGCTATGAAGGCAAGGGAGGTAGGAGGAGAAACAGGTCAGCTTCTGGTGGTGGAGGTACAAGGTGAGGACAGGACATCAGAGACTTTGAAGAGGAAGACTGTCCTTCTGTGGCATCTTGCCACTATCCCCTGAGCAAAGAGCACACTGCACTGGAAGGAGAAGAGCACAGGGCATCCCCAAAGAGTGAGAAGCAACCCCAGAAAGTCTTTTTGTCCTGCTGTGGGGGAAGGGGGCAGCATGTTGTGGTGGAAAGGTCATTGCACTTAGAGTTAATGGACCTGGGTTTGAATCTTGGCTCTTCCAGTTAACATCTAGGTGACCTGGAACAGGTCAGTCGCTGCACACGTCCAGGCCATAGTTACCTCATCTGAAATGTCCCTTGGAGACGACCCAGTCCAACCCCGTCCCTGACGACTGAGACATGAATCCCCCTGTACCTGTACTGAGATGAGGAATTCAGTTTAAGTCAACAAACATTTATTATGCACCAGCTGTGTGCAGGGCATTAATTCTGACTGCTGAGGATTAGGAGGTAGAGGGTAGGGGTGGACTAGACCTATGATTTCATTGATAGAGGGGATGCCCAGAGCATCACAGCCAGTGTGAGATGTAAACAAGATATGAACCTAGGTCTTCCTGACTTGGAGACCAGCTTTCAGTCCCCAGTGTCCCATTGCCTTGTTTATGCTAATGCAAGGTTGCTCTTAAGCTCAAAAGAGATTGTACAGAGCACGGTAGGTACCGTGGGTGGGATTGGCCCAATTTACAGAGAAGAGAAGGAGTCTTGGGGTTAGTGATTTGCCCTTGGCCACATAGCCACTAAGTATCCGATGGAGGATTTGAACCTGTATCTTCTTGCTCCAAATCCTGCATATCGTGCCTCAGTTTGACAGAATGACTGAACAGGGGAAGAGAAGCCCCTAAAATTGGGAGAAGAGCAGACGTCCACAGAGTACCTACACCTGCCTGAGGTTCTCAAGCTCTGGCGCCCTGCTGCAAAGAAAGATTGGACTCCTAGGGCGCTGTGGATATAGAGGCAAAAAAAAGGGGGGGGCAGATGACAGTCTTGGCCGTAAAGGAATAAAATATGAATTCTCCTCAGAGGATCCAGACAGCATGTATACTGTTAAGTAAAAACAACGTGTACACAGATTGATGCAAAATCACTTCAAGAGGAACCTTGTACCTTACCGCAGGGCAGTGGGCCCTTGTGCAGGAGGTGGTCCCACCAAGGACCACATGTGCAAAGGCCAAGAGGTGGGAGATTTTATTTTTGGACAGTTCCCCCAAAGCGTGGTCCCCTGTGCTTGAAATGCACTCTCTGCTCGTTTCCACAGCTTAGAATACCCAGCTTCCTTCAAAGAACAGCTCAGGCACCACTCCTACATAAGGCCTCTCTTCCCACCTCACACTTGTAAGGTACACGGCCCCTCTTGAAATAACGTTGCATCAATCTGTGTGCACGTTGTATTTACTCACAAGTATACTACTTGCTGCCTTGATCCTCTGAGCAGACAGCTGCTCTTCCCGCATGCTCTTCTGTCCTTTTCCTCATATCAGAAACTTGCTGGTGCCTCCTAAATCTCCTGTTGTTGCTTGATTCTGTCTTCCCCCCATTGTTCTGAGTTCTCTGGGACGCCAGCCTGGCAGATAGTGAAGGCAGATGTGATCGGTGCCCAGTGCCTGCCCTCCCTCCCTCAGCCACCAGACTCTGCCAACGAGTCACTCAGTGCTCGGATCGAGACCCCACGTCGCTGTGAGCCTCGCTTGCCTTTCTGCCTCCCCCAGCCAATGGAAATCTTGATTCATCCCATCTGGGGCCATAAGACTGTGACAAAGAAAGCAGGATCGACCCCATGTGGAATGTTGGCTCAGGAATGAAAAGGAAAGGGTTTTAATGACTTGCTAGGTCCTGACAATGAGCTTTCTGGTGGCATTCTGGCGGCATTCTGGCCTTGGAGTCGTCTTCAGGGGCTGCAGGGGTCTGGGAGGAGGGGGAGCAGGAGAAAGCCCCAGCACCAAGCAGGAGCCTTAGATCGTTGGCACTATGCAAACCTGTAGTGAGCCCTGGCAGTGAGCTAAGCCTTTGGGCAGGCTGAAGGAGGCAGACCTGCCCTGGCCTGGGAGAGGGCAGGCCAACCAAGGTATTCCAGCTGCCTGCAGAGGCTTTCAGGCAGCCCATCCTGTGTGCTGACCACCCACTGCTCAGCACATGCTCCTGGCTCTCAGGCTCACTCCCAGCGCACCCACGGTAGAGGTGGGGGAATTTCATTGCCCATGTGTCAAGGCGGCCCATTCAAAGCCAGAGCTCCTCCTTACCTTGCTATCTGTCTAGCTCCCTTAGCTTCCTCCCCAGGCTCCAAAAGGATCTGTTTTCTTCTGCTTTCCTAGGCTGCCCTATGAAAGTTCCCCCTTTTTCCTCCTTCTGCTCAGCCCAGGCTGAGTCTGATTTCATAATAGGAGTGAGGCATAGCAAACCAGAGCCCCCAGCTGCATTGGGAGGCTAGCCTCCGATACTGATGATTGGGACACGCACACATATCACACACACACACACACACACACACACACACACACACCCATCATCCCTGAATCCACCCTGTTATTTTCTCTGAAACCCCAAGCCCTCACTGGAAGGAATCTTCCTAGATCCAAGAACCAGAGATGACAGCTTGGTGCTCAGCACATAGTAAGCACTTCATACCTACTAGATCTGATTGATTGAGGCCAAGAAGGCATGCCCTAATACTGGAGCTGCCCACGATGGACCACCTGCCCCCGAGGTGGTGAGCTCCCACTCACAGGATCACGGGTGCACAGCCAGAAGGAACTTCAGGGGCCACTAGTCCAGTCCTTTTTTTTTTTTTACAGCTAAAGAAGTTCAGGGC
Source organism: Phascolarctos cinereus (assembly GCF_003287225.1). Classification (NCBI taxonomy): domain Eukaryota; kingdom Metazoa; phylum Chordata; class Mammalia; order Diprotodontia; family Phascolarctidae; genus Phascolarctos; species Phascolarctos cinereus. The sequence goes on along the minus strand of NW_027555847.1, from coordinate 702,215,195 downwards.
CAGAGAGAGGTGGGGTGATTTGGCCAGCTTCACACCACTGTGAAGTGACAGCATTGGTCAAAGGGTCATGGATGTAGAGCTGGAAGGGACCCCAGAGGCCTTCATTTTACAGAAAAGGAAACCGAGGACCAATGAGATAAGTGACTTGACCAAGGTCACACAGGACATGTGGGGGAGGGGCGGGATTGGAACCCGGGCATCACCTGGCAACCAGTCCAGCCTTTTCTGCTACACCATGACATCACCCAAAAATGGTCTGGCAGAGATTGGGTGGCCACTTGTTCCGTCTTCCTGGGCCGAGTGGAAGGTTGGACTGGATTCAATTCTATTTGGCAAATATTTTTTCAGTGTCTACTGTGTGCAGAGCTGACGAGATGACTTTAAGGTCCCTTCCAGTTCTGCGAGTCGGTGGGGTTTTATTGATTGATTCTTGTAATTCTGCTTCCAAAAGGTCTCCTCCGGTAGGTGAGCCAAGCCTTTAACATTAAAATCGGGGGGCCAGGAGGGGAGATTCCCAGAGCTCTCTGAAGTCTGTGCGCACATCCCATCACTCAGAAACTGAATTTTTTCTTTTCTTTTACATAAGCTGCTTTTAGATCTCAAGAAATGTAGGGAATGTGATACTCCCCCACTTGCTAAACACACAAGTTTCTGAACATCATGGGGAGGGCCGCCTGAAAGTCATCTGCAAGGCGCCCCAAGGGGTACCTTTCCAGAAGGGCTAGTGAGACACTAAACTGAGGGGAACAGGGAGTTGTGTGGTCTTGTAGAAAGAATACAGCTGACCTGGGTTCAGTTCCTCTGCTACCTGGAGAAAACCCATACCTCTATTCTGTTTTTTCTCTCTGAGGGCCTCAGTTTCCTAACAAGGGGGAGTTGGTCCCCTTCTAGCTGTGTGATGCAGTGAGCCTGGAGTCAGGAAGACCTGAGTTCAAATCCAGCCTCAGATATTTACTAACTGTGTGACCTTGGGCAAATTTTTTCACTTCTGTTTGCCTCAGTTTCCTCATCTGTAAAATGAGGATAATGATGGCACCTACCTCCCAGGGTGGCGCAGTGCCTAGAACATAACAAGTGCCATAGAAATGTTAGCTCTTGTTACTATTAGTAGTCCAGACCAGTGTGAAGTGAGACCTTTCCTCAGATCAGCCTTCTGCATCTTCTTCATCCTCTTCGTCCCTTTCTCTCTCTGCCTTCCCCAAGGAGAGTACTTTTTCTCAAATACAACTTGGTGCCCCATTTGTGAGGAAGGAGCTTCGCCTCTGTGCTCATGGGCAGGAGGGTGAGGTGAGAGAGTATAGAAAGGGGAAAAAAAAAAAAGAAAGTGGAGAGTCTGGCCCTGGCTGTGTCCCTTTCTTCCTGAGCGTATTACAGACCAGCAGGGTCATGGCAGCCAGAAGCTTTCAGGGCCTTGGCAGGCCCCGATCCCTGCAAGTGCAGCCCAGAGAATATAATAGGGGAGAAGAAACCCAGTGTTGAAATCGTCTTGTTTTGCTGCTTTCCCCAGCCAGGGAGGCCTGAGCAAATAGGTTTTATTTGGCCATGAGCAGAACTCCACAGCTTGGAGTTTTCTCATTCGAGCCAACTAGACAGTTCCTGTACTTACCTTTTACCTCCTGAGCTGAGTGCTTCAACGAGACTTGCATGATAAGTGACCCACAGGCGGGGCAGAGAGTTGGGGTCGGGTTGGTTTCTCATCCAGAGCCAACTCAGGGCCAGGATTTCTGAAGGCAGTTCAGTTCCTAGAACCAGAGTTCCAGATTGAGACTTGGAAGGGCCCATCAGGGCCACCCCACTCCTTTTACAGATGAGGAAACTGAGGCTGAGAGGAGTTGCATAAATGACTTGGCTCTCATCAAGTCCTGTACCCTGTCTACTGCTCCACACTTCCTCCCCAGTCAGTTCAGCAGGTATTTGATAAAGACTTAACCCTGTGCCAGGCCTTGTAAGAGGGGCTACAGATACAAAGAGGGAAAGCCCATTGAAGAGCAAATTTGTCCAGGTCACCCCCAACCCCAGTAACTTGGCTCCCTATCACCTCCAAAATCTAATGTAGAATTCTCTGGTATTCAATGGCCACCACTCACGCATCCTTCCATATATACCTGACACTCCATTGCCCCTACTACTCTGTGCTCCAGTGACACCAGCTTCCTTGCCATTCCTTGGAAAAATCCTTCTGTCTCCTGACTCTGGGCATTTTCACTGGCAGCCCCCATGCCTGGACGGTTCTCCTTCACCTCTGCCTCCCGGCTTCCCTGGCTTCTTTCAAGTCCCAGATAAAATCCCACCTTCTGCAAGAAACCTTTCAACCAAAAAAAAAAAGGGGGGGGGAGGGCAGCTAGGTGGCGCAGTAGATAGAGCACCGGCCCTGGATTCAGGAGGACCTGACTTCAAATCCAGCCTCAGACACATAACACTTACTAGCTGTGTGACCCTGGGCAAGTCACTTAACCCCATTGCCTAACCAAAAAAAAAAGAAAAGAAAAAAGAAACCTTTCCAATACCCTCTAATGATGGTCTGCCCTGTCTGTATCTCATTTGCCTGTAATTGTTTGCACCTTGTTTCTCCCATCAGACCATGGGCTCCCTGAGAACAGGACCTGTCCTTTACCTTTTTTTGTATCTCCAGCATTTAGCATAGTGCTTAGCACACAGTAGGTGCTTAATAAATATTTGTTGGCCTGCTAAGGAGCAGCACCAGAGACCCTCAGTTTCGAGTGGCTCTTGAAATTAAGTAAGTCACTTAGACTCTCTGGGGCTCAGCACCATCCTCTATACAGTGAGGGGACTGGACTAAGTCACGGCTTCCTTACCTTTTTTGTGTGTTCTGACCCCCTTGGGCAGTCGGGCTGAGGGAGCCCATGGACACCTTCTCACAATCATGTTGTTAAGTGCATAAAATAAAATGCAGAAGATTATAAAAGAAACCACTTATATTGATATAAATTAGCAAAACTTTTTTAAAACAAGGAGCCAGGCTAAGAATCCCTGGGCTCCACAATTTCTTAGGTTCCTTCCAGCTCTTAATCTAGGTCTCTCAGTGCACCGAGCACCAGACATTCCCCTTCTCCTGTTCTTCCCTCTACCCTACTCCCACCCCCCTTCTAATATATCTGTTCTTGGTCCTGATCATGAGAATACCAACTTTGGGCTTAAAAACAATTGCTGGGCAAGTTCAAGCAAGCCAGTCTCCAAATTTGTTGTTTTTAAAATTCTCTTTGCTTGGCCTCTTTCAAGCTGCTTAGAATCTGGAGACCCTCTTACACTCTCACACACACACACACACACACACACACACACACACACACACACACATACATGCACATACTCTCACACATACATGTGCCTGCACACTCACATGCACACACACACACACACATATGCACACACATGCCCCATGCACACACCCCATTCCCTGGCTTCTGTTTTTCATGTTCCCATATGGTATATCTTAGCCTTGAGCTGCAGGGACTCCAGGATTAGCCAAGGTGAGGTGGCCATGGGGGGAAGAGGGGCAGAAAGGCATTATGATACCAACTGGAAATGTTTCCTAAATTCAAATCAGGGGCCATCTGTTTTATCCCTGGTATTGCTGTCTGGCCTTCAGTCATAAAACACAATAGCCTTTGAGAAACAGAGGTCAAGGATCAGAGATCAGGCAGTGTGGAGGAGTGTGGTTGTGAGCAAGAATGGATGCACCCAAAAGATGGGTTAGTCACCTGGGGGAGGGGAGGCATGAATATTCCATGTGCCCCACTGGAGTCCTTAGAAATGTCAGGAGAAATTGTGGGCAGCTCCCACCTCAGCACCCTGGGTGACACCCCTGTGGTGGACGTGAAGGGAAGACATGGCCAAGGGTCTCCCAGGCTGGGTGGATAGGGGGAGGGCGAGCCCACATGGGAGGTAAGTGTTTCTTCCCCAGATTTGGCAGGGGGTGCCAGGAGAGGGTGATGGACTGGGCCAGATGCAAATACCCTCCACGCCCACATCCACAGTCCCCTTGCCAGCACAGCTGACAAAGGCAGAACTGGAGAAAGGAAAATCAAGAAGTGGGACTTGCTTGGGTCAGGTCAGCCCCTAGAAAGGGTGCAAATGAGGAGCAGCAGGGAGGGACAGAGCTGTGCTCCAAGAGACAGCCTCCTCCCCACAGAGGTGATTAGCGTTCGTGAGAGGTGCTTGAGACGCTGGCATGCTCGGGTGTCAACCTCAGATCTCTCTCTCTGTCTCCATCGCATCTGCACCCCCCCATCCCACTCCTTCTCCCTTCCCATCCCCCTGCCCCTCTGCCTCATTGAGTAGTGTTTGGAAATATTTCCGAGTGATTCAGTAATATCCTGCACACACTCCTGCTCTCCCGGGAGTTTCTGTCCGTGCAGGGAAGGTACTTGCTCCCAATCCCACTAAATTACTATTGACTTGTGTTCTCTGCGCTCCACAAACATTTCACTCAGCCATCACCGGCAGGGCCAGCAATCCCCTGCTAGGGGGAACGTGGGAAGCCAGCTGCGCGGGGCCATTTTTCCTACCCTTCCCCATCGATCAAAGAATTAAAGTGGCAGACGGAGAGTTTCAGACTGACTTAGGATAAAGGGAATGAGTTGGGATTGGAGGAAGCCTCAGGGGCTTGGAGACAGGGGGTGAGGAGGAAAGATAGGGAAGAGTGAAACTTCCCTGTGGGGTGGGAAAGCAGGGTTAGGGAGGAACTGTTTTCTCTGTGACTGAGACAGGCTAGCAAAACACTGCCTCCCCCAGCCCCATATGGACACACACACACACACACACACACACACACACACACACACACACGGTGATTTTCTGGGCGGTTTAATCCTTCAAGTCAAACCAAGTTTTGAGGGGTTTATTTTAGAAAGAGTAGGGGACATTGGAGCTACTTTAATATCTCCAGCTGTTTTTTTTTTCTTTTTTCTAAGAGATGCTCCAGTTCCCCCACTCTTTGCTTTATGTTTTTCCTCCTCCAACAGCCAAACCCTCCTTGTAGATGTTGCTTGGCCTCCACCTTCTATGGACTTATTTTTTTCCTTCAATCACCCATGTCATCTTCACCACTAGGCACCCCTACCCCCACCTCCCATCATAATGTCCTGTTAGATCATTTCTAACCAAAGCCAGCCCTTGTAGTTCACTGGCCCTAGAGTCAGAGGACCTGGGTTCAAATCCCATCACTGACACTTGTCACTTCTGTGACCTTGAGCCTTAGTTTGCTCATCTGTAAAATGGCTGTAATTATATTACTGACATGACAGGATTGTTGTGAGCATGAGGAGAGGCAGCGTGTCTAAAGCAGAGTGAGAATCTGGAAGCCGCATCATGTAAATAGGATTACAAGATCTTCACTCAGAAGTCCAGTCTGACTCCTTCATTTTACAGCTGAGGAAATGGAACCAAGGCAGAGGTTAAGTGATTTGTGCATAGTCAGATAGATAGTAAAGGTCAGAGGTAGAATCTGAACCCGGATCCACTTCCTTCAAAGCCAGTGGTCTTTCCATTGGCATCGAAAACTCAAGCCACTATCATGCCTCCTCTGTTCTCATCTGCAGAACAAGAAGTGAAGTGACTTCTGGGGCCAGGGGATTCTCTTCTAAAACCCCGGCCCCAGGACCTGCAGGCTGGGAGCTGAAGGTAGGACCATGGAGTCTACAAGGCTGGAGTTCATATCCTCCGTCAGACACTAGCTCCAAGTCTTTGGGAAAGTCACTAAACCTTAGCTTGCCTCAGTTACCTCATCTGTAAAATGGAGCTGGTAATAATACTCATACTACTTCAAGAGGGAGATCTGAGGAAAAGGTATGGCAACCTGTAATGTAATCAAGCCTGATTATTAGACATGCCTGGATTCTTTTTTTTTTCTTTAAAGCAATGCTTTCACTGTATTAAGCACTAGGGATACAAAGAAGCACAGGATGTAGAGTCAGAAAGACCTGAGCTGAATCCTGCCTCAGACACTCCCTAGGGGTGTGGCCTAGGCCAATTCACTTAGCCTCTCAACCTCAGTTTCCCAGTCTGTAAAATGGGAATAAAAGTAGCACCTCTCCCCCTGCTCCAGGTTTCTTTGAAGACCGAATGATGTAACATGTCATGTGCTTTGCACACTATATAAATGCTAGTTGTCAGTATTATTATTATTATTATTATTCTTTGAGAGTGAGGGTAACAAGTGTTGTTAGATACAAGTCCCTGCAACAATGATGAGTAGGCCACAGGGGAGTAGATAGGTATAACCCATCTAGGATCAATGGCAGAGCAGATTTCATCATGCTCTCAGAACTTGGTGTGGAGTGGGGGGGAGGTTGGAAGCTAAACTGGCCTGTTGGAAAGGCTGCCGACATTATAACCTGGGGGTCAGGAAATGAAGCATGTCTGGGGCCTGCCTGAAACAACAGCCTAGGCAGGACAGTCACCAGTCTAGACAAGTGGCCCCAACACAGAAGTCCCAAGGGTGAAGGGGGTTAAAACTTGCCTGCCGAGGTGGCATCTGGGTCCTCCGTGAAGAGGCCCAGGATGATCATAAGCCCTCCACATCAGAAAGGCCTCCCAACAATCTCAAAGACAAGGAAAGTGAAAACTCCAAGAGGAAGGTACCATGGGGGATTCAGCTAGCCTTGTCTTTGTCTCTACATCCCTAGAAGAAAGCATTCCTTGTCCTCTCTGAGCTGGGCTGGAGTTCTTAAACCTTGCTGGCAAGGTCGGTGTGGCCAAGGGGGAGAGCACTGACCTTGATGTCACGACATGTGTTCAGATCTTAGATGTGCCTCTGTGTGTGTGAGAGAGAGACAGAGAGAGAGAGAGGGAGGGAAAAAGGGGGAGGGAGGAACAGAGACAAGGAGAGAGAATGTGCATGTGTGTCTGTGTGAGTGTGAGACAGAGAGAGTGCGACAGATGAGACATTCACTTCCCTTCTTGAGCCTCAGTGCCATTCTCAGTAAAATGAGAGGACTGGACCAGCCCGTCTCCGAAGGCCCTCTCAGCTCTAGCTCTGGGATCCTGTGGGCTCCAGGCTCAGGGCTCTACCCACTGCCCGACCTACCCCTCCTTGTTCCCTTAGAAGGCCTGTTTTCAGGTCAGATCCTGGTTCTGACAGGTGACCCTACAGCAGGGACCCCCTGCCAGTCACCTGGGTCCCCTCTCCGGTCTCCCCTCCTGCTCCCACTCGCCTGTCTCGGGCCCCAGTAACAAACCAGCATCGGGAGAAATCTTGGCGTCCTTCTCCCCACGTAGCCCCCTGTTTTCCCACCTTCCCCGCCCCCCCCCAGTTCCTTCCTCTGCCCGCCTTCCTCCGCATGCAGACAGCGGCAGTGTTGGGGACATGGGGGGAGAAGCGACATCCTGGCATTCTGTCAAGGAATTAATTGAAAAATAAAATCATTAGATGGGAACTCCAGAATTGCAAAATGGTGCGTGGGGGGAAGGGGAAAAGGAGGGGGGCACGAGGAGGCCGGGCGAGCTTTTTGTCAAGTTAATTTCTTGTGTATTGACGTTTGCTGACATTCACTTGTTGTTTATCTTCCAATGCAGCTGTAGCGCTCAAAGAGAATGTACAGCTCACAGTGTTTGTTTATTTTACACCTTTCTCCGGGTTCTGCATTATGTTTGTTTGGTGAAAACCCAGTGAGGCTTTTGATGTCTGGGAAGTGGGATTTCAGCAGCTGTTCCCTGGAAGCAGGGTGTGCTTCTCGCCGAGGCAAGCAAGCCAAAAGGAAGGGGAGGGAGGAAGGGGGATGCTGGGACTGGTGGGCACCCTCCCTTCCTCCCTCATCACCCGCCTTGGGGAAGGCTGAGCCCTTCCTGGCAGCGAGACGAATCTTGGCCGGGCACTCTACCTGGAGTCAGAGGGCCTGGGTTCACGTCCTACCTGAGTGACCTTAGGCAAGTCCTTTCTATATTCTGAGCCTCAGTTTCCTCATCTGTAAAGTGAGGGAGGTGGGCTGGATTTGGTCTGGAAGCTAGGCCATAGAATCCGACCTCACATTTGGAGTCAGATCATTAACTGTGATGTCACACATGTTTCTCAGCCCCCACAAGAGCTTCACCTTCCTCGTCCATCTAATAGAGAATTCAGCTAGCTGAGGGGTGGCTAACACCCCTTGCAGGTCTGAACCCTGTGCTCTGTTGAGGGTTTGCTCTAGCAGGGGCTCGTGCATCAAGAGGTTGGTGGCAGCACTTGCTGCAAAGACAGCGGCTTCTAGGGTGCCAGTTGGAGGCGAGTTCCCTGAGGGCAGGCCTCCCTCAGAACACTATCAGGTGCTTAATAAACGTGTGCTGATTGGCTGAGGGACCTCTTAAGATCCCTCCCAGCTCCAAATCTGTGATCTCAGACAACTGCCTTCAGGTCTCCTGGGGCCACTATGCCAAGAGTCCTTGCCTGCAAGCCTCAAAATCCAGATTCTCCTCCTGGCTTTGCTATTAGCTGTGTGAAAGCCTTGAACGAGGGTATTTCCTCTCGGAAACTCAGTTTTCCTCATCTGAAAAATGGAGGAATTGGACTGAAGGGTCCCTATTCTAAAGTTCTGTGGCATGCCCTGTGACCGAGGGTTATTTTAACTCCTCTACCCCTCAGTTTCCTGATCTGTAAATGGGGAGAATAGCCTATTCCTCTCTAAAAATAAGTGAACCAGGTCAGACAGACTGAGGCATCTTGCTCTCTTTGGAGAAAGGTGATGTGAAGATTCCTGATTCAGTTCTTATATGTTATGGGACAGGGTCTGTGGCCCCAAGAATTGTACCTTAGACACCTAGTGAGGTCCCTTGGGCCCACAGGGAAGCATTTTCAGTGTAACAGCCTCCCCCCACCCCATTTATTTCACAAAGTGGACTTTTATTTCTGCATAGCCACAATGTCCTCTTCTGTTCCTTCTCCCCACTCCTCCCCTAGGAGCTATCTTCTGTAGCAAAGAATTTTTGTTTAAAGATAGAAGAGGGGGTGGGGTAGAAATCCACAAAACCAAATAGTACATAGAAAAAAATCTGATGCTAATCCACTGGAGTGGATTCCCCACTCCCTGCAAAGGCGTTTTCTTATACCTCTTTCTTGGGGCCAAGTTTCTGCTCTGTCATTTGGCAACATTCATTTTCAGTTACTTCATGGTTTTTCTTTCCATTTATACTGTCACATTTATTGTTTATGCTGTTCTGCTTCATACCACTCGTTGCATCAGTTCGTGTAGTCTTTTCATGATTCTCTTCAATTCAGTCAATCAATCAGTAAATATTTATTTAGCATCTTCTATGTGTCAGGCACTGTGCTAAGCATTGGGGACATAAAAAGAGGCAAAAAACAGTCCCTGCCCTTAAGGAGCTTACAATCTAACAGGGGAGACATGAAAACAAATATGTACCAACAAACTCTATACAGGAAAAATAGGAAATAATCAACATTTATTAAGCACCTACTGTGTGCCAGGCACTGTGCTAACCACTAGGGATGCCTAAAGAGACAAAAGACAGTCCCAGCCTCAAGGAGCTTACAATCTAATGGGAGAGATAACATCCAGACACATATGTACAAAGCTCTACACAGGATAAATACAGAATAATTAACAGAGGGAAGGCACTGGAATTCATCATGTTCATGTAGAACGGTAATACTCATAGAGCACAGCAATATTCCATCACATTCATGAACCACAACATGTTTTTCCATCCCCGGTCAGTGGTTATCTACTTTGTTGGAAGTTCCTTGCTTCCACAAAAAGTGCTGCTGTAAATATTTTGGTGCATGTTGTCAGTGACCACCTTGGGTCATTAGGTCAAAGGGTATGGACATTTTAGCCACTTTATTTGTATAAATCCAGATCGCTTTCCAAAATAGTTGTATTGAGGGCAGCTAGGTGGTGCAGTAGATAGGACTCCGGCCTTGGAGTCAGGAGGACCTGAGTTCAAATCCAGACTGAGGCACTTGACACTTACTAGCTGTATGACCCTGGAGAAGTCACTTAACCCCAATTGCCTCACCAAAAAAAGCACACAAAAAAAAAAGATATTGAATTTGGGGCAGCTAGGTGGCGCAATGGATAGAGCACCAGCCCTGAAGTCAGGAGGACCTGAGTCCAAATCCGGCCTCAGACCAAACACTTGACACTAGCTGTGTGACCCTGGGCAAGTCATTTAATCCCAATTGCCCCCCCCAAAAAAATTAGTTGTATCAATTCACAACTCCACTAACAGCACACTAGTTTATCTGCCTTTCCACAGCTCCTGCAATGCTAGTTACTCCCATCTTTTTTTATCTTTACCAGTTTACTGAGTGTAAAGCATAACCCCCTGGTTGTTTGTTTTGCATTTCTCTTATTATTAATGATTTTATTCTTTTATATGATCGTTAATAATTTGTAATTCTTTTGAGAATTGTGTGTTCATAATCTTTGAAACATGCAAGGACCCTTACGCATTCACATTCAGCTCCCTTGTTTTGCAAATGGGTGACTGAGACTCAGAGAGGTTAAATAACTTGCCCAAGGCCAGAGAGGGAGTTAGTGGAAGTGACAGGATCTGAACCCAGATCCTTTAATTTCATTTCCAGCACTGTTTCCCATTACATGCTACATTCTCGTTTCTTATGCTTCCTTTACCTCCTCCTTTGACCTTGCTTCCCCATAGGTTCCCTTCACACAGCCACCCCCTACCTTCCCAGTCTTCTTATACCTTAACACACCCTCTCCACACACACACACACACACACACACACACACACACACACACACACACCCCTATGTATTCTTCAATCCAGTGCCACCTGCCTCCTGGCTTCGCTTGAATAAGACTCTGTCTCAGCTCTGGGCATTTTTGGAAAGTTCTCTCTCCTCATCTCTGCCTCCTGGCTTCTTTCAAGTCCCAGCTAAAATCTCACCTTCCTGCCAGAAGGCTTTCCCACCTCATCTTCATTCTAGTGCCTCCCCTCTTAATGATTTCCTCTTTATCCTGTACAGAGTTTGTTTGTGATTAGCTGTTTCTGTGTTATCTCCCCCATTAGACTGTAAGCTTCTTGAGGACCAGGACTGTTTTTTACCTTTCTTTGTATTCTCCACATTTAGCACAGTGCCTGGCACAAAGTAGTTGCTTATTGATCCTGGCCTCCTTCATAGCCCTGTGACCTTGCCAAGTCATCTAAGCTTCAAAGCCTTGATTTTCTACCATGTGAAATAAGAAAGGTGGTCTGCACCATTGGGCTGTGGGGCCATTGTGAAGACAGATCATCCCTACAGATCTCCCAGGCATGTGGAAGTGAGAATTGTTACTGCTGCTCTTATGCTACCCCTTCTTCCATGCCCAGCTCCAGGCTTCCTGCTCTCAGTCCTCAACCTTGAGAATATTCAAATTTTGGAAAAGTGGACTTTAGTGCCAAGGATAAATTAGCCATTGGTCATTTGTGCTGATGCCAGAGTTCTCCTGTTTTCACCTCCAAAGAGTAGACTGGAAGCAAGAAGCTTGAGGTTACAAATCTATGTCAGGACACCTTTCTGTAGTCAGCTTCCCTTGTACATCTAAAACATGGTTCATTTTACAAAAAAAAAAATTCCACTCACATTGATTTCCCAGGTGTATTTCTGAAACATAGCTCATCCTAATTTACTGAGATGCAACGTGGATACCATAGGGATACTAAACTCCAGGCCTCCAGAGTAGCCAGGAGCCCTGGTTTTTAGCAAGTTGTTGGTTTTGGTTTGTTTTTTTCCCTTTCCCCTTTGACCAACAGTGTGACATGGAAAACTTCAGTGCTACCCTGAATGTGGCAGCTTTGTGAATAGACAGATGCCCTCATGCCTCAGTGGCTGAAGAGTGAACAGCCAAGACTTGCACATGGCTTCCGTGGGATTCTGCATGGCACGGCTTGGTGCAGTGGCAAGATGGGTTGCCATGTTTGTAGCCAGCGGATCTGGGTTCTAAGGGCCCTCCCGGCTCAGACATTCTTGTTCTAAGGTTCCCCCCAACTACCTCTGACATTCCTTGTTCTAAGGCACCTCCCAACTCTGACATTCCCTGCTCTAAGGTCCCTCCTGGCTCTGACATTCCCTGTTCTAAGGCCTCTCCCAGCTCTTACATTCCCTAAGGGTCCTCTCAGCCCTGACATTCCCTGTTCTAAAGTCTCTCCCAGCTCTCCCAGACCCAGGCCTCTGTCCACTGTCACCGTGATGGGGATTAGGCTAGATGATGTGTGAGGCTCTCCTGGCTGTAAATTCTGTGATCCTCTCCAGGGGCATATGTGGCCTCATACTATTCGTCTGCTAAAGGGAGTGTCTGTCCGCACTGAGGGAAGGCTGAGATCAGGTGGCCAATCTGTCTTGAGCACCAGTGCCTAAAGAGAAGTATATGAGAAGTGAGCCCCCAGCCCTGTCCTCTAGAAGGTCGCCCAGGCTAAGGAAATAAGAGACCAAAACGTTGTTTGGCCGGCTGGACGGCAGGGGTACATCATTGCGTGATGAGGCAGTGTTCCACAAGGGATTTTGTTGGGATGGATGGGTGAAGGAATGAATGGGAGAGGAGGAGAAAGGGAGGGTGGGATCCCTGGGTGCTGCAGGCAGTCCTCCAGGATGGCTTGCAGCCCCATTCACAGGCTTAGAGTCAGGAGGGGCCTTGGAGGCCAGCTCGTCCAAGCCCCACATTTTGCAGAGGAGGGAGGGGTCATGTTCAAGGTCACACTGGTGGTCAGTCACAGATCTAGGGTTCAGACCGACATCCACTGGGCCCTGAGGGGTGCATAGCACTTGCATAGAGAGAGCATTTGCTGTCTTTTTGTGGAATGAGTATTGGACTTGGAGTGTCAGGACCTAGGTTTGAATTCTGCCTTGTGCCCCTTACTACCAGTTTGGCCTTGGCCAAGTTGCTTCCCCTTGTGGGCCACAGTTTCCTTGTCTGTTCAATGAGACGGTTTATAGGAGGACGGGAGCCTAGATTTAGAGCCATGAGGGCCCTTGGGAGACGGTGAATCCTTCATTTTGTGACTTGTCAGGGTCACACAGTAAGTATCTGAGGCAGGAATTAAACTCACATCTTCCTGACTTCTAGCTCCAACGCAGTCCTCTGCACCATGCTCTGGGTGGGACCAGATGCCTTCTGAGATCCCTTTCAGGTCTAAATCCACAATCCCAAAGGGACTTTCCAGGGGTGCATAGAAGTAAAAATCCTTCCATGGTAGTATTGCCCACTCTCCTCCCTCCCCTGTCCTTCGTTCCCCTCCTCAATCATCTCACACGGATGTTGGGCAGGGGTAGCGGTGACCAGTTGTCTACCACTTCTTCAGGCCTGGCAGATTGCCAGAAATCCTGGGCCGACCTGGCCTGGTGACCAGCCAAGTTCCAGAATTCCCCCATAGCCTATCCAGCTCTGCAGAAGAGCAGAAGGGCTCAGGGTCCCCACCAGATCTCTCCCCATTGTTGGAAGCAGTAGCTGCTCTGACGGGCTCCTCGTTCCTGCTTTGACGTTTCTCCCCTTCTATTTCTGACTGCCGCTCCACGTATCCCATTACCTCCCCTCGAATTCAATTTCCGGAGGCCATTGTGTGCCGCCCGAACCCGATGATTATGAAGAAGCAAATGAGAGCTGAGGCCTTGGATGGGGAGGTGGGGAGAGAGGGAGGAGAGGAGAAAACAAGCCGTGTGTGGTCTCCAGCTCAGTCCCAGGGAGCACAGAGCCATCCTCTTCCTTTCTTTCTCAGGCTTCACAACCGGTCACCATAAGATGAAGCCGTCCACCTCCCTCTGCCTAAGCCGGGGCCCAGAACCACCGATCTCTCGGCCCCTGGGAGCTGGCCAGTTCCCATTGATCTCTTTCCCATCCTCCTTCCCACCGCACCATTGACATTACAGCACACTAAGATATGCATAGAACATCATTACCAATACCTTCTGTATGTCCTGTGATTCCTGTTGACTACAGATCAAATTTCTGCTGTGCCACACCATCTCCAGTCTCACCACTGGACTTGGGAGACGCGAAAACATGGGTTCAGATCCCACCTTATTGACCTACTAGCTGCGTGCCCCTAGGCCAAAAATAATAATAAATAGCTAACATTGCTATAGTGCTTACTGTGTTCCAGACATAAGCACTTTACAATTATTATCCCATTTGATCCTCACAACAACCCTTGGGAGGTAGGAGCTATTATTATCCCCATTTTACAGATAAGGAAACTGAGGCAAGCAGATCAAGTGACTTGCCCAGAGTCACACAAGCAGTAAGTGTCTGGTGCTGGATTTGAATTCATGTCTTCCTGGCTCCAGACCCAGAACTCTATCCAGTGGTCCACAAGACACCTAGCCCAGGAGTGGGGAACCTGTGGCCTTGAGGCCACATGTGGCCCTCTACACCCTCAACTGCAGCCCTTTGACTGACTCCAAACTTCACAGAACAAATCCCTAATAAAAGGGTTTGTTCTGTAAAACTTGGACTCAGTCAGAAGGCTGCCCCCAAGGACCTGGAAGGCCACAGGTTCCCCGTCCCGGACCTAGCCTCTTTTGGACTCAGTTTCCTCATATGTAAAATGAGGGTTGGGTCTGATGGCCTGTGAGGTCCCTACTAGCTCTACATCTGTGGTCCTGTGGTCCTTCCCACACAGTCCCAGGTAGCAAAAAGCAGGTGGTGCCTGCCCTCTGCTGCAGACTGATGATATTCTAGAAGGGAGAGCCAGGTGCCAGGCTTCATTGGTCTAGGGAAGCACGGGATGAGGAAGTTCCCTCTACCAATGCAGGTCAGTATCTTGCCTGTAACTTAGAGTCTTAATTGCGTGGCCCCAGTATTTGTCAAAGACAGGACTTGACCTCCTGGCTTCAAGGTCAGCTCTCTCTCCATTCTGCCTCTTGTGTAGGGAGGCTGGTGAGAAAAGGAGGCTTTGCCTGTGTTGATAAAGAAAGATGGGAGAACAGGGGCCACAAAGGGAGAGGTGGGGAGAGCCGCAAGTTGCCCACACCCCAAGCCAGAGCTTCAGTTTGGGAGAGGTCAGGGACACGGTGAAGAGTGTGGAGTTCAAGAGCTGCCTGGATCAGAAAGGCAAGGGAGGCTTGGCTCAGGCTCTGCTTTGGATGGAGTGCCCAGGATCAGGAAGCCGCTTTCATGAACTGCCCTGTTTCAGCCTCCATGTCTAATGAGTGCCAGCTTTGGAGCTGAAGGAGGTCGGCTCAAAGCCCGTCTCTGCTGCTTACTACCTGTGTGACCTTGGCCAAGTTATTTTCCTCCCTCCTCTACAGAGGAAAAATATGAAGGGTTTAGACTACATGGCTTCTAGCCTGCCATCCAACTCCAGATCTGTGAACCTTGGCTGTGACCAAACTGTGACAGCTGGTGAAAAACAGCCCCTTCCACTCCTGTCTCCCCATCCTGTTCCCCACCCTTTCCACAGAGGGGCCCAGAGCCTCCTCTTCCCAAAAAGAAACACCAAATGGGGCGGGGATGGGGCTCCAAAGGCCCGCCCATGCTCCGTGCCTCCCACTTGTCTAAGGCCGAGGTAGTCCAAGTGCGGATGTGTGCCTTTGTTCTCCTTGCTGGGCAGACTTGAGGGTCTCCAGCCTGCCGTCAATACAGTAGGCCAGCAGAGGATGCAATGGGAACACAAGGGATTTTCTCCCAGATATTTTGAAAGGGGCTTACTTTTCCCGAGGGCAGTAGACCACTGAAAAGATGCTTAGAGGGCCACCCAGGCATTCGTCGGGTCAAAGGAGAGGGAGTTGCGGGGGAAAGCCACGTGCTCTTGACTGTGATGAGCCAATGCCTATCTTACAAAATTCATTTTTTTTCCTCCCCTTTGCTCTGTCTTTTCTGTCTTTCTGCCTCCCAACCCTCTCGGCTGTTCATTTCTTCTCTTCTGCCATCTGGGCTCATATAGATTCCCCAAAGAAAAGGCGGTCTGTGGTGTTGGACGAGATCCTGGAGCAGCTGGAGGAGGGCGAGAACGAGGACGGCGAGTAGCAGATACTTCAGCTCCGCTCTGGCGGAGAGAGGTACGTCTTCTGCGTTCCTGCCGGGAGCCGGGGGCGGCCTCTGCACCTTTGGGAAGGGCGGGCAGTCTGGCCTTAGTGGGAGACGGGCAGAGGGGAGAGCAGATGGCCACCGGCCTCTGCAGATTCAGAGTGGAAGGAGATGGTCCCCTCACCGGGGATCCCGTATCTCAGGCCGACACAGCAACAGTCAGCGCCCTGATGTCCGTAGGAGACGCGGCGAGGATGAACGGCAGATTTCTGGGTTCAGACTCAAGAAGAGACAGGCTCCCGGAACCTCAGAACTAGGAGCGACCTCGAAGGACTTTCACAGTGCCCCGCAGCCGAATAGGGGTCCCCCCCGAGGGTGGAGAGAATTCCCTTCTGTGTACCAGTGTCGCGGGGGCCTGGCGCACAGTAGGCTCTTAATAAACGCTTGCTGGTTGCTTGATCTCTGGCCGCCACCTGAGAGTCGCTAGTGAGGGGAGCCCCTTGAGGATGCCCATCCTGACATCTTCTGCCTCTTAACCACCGCCCGTTGCCCTCCGGAGCCCGGCAGACCCTCTTCCCGTGCCGGAGGGCCGGGCACTTCTTCCTGAGCCATTTTCAAATGGCTCCCAGTCCTCTCTCCATCCTGGACGTGTTCTGTTTAGGATGTTCTTCTGGAATCATAGCCCAGAACAGAACAGAGCCTCGAGATGCGGCTTGACCAGAAGCAAGTAGAGCGGGCCTTCTTGCCTCCTCAAGATGCAGCCGAAGAGTCTGTCAGCTCTTTGTTGGCCCCCTTGCCACGCTGTTGGCTCACTGGGCTTGTGGTCCACTTACAATCACAGTGTCTTTTTTAGCTGGCACATGGTATCAGCCGCAGTTCTTTTTTTTTTTTTTTTGGCTAGACAGTGGGGTTAAGTGACTTGCCCAGGGTCACACAGCTAGTAAGTGTTATGTGTCTGAGGCCAGATTTGAACTCAGGTCCTCCTGAATCCAGGGCCGCTGCTCTATCCACTTCGCCACCTAGCTGCCCCCTAGCCGCAGTTCTTAATCCCCACATCCAAGCAGCCCCTGACCCCACATGGCCATTCTGGTTTGGAAATTGTCTCCTGGCACCACTCTTTTGGTATTCTAGTCGTCTTCCTATCTCGGAACAAAGACGGGGAGGACATCTAATGCTCTGGATTCAGACTCAAAGGAAGACCTGGGTTCTAAACCTGTGTCTTGCTAGCTAGGTGAAGTGGGTCTTCATTCCGTTACCTGTAAGCTCAGAAAATTGGACTAGACAGCATCCTCCCAGGGCCCTTCTGATTCTAAGTCTGTGATCCTCTGACCAGTGGCAGAACGACAGAGTGGAACATGCCAAGTTCTAGACTGCATGGTCCTTTACCTTCCAAGCAAAACTCGTTACTGGGGGAGAAGCTTTGTCCTGGCTTCAGCCCTACCCCAGCCACCTGCCCTCGCCTCCCTCCAGGGATCCATGCCTGTGCTGATCTCCCTGTCATGGGCCCTCTAACCCTTCCCGTGCCTCCCTTTGTGCTGGACTGGGGGAGCCTTGAAGGGCTAGAGATCCTTCCTTGGTCTGTGTGTAACTCCGGTGCCTCCAGGTCATGTCGGTGTGAGAGGGCCAGGCGCCTGAGGAAGCCGCTCACGAAATGCAGCATTCCACCCCAGAGAGCAGTGTAAATGGAGCCTGGGCTGGTAATGGGCAGAAGTAACAAGTGAGTAGGTGTGTATACACACACACACACACACACACACACACACACACACACACACACACACACCCGCAGCCAGTGAGCTGCCACGTCCCATCTCCTCAACATCTCCAATTAATAAGCATTTATTAAGCATCTACTGTATGCCAGGCACTGTCCCTGCCCTCAAGGAGCTCACAGTCTGATGGCGGAAACAACAAGCAAACAAATATATGCAGATAAACAGTGCGCAAGATAGATAGGAAATACCTACCTGAAGGAAGACACTAGAATTAGGAGGGCTCAGGAAAGGCTTCTTGTAGAAGGTGGGATTTTAGCTGGAACTTGAAGGAACCCTAGGAAGTCAGGAGGCAGACATGAGGAGGGAGAGCATTCCAGGCATGGGGCACAGCCAGTGCAAATGCTTGGAGGCTAGAGATGGAATGTCTTCTTTGTGGAACAAACGGGAAGCCAGTGTCACATCTGTCACACCCCCATCACCCAATCAGGCTCTTAAGCATCCTTTGCCTGACCACTGTTGGTCTCCCTGCCTTTCCAGTTCATCTTCCATACAATTACCAAAATTATCTTCTTGAAATACAGATCTGATCACATCACTTCTTCACTCAAGAATCTTCTGTGGCTCCCTGTTATTGTCTGCAAAATAAATTACAGAATTTTCCACTTAGCATTTAAAGCCCCTCACAGGCTGCTTTTCTTTCAGAGACTGACTTTCTGAGCTCATTTCACATGCCGGCCAGTCAGCCTGCTTGTGGGTTTCTGAACCGAGCGGTCCATCCGTCTTCTACCTGCTTGGCTCCTTCCTTCTTCAGTCCATCTCCTAGAAGCCTGAGCTTTCTTCAAGGTTCAGGCCACTCAGCACTTCCTTCAGGAAGCCCCTTCCAATTCCACACCTTGTTAT
The DNA here is from genome assembly GCF_003287225.1 of Phascolarctos cinereus. Classification (NCBI taxonomy): domain Eukaryota; kingdom Metazoa; phylum Chordata; class Mammalia; order Diprotodontia; family Phascolarctidae; genus Phascolarctos; species Phascolarctos cinereus. Next base: position 702,196,659 of record NW_027555847.1, on the reverse strand, counting down.
TGTCACCATCTTCCCAAATTATGTTATGTTTATTCATCTGGGTAACTAGACAAGTTTGTTTATGTAATGTATGTACCTGCATCATCATGTCCAGTTAGTCATAAAACATAAGTTCCCTGAGGGCAGGGACTATTTATTACTTAATCTTTGGATCCCCGGCACTTTTTTTTTTCCGTAGACCTAGGATTTTATCAATATCAGGTGCTCCCATTGTCGATTCTTTTTCCACTGATGTGGTTTAGCAGCTTCTCTGCAAATTATGGCTGCCTGTGCCCTGAGTGGTTAAGCAGTTCTCCCACAGTTACACGAATGTATCAGATGCAGGACCTGAATCTGGTTAAAAGGAAGTGCCTCCTAAATTACCTTGTCACACCCACTCCACCCCCTAAGGTCCAGTGAGCCCCTCTGACCTCTAAGGTCAACAATAAAACCCCCTATTTGGCAGTCAAAGCCCTTCATGAGCTGGCATCCCCTCCTCCACCTTTCTGGTCTGTGCTCTCCAGCACTCTGCAGTGCAGTGACACCCACCACCTCGTTGCCCTTCCGTGCTTCGCCTCTGGGCATTTCCCTTGGCTCTTCATCTCTGCTCCAGACTCAGCCAGAGTCCTGCGCTTCCAGGAAGCACGCCTGAGCCTCCTGGGGGGTTCTCTCCAGGTCATCCTGCCAGTGGCTCATTTCTGCACAGTTGTCATCTCCTGCATTCGACTTTGATGAGCTCTGTTTGAGAGCAAGGACTATTTTTTGCCTTTTTTTGCATCCCTAGCATTAGCACAGGGCCTGGCATGCAGTAAGCACTCCTTAAGTGTTTATTGATTCACTGACTGATCTCAGTGTCAGTGAATGCCCCTTCCCCCCATGAAGAAGCCTATATTGTCCATAGGTGGATATGTCCAATATCACTATTAATGTAATTATGCCACTTGTAAAAAAAATACATATGTATATAAATAGCTTATAGTAATCTAATTGTGCAGCTTGTAATGTATATGTATATATACATTTATATATATATATACATATATATACACATATATACATATATATATACACATATATACATACATATTGCAAGCTGTATATATATTTCTATACAGTATATGTTTATACACACACACACACACACACACACACACACACACACACACACACACATACACATACCCTTAGCTTTATCAGGTGTCCCTAGCATAGCAAAGGGGTACTGAAAAAAAAAAACATTTTTTTAACCCACAACCAAGATGATTATACTTAGGAGCCAGATAGTAGCCTTATGGTGACTTCCCCACTGGGATAGATCTGTGGTTTAAGCCATATAGATACACCATGACACTAGGGCAGTTCACAACCCAACTTGTACCTTCTCAGCCAGGCCTTTCTATAAATCCCCTTTCAGGATCCACCCACTGAGTGCCCTGGGTATTTTCCTGGTCCTATCTTATTTCAGAGATGGCAGTGTAATATTTGGACCATCTTCACTCTTACTCACTGACCAGCCCACTTCCTTTTCCAGTTATTTATGACTTTGAGGATGCCTTTGATGACAGTGACTTCCATATTCTAGACCAGGGATCAGCAAACCGTTAATATTTTAAAGTGTGTAAAATCATTCTTAGCTCTGGAGCTAACCAATGGTGGCCAGACTTGGCCCTTGGACATAATTTGCAGACCCTCTGTTCTAGACCAAGGCCCGTTGCAAAGGGCCTACAACTCTATATGGGGCACACCAAATGCCACTGGGACCTAGGGTGTTTTCTTGGTCCACTGGTGCTAATGGTCTGCAGTGACTGTTGGGGGTAGATGCAGGGGCACGTGTGAAATTACTTGATATTGAAAGGGGTCCTCATCCTCAGGAAGATTGGGAACCACCTTTCTCACATACAAGTCATCATTAGTCATGTGCTGCAGCCTACTTTGGCCCACACCGTGCATCTCTCAGAAAGTATGTGACATAAACACAGATATATCCCTATCATTGTCTCCTTCACTGAGCTCAACCTGGACTATCCAGATGTGCTTTGGGCCCCTGTTGAGGAAAGAAGGCTTTATCTAAAAAATCTAATGCCAAACCCCAGGCTGAGAACAGGTTATTCAACGTAAAAGTCATCTATGAATTGGCTGGTTGTTGATTGGCATTGAGCAGTTAGCAGCCAGACAGAGGTGAAATCCAGCCCAACACTCCTTAGGGGTTCAGGCGTCCTTTGTGGTGAGGATTAGAGCTTGTAAGAAACTGTAGAAAATAGTAGAAGTCAGCACTCCTGAGCTCAGTGCTGCCCCTGGCTCACTGGGTAACCCTCCCATCTATTAGCTTGGGTCTCCTCATTTGGAAAGTAAAGGGATTAGGCTGGAAGCAGGGGTAGAGAATGCATGTGGCCTTGAGGCTGCAGGTTCTCCATCCCTAGAGATGGTCTCTGAGGCACCTCCCAGCCCTGGAATTCTGTTCTGTAAAAGAGCCAGCCCCAAAATTTGTCAATCATATACCATATCAGTTAAAAAAAAAAGTTGAGCATACATCCCTAACATGTGCGTATTTCCTTATTTGTAAGTTTTAATTATTTGTGTGTGTGTATGATATCTATGTACTTTACAAAACCTACACAAAATAGAACTTTTAAGAGAGTGAGATAAAGATGCAATAACATTTGATCTTAGAGGTAATAGGGAGTTTATGGGGTGGGAGAGGAACATGGTATCACTCTGGCAGTTACGTGGAGGATGTAAGGGAGAGATCCGGTGCGGGGAGACCATTTAGGACATTGTTGTAATAGTCCAGGTGAGAGGCGATGAGGGCCAGCACTAGGTCAGTGCCACTAAGAGTGGAAATAAGGGGATGGACATGGGAAATGCTGTCGAAGTGGAAGTGATGGATGATATTTTGCAGCCGCTTGGATCTGCAGGTTAAGAGTGAGGATCCTGGGAGCCTTGGTGAGCAAAAGGAATATTTTGCCCTTGAAAACAGTAGGGAATTTCAGAAGAAGAGGGAGTATGAGGGGAAAGATAAAGGTCGCCCTGCGAAACTCAATTCTGCCCCAACTCAAAAAGGGCTTGAGAGTGGAATGGCATGTTACTCTTATTCACCTGCTCTCACCCTGAGCACCGAGTCTCCTGCGGGTACTTCCTAGCCTCCTAACTCACCCCCACCCCACACTGGCCCCACCAACCTATTTCCTCATCTATAAAGATGAGAGGGTTGTACTAGATGGCTTCTGATAAGGTCCCTGCTGCTTGTGATATTCTGTGTTCTGAGATCCCTTTTGGTTCTAAAATACTCCGAGTTGATTTTTCACTGTAGACCTGCTACTATAACTCTTCTGCTGCCTTCAGAGACCACTGGACCATGGCTTTTTATTTTTATTTTCCCATCTGACCACATGTCCCAGAGTATAGACAACAGAATTATTTCAAACAAAAGAACATGAGAAGTGAACACTCATCTTCTTGGGCATGTATCTGAATACCAGTCGTCAGCACTGCACATCTAAATACTGTGACGATCAGCTCTGTTTCTCAGCTTCTGCACTATTCGCCCTCCAGTCTGCAACCATCATTGGGTTGCGTGGTGTCAGGAATTAGAAGCTCGTAAACCCATATTCTAATTCCACTCTGCCGGTCCCTGGCTGATTTTAGGAAAACACACATCCCCTTTCTTTCATGCCTGTGTATTATTTTGGCCTGGAGGATCATCAGAGAGGGTTGTATTAGCCTGTCCCTTTAGCTCCTTCTGAGGATAAATAGAATCATGGGGTCATAGATTTAGAACTGGAAAGGGTCTCATCTCGACCAAACTTCTCTGCCCCATTTCAGTGTGGAGGATGCTGACCTTTCAGAGAGGGGAATGACCTGCCTGGGGTCACGCAAAGAAGGAAGAGGCAGAGCCAAGACTCAGTCATAGGTCCTGATTCTGAAATCCGGTGCTCATGGAGCAGTGGTATCATCCTCTGATGTTCAGTAATGACTTACTAAGTAGCAGAGCCCATATGCAAACACAGATGCGTTAAACTGTCCCCCAAGCAGACAAGCCCAGATGTGAGAAAGTCCTCCTCTTCCACCCCTAAAAATGTGGCCTACTCAAAGCAGGCAAGAGTGAGAATGGTTTCTATGTGGAACTTAGTGTGAGGAAGTCAGTGTGCCCATGCTAAGGGGAACATGTCACACAGAACCTGCGTAATAGCATGTACATGTAGGAACTGTTAATAAGGTTGTTAATAAGACGTTAGTATTATAATGCTAGAAGACATCACCTTGCACAGCACCACCACAGAACCGGCCTTTGGACCCTTGGTTTCCCACATTGCTCATGGACCGTCCAGGATGACCAGAGTGGGCTCTCCTCCCACTGGCTGGATCTCTGTGGCCTTTTAGTGGCTGATTCCATTTGTAAGCAGCGTCTGCCAGAGAGCTGTTTGCCCCATCATCTCCAACGCCTCAGCACCCCCAGGGCCAAGCGGTGGACAGATTATTGCTGTTGTTATCAAGCATAGAATTGTCACACCCGGATGCCTGGGTAGAGAAGGCAAAGATCGGTTGACACAGATTCGACTCCATATACCCTCTGTCTGCATGTTGCATGAGGAGCTTGACTTGGAGGAGGGTTTGCCAGCCATTTGTCACCCCCACCAGCACTCCTGGAAGCTTTGTAGAATGTATATGCACGTGTAGACAACAGGTGGTGTTCAGCACCTCCCAAGTGTTGATATCAGTGCTCAGTATAAACTACTAACAGAAGATGCCTACTTCGGGCATGAGAACCCCTTTTATTGTACCCCCAGCCCCTGGCATAGGGCCCCACACCTGACAGGTGCACGGTAAATATAGATTGATGATGATTATGTTTTTCAGGATTGCATTGCTCATATATGTTCGTTTCCATGGAACAAACCTTCAGGCAAATAATTCAGTGTTATCTGGCTAATGTCTGGCATTAACCATTTGTTCAACATTACCCATAATGTTAATTATGACCAACATCATATTAATCACTCTCACTTTTATGGCCCCTCCAAGTTTATAAAACACAACCTTCACAACCATTCTCTAAGTAGGGGGGTTTCATAAATCCACATAAGACCACATAAGAGCGCCAACCAGCATGGGAGACAGCCACATACATTTTGGCCCCACTGCCTCCATTGGCTTAGACTTCTCTCAACCACAGCCTAATTGGGAAAGGGAGGTTATCCCGCACAGAACATTAATTAACACACCAAAGTCATATATTACATCTCAAGCATCATTGTGGCATGGAAAGAGGCGCCTGGGTTCAAGTCCTGGATATGCTGTTAGCCACCTGGGTGGCCTTGTTCTACTTAAGTGGCATCTCTGGGTTTAAATTTCCTCATCATTCAAATTAAAGGATTGAGCTAAATAATCTCTGCAATAATAAGATCTTAGATTTAGAGCTGAGAGGGTCTGTTGTCCAGAGGTCATCTCGTTTAGTGCTGTCTGACTCCACTAGCCCAAACCTAAAGATCCTTGGGAGCAGCACATTGACTTAGAAAACCACATTTCAACATTATCTGTGTTTTATTGCATTTTCATTTATTTTGTTAACTATTTCCCAACTACATTGTAATCTGGTTCAGGCCACACTCTTGAGCGTTGTAGGCTGCACATAGCCTGTAGGCCATGACCCTTCTGGTCTCGTCCAACCTGTAGATGAGCAGGAATCGCCTCTGCGTTGTGCCTGACAAGGAGTCTTTCATCCTTGTTTGGCTTTCAAGGCTCTTCACAACCTGGTCCCCTCCTGCCTCTCCAGTCTTCTCATACTTCATTACCCTGCACGTGGGCTGCAGTGCAGTGACATTGGCCTCCCGGCTATTCCTTGCACATGAGGATCTATCTTCAAATTCCAAGCACTTTCCCTCTCTGTCATCCCTCTCCGCCTCCTGGCTTCCCTAGATCCCTTAGCTGAAATCCTGCCTTTCCCAGTTCTCCCTAGCATTTATGCCTTCCCTCTGAGATCATCTTCAGTATATGCAGCTGGTCATGTGCATGTCATCTCCCCCATTGGACTGTGAGCCCCTTAAGGTCAGGAACTGTTTTTCACGTATCTTGGTTTTTATCTATCTTTGCATCCCCAGTACTTAGCATAGTGCCTGGCACGTAGTAGATACTTAATAAATGCTTGTTGACTTGACTTAACTTTACCTGAAGACCTCTCTTAAGGAAAAACTCAGCAGCTCTGGAGGCAGCACATCGCTTTGGGACAGTTTTAATTGTTGGGAAGATTTTCCATGAGTTGACCCGAAATCTGTCTCTTACTGTACATAACAGCTTATATGTATTTATTTATTTATTTATATTTTGGGTATGTATATTTATTTATTGAATCTTTGTTGGTTAACCAAAAAAACAAAGGGAAAACATTTCCTTGAACTGCCCCAGTATTGGCTGGCATTGCTTGGAGAATGACCTAGGCATCGGCTTTTGCTGATAGCAGTTTGTTTGGAGAAGGTCTAAGTATGTGGATTTTTTTGGGGGGTGGAACCTCAATATAAGTCAACAGTACAGTCCAGGAGCCAAAACAAGGTCAAGGAACCTTGGCTCCACTCCATCACCTCTGGGAATGAGGAGGTGCCTAGTCCTGCTGGTCAGAAGCCCGCTGCGGTTTTGGTTTGGAGCATGTTATTTAGCATACTGTTGGGCCTCCCATGTATGATGCATGAGGGTCAGTTGAAGGAACTGGGGATAGTTAAGTCAGAGAAGAGACTCCTGAGGGTGGGGCATGTTCTCTTTTATGTACGGGAGGGCTCTGATCTGGAGGAGGGTCTAGACTGGTTCTGCTTTGGTCCAAAGGGCAGTATCAGGAGCAGCAATGGCAGTGCCAAGGAAGCTGGTATAGGCTGGGTATCAGGAAGTTCCTCATGACTATCAGAGCCATCCCGGAGAGGGAAAGGGGACCTGGAGGCTGCCAAGAAACCTGTAAAAGGTGAAGATGAAATTCTCATTTAAGCTTCCTCTGGAGGCAGTGGGCTCCCCTTCCTTAGAGTTCTTCAATCCTGGAGAGCCCTTCACTGGGCATGGCTGAGGAGGGGTGGGAGGGGGAAGGAACTCCGTTTTCCAGTCTGAATTGACTTAGATGGTCAATGAGATCCCTTTGATCTTGAGATATGATGCAATTCTTTGACCCTAACCACACAGGCTAGCTTGCTCTTTGGGTTTTTTTGTTTGTTTGTTTTTCCATTTCTTCTGCTTTTGACCACCTGGATCCTGGGGTTTTCCCATGAACCAGGGACCCAGTTGAGACTATTAAATGACCCTTTCTCCTTCTGACCAAAGCCAGAATTTGAACCCTTTGCCCTGAGCTCCCAGACAAACTTCCCCAGTCTAAAAAGGTCAGTGGCAAAGTGATGATTTCCACGTGTGAAATTGAGAGGACAGGCCTGGCAGTGATGTGGCAGTGATGGATCTCCCCATCGGAAACTTTCCAATTGGCATTCTCATGTCTGATTTACATACTGGGGCTGGAAATACCAAGGGGAGATGGGAGGAGGGAGTGAAAGGGGGAGGGGGAGGGTACAAGCCGGCCATCGAGATGGGGAAAACACGAGGTAAAAAAGATAAAGCTGAGATTCTGACTTGAGCTCCGAGATTCCAGTAAGAGTGCAGGGATCCTCCTCATTGTTTAAAGGGGGAGAGGGGAGAGGAAGGAGTAGGACGAAGACCCTCAGCACTCTCTCTAGACGTGATTTAGGGAAGGAGGGCAGGCAGAGCAGAATTCTGGGGGCAAAAGACTAATCCTCCCTCCGTACACAGTTGGTTTTTCCTGACCATAGGCCATGTAAGGCTCTGACTCCAGCCCTCCAAGACCCGCGTGTCAAATAGAAGACAGTTTCAGAGAGGTTTTCTTTTTCTTTTTTTAACCCACTTGCTTCCTTTTTTCCCCGCCTCCCCCCTTTTTTTGTCTTTTGTGGTGGGGCAGATTTCTTGCTGAGCCTCTCGGTGCTCGGCAGCAGCAACGAAAAGGATTAGCGCTAGCCGAGCATGTAGGCTTTGGAGAACAGAGCCGAGTTTGGTTTCAACATCTAATTCAATTTGTTCTGCCGAGATTGAAATATGAAATGGTTGCCAGCCTAACGTTCAGAGGCACCGGGGAAGGGGAAGGGAGGGGAGAAGGGGAGGGCTGGAGAGCCAGAGTGAGATCGCCTGCTGAAATTTAAATTTTAATGAAAATGACTTTAACCCTTTCGTGCTCATCTTTGAAAAAAAAAAAAACGGGCTTGTGCTCTCCCATCCTGGAAGCCTCATCTTTTGTCCCCACCCCCAGCCCCTAATGAAGGGCTCTCCTTTTTTTCCCCCTTAATGATCCTTTTCTTGTTCAGCAGCTTGCTACAGGACAATTTTTCAGATAATTTAACTCAAAAGAAATCTAATGTGTTTTTTTGTTTTGTTTTTAAATATCAAATGCAATTAATCCCAAGTGGGTACATGTGTTACAGCTAATTGCTAGAGATGGCAAGGACAGCCCTTTGCCAGTGGCCCAGGAGATGAGGCTGGAGAGTGTGGCCAATGCCCTGGCAGGTTATGCCACCTGAAGATGCTGTGGTCAATATTAACCAAAAAGCAGAGGACAGACATAGGGCTATGAGCAGCATTGCTTCAGAAAACTCAATATAGATATAACACTTAGGGAAGGGACATTGGATTTGGAGTCAGGGGACCCAGGGTCTAATCGTGACCCTGTATGACCCTGAGCAAGTCACTGAAGCACCCACTTTCCTCCTCTCTGAAATGAGAGATTGGACTAGAGAGATGTTCTGTGAGGCCCCTTCCTGATCTAAATCCATGAGCCTTTGACTTTTAAGTCTGCCTTACCTCCGAGGTGTCAAAGACATAGCATCAAAGAGTGTTAGAACGAAAATACAGAAATCACTGGGTCCACATTCCCTTCATTTTATATGTAGAGCCCAGAGAAGGAAGGCAGCTTGTCCAAGGGAACAGAGCAAGTTGCCCCAAGACCTCCAGTCCATTAGCCTGCCCACCCCAGCTTCTAGAGGAGCTCTCCCATAGAAGCTGGACATTCAGTCAGTAAGCGTTTATTAAGTGGCCAGGATGTGACAGGCTGGAGTAAAGGAATGAGTGAGTGTTGCTAACCCAAGCCAGGAGATTCCTGAAAGAACTTAACCAGTCAGAGGAGGGGCACCCTGGTCAGAGGTGAGAAGGTGAGAAGGCTGCTACAGAGTGGAGAAATAGGAGTGAAAGGATGAGCAGTGCTGATATGAGCCTTTCCTGAAAATGGAGATTCCAGGATGAACTTAGCAATTGTAAGAAGGATGGGGCTTCATCTCCTGCCAATGGGACCCCAGGGAAGCCATTTCACCTTATCTGTAAAATCTAGGGGTTGAAATAGGTGGCCTTTGAAGTGCTCTATCAACTCCATACCTACAGATACTATGTTCTACTTTACAAGGCGTCACCCAGACTTTGCTTATGGACCTCCACCTAAAGGGACCCCAACCTTCCCTTCTGCTTTGGGACACAGCCCTCCTTGTCAGGAGGTTTTCTCTCTCTCCCGTCCCTGGTCAGCCTTGTTTTATCCCCACAGCCAGACTGGAAGGAGGGAGCAGAGTACGGAAGGCCACCCCTTCTTTGCCGTTTGCTTTGTCTGGATGAGTATTCTGAGTCAGGAGGCCCTTGCCATCAGAGACTGCAGGAAGCAGGACTGCAGCAGCACCATTTACTAGGCCGCAGGTCCCTGTGTTTTAGTGGCTAAATAGGAGGGATGATGCACTCTAATTACAGCATTTGCAGAGATTTCATTCTGGCTTCCTTAATAAACCCCCACTTTGACTTAATTGCAGCTTTTGTGCAAATGATCTTTGGGGGCTGGAATGTCCCATCCTTGGGCTTCAGCCAAAAACTAGCATTTTTTTTTTTGGACATGTAAAGTTGGAAACAGCAGTTGCCACTGGGCTCCCTGAGAGAAGGGAGAAACATTTGCTTAGTCTAGCTTTTAAAAGTAGGGACTTTGATTCTTTTTAAAATTCTTTCCCAGCAGAATGTAAGCACCCCAAAGGTAGACACTAGCTTACTACCATATTTGTATTGCCAGTCTCTAACATGGTACCTGACACATAGTAGGCACTCAATAAAATTCTTGTCAAAGGAACGATTCCTAGCAGCATCTCTTAGATCATTTAGAGAGAATCACTGGCACCAGACAAATTAAGATTTCTACTCCATCTTCCCTTATTCTTACTAGAATCAGGTCACATCCCGTTTATCTGTCCTAGGCTCCTCTGCCACATCTCTCTCACCCTCCTCACCTACCAGTGGACAAAGGCCAAACATTGAGAGTGGGGAACCACACTGGGTGGGAGAGGAGCTTGGGGGCCATCTGGAGCCATGGAACTTTAGAACCAAGAGGGAAAGGAGACCATCCCCTCCCTCGGTTTACTGATGAAGAAATTTAGGATGACAGATGTGTTAGTGACTTTGCTAGAGCAAAGCAGGTCAGTGGCAGAACCAGGAGGAGACCCCAGGTCTTCTGTCCAGGCAAGGCAACAGGTATTTCATTAGCACTTGCTTTGTGCCAGGCACTGTGCTGAGCACCATGGATGCAAATAGAAGTGAAAAGCAAAATAGTCTGTACCCTCAAGGAGCTAACATTCTAATTTTGTTGTTGTTCATTCCTGTCTAATTCTTTGTGACCCCGTAGACCATACTGTCCATGGGATTTTCTTGGCAAAGTTACTGGAGTGATTTGCCATTTCCTTCTCCAGTTCATTTGACAGATGAGGAAACTTGAGGCAAACAGAAGTGACTTGCCCAGGGTCACACAGCTAGGAAGTAATCTGAGGCCAGATTTGAACTCAAATCTTCCTGACTCCAGAACCAGTGCTCTATCCATCAAGCCACCTAGCTGCCTCCCTGCATTCTAATAGGGGAAGACATCCAAGGAAGGTGGAAGGGATGGAGGCAGGGGGAGGAGATATCTTCACAGGGTCATGGCGTTGGAGTCACTTGTCTTTAAATGCCAGACACCGTGCTATGCACTGAGGATAAAGAGAATGGCTGAAAAGTAAAACCCACCCCCAGTCCCTATCCTTGAAGAGCTCACAGTCTGATGGGGGTAAACTCCCTAAAACCTCTAGCTACAAACACAAACAAAACAAAGTCTATGTAAAGAATCAATTGTAAATAATTCACAAAGGCAGGCCCTAGAATGAAGAGGCTTTGGAGGCCAAGACTGCTGAATACGTGGTGGGGTATAAAGTGTGAAAAAACTTGGATCAGGGCATGGGGTTGATCAGGTTTTGAAGGGCTTCAGATGCAAAATGGAGGCTTTTCTCTTTGATCCGGAAGGTGACAGGGAGCCGCTGGGGTTCATTGAATTAGGGAGATGATGCGGTAAGACCTGCCCTTTATTTAGGAAGACCACTGTGAGAGCTGATCAGAAGCTAGACTGGAGTGGGGAGAGACTTGGGGCAGGCAGACCGCCCCCCTCCCCAGCAGCTAGTGTAGTAGCCCACACGTGACGTGATTGAGGCCTGTGCCCGGGGGTCCCAAAGTGCACAAGTTCAGCAGCACATCCAGAAAAAGGGAGAAGGAGGCCAGCATGATGGTCTTCCAGTGCAGGGCTCCTTGCACTGTTCCATCCTGCTTAAAGGGCTCGTGGGTCCACGGATTGGGATGTTGACAGCACCTTAGAGATCATCTGCTTAAACCCCTTCCTTTCAGGGGAGGAAACTAAAGCCAGAATGAGCTTCCCCAATTTGCCCAGTGCTACATGGGTGGTCAGGTAGCTGGCAGGACTTAAACTCAGGTCCTCCAACTCCAAACTCAATGCTCTTCCCCTTCTCCCTGATGCCTGCTGAACTTCAGTTTCTTCCTTTGCAAAAGTCAACAAGTTACCCAGCATTTATTAAGCACCTACTCTGTGCCAGGCACTCTGCTCATCAATAATAAACATTTATTAAGTGCCTGCTCTGTGCCAGGCACTCTGCTTATCAATAATAAACATTTATTAAGCACCTGCCCTGTGCCAGGCACTCTGCTAATCAATAATAAACATTTATTAAGTGCCTGCTCTGTGCCAGGCACTGTGCTAATCAATAATAAACATTTATTAAGCACCTACTCTGTGCCAGGCACTCTTCCAATCAATAATAAACATTAAGCACCTACTGTGTGCCAGGCACTCTGCTCATCAATAATAAACATTAAGTGCCTGCTCTGTGCCAGGCACTCTGCTCATCAATAATAAACGTTTATTAAGCACCTGCCCTGTGCCAGGCACTCTGCTCATCAATAATAAACATTTATTAAGCACCTGCTCTATGCTAGGCACTGTGCTTATTAATAATAAATGTTAAGCACCTGCTCAATGCCAGGCACTGTGCTAATTAATCAATAAACATTTATTAAGCACCTACTGTGTGCCAGGCACTGCACTGAGCACTCTGAAATGGAGTCAGACTAAATAAATGACCTCTGGAGTCCCTTCCATCGCTTTATTGAACACTTACACACTAGGTCTGCAGAATCACCAGATTTCAGGGTCAGAAAAGGAGCTCTGCAGTCAACCCATACCCAAAGGACTCCCTACTTTGATTTCAGGGGAGGGAGAGGGTTCCCCAGAAGCAGCAGACAGCCTCATGGAGTTTATAAACAAGTTAGGGAGAGAATACATGGGTGGGAAAAAAAAGCTAACCAGACAACAGTTGTAGTAGCAGATGCCATAGGCCGCCATGTTATTGTTTTCCAAATGAATGATACCGACAGTAAGTGTTATGCATTCAGAATTGGGGGGGGAAAGGGGATTACAGTAGCCTGAGCAGGCTCCATGGAAGAAGTGGGCTTGAGTTGAGCCTTTAAGGATGGGGAGGAATAAGGAGAGAGGAGAGGACAGGGGAAAAGCATTTCTGGCACAAGAAACACAATGAGATAGGGCTAGGAGGGCAAGAGTCTCAAGGTCTATCCCAAGGATACCAAATAGACCCATTCTTGCAGTAATGATATTAGTAACTCACATTTCCATAACCCTTAAGGTTTACAAACACTTTTCCTCCCAACATCCCTAGGACAGATACACCGTTACTGTTATTCCCATTTTAAAGATGAAGAAGATGGCTAAATGGCCATGAGAGCCAGGATTTGTACCCACGATTCCTGACTCCAAATGCAACAGTCTTTCCACTATCCCATTCCTTCATTTAGAAAGCATTTATTAAGCACCTATGGTGCACAACGATAGGATATGTGGCATAGCAGATAAAGAGCCTGCCTGGGAGTCAGGAGCATTTGTCCTTCACTTACTAAGCATTTATTAAGCACCTATTGTGGGCAAGAAGAGGAAGCATGACATAGCAGATCAAGGGCCTGCCTTGGATTCTAGAGGACTTGGATTGAAGACACTTCTCTGACCCATGTTGACTGTGTGTCCCTGAATGAGTCACTTAACCTCTCAATTGACCTCAGACAGTCCTCAGATGTTAAGTTGCAGAGCAGGTGTTGACCTTATTTGGCAGAGGGACGTTTCCTCACCCAGAGTCCCTCACACTAATGAAATCACCGATCTTCCCTGTCTACTTCCCCCACCACACATACATGCATATATAGTACAAAGGCTAAGCACTAGAAATCCAAAGATAAAATACAAAATATGCCTGCCCTCAAGGCGTTTCTAGTCTTACATTCTGCTCTGCAGTGGGAGTTAGGGCTAAAGAAGTAGGCTGTAGGATCCTTGGAAATGTTACCAATAAATAGCCTATGGATAATGCTCACAGTACACATACCTGCCCTTCACCCTCCAGATCCAAAAAGGGAAAAAGCTGAGTTAGCAGTATACAGCCACGTGGCCAACAGGGTCCTTGTGGAAAAAAACACTTGCTGAAAAACTGTTTGAACCTCCTGCCCTCAGCCCATACCCTAGTCCAGGTGCTGGCTGTGGCCTTACCAGGGCTGATAGCCCCTTCCGATTCATCCGACTTAGCTTGCAGTACATCTCACATGTCTCATCGTCAGTGACACCCAGATCATTTTAAGCTTTGCCAAGCACTCAGCATCTGTTCTCTCCATTGATCCTGTTGTGACCATGAGGGGGTGTAGTGGTTTGCTCTAGTTTTAACACCGTAGGTATCCATGGAGAGATCTCAGGGAAATCCATGATGTAGGATGTGTGCGGGGGAGGGGGGGAATGTTATTTTTTGTTTCGATATAATTGCTTTCTTTCCTTTGTAATCCTCTCTATTTTATTTTATGCATTTAAAAACATGGTTCTAAGAAGGGGGTCCATAGGTTACCCCAGACCTCTAAAGAGGTCCATTACACAAAAAGGTTGAGACGTCTTGGTCTGCTGAAATAAGACTACCTTCCAGCCTACTGTGTGTCAGGAAAGAAAGAGAGGGAGAGGGGGAAGAGAGAGAGAGAAAGAGAGAGAGAATAGAAAAAAGGGAGGGAGGGAGAGAAAGAGGAAGGAAGGAATCTCACTGCCGTGGAGTTTACATTCAAATGGGAATGAATGATGGCCATCTTTTTCTTATCCTTCATTCTTTTCATCTTCTGAAATTACAGTCCTAAGTGATTGCTCCTCAAAAGTGCCCTGGAGGCAAAAGGCTGACCCTCTGAATCTCAGAGGCAGACAGTAGCTTAAGATTCAGGGGTTTGGCCCTGAACTTTAAGGGGGTGACTTTTGCCAGGGGAAACAGCCATTGGCTGGTCTTTGACCAGTGAAGTTTGCAGCGTCTTAACAAAGGAGGAGGCTTACTTTACTGATTGAGCCGCTGTTCTCCAGTTCCCTCACTCCTGGGAACATTCAGTGACAACATATTGACAGTAATGCTGGATGAATGGTCTTTACATCTACTCTTCGGATGCTGAGTTAGAGCGAAGGGTTGTGTTGTTTTGTACATAATCCATACAGGCGGGCCCCTGAGGATCCCTGACCCAGGTTGCCATTAAAGCATCAGGAAGTAAAACACCCTGCAGATAAGAAAAGATAAATTGAGGCAGTGATCTGGCCAACCCCTGTTCTTTGCATGCACTTCCTCTTGACCTGCCCTTCTTAAAATCCAGAGCCTTTTTATAAGCCCCCCTCCGGTCCCTTTTCCTACAAGAAGCCTTTCTTAATATCCCCAGTCATGCTCTCTCCCTGTTCAAATTACCTTATATCCACTTGTCTGTGTATGTGTTTTATCCCTTTCTAGTAGAAGATAAGCTTCTTGAGGGCAGGGACTGTTTGGTGTCTTACTATCCCACTCACCTAGCACAGCACCTGGCTCCCTTAATAAATGCTGGTTGGGCTGAATTACATTCACACACATAACCCTTCAGGGCGAACTTTGGCTATTCCCAAAGCTGGATGGATAGGACTGAATCCTTCATTTACATGCATGTAACCTGAGGGTAAGGGTGGCTGTGCCCATGAGCTGCTACCTAAGATCCCAGATTCAGAACTGGAAGGAACCAGCCAATCCGTCTAACCAAGGCTGAGAGGATAAGCGTTGGCCCGAGGCTCACAAAGCTAGTAAATATTTGAGGTGGGTTTTGAACCCAGTTCTCCCTAACTCCAATCCAGCCACTCTTTCCACTGTGCTGCATCTCAGTAGCCATCCCAACCATCACTGCACACAATCCATAACTACCACCAGCCCCAGGTCCATCCCAGTGATAACTGAGGAACACAATGCTCTTTCCTGCAATGCACCAGCAAAGTGTCCCAGTGAATAGAGCACCGGGCCTGGAGTCAGGAAGACCTGGTACAAATTCAGCCCCAGACACTCAATAGATGTGTGACCCTGGGCAAGTCACTTAACCTCAGTTTGCTTCAGTTTCTTCAGTGGCAAAATGAGAAAAATAACAGCGCCCACTTCCCAAGGTTGTTGTGAAGATCAAATGAGATCATAATACTTATAAAGTACTTAGCACAGTGCCTGCAAATAGTAGGCTCTTAGTGCAACCGTCCCTTCCTTCCTCACTTCTTTTTTCTTTCCTTCCCTCCCTCTCTCCCTTTCTTCCTTCCTTCCTTTTTGTGCTCCTACATCGAGAAAGCAACATGGTACAGTAGAAAGCATGCTGTATTTGGAATCAAACCAAGCTCTACCACTTAATGCATGTGTGGTCTTGGGCAAGTCACTTAACATCTGTAATCCTTACTTTGCTCATCTGTAAAATCGGGGGACTGGGGCTGCAGTAGGTGACCTCTGAGGTTCCTTCCAGATCTCAGTCTATGTATCTGTTGTCCTTTCTGTTGTCTAGTCATTTTTAGGTCATAGTTTGTCACTTCCTTCTCCAGCTCATTTGACAGATGAGGAAACTGAGGCAAACAGAGTGAAGTGACTTGTCCAAAGTCACACAGCCACACTAAGTGTCTGAGACGAGACTTAAACTCAGGAAGATGGGTCTTCCTGACTCCAGGCCTAGCACTCTGTGCACTGTGGCGCCACCTAGCTGTCCCTCTGTTGTCATTTATTCACCCAACAAACATTTACATCCTAAGTACTTACTCTGTGCTATGTGTCACCCTAGGCAAAAAGTTATTGTATACATGCTATAGGCAAGGAGCTGGTGAAACAATTCAAAAAGGAAACCATTCCTGCCTACAAGAAGCTTGCATTCCACTTGAGGGCAACATATACACAATTAACTAAATACAAGGTGATTCAAACAGAAAGAAATATTGACCAGTAATCAAGCCCTGCCCACTCAATGGCTGGACAAATGTTAAAGTATCCGTAGCACTCCCAACCACATCCTTTCCAAGTTTGAGTACGTTGTCTAGAGCGGGGGACTTTTAACCTACATTCCACAGTATACCCCCACCCAAGAGTTCATGGACAGATTTCATGGGTCCATGAACTAAGATGGGGGGGGGTCTTTAACATGATTGTTTTCTTTTGTAATCCTTTGTATTTTACTTTATTCATATAAAAGATTATGAGAAGGGGTCCTTAGGCCTCCCCAAACTGCTAGAAGGGTCCCTGATACAAAAATGATTTAAAAAGCCCTGGTCTCAAGTAACCTACCCACTAGAAAGGCACAGTGGGAATTGCAAATCATTGGCTTCTGCTGGCTGAGCTGTAATCTAACTAGAAGGCCATGATTCGTTCTCTCATTCAACAGAGTGTGACTATCCCTTGCTATCAAGAAACACAGTCCCTTAAGCAACTTCCAATATTCATGTCAGGGCCATCCCTTCCGTTTTACAATGGCCAGGTTGACCAGTGCTCTCCTTTCCTACTACTCCTTTATGAAAAAAGCGGTCAGTCAATCAACAAACATTTATTAAATGCCTGTGATGTTCTGTGCTGCTTCCTGGGCACGAGTAATGAGAATGCCTGGGCCTGTCATTTCACTGGAGCTATCTGTTAAGGAAACTCTCTGGACCGATGCATATCAGCATCTTCTCTGAACTTAGAGTGTCAGGGAGTTGCCCGGAGCATGAAGGGTTAAATGGTTGTTTCCCCCCATTACTCAGCCAAGATATGTCAGAGGTAGCACTCAATCTCAGGTCTTCCCTCTGTCCTACATCTCCCATATGTCCCTGAGGATGGCCAAAAAAAAAAAAATGAAATCTTGCCCTTGGGGTGCTTATGTTCAGTGACAGAGTCAACATGTGCATATAAAGCATAATTTTATAAGCATATAAGAATAAATACAAGGTAGTTGGGGAGGAGGGGGTTGCTAACAGCCTTCCTTCCCTATGACCCAGGCGCCATCTTATAGCTCCCTGTTTCCTGAGTTTCATGCATCCCTAAAAGCAGCTGCTTAGGCAAACATTGCAGAGGTCCAGGATCCTGTAAAAGATTATGTATTGTAGCCTCCCTGCTCTGCTAGAAAGGATCAATGAAGGCAGTATGGTCTAGTCAAACTCTAGAGCTCAGGACATCTGTTTTCTGATCCCAGTTCTTCTTTGGACTCACTTTGCCATCTTGCGGCCAGTTGCTTAATTCAGTTCCACAAATATTTATTAAGCATCTACTGTATACAGACCACCAAGCTAGGCATGGCGGAGAGAAAGACAAGACCCTCCCCTCAAGGAGCTCCCATTCTTCTGGAGGAAAAACAAAACTGAGAGGCTGTGGGGCATCATGGGAAAGCATTGGATTGGGATTCGGAGGACCTGGGTTCAAATCTCACCTCTGCCACTGATCATAATCTTACTGGGTCCCAGGTTCCTCATCTGTAAAATGAGGAGGCTGAACTACGTGACAGCCAAGGGCCATCCTCAGAATGCCGCCTGTACCATTGCTTCCCGTGTGCCAAATCACTCAGTTTCTGCCTCAGTAAATGGGAAAGTGGAAGCAGATTCTCTCTTAGGTCTCTTCCTGTCCTTGGACCTGAGACTGTATTGTGTGCAGCGCAAGTGCCCAAATTCAGGTCAAGAGTCCAGGCCAGGAAAAAAATGACAGGCTCAGCACACACAGAAGCCTCATTGCACCACTACCGTGCCCTCTCTGTCTCCTTTGCAGGATCTCCCTGGCCAGTAATGATGCTCCCCTGAGCACAGTCAGCCCACAATGGAGTAGACTGTTTAAAGCATTGGTCGTGCCACATCCAGCCAAGAGAGCCTTGGCAGATAACTTTGAACCCATAGGGAAAAAAGATAACACAGTCCCCTTCATTATTATTCCTGTTGAATTTTTTGCCCATGCTGGATACTCTAGGCCTAGAATTGGGGGTCCCACAGGAGCCTGTCTTCCCTTTACCTTCTAAATTGGAGAACTGCTGCCTGACAGGCTAATGAGGACTAGAGGCAGGTGTGGAGAGGGGGGCCTGGATCTTCCCAGGTAGTCCTGAATTTGTACTTGGAGGAAACAAGATATTCCAAGATTTCTTGCCAGGGGAGCCCCAGAATTCCCCTGCTATTAAAAATCAAATTCTAACTTGGAAAGTGAATTTAATCTTTCTGATTGCTGTTGTTCTCAGCCAGTCTTCAGGGAGCGTCGCGCATTGCCAAGGGACTCAGGTGGCTTTCTCCAGGCACCCAGGTGGAAACCAGCTCTGGCAATCTAATTTCCTCTTACTTGGAGGACTCGGCTCTCTTTGTCTCTCCTGTGCTCCCTGGTCCATCCCAGCTCCAATTCGTACTCAGGTGGACCAGAGAATGCTGGCCAACTGTGCAGGTTCCACAGTGCTGTAGACTTTAAAAAGAGCTCCAATAATAGTAATTTTTATTATCCTTATTGTTATTGAGGGGCAGAATGGCATAGTAGCTGGAGGGCCAGTTTTGGAGACAAAAGGGCTGATTTAAATCTTGCCTCTGATTCATACTGACTGGGTGACCTTGAGCAGGTTACTTACCCTTGCCAAGTCTAAGTCTGTATTGATAGAGGGAGTTTCCTAACTAGTATGAAAAAGTTGCCTGGGTACCAAGAGGTTATATTGCAGATATCTTTCCATGGGGGAAGTTTTTAGCCCTCCATAGAACTCTGTCACAAGGCTAGGTGAAATAAGGGTGTATTGATGTAACCAACACTTCAACAGTATCATGCCATGCTATTTGCCGAATACTTTGTACACATTATATTTGCATATATGTGTACATGTATATGCATACAATAATATATTAATATATATATGTATTATTATATTTGCACACTGTAGAGCCTTACCACCACCCTGTGAGGAAGCTACAGCTTTTAGTATCCCATTTTACACATAAGGAAATTGAGGCTCAGAGGTTAAGAGACTTGGCCATGGTCACCTAGCTGTTAAATGTCAAAGGCAAGATTGGAATTTAGGTCTTTCTTTCTCCGAGGGCCACCCTATATCCACCATAATACTCTTAGTTCCCAGTAATAATAGTAATAATCACTATCACCATCATTATTATTATGTCTAGCACTGTGGTGTCTGCATGGTTGGCCGACATCTGGGTCTCCCCTTTTCTGTGACCAGTGTTTTGGACATCCCAGTGGATGGTTATTTCGATATACCTGATTCATCCTTCAGGCTCTTGTAAGAATAGGGTAAGTCGTGTTTTTCCTTTAACAGAAATCTCATCTTTCAGATTATTTCAGGGATATATTTAGGGATAGTCGGTGAGAATATAGTAGAAAGACACCCACCCCAACTTGGAAATCGAGACCTCCTCAGCTCAAACCCCCATCCCAGTAGCTGCTAGTGCATTCGATCTGTGATTGCCTCCCGTCTACCCTGTATATATCTCGTTTGCGTGTAGTTGTTAGCCTGTTGTAGGTCTACCCCTTTCAAATATGAGCTCGCTGAGGGCAGAGACTATATTCCCATCCTTTAGCACAGTGCCTGGCACATAGTAAGCCCTTAGTTACATGCCTGTAGATTGACTGGCTGCCAGTGTGACCCCAGGCGGGTGAGTTCCCTTCTCCGGACTTTCTCCATTTCCTCCGCGTTTCCTAAGGTCCGTGCCAGCCTTCTGGACTGTGATCCTCTGGGCTGGAGACCTGGAATAGCTTGTCATCTGAAGCGGCCTCTAAATCCCCAGGTTTACTCACCACCCCATTGTTCTCGGATAACTATCAGATTAGCCCCCAGCGCTGCTATCTGGTTAAAGCCGCCACCAATGGCTGTTGGGTTTGTTTCGGCTCCTGTTCCTCCCCACTCCTGTCCCTCACATTTTCTGTATAATGAGGTTTCGCTGTACTCCAGCTCCTTTCCAATTTCCAAGCCCTCCCTGCCCTCTCTTGTCGAAGTGGGCACCCCACAGTAGCCCCAAACACTTCCCGCTATCTCGCCCTGTCAGATCCTTTCATCATCCCACAGACAACCTCACTGCTTCTTCCTCGTGGTGTTAGCATTCAGAGAGCGCTGGGGGTCTTAAGCTTACCCCCAGCCCAGGATCTTCTTGTCCCTCATCTGCCTCCGAACCCCCAGTTTTCTGGAAACCACCCCTCCCTCCCCGGCACCTCCATTTTCCCATCTCCCTGACAGTCGGTGCGGAATTGAATTATAGCGGCGAGCCAGCCACTTTCAAAAAGATATCCCTGTCTACGGAGATTGATACAGCGTGTCAAGGCTACGCGAGCCCTCCTGTTTTCTCTTGAGTCTTCTGCATTCGGGAGACGGAGGAAATCACATGGCAGCCGGCTGAGATTTCAGATTTATCCACTCATGAATAACAATCAAGCTAGGTAATTCGCAGTAAATGGGGATCCAGATTGACTAATAAGGAAGGCTTTCACCCCAAACTGGGACTGGAGGAAAGAGACGAACAGCCAGCATCAGCAGGGGCAGGTGTGGGGAGGATGTGACTGGAATACCTGAAACTTGGCAAAGCGGGCCCAGCAAGGTGCCTGCCCCCCAGCCCCCCAGAGCACAGGACACAGCTTGGACTGGGGAGGGAGCGAGTCAGGCAGCTGTGGACCCGGAGCAGCCGGCCCCCCTCCGCCCGCAGGCTGCGACCTGGCCAGCGCCCCCCCCCATGTTGGGCTGATGTGACCATCTCTAGCCCTAGCCAGGGCGGACAGCACAGTGATTTATGGCTCTGCTTGCTGTTGTTTTCCATCAGAGCTAGGGGGCCATGGGAGGAGGCAGCTAGACTACATCCCAAAGAGCCAGTGAGAGTTGGCGTGTCGGGGAGGGATGGTGTCTCGGTGCCTAAGGTTCCCGCGACATGATCCCCTACCCTCTGGAAGCTTACGTCTCTGGGCTCAGGAACCGAGCTGGAAGGGGAGTGGGTCCTAGATCGTTTCTCCTCGTGGAGATTAACACATTTACAGATCTTGAGCTAGAAGGAGCCTCCGTGGTCTAGCTTAACCCCCTTGTTTTACAAATAAGGACACAGACCCACAAAGGTTAAGCAAATTACCCAAGGTCACAGCGGCACCGCAGCTGGGATCTGAATGAAGGTCCTCTGCCTCTTTTCACTGCTGTGCTCTTCCTGTTCATACCAAAGGGCGACAGCAGGCAGAGAAACCAAGCCGAGGTTCCTAAAAGCAGCAGGGAGCTGGAGGAGAGATAGAAGTTTGTCGTGTTGGGAGTTGATTCCCTAGAGGAGAATCATGACAGTGGCAGAGACACGTTTTAGCTTGAGAGTCTGGAGCAGAACTGACTGAAAGAATGGGCTGCCTTGGGAAGTAGGGGCCACGCCCCCGCTGGAGGTCTTCAGGCCAAAGCAGGATGGCCACCTGTGGGGACGTATGTAGAGCGGATGCTTGGTCAGGTTCCCATGGAACTAAGTGGTGTCAGAGAGGATTATCTCTAGCGCGCGCGCGCGCGCGCACACACACACACACACACACACACACACACACACACACGCCCCTACATTTCATTTTAGAGATGAGGAAAGAGGGATGGAGGTGGTCACAGAATCACTGGTCTCAATTCTAGAGCTGGAAGGAACCTCTGGCCACGTGGTTCAACCAGATGAGGAAGCCAAATAGCTAAAGGGACTTAAAGCCCAAGGTCACACAGTGAGTAAGGGGCAGAGTCGGGACTTGAACCCAACTTCTCTGCCTCCGAATCCAAGGCTGTAGTCGTGCTTACATCATCAGAAACAATCTTGGGCATCCCAAGGGAGTAAGGAAGAAGGAGTCACTGAGACCCAGGGAAATTGCCTAGGATGTCAGAGGAGCTCACAGACACCCTAGTGGCACCCTAATTCTGCAGGTGAGGACAGTGAGGCAGAGGGAAGGGACTTGCCCACAGGTCATGGAGCTGGTGGGTGGCAGAGCCAGCACTGGGTGCCAGGAGGTGACTCATCACTTAATTCCACCCAGATGCCTGGCAGGCTCAAGCTGAGAAGAGAGCGAAGACTTAGAAGCCTTAAGTGACCAAGCAGGCAGCATTTATGAAGCACCTACTATGTGCCAGGCACTGTGCTAAGTGCTAGGGATAAAAAAAAAAAAAGAGGCAAAAGACAGCCCCTGCCTCAAGGACAGTGTTGTTTTGAGCACCAGCAGGTTCACGGGTGAGGACAGCATGAGTTACTACAAGGAGAGCTGGTGGGAGGAGAGATTGGCTTTTAGTGGAAATTTCGCCTATATCCCATCACCCCCACCCCCATTTCCAGGGTCCCTTTGCCTGTAGCTTCTGGAGCAGGGTGTTTCCTCTCTGTCTGTCAGACTGGAGAGCTGTGTTTGTGTTTTTAACAGGTACTTAGAGGGGATTAGCAGAGAATAAATCATGCTTAATCCTTTACCTTGCTGGCATAAGACTGTTTTCTTTGCTTCATTCCCTAATTGTTTGGGGACATTTGCCTTCAATAAGCAGCTTTTCCCTTCCCTTCTTCCCCACCTCCCCTCCTCAGGCCTTTGATCCAGTCAGCTTGGACTGCATTTGGGACCTGGGTGTGGCACCCTCTGGAAGGTCCACAAGAGAGCAAAGCTGATGCTCACTATGACCTTCCCTCTCTCAAAAGTCCTCACCCAGGCAGGCTGTGCCTCCTCTCATATGCCTAGAGCTCTCTGTCTGGGTCTCTCATTACAGTCTACCTTATGTGATACTTATCTTAAAAGCATGTTCCATTCCCCCCACCCCATTGAGTGTAAGCTCCTGGAAGGTAGGACTTGAGGATGTAAAAATGGTCAGATTTGGAGGCAAAGGACCTAGGTATGCATCCCAGTGGCACTGCTTGCTGACTTCTGCATCCTTTAGCCAACATGGAGGCCCAAATCCCCCCTCTGGGCCTCAGTTTCCTCATCTGTAGAATGAGAATGTGGGACTAGGCCCCTGAGAACCCCTCTGATTCCAAGTCTTTGGCTGCCATTTTTAAAATTTGTGTAGCCTTAGCGCCTGGCCCATAGTAGGTGCTTCATAGTCAATGAGAGCACACAGTCAGTCCTTGGAGTTGATTGATTGATTGATTGATTGATTGATTGATTGATTGAATGAATCATCCCTTGCAGGCCCCTGGCATCAGAGCAGTCATGCTTCCTTCAGAAAAGAGCTTGTTTGTGGAATAGAAACTTTCTTTAAAG
Organism: Phascolarctos cinereus; assembly: GCF_003287225.1. Taxonomy (NCBI): domain Eukaryota; kingdom Metazoa; phylum Chordata; class Mammalia; order Diprotodontia; family Phascolarctidae; genus Phascolarctos; species Phascolarctos cinereus. The sequence goes on along the minus strand of NW_027555847.1, from coordinate 702,172,822 downwards.
GGCACTTCTGCAGTGAATGTGGGTACAAGACACCCGTCCACCAGGTCTTCAAGCAGTGTAGTTTAAACATGGGACTTTGGGGACAATGTATAGCAGATGGTACTAGGAGAACTCTCCATTTGGATTGTGGGGTTTGGTCTTCTAGACGGTGAGGAGAATTGAAAAGGCTGCTGATTTGGGATCTGGAAGACACCCCTGCCACTTAATGCTTGTATGACCTTGGGCCAAATCACTTCATCTCCCCAGCCTCAGTTTCCACTTCTGTAAAAGGCTCGTTTCACAAAATAGTTATTCAGTGATCTCAGGAGGGAAGAGTATTCACCTGGGGGGTCTGGTTTTCATCCTGAGGTTCCTGAGTAGCTTCATTTCTGGATCTGGGAGAAGCAGAGGAACTGTCTGTTTCCCTAAATTGTAGCTTTTGGGAAAGAGGAGATCCATTTCTGTCAGGTGATGGCATTCCCAGTACGAGCCATGCTGGTTAGTACACTAGCCAGAGTGTACACCTGCCAAATGGCCTGCAGGCGGTTTCAATTCACTGAGCACCCTCCCCAGACCACCCCAGTAGCCTAATATGAGAAGTCCAAGGTGGCTGGCAGTCTTTGCATGCAGGTGACCAAGGTCACCTGCCCCAGTGTGTGTTGAAGGGTGGGATGTCTCTGTGAGTACTGACTTACCTCTGCCTGTAGCCGGGAGGTCAGCTGGGGCCCCCAAGTTGGGGGCCCAGTCTCCATGGTGCAGTTGGCTATCCTACTCCCTCTGCTGCTGTTTCAGAAGTGGCTGCAAAGGGGAACACTGTATCTGGGCATGTGTTATACCTGCCAGCCACTAAGGAAGCTTTAGTCTAGGAGCATAGAACCCTGAAGGGCAATGCTAGGAAGGTCCTGACGTGGAAGGTCAGAGCCGGGAGGACCTGTAGAACAAGGAATGTCAGAACTGGGAGGGTCCTCGGAACAGGGAAGGTCAGAGCTGGGAGGGGGACCTTAAAGAGTATTAATCCTCCCCATATTTCATATATAAAAAAGCACCAGAGAAGACCAATGACTTTTCCAAGATCACACAGCAAATTCCTTAGTGGCAGCCCCAGCACTAGACTTCTTGCCTTCTAAACAAGTATCATGCACTACCCCATGATTTAAGAAATAGATCTGCCCTTAGCTCTTAACGTGACTCAGGGCACACTCCTTAATTCCATGCCTCAGCTTTCTGTGGCTGAAGATTTGCAGCCTTGTGGAAATCCCATGAACCCTCACCACATGAAATGATGGGAGTCTTCTCAGGGCAGCAGACAGCACCTGGAAGCAGCAGGCAGAAATTGTGGGTTTGACTCTCACAAAAGGCAGAGGAAGCGGCTTAGGTCCTGTCTCCTGCTCTTCATGCCTCAAGCACTAAATAAGTGGTTAAAGACTCACTGGAATACGCCTTTAATGGGTCTTAGAGGTCACATCCCATCCAAGCCCCTCATCTTCCAGCTGAGTAAACTGAGGCCCAGATACTATAAAACTGCTAAGTGTCAGAATCCAGATTCAACTCTGGCACCTCTGGCTTCATGTTGTACCCACCTCAGTTGGAAAAGCGATCTCAAGAGCGAAGAGTATTCACCCACAATTTCTGCCTGAATAAAATAACTTGCCAATTTTTTTCCTCTGCCCGAGCTCCTAATTGCATTTGGAAACTGGCCACTGTCAGCTGAGATTATAATTATGGAGGCTGCTTAGTGAAGAGGCGTTGGGCATGGATGGAGGCAGGAGACTTGGGGTCCAGTCCCAGCTTTTCCACCTACCATTGGCGTGACCCTGGGCCAATCACCTTCTCTTTCTTTGCATCAAAGTCCATCTTTTCCTGCACTGGGTACACCCAACGCAGTGCACATATGTGTGCCTCTGTGAAGTCAGGACACCAAATGCGGACACTTGTGTGGATAGGAACAGTTTCATAAACCTTGAGCCAAAGGGAAATGCCTATACAAATGTCTGAAGGCCGTCTAACTCACCCCCTCCCCACAGAGGGGAATTGACTTGCCCCTCTTCTCACAGGTAATAAATACCAGAGCCACGATTTGAACCCAGGCCTTGATTCCAAGTAGACCACTCTTCCCTGGGATTGAAAGAGAACTCAGAGGCTGTCCAGTTCGGCTCCCTTATTTTACAGATGAGGAAACTAACTTTTACCATAACTGTAAACTGAAATTTTACAGATGAGGCCCAGGTGGGGTGGAGTAACTTGCCCAAGGTCACAGAATAAGTGATCCATAGGAGGCAGAAATTGAACCCAGGCCCTCTGCAGTCTCCTTTCCTCTGTCTGGGCTGTCCCTTTTGCTGACGGCCCGAATCTGGCCCTTGAAGCCACACGGTGGAGGCTGGAGATATTCATGAGGGGCTTGGAGAATGGATGACCTCAACTTGTTGTTGTTGTTAATAATTTTTATTGTATTAGAAGCAGGGAGCTTAGTCTTTGTGATATATCCCCGGCAGCCTGGAAGGGATTCATCTGGTGCTGCCTGTGTTCGCCTGCAGGTCGGAGGACTCACTATTACTCTTTCTCATCTAGCACTGAAGAGAGTTTTACGTGGGCACTCAAAAGGACTTGTCTGGCACTTCCCAAGAAACACCAGCCGCTTTCTCGTTTTCCCCTTGAGTAAATCCTCCACTCAGACCTGGTAGAGGTTTAGTGATGGCAGCACCAAGCTGCGATGAAGGGTAGAGAATTGGAATCACCTATGCCTATGGTGGGGCCTCCCTTCTCCCCCACCCCAAAAATTAATCAAGAAAGAGATTAGACAGCTGGTCATCTGAAAAAATACCCATGTGTGGGTGTATAGGTATATATGTATAGGTGTGTATGTATACAAACACACACACACACACACACACACACACACACACACACACACAGAGTTTTAGTGGACTCCAGACTCAATACATGTTGACATTGTGAGATGTCTGCCATAAACGTTGATGGAGTTTTGGACTGCATGCTAGAGGTGTGGCACTCAGTACTAGGGAGATGACTGCCCTGCTGTCCTCTGCCCTCATCAGACCACACACATTTCAAGAGCTACTGTTCTGCTCCGGGCACTCCCAGGCATCCAGAGGAGGGTTTCTGGGTTGTCAAATGGCTAACCATGAATGACTCTAGATCCTGCAGCTAGATTTGGGGGGGACTTCAGATGCCGTTCTTCACCAGTGGACGCTTCTGGTTCCTCCATTATAGAATAAGGGAAGTATCCATTGGTGACAGGACTCACCCAGGGTCACACAGCAGGTAAGTGTCTGAGGCCTGATTTGAATTCGGGTCTTCCTGATTCCAAGCCCAGAGCTCCATCCGCCACGCTGCCTTGTTAGCAGGGGCCTGCGGAAAGGGAAGCTGATCCTATCTTGAATTCTTTTTTATGAAATGAAGCTTCATGTGTCTAAATCTATATTGTCTTATGTTGGGGGTCCATACCTGCACAAATAAATGCTAAGAACAAGTCTGCAGTCTTTTGCTTGGTTGGAATGTGATTGTGAAGCAAGGGGCCCCATCATCTGGTGCTTGGAAAACTTTGTTGTTTGTTTTGGTTTGTTTGTTTTTTTTTTTTGGGGGGGTCTGTCATTGATCAAGTCCTCTCCCTTCTCTGGGTCTCAGTTTCCTCATCTGTCAGATTAGATTGAGGGACCTTCTGCCCCCAGGTCTCGGACTAGACATTGACAGGCACTGGCAGGTAGTCGAGGAAGGCTCTGGGCAGCCTCAGCTGGTGTACGGGAGAAGGGAGGGAGCAGGAGGAGGCTTTGCAGAACATTGGCTATCAACCCATGCTCCAGGCATGCCAAGAGTTCCTGGAAAACATGTAATGACAGACATTTTCCCTTTGGGAGGCCCCCAACCCATTATTCCCTTCAGAAAATTTTTAATCAGAAAGAGTCAATGGAATGAGATCCTCCCCTCAAAAAGTATGGCATGTGCCCAGGGGCAAAGCATCCATTCTAAGCATTTTCTGGCTCCCCTCTCCCTCACCCCTCCTACCTCAATAACATTTCAAACAGAAAGTCCAGGAATGACAAGAGCATCTCTTCAGGGCACAAGTCAGGAGCCTGGCTTAGCACGCACCCTACACATAGTAAGTGCTTAATAAATATCGACTGGCCTACAAAAGGGCAGAATTGAGAATGTCCCCTGGGTTCTAAAGGTAAGGAATGTTCAAGGAGAACAGCTGAGAGGCCAAATCAAGAGTCCACATCCTGGAGCAGGTCCTCACTCTGGACATCCGTCTCCCCTTTGCTTAATGGTCATTGGCATGCCTGACCTGTAATACAACAGACCTTCCCATCAGATGAGGGGTTCGGGTGCGATGATCTCAGATGACTGAATGTGGAGAGGGCGCAGGAATCAGAGTCAGGATGGACTCCAGGTCAGATCTCGCCTTTCATGCAACTGGCTGTGTGACTTAGTGGCAGACAAATCACCTTTTCTGAGCCTGGAGCATTGAACCCCATGGGGTTATTGTGAGGCTCAGATTAGAGAATGGGGGCCACTTTGCAAAAATTAAACCACTGCATAAATGTCATTATTACATTTATTGTGGTTGATTATTATTAATATCATAGATTAACATTATTACTAACTGTATGACTGGGGTGCCAGAGCTAGATTGTCATCAGGATAGAGGGTCCAGTGATAACACAGGCACCCTGGTTCTAAGGAAAGTGCCCTGGATTGGAAGCCAGGAACAGGAAATCTGAATTCTTTCCCTTCTTTGTGCTGTCAACCCCTTGGGCAGTCAGTCAGTCTGGGGAAACCTAGAAATGCTTTCCCAGAATCATGTTTATAAAGTAAAATACACAGGATTACAAAGGAAGACAATTATACTGAAATGCAGTTTATCAAAATTAAAAAAAAAAAAGCTCATGAGCCCCAAATTAAGAACCCCTGCCATTCTTGAATGTAAGCTTCTTGAGGGCAAGCATTCTTTCATTTTCTTGTCTTTGTATCCCTGATGCCTAGCACTGTGCCTGGAATGTAAGTAGGTGCTTAATAAATGCTGATGGCTTGATTGGATTAAAATTCTGGCTCTGTGACCCTGAGCTGGTCACCTAACATTCCTGGGCCTCAGTTTCCTCATTTGTAATATAAAGTGTTAGACTCAGTGATCTCCAAGTATTCTTCAAGCTCTGTGGTCCTAAGAAATAGTAGAAATTCAAGGAATTGTCCTTTGCTGAGCATTATTGTTTTCTGAAATTCAGGATTGATTTTTTTCTTTTTTTTTTGGTGGGGGGAGGCAGAGCAGGGTGTTTGTGCTGAGTAGTATCTAATAGGGAATTTTTTCTAGTGAGAGAGGTAGGAAAAATAGATTTTTGTTCCTTGGGAAAAAGAATAATAAAATTGCATTTAAAAAGAAAAGAAAACCTGAAAACACCACCAAAAATCTATTGGGGAAAAGGGAGAAGTTACAAACTTGGGTTTGACAGCGACCGGCTCCATTCCAAGTCCCTTATGAAGCCGCAGACCGTCTGTGCCTCTGATAAAAGAGGGGAAGGCGATTGACAGGGGGAAAGTAGGGGGATGGAGTGAAGGGGAGATGATAGCAGCCGATGGGGTGGCTGAAGGCAAGAACATTGGACTTACTTAGAATTCCGCGGTTAGATCTTTTCCTTCTCTCTGATGGCTGTGTGTGATTGACACTTACAAATTACCCAGCCGAAAGTGTGGAGTCTTTGACCCCTGAGTAACATCTTTGGCAAGCCTGAGATTTGCAGGCATTTTGTCATCTAATTACTACAAATCCCTTGAAAATTCACTGGCTGGTGAATTTTTAATGCGGGACAATTTCAATGTGATGCATTGCCCAGATGGGCTCACTCGTTTCTACCTCTCTTTTTTTTCTTTTCTTTTTTTTCCCCCTCTCCTTTTTCCCATCCCTCTTTTGCCTCTCTCTTTCTTACTATTTTTTTTTTAATTCCACAAACTTTTTCCTGAGCTCAGAGATCCCCAGCCTGTCTCATCTCTGTGTGTCTGGGGACTGGGGAGAGGGTAGTTGTTTAACACAGAAGTTGGTCAGTTCCACATTCTGTCCCCAGACCTGTTTAGAGAGATCCTCATGGCTCAGTATTTAGAGTGTGCAGCCACTTCTGCTGATCCCCCAGAATAGCGTCTGTCTCCCATCAGTTTCAGTCATTCTGGGGTGCCTCACAGAAATACAGAATTGTCACTGGCCACCCCTCCTCACCAAAGGTGCATGGGTAGCATGATTAATAAACATGTTTCCTTTTTAAGCCACTTGTTAGAAATAGCTGATCTCCCTGGGTAACTGAGCTGGTGGCTATTTCCAAGGCTGGGTACTTTCTAACTATCTGTGATCAGTAATGGTGTCTCATCCCATTCTTTTGCTTTTTTTTTTCTTTCTTTCTTTCTTTTTTTAACCTCTGCCTCTTAGGTACACAGCTGGTCCTCCTCAGCGAAGCTCTGGAGAGAGCTGGTTCCTTCCTGTCTTCTAGCCCTGGCTTGTTTGAAATGGAGAGGAGAACACACTCACCTGGTACCATCCAAATTCAGCCTGTTCTGGCCTCCAATCAGAATCCAACAATGCAGACACAGGTATAAGAGACCAAGTTTTCTCCACCCAAAAGCCACACATCCTCCCCATTCCAACCCCCATATTTGGAAACCAATTCTACAGAAAAGAATTTACTCCTGGCACAAAAAGTCTGTTAGCAAGAAGAGCGAGATGGAGTCTTGAAATTCACATTTGGTGGTGTGGCCCTTTAAGCTGGGGCATTGACGCTATTCACTGAACAGTAAGGCTCAAGCCCTGAAGGATCCTCTCTCCTATTAAAAAATAAACAAATCAAGGATAGTGGAAGGAGTGCTGGATTTGGAGTCAGGAAGACCTGGATCCACATCCCACCCCTGACACTAGCTTTGTGACCCTAGGCAAGTCATTGGAGATCAGTTTCCTCATCTGTAAGATGGAACTAGAAACAACCTATCTCACAGAGTTGTTGTGAGGATCAAACAAGAAAATATGTGTAAAGATTTTTGTAAGTCTTTTAAAGTGCTAACTAAATGTCTATTTTTGTTATTATTAAATTTCAAGTGGATCATTTTTTTTTAAAGAAGTCAGATCTTTCTTATACTATGTCACCCAAAGCATTGATCCATGTGGACTTTTCCCTTCTGGACTTGACTGAAAGGTTGGGAATGCTGTCCACTGGGCACAGACTGGTTGTTCACCCCATGTAGAAAAGCCCCCTCCATTGCCTCCACCTCTTTTTCCCTCCCTCTTTCCCCCTATTCAGAGGAAAAAAGAGGTTTTGCTTTTCAACCAAGCTCCTGTACATATGTACACAGCTGATAAAATATTCCACTTCGCCCCTTCTCCCAGTGGGACCCGCTGTCTTACGGGAAAGGGTATGTATGACAGCAACAGATTACATGTGTCGCCTGGAAACAGTGGTGGAGGGAGTGTTCTCTCTCACTATCCTTTCTCTCTCTCTCTCTCTCTCTCTCTCTCTCTCTCTCTCTCTCTCTCTCTCTCTCTTCTCTCTCTCTCTCTCTCTCTCTCTCTCTCTCTCTCTCTCTCTTTCTCTCTCTCCTCTCCCTCCTTTTCTTTCTCCTCCCTTTCCCTCTCCTCCTCCTCTTCCTCTTTTCTGTGTCTTCTCTGTTTCCTTCTCCCCTCTGTCTCTCTCCCTCTATCTCTGCCCCTCTGTCTTTCTCTCTCTTCTCCTTTTCTGTTTCTCTGTCTTTCCTTTCCTCTCTCCTTCTCTGCCTTTTACCTCTCCTCTTCTCTTCTTTCTCCTTCTTCTTCTTCTTCTTCTTCTTCTTCTTCTTCTTCTTTTCTTCTTCTTTCCTCTCTCTCTCTCTCTCTCTCCTTTCTCTTCTCTCCCCCCCTTCCTCCACTTTTCTGTCTCTCCTCTTTCTCCTCTCCCCTCTGTCTCTGTCCCTCTATTTCTCTCTCTCTCTCCTCCTCTCCTTTCCCATTTCTCTGTCTTTTCTTTCCTCTCTCCCTCTCTGCCTTTTACCTCTCCTCTTCTCTCTCTCCTCTCTCTCTCTTATTTATTCTAATTCATTCCTCTAGTTTCAACAACAGTGCCACCACAAAGAAAAAGCTTGTCCCCCCTGGAGTGCTCTACATCACAATAGGTCTTCTTCATGCTCCTTGAGATGGAGAAGATATTGCAGGCAAAGTATTTCCACCACTTACGCTCCTAGACTTGGGGAAGAGATGTGGAAAGGAAGGGGTGGCTCATTAACGACATTTTCACCTACACTGGGTTTTATTTTTGTAGGCCTACCAAGAATTCCTCTGCCCCATTTTAAGGGTAGATTTTCCCAGCTTATAATTCTGATTTGTAACCATTCATGGTTAAGATTCTCCAGTATACAGCAGATTACCTACATGTCAAGACATCCTGAGTTTTCATGTTGAAGTTCTTAAACCTTTCTGGCTTGGCCAGAAGGTGGCTTTGGTAGTGGAAGAGAGAGATGGGATGGATGGATGGATGGATGGATGGATGGATGGATGGATGGACAGATAGAGATACATACATACATACATATATTCATACATAGATAGACAGACAGATGAAGGCTTTGGGGGGTGGGAGGGTAGTCTCCATGAAAAAAGATATATTCAAATCAAATCCAACAGAAATATAAGTATGTTGCTTCCTGTTTTTGCACAAGGCAATGGATGTACCTTCAATGGAGGTACTTCAGAAATGAACTGATTTCAGTCCATTTACTAACTCCCACCCAGCTTCCTCAAATCAGCCTTCACATTTCTAATGAAGTTATCTTGAGAGCACATGGTACAGTGAAAGGAATATTCAACTTGGAGTCGCAAGACCTGGGTTAGAATCTCAGCTCTGCCCTATATTACTACCTCTGTGATCTTGGACTAGTTGCTTACACCTCTCGGCCTCAGTTTCCTCATCTATAAAGTAGATATAATAGCAGCACCTACCTCTAAAAGTTACAATTAGGGCAGCTAGGTGGCACAGTGGATACAGCACCGGCCCTGGAGTCAGGAGGACCTGAGTTCAAATCCGGCCTCAGACACATAACACTCACTAGCTATGTGACCCTGGACAAATCATTTAACCCCAATTGCCTCACCAAAAAAAAAAAGTTACAATGAAGATCCAATGATGTAAAATTTATAAAACTTTGCAAACCTTAAAGCATTATATAAATGTTAACATGTTGTTATTACTATTATATATTATACATAATTATTAATAGTACCCTTCTAGCTTTCAAGCTGCTCTGGGGTAGAGGAAAAAGAGTAAGGAATTGGGAGTCAGGAAGACTGGGTTCAAATCACAGCCCCAGCACATATTAACTACGCAAAAATAGTCAAACCACCTTAATTAAAAAGCCAGTAAATGCTAGTTAACTGACCTTGCTTCTGAACCTCAGTAGTCTTAATCTGCGAAATGGAAAGAACATTTGCATTTTAGAAATGACTGATTCCCTTGTTCTCACCAGCATTTTGTGCAGCATTGCAGAAGGTCCTCTCTTACTGGCCTCAGAATCCTAGATTTACAGGTGGAAGGGACTTCACAGGCCATCTACTCTAACCACCTTATTTTTTAAAAATAAGGAAACCGAAACCCACAGATTCACACAGATAGTAAGTGGTGGAGCTTGGAATTTAACCCAAGCCTTCTGACTTTGGTCCAGTCCTCTCTAGGTACCATGTGGCTACATATTCAAAGCAGTTAAAATAATGATAATAATAAATAAATGATGATAATGGCAATGAGCCAGCATGGTCTAAGTGTGCGAAGGACTGGCTTCAAAGCTAGGAAGGCCTGGGTTCAGGTCTAGCCTTTGACATCCTAGCTACATGACCCTGGACAAGTCACTTCTTGAGTGCCTCCAAACACCCCTCTAGGTACTGAGTTCATGAGATAAGGGAGCTTCCTCATGTGGGAGCATCTTCATGGATGAAGCCCCAAGCCCAGACCCCCAAAATAAAAGCTGACACATCCCTAGTGGGCTGATGAGACCTCTCACTCAGTATCTCATGTGATCTTCACAACAACCCTGGAATGTCAATGATGTTATTAGACCCATATTCAGTCTGAGGAAACTGAACCACAGAAAAGATTTGATGGCTTGGCCAGAGCCACATAACTAAAAGATATCCGAGGTGGGAGGACTCAAGTTCAGGTCTAGCATGTTCCCCACCATGCTGCTGCTCACCACATATCCAAAAGGAGCAAGGAAAGCCTTATGTTGCATCCAAGGTGAGACTGGGAGTGGGGAAAGCCAGTATTGATAGGAGGCATCAAGGAAGGCTTCTGGAAAGAAGTGGCATTTGTAGATTTGGGGAATGGGGAAAAGGTAAGGAGGGAGAAAAGGTAGATTCCAAACACAGAGAACGTGTAGCTGTTCAGATCCTAGCATTGGAAAGACCCTCTGATACCGTATAACCCAACGCTCTCATTTTACAGATGCGGAAACTGAGGCCCAAGGAGGTTCAGTGACTTGCCAAGGTCACACAGAGGATCCCAGATTGAGAGCTGGAAGGGGGCTTAGAGGTCACTTGGTCCAGCCCCCTTTTGTTAAACAAATGAGGAAACAGAGGTCCCAGGTTCCACAGGTAGTAGGCATCAGAGCTAAGATTTGATCCCAGCGTTCTGTCTGCCATGCCACAAAAAGGTAGTTGTTTGGTTTGTTTTTAATTGCAGGCTCCTGGGTCTGTTTTTCAATTTGTCTGCAGGAAGAAAGGCAAGAGAGCATGAGGACAGAATATCTACGTTGCCTGGTACAGGTGCTATATCGGTTGGTTTTGCCTAATTGTTTTTCTCTGTCAGGAGGGGGATAGGGAGATGACACTACAAAGTGACTGATAGACAAAAGGCATCAACCGATGCAATGTATTTTTAATTGCCTGCAGGGGAAGTGTGGATCATTAATCAGTCAATGAACATTTATTAAATACCTACTATGTACAGGTACTATAGACATTTATAAGGATGCCGTTCCCTAATATACATATATGTGTATATATACGTGTGTGTGTGTGTGTGTGTGTGTGTGTGTGTCTAAATATATGCAAGGTGTTCCAAAAGCCTTAATGCCATTTTAAGCCATTAAAACTGAAAAAACAGCACCAAGAATTTTGGGACACTTTGCATTCACATGCATATATGTCAGTCAATAAACATTGATTAAGTGCCTACTATGTGCCAGGAACTGTGCTAAGTGCTAGGTATACAAAAACGGGGCAAAAGATAGTCCCTGTCCTCAAGGATCTTACCGTCTAATTGGGGAGACAGTAAGCAAATGTGTACAATATACTTATATGTCTATGTGTATGTAAATGTATATACATACATACAAAGATATGTTATCAGATGTAGCCCAAGTATGCGCACATGCACGCACGCACACGCACACACACACAGTCTAGGGAATTGAATGATTGCAACTACCTAATGGTTCAAATTTCCCCTGAAGGCAATTTAAATTAAACATATGTGTATGTATATGTATATACATATATGTGTATTGTGTATTATGTAAGAATGTATTATACACGTGTGTGTATACATATATGGTGTTAAGATGACCCTGGTTCCTCTAAGCTTCCTATGCTATTAAGCAAAAGCCCTGGCAACGTCTGCAAGTTAGAAATGCTTCAATGAACTGACCAGTAAGCATGGGTTAAGTGCTGACTCTGGGCCAGGCACTGTGCTCAGCATTGAGAATACCAGAATAAAAATGAGCTGCAGTCTCTCCCTTCAAGAAGTTTACATTTTAATAGAGGAGACAATACAGGCATAAAGAAGCAAAAGTGGAGGGAAGGGATAGTCCTGGCAAGAGATTGTTGTTGTCCGAGGACCAGCCTAGCTAAGCCCAGAAGGACTCACTACTAGGCTGGACAGAGCCACTTATACACTCCCCATCCATGTACAAGGTGTAGAGGCATCAGAATCTGTCAGAGTGGAGGGAGGACGATCACACCAAGATGATCACAGATACTCAGAGCATTAAAGCCCACTACCCTAGGCTATACATAATAGGATCCTAGAGCCAGAGGTAGAAAGAACCTCAGAGACCATCAAGTTCAATACCTCCCTTTTACAGAGAAGGAAACTGAGGTCCACAGAGGTTATGGCTTGCCTAAGGTCACACAGATAGCAAGCCATCAGGGGTGGGATTTGAACCCAGACTTTTTGGCCCCAAATCCAGTGCTTTTTCCACTAAAGAGAATTAGAATGCCACCAATAAAAGGCAATGAAGAGCCAGGAGCTGGGGGTGGGGCTGTACATTTGTAAAGATTCAAACTGAGGCTGGTTATCCCTAACAAGGAGAGGTATCCCAAACTGGATGGGGCTACCTTGAGAAGAAGTTCCCCCTAGCTGTAGGTCTTTAGACTGGAGGGCAACTTGAAGGGGATGTTGTACAGGGGATTCTCTGGGGAATATGAGTAAGACAAGATGGTCACTGAGGTCCTTCCAAATCTAAAATTTTGTGACCCATTGGTGACTGTCAGTAGGAAGGAAAAAAAAAAGACCAGCAATAACTCACACCCCAATTCCTTCTGGGCTTCCCTGTCATGTCAAGGGCACCGTCATCCTCCCAGTCACCCAGGCTCAAAATAGTGTCATCCTAGATTCCTTACTCACTCTTACCCCACATGTCCAATGAGTCACCAAAGCCTGTCAGTTTCACCTCTGCAGTATCTCTGGTCAATTTCACCTTTGCATCATCTCTAGTGGATTTCACCTTTGTAGCATCTCTGGTCCATTTCACCTTTGCAACATCTCTAGTTGACTTCACCTTTGCAGCATCTTTCAAATACACCCTCTTCTCTCCTCTGACACATCCCCCACCCTGGTGCAGGCCCTTATCACCTCACATCTGGACTATGGCAATAGCCACTAAGAGGTCTGCCTACCTTGAGTCTCTCTTCGTTCCAGCCCATTCTCCACTTTGCTGTCAAAGTGAACCTCCTAAAGTCTGCAGGGAGTAGGGTTACTTCTGGCCATGTAATCCCCCTAGTCAGTAAACTCCAGTGGCTCTCTATTGACAATAAAAAGTATTACTATGTGCTAAGTGCTGGAGATTCAAAGAAAAGCAAAAAACAGTCCCTGGTCTCAAGGAGCTCATAATTTAATGGGGGGAGACATGAAAACGGCTTTGTACCAACAAGATATACCCCTAGGATCAAATGTACAGTCCTGTTCTTCACAACCTGTCCCCTTTCTACCTTTCCAAGACTTCTAACTTTTTATACCCCTTCATACTCTATGATCCAGCCACATTGGTCTATCTCAAGGTCTTTGCACCGGATACCCCCCAATTCTGTTTCTGAACTTCCCTGGCTTCCTTCTAGACAATGGTCCTCATACCTTTTCTGTGGTATTAGCTCCTTTGGCAGAGTCTAGTGAAGCCCATGCACCCCTTCTCATAATAATATTTTTAAATAATTGAAGAAAATGTTAAATTTCAGTTAAAGGTCAAAGAAAATTACAATGTCATTTTTTTTTACCTATTCAAGTTCATGGATCCCTTGAAAGCTGTCCACTGGGTCTGTGGGCCCCAGGTTAAGTACCCCTGTTCTGGACTAAGCTCAAAATTATCCTTCTTTGAGAAGGACTTTACTGTTGCTCCCAGTGCTAGCATCATCCCCTCTGAAATGACCTTCCATCTTCCCTGTATATATTTCTGCAATGCTTCCCCCATTAGAATATATGCTCCTTGAGGTCAAGAAGTATTGTTTTTTTGCTTGTTCTTTGTATTCCCAATGCATAGCACAGTATCTGGCATATTATAAGTGCTTAGTAAAATGCTTGTTGACTGAATGAATGAATAAATGATTTGATGGATTATAGAATCCTATGCTAACCACCCCCACCCCTTTTAGCTCTGATGCCTTAACAAGATGAGAACATGTCTCAATCAAGCAACCATGCCCCAGGGGTTGTTTATAAATTATCTATCCAGTTGAGAAAAGAGGAAATTCCAGAAATTGGATGACATGTAGAGAAAAGCTGAACTTTCTCTGAGAAGGACCCACTTGGGAGGGAAAGTCTCAGCCAGACCTTCTTCCTCCTTGACTGGAGGTGGACTTTCCAGCTCTGAAGGGTCTAGAGGATATAGGATTTACCATCTATCACAGTTTCATAACCTCTGGGGATAGCTTTGGTTCCCATCTTCCCATCAGGGTCATAAATGGCATCCTGGATCAGCTAGCAGACCCTAAGTGGACTAATGGTTCTACAAAGAGAACAGCAAAGATATTACACCACGCCTAAGGGGAGCTTCCTAAGCATTCTATAAATGAGAGAAAATAACTTTTAGCAACCAGGAATTGTTACACCTTCTCCATTGTGCCTTCTAAGATTGAGTCCACTTTACCCTGGACCACGTGGTTGTACTAACTCTTTGTACCAATTATACCACTTTAGTAAATACCCCTTTCTAAAAACTACAAAAAGTTAGCTTATTAAATGATTCTTAAATGATACTCTTAAAGGAAAGTACACCAGTAGGGGCTCAAGCCAGTGTGGCTGGAGAAAGCCCCTCATGGTTAAAGAATAATGGCGTTGAAGAATTGCCCCTCAGGGGTGCCCCTAGAACCCTGAGGGGGAAATGTAGTCTTCGTAGCTCTGGGAACCTGATTCATCAACAGAAATGGAGCAAGGATAGGAACCCCTCAGAGCTAATAGGGCTACAGGTGACTGGATCATTGTTGTCCAGTCATTTTTCAGTCATGTCCAATTCTTCATGACCTCATTTGAGGTTTTTTGGCAAAGATGCTGGAGTGGTTTGTCATTTCCTTCTCCAGAAAATTTTACAGAGGAGGAAACTGAAGCAAACAGGGTTAAGTGACTTGCCCAGGATCACACAGCTAGTAAGTGGCTGAGGCAGGACTTGAACTCATTTCTTCCTGACTCCAGGCCCAGTGCTCTATCCACTGCACCACCTAGCTGACCAGGCTGGATCAGAGTGAGGGAAAAGAGGCGAATAGTCTTAGTGCTATCCTGGAATTCACAAAGATTTAAGAGACCCAGAAGAAATCCTCTAAGTGCTAGATGCTGGAATGAAAATGAATGAAGTGACAATGAAAAATGAAATAATCCCTGCCCTCAAGGAGCTTATACTCTACTGAAAGTTATATAGAACCTCCAGAATGTTTCTAGGGTCATAGACCTGGAAAGGATCTTAGAGATCAAGTCCAGCCCCTTTATTTTACAGATGAGGAGGCTAAAGCCCAGAGAGATGAGCTGATTTATACACAGGTAATATGGACATATGACAGTGAATTCTATTATGAATAGGGTTTTTTTAAAGTATATATTGAATTTTACACAGTAGTTCCAACGCTGTCCAGTTTGTCTATATCCCCTTCTTCAATTTCCTTCTGTTCTGAGTGGTTTTTTTTTTAAATGTTTCATTGGCTCCCTTTTCTGTCTTTTTTTCAGAGAGGGTGTAACTATCACTATCCCTCACATCTTATACTTAGCATATTTTGCATATTTGCTTATCTGTGCACATACTCTGGCACAGTAGAATGTTAGATCCTTGACCGAAGGGATGGTTTGGGTTTTTGTCTCTTTATCACCCAGCACCTAGCGTGATGCCTGGGGCCATAGCAGTAGGTGTTTAATAAACCCCTTGTTGAATTAAATTGTCAAGAATCTCATTGTATGGGAAGTACAGGAGGGGTTGAAATCTTCACCAGCAAAGGGAATACATGATGAAAACATAAGTCCATTGGAGTATTGACAGACTACAAAACAAGACCTTCCAGCAATTCCGGAGCCATCGGTCATCCACAGAATACAAGAATGTCAGAGTTAAAGAGACCTTAAGACCGTCAAGCCCAATTTAGACATGAGCAAGATTCCCGCTGCATCATCACATCTTCAATGACTGGCCCTTCAGCCTTGGCTTAAAAAACATAGAGTCTTCTGACTCTATGAGGTCGGTATTAATTCGTTTGTTCAGGGAGGACTAGAACCTCTGGTATGAGGATTTGCTGAGCCCTCTTCAGAGCTGCTCATACACCTTGGCTATATACCTTTACCTAGCTCTCACCTGTAGCTCCAAGAAGCTGTCGCATGTGCAGCAGCCACACTCCAGTAAAACTGTCTTGGTAGATTGGCTAATCCACGTTGAGGGTAACCAACAGGCCTCAAATCCGTCAGTGAGTTAGGGGGATGTCTACTTCAAACAGAAGAAGATTTCCCCTGGTGGAATGGGTGGATGAGAACAATTATTCCAACAGCCACGAAGGCAGCTGAAGCAGGAACTTTGGAGCACTTAGAGCTTGGTCAGACATCAAAGACGCCAAGGTCATCCACTACATCTCAGGCCATCGCCAGTTGTCCTGCCACTGGACTTTGATGAGTCTGGAGGAGGGAGTGAGGCTGATGATTTTGCACAGCTCTACCTCACTTAAATCCAATTCACTCAAAAGTCAAGACATTTCTCTGTGATGCCACTGGTCCTCTTTAAAACAAACACCATTTAATCAACAAACATTTATCAGTAACACTCTGTGCAGGGATGGTAAGGTGCGAAAAACCTTTTGGTTTCCTTTTGGACTGCATATAGAGCCAAAACCCACCTCTCTGCCATATCCACCCACTGTTTGCAGTTCTATCTTCTGGGACCAAGAAAAACAAACCTAATCTCTCTTCCGTCTGACAACCCTTCACATATTTGACCATAGCTATCATGTCAACAAGTCAACAAACCTTCCTTAATTGCTTATTATGTGCCAGGCACTGTGCTAAGATTGAGGGTACAAATACATGCAAAAAGAAGACAGCTCCTGTCTTTCCTGTCTCATATTCTCAAGGAGTTTACATTCTGATGGAGAAGACAACAAAGGGGAGCAGTATGGTGTTAGTAAATGGCAAACCATTCCAATATCTTTGCCAAGAAACCCCAAATGAGGTCATGAGGAGTCAGACACAATTGAAAGGATTGAACATGGTGGTTAAATGGCAGTAAAATGGTGATAAAGCCCAGACAACAAAAGATAGATGACCTGGACCCTTCCTCAAACAGAGGTTATGGTTCTGGGAGAAATTCACCAATGGGAGAAGGAGGCTGCTGGGATGGTACAAAATCCTCTGAAGTCTTCTCCAGAGTAAACACCCACAGCTGTTCCACCAGCACTCCTGTGATGTGGACTAGAGACCCTTCACCATCCTGGGTTCCCTC
The DNA here is from genome assembly GCF_003287225.1 of Phascolarctos cinereus. Classification (NCBI taxonomy): domain Eukaryota; kingdom Metazoa; phylum Chordata; class Mammalia; order Diprotodontia; family Phascolarctidae; genus Phascolarctos; species Phascolarctos cinereus. The sequence goes on along the minus strand of NW_027555847.1, from coordinate 702,155,656 downwards.
CTCTAAATATTCTCTAACTTACCCGTGCTCCTTCTAGAACCCAGAACTCAACTATCACTCCAGACAGGGCAATAGTACAACAGGAGGATCACCTTCACTGGGCTGGACATGGCTTCTCAACACAGTCTGTGATTGAATTAGTCCACTGGGCTGCCATGTCACACTACAGTTCCACATTGGGACACCAAATGCCCCACTCTATTCATAATTGTATTATAGATGCAATAGCATGGTATTGGGGCAGCGAGGTGACACAGTGAATAGAGCACTGGACCTGGAGTCAGGAAGATCTGAATTCAAATCCATCCTCAGGCAGTTAGTAGCTGTGTACCTTGAGTGAGTCATTTAACTTCTATTTGCTTCAGTTTCCTCATATGTAAAAAAAAAAACTGAGGATAATATTAGCATCTATCCTTCAGGGTTATTGTGAAGATCAAATGAAATAATAATTGTAAAGCACATAGCACACTGCCTGGCACATAGTAAGTGCTATAGAAATGTTAATTGTTATTATTAAAGGCATAGAACATTAGAGGCAGGAGCCTTAAAGAGCATTTTAAACCAATCTGTCATTTCACTGGAGAGGAAAAAAGTTATAAGACTTACAAAGTACTTACATTGCAAATATTTTGTATTGATTTGCTTCTTGAGCGTAAGAATTATTTCATTCTCTGTATTGCATCCTTACCTCCTCATTCAGTGCCTGGCACAGAGTAGGTGCTTAATAAATGCTTACTGGTTGATTGATTGACTTATCTGTGTACAGTGTTATCCCCCACCCCCAGAAGGTGAGCTACTTGATGGCAGGAATGCTTTTGTTTTTGTCTTGGTTATCTCCAATACTCAGCATAAGTATAAGTCATAGATCTAGAGATGGAAGGGACTTCAGAAGTCATATAGTCCTCATTTTTTTGCTGATGAGGAAACTGAGACCCAAGAAATAGAAGTGACTCATCCAATATCACATTGTTATCTATGGCTCCTCCCAGCTCTGACATTGTCTGTTCCAAGGTCCCTTCCACTCTGACATTCACCATGCCCCCAGTCTCATGGGGAGTGAATGTACTCATCTTTTGAACTATTGCCCTGGAGTGGGCTGTTCTTATTGGTAAGAGATTTCCGAGTTAATGGAAAATCACTAGCTCACTATATCCAGTTGGTTCCAGAATAGGGGAGGCTTCATGTATCATCCAGCCCTCCATCTATGCCATCTTCCCATCTGCCCTTTTTAAACTGTTTTTCTTATTTTTGATTAGGTAAAGACACCATTTTTTGCCTCAATTCTTATTAAGGCCTCAAACTGAGACCTGTTAAAGACCTTAGGTTAAAAAGGTCAAGGTCTCCTACTACATCCTGGACCATCTCCAACTGACCTGATCTATATCTGGCCACTGGGCCAAGATGGCTTCAGAGAAGAAAGTGAAGCTGGTGACTTTGCACAGCCCTTCCTCACTCAAATCCAATTCACTTGCATGTCATGGCATCACCTCCCTGCTGTCATGGTCCTCTTTGAGAATGAGGGACAAACAACAATAACAACATCTCTTGCTGATCTCCTCTACCTCTTCTACCACTCCCTTCGTCGATAATCAAATCAATAATCCCATTGCTTCTGGAAAGGGTGGTGTTCATCAACTGCCCCTATGGATCAATTTACCAAAACCCCCTTAGTGGCCAACTTTCTCCTAGAGGTATTGCATCCCCTATTAAAATGTAAGATTCTTGAAAGCAGGGGCTATGAGTGATGTTTCTGTATTTGTATCTCTAACATGCACGTGCCTGGCACATAGTAAATGCTTAATAAATATACATTTACTCATTCAAATATATTCATTATATGTTCTATGTTTCCTCCCAGCTCTGATGTATTAGGATGACAAATTAGGATGCATATTCTCTATAATTCAAGCCCTGCTGCCTACCTCTGCTCTGCCACCCCCTCCCCCCATCATTGTTGTTGTTATTGAGTCCTTTCTGTCATGTCTAACTCTTTGTGATCCCACTTGGGGTTTTCTTGGCAAAGATAACTAGAGTGTTTTGCCGTTCCCTTCTGCAGCTCATTTTCCAGATGAGGAAATTGAGGCAAAGAGGGTTAAATGACTTGCCCAGCGTTACACAGCTAGTAAGTGTTGAAACAATATTTGAATTCATAAATATGAGTCTTCCTGATTTCAAGCCAATGCCTCTATCCATTGCACCACCTAGCTGCCCCATCATTGGTGACTTTGAAAATAGGTCCCATCTCATTGATGCTTGCGTTATTTAAATACCACATTGTTCAAGAAGTGAGATCAAACACTGTTGCCTAGGATAAGCCTGATCTGATTTCTACCATTGACTTGCCCCATCTGTGAAATGGGGATAATGCTGTACTACATATCACCAGGGACACTGTTTTGTTATTGTTAAAAATAATTAGCTAACTGAAAGAGTGATATTCTCAGGGCCTTTCCCCTTCTTTCCTCTATCTTTGCCTGCTTCTTTGGTTTCTGCCCCCACACATTCATTTTGACAAACATTTATTAAACATTGTAGAATTAGAGATTCGAAGACAAACATGAAAAAATAGATTAGGCCCTCAAGGAACTTACAGTCCACCCAGGCAGAGACTACATTAAATGGATAAGTGGATGCAATCTAATTTGATGAGAAGGGAAGCACTGACTTGGGAGAGGAAAATCAGAGAAGACTTCTTGTTGGAAGTGATATCTTATCTGAGAGTTGAAGGAAGCTGAGGATCCTAAGAGGCAGAGATGCTGTGTGACTGTGAACATGCCAACTCATCCATCTCTCTCTCTGTCTCTGTCTCTCTATCTCTCTGTCTCTGTCTCTGCCTCTCTCTCTCTCTCTCTGTCTCTCAGAAGTAGAAGAGAAAGATATGTAATATATTTGGAAAAGAACAAAATATCTCAATAACAAATTTTAAAAGGTAAAATAAATGCCTGTTTGAAAGAATATTCAATGAATCTCAACTTGTCTAATCTCTAGCTATGTGGCCTGTTAGCTTGTGAAGCCCCTCACTGAACTTACATCCCTTGCTATGTCATGACTAAGTTGGACAAGATGATGCTCTCCAAGGTTCCTCCTAGCTCCAAATCCTCTGATCCTTATGTGACACGTTGACCAGATCCTGAATACTTCTCAGGGAGGGATTAACATAAAGGAAGAAAAAATAAGGGGAAAGGGGCTCCTTTCCTCAGGTGATTCCCTAAAGGCATATAATGGAGGGAAGAGGGTCAAAGAGAAGAGGAAAGCAGCCAAAAGGGAACCCCCAGGCCATGGGATATAGTACTTTGTGTTCCCTGGTAGAAATAAGTCCCCTCCAACCTCTGGAAGCCACTGGAGACTTTGGTGCAAGCTCAGAGCCATCCCGCACGTGTGAAACCTGCAAAGTCCCTCCGGATCTCACAAGGTGGAAGATTCTCATTTTCACCCGAGAGACAGGCTGTCGGATGGTGAGGAGCTGGGCTTTTTTTTTTTCTAAATGATAATTTTTTTTTTTGTAGCTAAAAATCACCCAGGCTTGTCCAGACAACGTGAGGGCAGAAAATTATGCAGTGAAGGAGAAGGGAAGATAATTTTTATGGGTCACATGCATTCTCACTTGTCATCTGTCTGCAGGAGGAAAAGTGGAGAGAGAGAGGGAGAGAGGGAGAGAGAGAGAGGGAGAGAGAGAGATGCAGAAAAATCAAGCTGAGAACTATAAGGCTGAAAACCAAGGCTGAGCTAAATCCATCACTGTCCTTCTCAGCTCCCTCTCATGGGTAAGAACCTTAGGAGGGGGGAGTGGAGGAGGAATGTAGGGGGGGATTGGTTCTCCATGTAAGTCTCAAGTACTGCACTGATGTGAATCATGAGAATATGAAATAGAAAGGGTGGAACACACAATTCAGAGGATGAAGTGGGGTGAAATCATTGTGAAGGCCCTGGGGCTAGGCATAAAGAGGCCCAGCTCCTATACCTGTTTCTGCCACCAGCTTATTGGGCATGCTTGGGCACATCGCTTTTCATCTGCAAAATGAAGAAAAAGCTGCTAGCATGGAGTGAAGGGGGAAAAGAATTGGATTGAAAATTGGAGGCGTTGAGTTCAAATTGAGATTCTGACAGGTACTGTCTGTGTATTATAGGGCAAATCACTCTTTGGGACTCTGTTTCCCCATCTGTAAAATGAAGTGATCTAATTCAGGTAGTAAGTCCTATCTGGCTCAAAATTCAATTAAACTGATATTAAGTACCTACTGTGTGCAAGTAGGCACTGTACAAAGCTCAGGGATGCAAAGATGGGAAAAAAAAATTTCTAGTTCTCTTGTCCACGCTTGTTATCATGACATAATGGAATTATGGAGGGAATGATAACTAACTCTGGAGCCAGAGGTCTTGGGTTTGGATTCTACACCTGCTACTTAGTATCCATGAGACCTTAGTCAAGTCACTTTTCCCCACCTGTAAGATAAAAGCATTGGACTAGATGATCTGATTCAAGATATAGAGCTGGGAGTTACCTTAGTACTAACTGGATTGGTATCATTTTACAGATCAGGAAACTGAGGCCCAAAGAAGTTAAGTGTCTTCTCCAAGGTTACACAGGTAGTGCGTGGTAGAGGAATATTTGGACTCAGGTCCTAGAGCACCACCTTCAGCACATTGTCCATTGCACCATGTGGTTTCCTCTTGCTAAGGTCCCTTGCAATTCTAAATTTAGAAAATTTAAGTCTGTTATTCCATCTCCCACTTCCATTCTTTTGTACAGGCTGTGCCCCCTGCCTAGAGTGCACTCCCTCTACAGCTTCCTGTAAGTCTCAGGACATGTGCCATCAACTACAGGAAACTTTGTCTCCCCTAACTGCTAATACAGTCTCCCTCCTCTAATTATGTTTAAGCTTAACTATTTACAGGAGAGCAGCTAGGTGGCGCCATAGTGCATAGAGTGTGGGACCTGGGGTCAGGAAGACTTATCTACCCGAGTTCAAATCCGGTTTCAGACACTTAGTAGCTGTGTGACCCTGTGCAAGTCACTTCATCCTGTTTGCCTCAGTTTCCTTATCTGTCAAACAAACTGGAGAAGGAAGTGGCAAACCATTCCAGGATCTTTGCCAAGAGAAATCCCAAATGGGGACACAAAGAGTTGGACACAACTGAATAATAATGACCAGTTATTTACATGTTGTATCAAACTTCAAAGCACCATGTAAATGGCAGTAATTGTTATTATTTGGCTTGGAATTCTGACTTCACAGTGGAGGGAGCTCCATCTCCACCAAGGCTGATCAGTGATTCCTCTGTACCTGCTACTTCCTTAGAGCACTGAGAGGTTAAGTGATTTGCCTAGGGTTACACAGTTAGTGTTTGTCTGAGGCAGGACCTGAACCCAGACCTTTCTGACTCCCTATTCATTATGTCACACTGCTTCTCTAGTAATAATATTATTGTGGCTCTTATTATTGGCATATTACACAGTGAAATGTGGTCAGCTCTTTGTAAGAAAAGATTGTTTCATTCTTTCTATATGTATCTCCACTACCTGGCACATAGTAGGTGTCTAATAAATATGTGGAGATTGGATTGGATTGGACTGGATCAAACTAGACTGAGGCAGGCTATTTGAATTTAGAAGTTGTTTTGGAGCTGAAAAGGCCCTCAGAAATCATCTGGTCCATCTCACTCAATTTACAAAATAAAATAAGATAAACAAACAAACAGAAAAAAAAAACAGAGAGAGAAACTGGTTCATCCAGTAACACAACTAGCCATTATCATTGGGAATGTAGCTGCATTACATACTATTGACCTCCCATTCACATCTCTTTTGACATGGCTTTTTTGCCGTACCAGAGATGGGGAAGGTGGGAAACACATGAAAATAACTGTCATGCAAAATACACATAAGATGCACATAAGATCATAGATTTAGAAGGGAGTTTAGAGGCTGTCTAGTCCATTTGACAGAGGAGGAAACCTCCAGGGATGCTAAGTGACTTATCTAAGGTAAAACAGCTAGTAAGTTACAGAGTTGGGATTCAAATGCTGGTCATCTGACTTCAAACCATCACAATCTTCTTGGTACTATATTGCCTCCCAAGAGAGGCAGCTCAGCTTCTTTGCAGAGGTGGGGAACACTGCATATAGAGTCAAACATTTGTATATGTTGAGTAGTTCGTTGAATATGTGTTTGGGTTATTCTTTGTCATAAGAGGTGACTTTTTTGGAAGAAAGAGGAAATGTTTGGGAATGTTTGTTCATTTTTCAGTTGTGTCCAACTCTTCATGACCCCATTTGGGGTTTTCTTGGCAAAGAACTGGAGTAGTTTGTCATGTCCTTCACCAGCTCATTTGACTAATGAGTTAACTGACTCAAACAGGATGAAATAACTTGCCCAGGGTCACATAGCTACTAAGTGAGACCAGATTTGAACTCACAAAGATGAGTGTTCCTGGATCTAGGACCAGCACTCTACCCACTGTGCTACCTAGTTGCCCGATTGGCAAATGTAGGTGATGTAAAAAAAGATACCAATCTTTTTTTTTTCAAAAAGAAAAGAAAAAGAAAGGTGCAAACAAAGTGCTGGGTGAAGTCTAGAAAAGCAAAGATCTTTAGTGACTTGGAAGTTAAGATTTAAAATTAGGAAGGTAAGGAGGAAAGGAAAAAGGGAGGAAAGAAGGGAAATAAAAAAGAAAGAAAGAAAGAAAGAAAGAAAAGAAAGAAGAGAGAGAGAGAGAGAGAGAGAAAGAAAGAAAGAAAGAAAGAAAGAAAGAAAGAAAGAAAGAAAGAAAGAAAGAAAGAAAGAAAGAAAGAAAGAAAGAAAGAAAGAAAAGCATCATGATATAGTGGATAGAGAGCTGACCTGGAAGCCAGGAAGATCTGGGTTCAAGTTTTGCCTCTGACATACTAGTTGTGTGATACTGGGCAGGTCATTTAACCGCTCAGTCCTCTAGGCAATTCTCTAAGACTATAAGTTGCAGAATATGCAGCAACCTACTTTGGCAGAGGGAATTTCTTCACCTGGGAGTTCCCTATACCAGTGAAATCACAGGAACAGTCTCTATCCCCTAATGCTTTCAGTCAGTCAGCAAATATTTATTAAATGATCACTAAGTTCCAGGCACTCTGCTAAGCAATGAGGATCCAAAGAAGCAATGGTAGGGGGAGTCTCTGCCCTCAAGAAACTTACATTCTAATATGGGAAAGTTCATGTAAATAAATAGGCATATAAGAGATTATAATACAAAGAAGGAGCCGCGTTTCAGTTACACTTTAAAGAGCAGGTAAAAAATTCAGCAGCCAGAGTTGGACAGAGAGCATGCCTGGTTGAGCAAACAGCACCAGCAAAAACATGGAAGATGAAAAGACCAGGGAGTATAGCGAACTGTCCAGCTTGACCCAGCAAGCAGAGGGGAGTTCTGGGAGACAAAGCCATAGTCTTCAGGGTCGTACCAAACTGTTTGCGGTCCCTAGGAAGAAAACCAATGCTGCTTGTCAGGTGTATGCCCTGCAGGATTCAGTTACCTATATTAGATTTTTAAAAGTATCAGGGGAGAGCTTTAGCAGACGCTTCCAATCTCCTGCTAGAACCTAGGCTGGGCATCCTCAAAACCTCATTAAGATCATGCCCTTTAAGAGTGTTTACCCAGCTTGGAAAGAACCATCATCACATCCCATTTGGATGTCGTTTTGTCTGTGTTTTAGGCCTTCTTTGCATCCCCAGTGTTTAGCACAACCTGTGAACAGAATGAGTGCTCAATCACTACTGTACTGACTCAGCTATAAGCTTTACAAAGTTCTTTCTCCACCAGTAATCAGAGTATTATGACTTATTCTCTATGTACTTGTTCTGCACATATTTACATTTGTTCTTGTTGCTGTTTGACTCAATAGAATGCAAGCAGCTCCAGGGCAGGGATTGTTTCATTCCTTGGCTCCCCGATTGCTAGCAAGTATTAGGCACTCAAATGCTTGTTGATTGACCCCCATTTAACAGATGGGCAACTTGAAGCCCAGAAGAAGAGTATGTCGAGTGTGTCTTGCCTAAAGTCACAGGTCTTGGACCTTAGGGAGTCATGCTCCTACAGCTAATTCAACAAAAATACATTAAACGTACTACATATAAGCAAAAATTGGTTTCACTTTTTCACTCCACATCAGTTCATACAAGTCTTCCCATGCTTTTCTGAACTTTCCATAGTCATTTTTATCTTTCTCTATGCAACACCTGGCACATAGTAAAAAAAAAAAATAGCTAGTGCTTTTAGATTGGCAAAGAGATTTACAAATAAATCCTCACAACAAATCAAAGAGTTAGGTGCTATTCTTATCCATCCCCATTTTACAGATGATGAAAGTGAGGCAGACAGAGATAAAGTGACCTGCCAAAGGTCATAAGGCTAGCAAATGTCTGAATAGGGTTTTGAACTCCGATCTCCTTGACTCCGTGCCCAATATGCTTTGCTGCCTAGCTGCCCTATAAATAAGTACTTAGTAAATGGTTGTTGACTGTTACAGCACAGTAACATTTCACTATGTTCATGTGCTACATTTTGTCTACCTAGAACTAGGAGACGTACAAAGTTTAGATAAGACACAGTTCTTGCCTTCTGGGACCTGCCTTGGGAAGAAGAGGGTGAGATGTTAGAATCATAGATTTAGAACTAGAAGATACTAACTTCCTCAATCAATCCATAAGTATTTATTAAGCATTTACTATTTGCCAGGCGCTATGCTGAGCACTAGAGATAAAAAAAAAAAGTTCCTATCCTCAAGGAGCTTACATTCTAATGGAGTTCATTTTACAAAGTAGGAAATGGGCCAATAAGGTTGTGACTTTCCATAATCACACAGGTAGGAAATGGCAACCTGGTGCAAACATACCTTACTATTATACCACACTGCCCCCTAATGACATTATACCATATGACATGATGAGTGCAATAGAATGGTGCCCAAGAAGTGCTCTGTGGAGTCTGTCTGAGTGGGACCAGAGAGGGATGGCAGGTGAGTCAAGCTTTAAAGGATGACTAGGCTTCATCAGGCAAAGTAGAGGAGGGAGGACATTCATAGGGGTCCATCTCCTCAGGGGGAATCTCTCCTCCCTAGCCTTTTGTGCTCTTTTCTCATTGTCTTCTCTGTCTGACCCCTTCTCAGGCTCATTATCTACATCCTCTTTATGTGGGCATGCCCCTTTTTCTTCTCTCTCTAAACCCTCTCTTTCAGTGATCTCAGCAGCTCTCATGGGCTGAAGTGACTGCCAGATCTATAAATCCGGCTCTTGGTTCTCTCCTGAGCTCCAGTCCCATCTTATCAGCTGTATCTTGGATACCTTCACTTGGATAAACTATAGGCACACTCAACATACCCAAAACAGATGTGTTGAGTTCCTTATCTTTCCCCAAAAACTCAACTTCCCTATTGTTTTTTGTTCAAACTTTCAAAGTTACCTATTATTATCAAAGGCACCACAGTCCCCCCAATTCACCCAGGTTTGCAGCCTTGGCTTTTACCTCTTCCTCATCCTCTATATCCAATCAGTTGTCAAACTCTGTTAATTTTATTGCCACAATACTTCAGATAATATCTATCCCCTTCTCTCTACTCACACAGACAAAACCCTAGTTAAGACCTCATCACCTCTCACCTAGATTATAACTTCTGAATTAATAATATAATAATAAAATAATTACATAAAATAATAACCTCTAAATTCATCTCTCAGCCTCTAGTCTCTTCAGTATCAAACTCCATCATCCATATAGCTGTGAAATTGGTTTTCCTAAAGCATGTTTCTGACCGGGTCACTCTCCTACTTAAGATGCTTCAGTGGCTCCCCATTGCCCCTGGGAGAAAATACAATATGCCTTTTGTTTTTGTCCATTAAAGTCCTTCGCAATCTGCCTCCAGCCTACCTTTCCAGAATGATTTCCCATTATCGACCCTCAGTATTCTACTTTCCAGACAAACCATCCTAATTACAATTCCCTCCCTGCATTCCATCTCCCATCCCTGGACCTCGACATAGGCTGTGTCCTGTCCTGGAGTTCTATTCACGTCTTGGAATCCTCAGTAGAATGTAAACTCTTTGATGTGTATGTCTTTGCATCCTCAGCACTTAATAGTGCCTGGTACATAAGGTCAATGCTTACTGAATGTTCATTGGATGAATGAATGAATAAGATGGGGATTCTCTCTATGTGACTCCATGAGTTTTTCCCACTTTCAGAGGATGGGAAACTCCTTCCCCTTTAGCCAACTAACTTCACACAAGGGGAGAAAAAAAAAATAACCTGGTCTCTTGACACCTGGAGACAAAGGTCTGCTATCCAAGGCTCTCTACAACATGGCCTCAATCTTTATTACCTTTGCTTCATGCCCTTTCCTTCACAGAACTCACACTACTAGAGTATTCACCATTCTTTGAACATGCCTTATGATTTCCCACCTCTGTGCCTTTGCTTCTGTGGTCCCCTCCTCCTGGAATTCTCTCTTACCCTCCTTCCCATCATCTCTATAAATTTAATTAATGCATTACATCATTTAAGTTATTCATTAAGATTCATTTCCATCATTACTTCTTCCAAGTTGGCTTCCCTGATCCCTAGTTGTAAATGATCTCTCTTCCAACTTTTTTTGTGCCTCTTGTCTAACACTTTTCATATCCTGCTCTTTATTATAATTATTTATATCTATTTCTTCCCTCCTACTACTAAGTTATGTACTCCTTGAGGGCAGGTACTGTTTCATATATCAATGTGCTCCTCTCTGCACTTAGCTCAGGGCCTTTCATGTAATGGATGTGTGATAAATACATGTTGAGTGAATACTGGACAAAGATTATACTGTGTAAGAGTTTCTTCCCTCCCTCCTCCCACCATAATTTCATTGGTGTAGAAAACTTGTAGCATAGAATCAACCCCCATTGATACAGAACAGCAACTCATTTGTATTATATAGTATTAGAGAGTGGCTTACCAGAGAGGTTAAGTGATTCACCCATGGTCACACAACCTCTATGTGTTTGAGGCAGAACTCAAACCCAGATCTTCCTGACTCTAAGGCTATCACTCTGTCACTAGATTGTACCAACTCTCTGGGTAAAAGTCTTAAAAATTTGGTAGGATAAGATTATGAAAAATGGCTTGCAGATTTTAACATCACACACAGAGTTTGGTTTGAGGAGGCAGAGAAGAGATTCTGGAACCTCTGGCTCACTTGGACCCTGTAGAGTTTTGTTTCAGCTTCCACCTCCAGCTTCCTCTCTGGCAGAGACATCAGGCATGAGAGAGGCAGAGTGATGTCATGGAAAGAACACTGATCTTTGGAGTTGAGGCTCTGGGTTCAAATGTGGATCTGATACTTGCTACCTGCATGACTTTGGGAAAGTTTATGTCTCAGGACTTTGGGTCTCCATCTGTCAAATGAAGGAGGTGAACTAGATGGTCTCTAAGGCACCTTCTAGCTCCTATGATCCTGAGCGGGAAAATACTACGGGGCAACATTAAGATAGGGAATAACAATCACCAATATGTTTGTTTCACATTTTATACATTGTTCAGTCATTTAAGTCACGTCTAACTCTTCATGACTCCATTTGGGGTTTGCTTGGCAAAGATACTGGAGTGGTTTGCCATTTCCTTCTCCAGCTCATTTTACACATGAGGAACCTGAGGCAAACAGGGTAAAGTGACTTGCCCATGGTCACACAGTCAGTAAGTGTCTGAAACCAGATTTGAACTCATGAAGATGAATCTGCCTGACTCCAGGCCTGGAGCTCTATGCACTATGGTGCCACCCAGCTGCATATACACACACACACATATAAACATATACATACATATACACACATATATCTATGTGCACATCTGCATGTGTATATATGTATGTACATGTATATCTTTATCTTATATTGCATATCTCTAATTTTTATTATGAATTGTTTAATGTTTGCAAGGTGTTTGAAAGCATTCTCTCACAGGTTTACAGGATTTGGGAGGGAGCTCAGTGGTCATCAGGTCCAACCCATATTGCAAAGAGCCCTTTATCCAACCAAAGTGGTCGTCCAGCCGCTGCCAAAGAACTGCCAGTTACCGGGCACTTGTTACCTTCCACGGCTTCCATTCTATTTTTGGAGAGTTATGTTAGAAAGTTTTTCCTCATATCAAACCTAAACCAGTTTCCGCCCACAGCTCCTAGTTCCTCCCTCAAGAATAACCTCTCTTCTTCACGTTGGAGACAGCTACATGGTACAGTGGATAGAGCACCAGGTTTGGAATCTGGAAGACCTGAGTTCAAAGCCTGCCCCAGACACATACTAGCTGTGTAACCCTGGACAAATCACTAAACCTCAGTTTTTTCAACTGTAAACTAAGGATAGTTTATAAGGATAATAGCACCTACCTCTCAGTTTTGTTGTGACGATCAAATGAGATAATATTTATAAAGAGCTTAGCATAGTGCCTGGTACATAGTAGGTACTCTGGCAATGCTAGGTATCATGCAGTAGCTAGGTGGTGCTGTGGATAGAACACGGACCCTGGAGTCAGAAGGACCTGAGTTCAAATCCAGCCTCAGGCATTTAATAGCTGTGTGACTCTGGGCAAATCACTTATATCCCTTATTGCCTACACACACATGTATACAAGAAATGCTGGCTATTATCATTATGACAGTCCTGCAAGAATTAGAAGATTGCTGTGATGTCCTCCCTCTGTACTCTTTTCTCCAGGCTAAACATCCCCAGTTCCTTCAATGAATGATCAACAGAGGCTCATTATCATCCTATCGGCCCTCTTCTGGACTGGCTGCTATAGCTTCCTAATTAGTCGTCCTGTTTCAAGTGTCTCCCCACTTGAATTCATATCTCACTTAGCTGCCAAGGTGATCTGTCTGAAGTGTTGGTCTGACCATGTCACACACACACACTCCCCACCCCCAACACTAAAAGCTCCAGTGACTACTCTTTATTTCCACCATCAAATATAAACTCCTTTGTTTAGCACGGTGGAGTCCCTGGTGACCATTGCTCTGTACCTGAAGTTCTTTGAAACCTGACCCTTCCTGGATTTCCAGTCTTCTTAAACTCCTCTCTTTAGTTGCTCTCCATTTCAGTGCCCAAGGAGAGGAAGAGCAGGTTTCGGATAGCTTCAAGAGTCCATCTGTGTCCTGCCCTTAGCTGAAATGAAGTGATTCAAAGATGGAGAGTTACATGGGCATGTCCATTTTCTTGTCAGCCCAAATGGTCAACAGGTTGAATGAAGTGATCAGGGATGTTGGTGTGAAGGCCTTTGGGATATGGGGAGTAGTAAGGGGTAGGAGGGTTCAGTAAGAGCCTCCAGTGGAGAGAGAGGCTCCATTGCACGTACAGAATAGCAAGGAGCCTGGGCTTTGCTCCAGGCTCTTTTAATCTCAACTCTCACTTCATTCCTCATTTGCTCAGCCCAGATACACAGGGTTTTTATCCACTGCCAGGTGAGCAATGACCCACATTCCCTGGCATCTGCTAGCCCTCTCTCAGCCCCACTGGCAGTCTGCCCTCCTCAGGGCAGATCTACTTAGTAGCCCTCTAGGCAAAGGGGAGTCATATGAGGCTGGTCCAGGCAGAGTGGTTCTTAACCATTTGTGTGTCCTGCCCTCCTCTAGTGGTCTGGTGAAACCTGTGGATCCTTTTCTCAGAATAACATTTTAAAATGCCTAAAATAAAATGCGATTTATTAAGGAAACCAAATAGATGGAAATATTGCTTTAAGTTTGTTTGCTTTGTTTTGTTTTTTGATACTACATTTCTTTATCTCATCTAGGCTGGAAGTGCAGCAGCCACTCACTGGCCTGATCCCACTGTTGATTGGCATGGGGGCTTTGACTCTCTTGGTTTCCAGCCTGGGCTAGTTTTCCCCCCCGGATGACTCCCCTCTTCCAGAGGCTAACTATATTGGTGCTAGACTTAGTGTGGGTTACCTGATCAGCTTTAGCCCTACTATACCTCACAATTCCCAAGCTCAGGAACTCCCACTAGCCTTAACCTCTCTGATAGCAGGGATTACAGGTGTGCACCAACACACCCAACATAGCATTTTTTTAGTTTGTGGACCCAGGTTAAGCATCTCTGCTCTATTGGCCCCAGTTTCCTCATTTGTAAAATAAGAAAGTTGGATGAGATGACCTCTATAGTTTTTGGTGATAAATATATCCTCAGTCGAACTCAATTTCAACAATACTGTGGGATCACAAAATGCCAAGATGGATTTCAAATCTTCCAACCCAGAACCATAGAACCGTAGATTTACAAGGGTTCTCAGGAATCACCTAGACCATCCCTTCCCTGAGCAGGAATAACCTCTACAAAATAGCCAATGAGTGGTCAGCATGTCTTTGTCTGAAGACTTCCAGCCTTCTGACCCACTAGCTCCCCAGGCAACACTTTCTATTTTGAAATGGCTTTAGTTTTTAGGAAATTTTTTTCTCTAAGCATAACTCTGCCTCTCTATAATGTATAACCTTCCTCTGTTGGTTACTCAGCTAATACAAAAGCCCAGCTTTAAGTGAGTAACAGGTATAGAGTCAAAGATTTAGGGCTGGAAGAAACCTTAGAGGTCACAGAATCACTGATTCTCTGAGTTGGAAGGAACCTCGATGGTTATCTGTTCCAAACCCTTGCTAAACAAAAATCCTGTCTCCAACAAATGTCATCTTGCCTCTGCCTGAAGACCTACAATGAATAAGAAACCAATGTCTTCTGAAGTAACTCACTTTGGAATATCTCTAAATTTTTTGGAAACCTACATCCTATAATCTAATATTTTTTTCCATTTACCTCACAACATTGATGTCAGGACATACTGAGATAATGACAAGAAAACAACCCATGCATTATAAAGCAGAATAGAAATCATAATTACACATGTATAAATTGCTTAAAGATTTACACTGGACATGGTTCCATAGCCCTATAATCCTTACTATAAGAGAAGCTGAGGCTGGCTAATCTCTTGAACCTAGGAGTTATGAGTTACAATGGGCTATGACAAATGAGTGTCCACCCTAAGTTTGGCAGCAATATGGTGAGCTTCTGAGAACAGGGGAGAAGGGGTAGTGGTGGAAGGTCACACCAGGTTGCCTAAGGATAGGTAAGCCAGCCCAGGAATGGAATAGATCAAAATTCCTGTAGTGATCAATAGTGGGATGTGGCCCTACGATTCCAGCCTGGGGAAGATGGAGAGACACAGTGTGAGAAAGAAAAAGAACGAAAGAAAGAAAGAACGAAAGAAAGAAAGAAAGAAAGAAAGAAAGGAAGGAAGGAAGGAAGGAAGGAAGGAAGGAAGGAAGGAAGAAAGAAAGATGTTTGCAAAGCACTTTCCTCACAACTATTCTATTAAGTAGATGATGAAAGTATTTCTATCCCCATTTTATGGATAAGAAAGCCAAGATTCAGATAATTGAAGGGACTTGTCCTTGGTCACACAACTGGTATTAACTGATCAATAATCACTTCTTAAGCTTCTATGTGCTGAGTACTGTGCTAGGTGCTGAAGATACAAAGACAAGAAGGAAACAGGCCTTGCCCTCAAGGAGTTTTCACTCTATTAAGTAAGTGGAGGAACTGGGATTTGAACCTAGGTTTTCTGGCACCAAGTATAACACTCTTTTCATCATACCATAGTGCCACTCAAATGTAAGTCATTTTTAGAGACAAGGATAAATCCAATAGTCAGTATTAATAGATGAGTCAATCAATAGATCAAACATGTAATTTTGTTAGTATAGAGAATTTCCAAATGATTAAACTGCCTTCATTTTGTAGGCAGGGAATCGGGCTCACAGAGCAGAAGGGACTTGCCCAAAGGCTTTATCATAGCAAAGCAAAGGTCCATTGATCCCAACTCTTTCAGCTCCACAATGCTGTTGAAGAAGTTCTGTTCTGCCTCTGGTTGATTTCAGTTGCGCTGGAATCTGAGTCATCCTTAAGAAAAGGGGGTTAGAGTATAGCACCCCTTCTGTGCTAGCTTGCACAACTGGCACTTTGCACTGGCAAAGGCTGGCTGCTTATTACCATCCTTAGGGTTTTAGAAATAATCCTAAAAGGATTAGTTTCTAATATTTTAATTCATGAGCCCCCACTAGAGTACTTCTCACTGACTATCAGCCAGTAGCTTCAGTTCCAACAATTGGTAACAAAAACAATTCCCTCTCCTACCCCAAACCTAAACCAGAGACATGCTCTCTTCTGGCATACACAAGATTGCTGGGGAAAGTGGACCCAGACTTAAAGTACAGAAATAGTGAGGCACACATGTAGAGAGCAAAGGGGTAAATAATAGCTTCTGGTTGCTAGGAGTCTTTTTCTCCCTTTGTAGATAGATACCTTATGAAGTTCCTCTTAGGTGGGCTCAGGGGTAGGAACCTTTATAGAGTCCATGACTAGTCCTTCTCTTTCTTCTCCCCACCCCAAGGACAATTCCCTATCAGGAACCCATAACCACTGGATTCAATGACCATTTAACTGATTGCCCACAAGTGTGTCTGATTCTTTCAGCCATTAAGAAGCTATTTCCTGGGTGGTATCATCTGTCTTTAACCAATGTACAAGACATTTATCCTTCTCAAACTGATTAAGTGCTTGTTTATGCCTAATTTAAACTTTTGATTGATTTATTCAATCAAGCTGTCTGAGCCTTATGTGATTAACTGGGGTCAGGGTATAACCTCACTCTTACAACAGAAAGGTAAGATACTGATTGTTTAGTTGGGGGTGGGGAATGCCTGTATTAGGAGTCAGTCACATCCAATGGTGTTAAACTAAATTGGGGGCCATTAACCTATAAATATAGATCATTGAGGCTGCATATTGACTTAGAAAACCACATATTTTCATTATCTGTGTTTTATTGTATTTTTATTTACTTTGCTAATTATTTCACAATTACATTTTAATCTGGCATGGGCTACATTCGAGAATGTTGCAGGCAGCCTTGGGGCACTATATTTGACACCTCTGATCTAGTGTATAGCTCTACCCCTGATTTGCTGTATGATCTGTACAAATCCTTTCCACTCTCCAGAACTCAGTTTCCTTGTGTGTAAAATGACAGAGTTGGACTCAATGAACTATGAGGTCCTTTCCAGCTCTGATCAAATCATCCTAGGACTTTTAAATTCCCTTTTAGCTTGAAAGCTATGATCCTATGATCTCTACCAGTCCCTATAGCCCTAGGTTCTAATTTTATGACTCCATTCACACTCAAATGTGATCCTTTGTCAAGAAGACCACCATATTAGGCTGACATGAACTCTCTCTTCTCTGCCTTTTTGTATTTATTCTTTCCTACTTTAGATGAAAGAGATTGGAGGTGGCTATGACCTTTCCAGCTTTGAAAGGTTGGAAGGGTGAGCCCCCAGAATCTGGCAGCTAATGTCCATGCCAGAATTTGATGGAAGTCAAACACATAGTAATATTCCATTACATTCATGTATCACAACATGTTTAGCCGTTCTCCAGTTGGATGGACAGCTACTTTGTTTCTAGTTCCATGCTACCACAAAAACTGCTGCTGTGAATATTTTGGGGGAAATTATCAGACCTTTATTCTGCTTTGACTCCTGGATCTCTGGAACAAAGGACCATCACCTTAAAGATACAATTTTGGAGACTTCTCCAGAGTTTCAGCTATCACCACAAGCGTAAGAGTACTGAAGATGAGAGGGACCTGGCTGTGACCCGCTGAGCTTTGGAAAGTTGATAAAGCCATCAGAGGTCCAGGAACAGGAGTCTGTGCCAGAGTCTGACAACAGTGCAGCCCCAAGGAGTAATCTGCAGACTTTTCTGTAGCCACTTCAGCTCAGTTTTCTTCATCTGTAAAACAGTCATAATAATAGCACCAACTTTCCAAGGTTGTTATGAGGATTGAATGAGATAACGTGTACAGTGCTTTGAAAATCTTTTAAAAACTACATAAATGTTGACTATCATTACTAGAACTGGAAGGGACCTGCTGTGTCATTTAGTGTAAACTGTAGATACTGAGGCCCGTTGGGATTAGATAATTTACATTTATTCTAATCTCATTTTGGAAAAACTACCTGGGTGACCCTGGAAAAGTCATTTAACTTTTCTGGATCTCAGTTTCAACATCTGTAAAATGAAGTGCTGGATTTGATGCCCCTCAGGGTCATTTCCAGTTCTAAATCCATGACTGTGAGCCTATGATATCAGAACTGTAATAGGCACAGGCAGGTGAAGGGATTTGCCCCTATCACCCAGATGGTCAGTGGCAATGCTTGGATTTGACCCCAGGTTCCATAAATACCAAAGGAAGTAGTCTTCTCATTGTATCACACTTTCCTTACTCCTGAAGGAGGAGGCCCACGAGGATAGACTTCCCAAGTTAGCAGAAGCCCTCCTCTGATGCTGCTTAACCCCCTCCCTGCCTCAGTCTCCCTATCTGTCTATTGCGACTAACAAAACCATCGCACCCAAGCCCTAGAGCTTAACATTTTTTGTTTCATGGACTCCTTTGGCTATCTGATAAAACCTATTGACCCCTTCTCAGAATAATGCTTTTAGATTGGCAAAATAAAATATATAGAATCACAAAGGAAACTATATTGAAATATAGTTGCCAAAATGTAAAAAAAAAAAATAGTCCATAGAGCCCAGGTTCAGAACCTCTGCCCCAGAGGGTTATTTGGAAGTCAAACAAGGTATGAAATGTGTTTTCTTTTTTGTTTTTGTTTGTTTGTTTGTTTTTAGGCAATTGGGGTTAAGTGACTTGCCCAGGGTCACACAGCTGGTGTCAAGTGTCTGGTCTGAGGCTGGATTTGAACTCAGGTCCTCCTGACTTCAGGGCCAGTGCTCTATCCACTGTGCTACCTAGCTGCCCCTTTCATTTTTTTTGTTTGTTTGTTTAAAATGTGTTCTCTATAGAAGCTGCAAACTCCAAGAACTGGTCATGATGATCATGGCAAACAACTCCAACACTTGGCTGAGAGGTTGGGCCCCAGCCCTGCAGCTATGCACCAAACAGCTGGCTGCAGCAGCCATGGCTAGAGATCTCAATCCCCTTTGGCTTACTGGGGACCCAAGAAGATGGTCAGAAAGGCCAGTTGCACAGAACTCCATAAAACCCAAGTGGGAGTTAAGTCAGCCTTCTGAGTGACCAGAAGTAATTAGCGGCAGTCTCCACAGAGAGTAAAACTCAAATGTCAAACAATACCAGGGCCATTAAAGCCATCTTCTTTTATTGCTACTGCCTGGGTCACCATTGAATGAATCACCAACCTTCCCTGTGGCTACAGACCTGGAAACTTGTGGGATGTCATGTGAAGGGCACTGATGGACAACAGCAATGTGGCATAGGCAAGTCCCATCACCCCTTGGGTCTCAGTTTCCTCACCTGTAAAAGGAAAGGGTAGTTTAGATCAGAGGCATCAAACTTACTGCCCATGCAGTCAGCAAAATTCCAGAGTGCTGCTGAACAAGATTAAAATGTAATTGGGAGGGGCAGCTAGGTGGTGCAGTGGATAGAGCACCGGCCCTGAAGTCAGGAGGACCTGAGTTCAAATGCGGCCTCAGACCAGACACTTGACACTTACTAGCTGTGTGACCCTGGGCAAGTCACTTAACCCCAATTGCCTAAAAAAAATGTAATTGGGAAATGTTTAACAAAATGAATAAAAAACAATGCAATATAGATAATGTTAACTTGTAGTTTTTGTCAGTATTTAGCTCATATGTATCTATTTCTATTTGAGTTTGACTGTACTGGGTTAGATGATCTCTAAGTTCTATGATAAATGAGGTAAATGAAGAGATGTGTACTAAATGATCTCTAAGGTCCCTTCTATCTCTAAGCTCCGTGGTCTCTGACCTTGTGGCCTAGAGTCAATGGCCCTGGGTTCAGTTCAGTTCAATAAACATCAACAAAATGTCTACCATATACTGGGCAATGTGCTGGAAATACAATGACCAAAAAAAAGTTCCTGCCTTCAAGTTTACATTCTCCTGAGGGTAACATGTATACAGATAAGTAAATACACAATACATAAATGGAATTGCTACTTGCCACTTGTGTGACCTTGGACAAGTCACTTGCCTCTGTAGCCTTCCTCTTCACTCCCCATTTTCCTCATCTGTCACCTGAGAAGGTGGGACTAGTAGACTCCTAAGGATTCTTCTTGCTTTAAATCTTGTGCTCCCTGGATACAAGCACAAGCATCACGAACATCTAGGAGTTTGTGTTGTAAAGCTACCAAGATCATAGGGCTACCTGTCCAAGGGTGCCAGTTAAGCCCCAGAACCTCCTTCCTGAGGTTTCCTACCAATGACTGGGAGTGCTGTTCCACTGGGTCTAATTTAGAAGAGTCTAAATGATTTTTTAAAAAATTATTGATGCTGAATTGAACCTTAGAACATGGAATATCAGGACTAGATGAACACAGAATGTCAGAGCTGGGAGGAGTCTTAGAACAGAAAATGTCTGCTCTAGGAGGGATCGTAGAACTGGGAATGTCAGAACTGGGAGGGGGCTTAGAATAGGGAATGTCAGGGCTGGGAGGGCTCTTAGGTCACAAAATGCTAGAATCAAGGTCTTCTGGCTCCTGGACAAGGTTTTCTCCTCCTCAGCACACTGAGCTTTCCAGTCACATCAAGTCTGTTGTTCACTGTTGCCCTCTAGGGTAGCAGCCCCCCTTGTGCTGCTTGAACTTCCTATGACTTGTACCCTACCCACTGAGTCCTCTGCCAGTTACATCCCTCAGCCACATCTCACTCCCCTCAACAACCATTTATTCCCCAAATATTTACTGAGCATCTGCCACATGCATAGCTTGATGGTAAAGCCTATGCAGATATTGCCTTTCTTATGGCTCTCCAGCTGTGGGCCTCACTACAGTCAGGCAAACCTACATGCTATGTGGCCATACCTGTCTCCAAATCTTCTTTACTACTAGTTGTTTGCCCTCAAAGGGACCTTCTCTCTAGTCTTATACTTCCTCTCCTTCCAAATCTACTTAAGGGCTCCTCCTGAGCATAAAGCCTTCACTCATCCAACCTACTGACCCATAGACATTCTGGTCTCTCTGACTTCCTGCCTATACACATATATCGCTTAGTGTTGACAAGTTACTTTCTTCTCTTGGAGCTTTAATCTCCTCATTTGTAAAGTCAGATGGTTGGACTAGCTAATTTTCAAATTCAGTTTAGCTCCCACCTATCTTATAGGTCCACTTTAACACAAGCTGGCCTTTCAGTGTTCTGAGAGCCCTCCCACCTCCCACCATGCTCAGTTCTAGGGTCTGTCCCAGCTCTGACATTCCCTGTTCTGAGCTTCTTCATCTAATACTCTTGCTTCCTAAGCCCACAGATGTAATTTACCTACCACAGTCCCTTTAACTTCAGGGCACACAGCAAAGTGGAGACGGGACAGTTCATCCAATGAATCTAAGCCATGTAGACACTTCAGCTGGACCACATTAACCAGAACCTTTCTCTGCTTTGTTTACCTCAGAGAAGAAGGCAGCCAAAGGAGAAGACCACAACAGGCTCTCTGAGAGCCTATAGCCTTACCAGGAGCACTGCTTGGCTGGCTTCTCTGCTAACCCCCACCTCACCATTAGGTAGCTTTTCTGTGTGTGGCAATTCATACAAAAAGAACCAAATCGCTACCTCAGAACTCATTTCCCTTGGCATAACTGATTGACTTTGACCCAAGCCCCCAGTGTTAATGACCAAGCTCATCAACTCCTTTGATGCTAAAAATGATTGGATTGTTCCTCATCTCTGGGCTGGCAGCTCCCCAAGTTCTATTGTTTGCAATTCCTTGTCTGTTGTCCAGTTAGCCACAACTTTGGGGCTTGCTGAGGCAGACTGGAACACGACATTCTGAGGTTTGTATTCACAAAAGCATAGTTCTGGAGGAGGAAGGGAGCTCAGAGGCAATCTAGTCCTACCCTCTCATTTTACAGATGAAGAAACTGAGGTACTGAGCGCACTTAAATGCCTTACTCAGGGTTGCCCAGGAAGCACAAGAAGCAGGATCTGAACCCAGGTCTTCTTACTTCTGAGGCAGTGGTCTTTGCTTTGAATCAGGCTGTGTCATTTCTTTAATAGCAAAGGAGAGAAGATTTGGTGATGGATTGACAGCCAGCCCCAAGGAAACCCAGGTTATAGACTTCCTTAGCCCATCATTGAGCAGGGGCCAGGGAATTTCTTCAAGGTCTAAATGGACCTGGATTTGCTAGATATAAAACAGGCACAGTAGACTCAATGTCAGTGAGAAGAGATCTTAGAACGTGAAATTTCATCGTTTGGATCCTTAGAATATAGAAGGTCAGAAGTGAGGGAGCCCTTAGAACAGATTATGTCAGGGCTGGAAGAGACTTCATCAATCACCTACTCTAGCTCCATCAGTTTGCAGATAACACTAAGGAATCAAGGTTTAGAATGGGAGGGGGCATTAGGGTTCACCATAATCCAATCTCACTTTATAGATAAGGAAACTGAGGCCCAAGTAGGTTAAATTATTTCCCCACAGCCACACAGGTGATAACAGATCCAGCATACAAATCCAGGTTCTAACTCTAATTAACTTACCCAAAAGTCACCTAGTTGGAGAGGTCTTTAGATGGATCAATAGACTCACCAATCAATGAGCATTTATTAGGTGACTACTGCATGTCAGGCATCGTATCAGTTGCAGCAGTGCCAGTCCTCAAGTCAGAGGGAAAAGGGAGAAAAGTTTGTTCTTTAGAAATAACAAAAGTGAAACAATCCTTTTCCTCAAGGACATTCTAGAGGGAATTCTAACCCTTTGCTATGTATGTCCTGGATCCTTAGGGCAGTCTGATGATGTCCATTGACCCCTTCTCAAAATAAGGTTTTTTTAAATGCATATGATAAAATGAATGGTGTTACAAAAGAAATCAATTATATTAAAATACAGTCATAAATACGTAAAAAAAAAGTTAATGATCTAATGTCAAGAACACTGACTTAAGAGGCAGGAGACCTGGGTCCCAGTTGGATTTCTAGTTATAATCTCTGATGTGCGTGACCTTGGTCAAGTAACATACCATCTCTGACCCTCAGTTTCCTCCTCTGTAAAATGAGGAGGATAGGCTAAATGGTCTCCAATATCCATTTAAACTCTGACATTCAATGACCCACAATCATACCATAAGAACTGGAAAGTACACCAGAGGCTTTCCAGTCTTACCCTCTCATTTCAGATAAGAACCTAAGGCCCAGAGAGGGATTATGTGTATATGTGTGTGTGTTTGTGTAGATAAATAGATCGATAGGTATATAGACTGATCAATAGAATGATCAATAAATAAACAGTAACATCGTCCTTTTAAAAGGAGCTTAGTTGGGGTCCGTGAACTTTTTATATTTCAATAACTGTATTTCAATATAACTGATTTCTTTTGTAACACCATGCATTTTATTTTATGCATTTAAAAACATTATTCTGAGAAGGAGTCCACAGGCATCACCAAACTGCCTAAAGAGTCCAGGACATACATAGCAAAGGGTTAGAGCTCTTGCTAGAATGTACTTGAGGGAAAAGAGTGTTTCACTATCCCCAGCACTGAACAGAGTACATGGTACATAGCAGGTATATAATAAATTATTGTTGATTGATTGGTTGATTCGATCAAAGTCATCAAGACAGTTGTAATAGTTTAGGATTTGAACCCAGGTCCCATGGGTCTAAATCTAGTACTTTTTTTCCACTATACTAATCTGACACTTCTCTATTTGGTGATAGAGGCCCCATGTCTAGAACCCATGTTTTGGAGGAAACTAGACTTAGCATCCTCTTCAGGCAGCTAAAAACTTCCTAACAATTTGAGCTGTCCAAAACAGGAATGGGCTGCCTCCAGAAGTATTGGGCACTCCCTGTTTAGAGGTCTTCAAACAAAGGCTGGATAAGCATTTGCTAGGTACATTATAGTAAGGATTCCTTTTTAGGTATGGGTTGGAGTGGATGGCAGTTAAGGTCCTTTCGACTTTCAAATTATGTGATTCTATCAATCCCACCGAGGTAGGGGGCAAGTCTTCTCAGTCTGATTTGCTATGTTAAATTTACTTGTTTCTTGTACTATGGCCAGGACCTCAAGCTCACTCCAAAGTGTTTCTTGAATTGAATCAAATTGAATTTTTTTTCAAACCCCCCTCCCCCAACCCCCACCCTCAGCTTTTATGTCTTATACATTATTTGTGATCAGAAATGTCCTTGCCCATCTGTGCCAAGCATCTCCTCCAAAATGAGGCAACCAGCCTTGGGCTCCTCTAGACTGACACTCAGGCACCTGCACAGAGCCTTGTGCCAGCCCAAGCCTATTGCCATGGAAGTGAGTATAATGTCACAGACAGACACAACTCACTGGCCTCCTAACCCCTGCCCTATGGTTTCTCCCTTCCAAAAAACATCCCCCACCTCTCTACAGGATGAGCAGGATGGGTCCCGGTGATGGGGGTCAAGGTGGGCAAAGGGTTGTTGGGTGTCCTTGGAACCAGTAGACTGGGGATGTGGTTTTGGCCTCTCCTACTGCTGCCAAAGTGGAGGTGAGGAAATATTGCAGGCATCGGGTGCCTGGTGGAGGGAGGCTGCTACTTGCTTCAACTTGCCTGGGTACTCTCATGTAGAGTTGGCAGGCTCCCTTGCATACTGAGTAGGATCAGAGAGCTAACCTTGTCTCTCATCTGCTTAGCTGGAAACCCTGCTGTTCTACCCACCCTTCTTTCCCCTTTCCCCATCTTCCTTTGTTTCTATTGATTTCTCCATTCTTCCTTCCCTGCTTCAAATCCCTTCTTGAAATTTTACTTCCATTTTCCCGATTTGGGTTTCTTTGTGAGCCAGATTGCCTATGGGGGTGGGAGGTGGGTTATTGATGGGGGAGAGATGGAGAACAAAGTATTTCTAGGCCTCATGGGGAGTCCTCAAGGCCAAAGGTATCAACTTGAAGCTTTATTTTGAAGGAGAGAAGAGTCAGCCAGAATCAAGGGTAGCTACTTTGTAAATTGAAATCTTGGAGAATTATAGATTTTCAGGGATAGAGAGAAACTTAGAAGTCACCTCCAGTCTGGCCTTATTTGACACACATGAGGAAACTGAGGCCCAGAAAGGGGGAAAGACTTGCCTAAGATTAAACAGCAGAGCTGGGCCTAGAGGCCAAACCTTATTTTCCCCACTTCTCTCTCTGTCTCTGTCTATTTCTCTTTTTCTGGCTCTCTCCAAAGCCCTCTGTCCTTATAGCTATCTTTTTCTGTCTCTCTCTCTCTCTCTCTCTCTCTCTCTCTCTCTCTCTCTCTCTCTCTCTCTCTCTCTCTCTCTCTCTCTCCCCCTCTCCCCTTCCCTCCCTTCCCCCCCTCCAACATTGAGTGATTCTTTTTGGTCAGTCAACAAGCATTTCATTAAGCACTTGCTATGGGTCAGGCACTGTGCTAAGTTTTAGTGAAACAACAAAAGTCAAAAAACACAGTCACTTCACGCAAGGAGCACCCATTCTAATGAGGAAGTCTACATGCAAACAGTTATGTACATTCAAGATATGTAATATGATTTTAAAATTTTACATCATAATCATTTCTGGAAATGCCTGCCCCAGAATTGAACAATAACCAAAAGGAGTTAAATATAATGCCTGATCTATCTGACCACACGTACAATATTTGGACCTAATCAGCCCCTGCTTCACTGCCAAGAGGAGGGTGGTTTATTTCATTACCTGTTCTTCATTGTCATTACTGGCTCTTCAATTACGCAGACTAGAAGCCAGGTCTCCAATACTCTTTTTATTGCATGGGAGGGCTTTTTTTTTTCAGAAGGAGGATTCATAAGATAGGAACTCATAAGATGATAGCTCTAGAGCTAGAAGGGACCTCAAAGGCCTGTTAGTCTTACCCCCTCATTTTTTTTTTTGGTAAGGCAATTGGAGTTAAATGACTTGCCCAGGGTCACACAACTAGTAAGTGTTATGTGTCAGGTGGGATTTGAACTCAGGTCTTCCTGACTCCAGGGCCAGTGCTGTATCCACTGAACCACCTAGCTGCCCCCTACCCCCTCATTTTACAGATGAGAAATTAAGGCCAGGGTATAACTTGTCCAAAGTCACATAACTAGGAAGTATCAGAAGCAATATTTAAATCCAGATAATTGGACTCCTAAACCAGGACTCTTTCCACTGTAAGCTTCCTTATTGAATTCAACTCTTTGAATGCCTACTACGGGGCTGGCACTGTCCTAGGTGCTGAAGCTATGGAGAACTTGACAAAAGGAAATAAAACCATAAGAAAAAAGAGAATGGTAAGTAATTATAATGACCATGCTTAGCCCTGGAGAAGAAATGAGAAAATGCATTTCTCTGCCTTCTTTGAAGAGGTGGGGAATGTTAGGCGTGGAACACTAAATATACGATCAGACTCATTTCATATATTGGTTAATTTCTTTTCCTGAACTGCTTTTTCTTTATTGTTTTATTTTTTGTTACAAGTGATAGTTTTCTGGGTAGGGGAAGGGAAGACATATTCAGAAATAAAGGTAATGTAAAAACAAAAGCTATAAATTACAATTTAAAAAAATATTAGGGCTAAAAAACACCTCTCCATCCATATAGCAAAAGGATTTCTGCTCTCAAGAAACTTACATTCAAAGAGTCAGCAGGTAAAACAGGCAAATGGTAAAAGAACCCATGTTTCTATTGAACAATAATGACATTAATAATAGCATTTATATAGAACTTTAACATTTTACAAAGCATTTTACAAAGTGCTCATTTTATGCTCACAATCAACCCTATCAGCTAGGTGCTATTATTTTCCCTTTTCCAGATGAAGAAACAGAGGCAGAAGTGAAGTGACTTGCCCAGCATCATACCACTAATAAGTGTCTGATGTATCATTTCAACTGAAGTCTTCCTGGTTACAGGTCCAGCCTTCTATCCTACCTAGCTGCTTCTAAGCTAAGAAAGCTAAGAAAAATCTAACTAGCAGCCTCAATGGGGTAATTCTAGTTACTCTGAATTTGTATTCCAGCAGGAGTTCATTCACACAAGCCTTTCCAGGAGACTTAGCACTTGGCAGAAAGCAAACTGGACTTGGAGGTAGGAGAGACCTGTGTTTGAATCCCACTTCTGACACTTACTAGCTGTGTGACCACAGGCAAGTCACATAACCTCTCTGAGATCTGGTTTCTTTATCTACAAAAGAGAGATAATATCTATGATACCTGCTTCATATTGAGGGTGTTGCTGGGGTTTTGCTTTAAGCACTTTGCAAACCAGGAGGAAAACAGGCTATATGTGCCATTTTTTGTTATGATTGTAATAAGAACGTGCCCAAGCCCAGAAAGAGGAAGAGCCCAGATCCTACAGTCCCAGAGGGATCATTGAAGTTGAACATCAAGACACTTGATTCTACGTTTTGGAGAAAATTAGTTCTCAAATTTAAGCAGTGATCACATCTGAAGGTGGAGCCTTTGAGTAATCACAGTGCTACCCTTTCAAGCAAAGTATTGGAAGGGCCTTAGAACATCCCTAGCAGGGCAGGACAACTTTCCAGGAGGGAACTATTTAAAACCCTAAGACTCCTATCTATAGGGAAGGTAGGTGGCATGGTGAGTGGATAGTGAGACTTGGAGTTAGAAAGACTCATGAACGTGCTGCCTCAGACATTTACTAGCTGTGTGACCCTGGTCAAATCATTTAACATCTCAGAAACTTAATTTCCTTATCTGTAAAATGAGTATAATAAATGAGGTAATACATGTAAAGCACTTTGTAAGCCTGTAATCACTATACAAATGCTAGTGGTTATCATCATCATCATCATCATCATCATCATCATTCCAAGGCCTTAAGGAAGAGTCCTTAGCGACTTGCAGGGCCCTCTTTATCAGGTCTGCAGAAGATAAAAGTAGTCCCTTTTGTAGAAGCTGGAATCTCATCTGAAATAATAGGGAGAGGAACTGGACCAGGGAGTTCATTGGTATGAGGACATTCCAGGTGAAAAAACTCCCTCTATTAGGGCAGGTTGGTATCTTCCCTGAATTTTTGATCTTAGACATTTGCCTGAGGCACTTAGAGATTAAGTGACTTGCTTAGGGTCACACAGCTAGTAATTATGTAAGGCTGGATTTGAACTCAAGTCTTCTTGATTCCAGGCTCCATCTACTGTGCCACCTAGCTACAATTGTGACTTGTCTTCTAAGGTCACATTGCTAGTAAGCATAAGGCATGCATATGTTGATGTAAGGTATACATGTCTACATGGTTTGTATCAACATGTAGCTCCTGAGGAAGTATGGATAGAAATGCTCTGCAGTCTGAACCAAGTCTAAGGAGAGGAGGAGAATCAGCATGGTACCTAGGGAAAAGGGTAGATAAGGCTCAGAGCACTGCAAAGCTGGGTGCTTACCACCTTTTCTCTAGCTCTGAGAGGGATACCAGACTAGAAATGATCCATGTATTCACCAACTGTTTCTGGTCTAGGAGTATGACAAAATTGAAACAAAAATATGGTTCCCAGATCAGTCTTAAAGGAGTAGGGTTACCCTCTTAAAGGGTTACACTCAAAGGCTCAATTTTTCTCATCAGGTGCCAGTTACCCAACAGATGATCACAGGTAGCAAATAGTAAGCTATTTAATCTTAGCAAATAGAAAACAGAAATTAAGGAATTAGATTAAAATTAACCAGAAGATAAACAGAGTAAACGAGCTCTTTTGATAAAAGAGAGAAGAACTCAGCCAAGAGAGAGACCAAGATCTCACCCAAAAAGAAATTCCCCATAGTCTCTAGGGAGGGGAGATGCAAACCAGGGACATATTGACAAATCTGCCTGTCTTACATATTTACTGTTTTCAGTCTCTCTCTTTCTCTCAGAGCATGTGTCTTTATCACTCTTCTCTCTCGCTCTCTCTCTCTCTCTCTCTCTCTCTCTCTCTCTCTCTCTCTCTGTGTGTGTGTGTGTGTTTGTCTATGTGTGTGTGTGTCTATCTGTCTGTCTCTCTCTCCCCACATGTTTTGAATCAGCACCCAAGATAATCTGGGACGTTGTGTGGGACTTCCATTTCCAAGAAGAGCTGTCTGTCCAAAGCTCTTGCAACAACTCTATTCCTCATGCAGGCATGTAATGTTAAGCCAGCATTCTTTTCACCAGTTAGGAGAGTGTCATGCAAAGTATCCTAGACTTGACTAGAAACCCAGGTTGCATAAGTATCTGAGACAACATTTGGCACCAAGTGTGGCCTGCTGGGATGAGGGAGTGGCCAGATTCCAAAGGCTAGATCTTAAGGCTAAAATTGTGGGGTTTTTTTTGTTTTCACATCTCCAACATCCAGTAGAGGTCATGGAGGTAAACACTGAGAAAGTGGACACTCAAGGACCTCAAGAGTTTGTGCCCCCCATCTCCCCAGTCCTATTTCACAATGCTAGCTCAAAGCTACTCTATTCTCTGTCCAAAGTAGGCGGGCCCCTTATTCTTGTACTCCCTGCCTTTCCTTATGTGGTTTGTTTCCTCTCTGTGGAATGCCCTTTGTTTTATTCCTACCCATTCTTTACAGCCCAACTCAAATGGCTGGCCTTCTATAATTCCTCACTCACTAACTCTCCCTAGATCTCATATAATGGTTTGTTGTGTCTCTCTCTAATGTGCTTCTCATTTAATATTAATTTTATGCACTATCTTAATCAATGTTGCTGTTGTTCCTTCTACCATATTACAGGGTGCATGTCTTATCCAAATGTTGTATTTCATCCAATGACTTGCACAGTGGTCTGCTAACCGTAAGCACTGAATAAAAAGTTTATTGTTGATCATCCAAAGAATATGGAGAGGTGAATGGTGGGCATGAGTCAATCAACAAATATTTACTAAGCATTTACTACATGCTAGGCACTGTGCTAATTACTTATGATACAAAGGAAAAACATGGCTCCTGTCCTCAAGGAGTTCACATTTGAATGAGAAAGACAACATGCAAGCTACTCTGTACATACAAGATATAGACAGCATAAATGGGAGGTAATCTCAGAGGGAAGGTACTGATAATTGGAGGTGAGGAGGCACTCTGGAAAGGCCTCCTGCAGAAGATTTGGGGTGAGTCTTAAAGAAATCCATAATACATCACAGACAAGGAGTTTCATGGAAGCAATGTAAAGTATATCATCAGTGACATGTAAAACCAGAAGGAAATCTGGACTTGCCGTATGTAGCATGGGGTAGCAAGAAGTAACCAATGGACAGCTTGTGTGTGTGTATTCCTTTGGTTATCCATACAATGTCTAGAAAACTCAAGAAAGACTCTTCCTCCCACATGGGCTCCAAACCTATTCCAGATTCAAGTCACATTTTGAGACAACCTAAACTCAAAACCATACTTTCTGAGTCTCCACTGATGTTTCTTTCATTAAAACAATGAGAAAATAAATTCATTAAAGAAAAACTCATCTAATTAATGAAAAAGTGACCAAAGAAACTCCCCTAACTTGATGTACATGAAGTACTTTGTCCTACTGATTCTTATCCCATTGCAGGGGAAAACCTGCCAGGGAAAACACATGAGAAAGGGAACATACATAGGAAGCACTGTGACCAGGGCGTATGCATAGAGTAGAAAATCAGAAGGGATATGAGTGTCCAAACCACTTTCTTCTAGATCTTTGCTCTAGCTAGAATCCCTTTCTGCCTCTCCTTAGGTTCCTATGCAGAACAGCTAATGTCACCGGCCACAAGGTCCTGTACTGGGCTGTTTTCTACACTGTTGCAGTGCCATCTGCTGGTACTTTATGACTTGGATGTTCTGTGCCACAATCTGGTCTTCAGTTGTTGTATTGCCTTTTTTTTCTGTATGGAAAAGGTCTATCAGCTCTTTTAGCTCATAGTCCCAGGAGCTATCCTAGCTCTTTCATGATTCCGGACTAAATTATAACCAGCCAGAGAAGCCAATTTAGGCATTAAGCCTATCTTTTGAATGTCATTGATTCTTCCTGAGTTACTACTGCTTGAACTCACTTGATATTTATATTTATTTTATTAGGGTGAAAAAATTGCTTTTGATTCCTTTCGCTTTCATCATGACAATCGTGATCCATGCAAGTAATTCCACAGAAGCAAAGATAAAATGATATTGGTTGGAGCTGATAAAAATCAGCCTAGTTCCCTGCCAATAACAAAGTTGCTGTTCTCTATACATGACCTTTTAAGGTCCCTTCCAGGCCTGAAGTCTGTGAATTCTAACTTTGGGTAATTATCACATTAGTTAATATAGCAAGTAGCCACTGGGGCATATATGATAAGATGTATTGGTGCAGCTGGAACACCAATTATGGCTCAATTTAGATCAAAGAGTTGAGTTAGGGGCAAGATTAAATTAGATTAAAAAGAGGAGGTGTTAAAGAGTGTTGGGTTTGGAATCAGGAAAGATGAGTTCAAATCCTGCTTCTGATACTTTATTAGCTGGGTGACCATGGGCCAGTTACTTAACATCTTTCAGACCCAGTTTCTTCATCTGTAAAATGGACACAGAATTAATACTACCCAGGGTTGTTTTGAGAAGCAAGTGAAATCATTTATGTAAAAAGAAGGAAGTGGAAGGAAACAAGTATTTATTTAGTACCCATTATGGGCCAGGAAATGTGCTAAGTACTTTATAAATATATTATTCTCCCTACAACCTTGTGAGATGAGTGCTATTCTGATCCTGATTTTTACAATTGAGGAAACTGAGGCAGTAGAGATTAAGGGAATTTCCAAGGGTCACACACATTGTACTTTGCAAACCTTAAAACTCTATACAATTGAGATCTGCCATTTTCTTGTTATTATATTAACCTGAAATTATATTATTATTACCCTGACCTCAGCCCTAATTTTATGTGACTTTGAGTGAGTCATTCATCTACACCCATGCTTCAGTTTCAGGTGGAGAAACCTAGCAGCCAAATCACAGGATTATGGGCTTGGAACTGAAATGGACTTTAAAAAGCATCGGATCCAACCTCCTTCATTTTACATATAGGGAAACTGAGGCCCAGGTAAGGGTGGTAAGAGGCACCAAATATTCAGTATAAGCATGGGTACTCTCTCCACCAACACAAATGTCAATCCCTCCATGCCTCACTATATGACTTTAAGAGTTACTACAGGCCAAAAAAAAAAAATCCTCCGTTGGCCCAGCCCTCTCTCAGTTTAGCATAGCCAGTCCTTAGGTGACAGGGACATAATCTTTCTGCAGGCCTGCACTCGAAACCTTTTCAGCTTGGCCAGACCAGCCAGAGCTTACACTTGGCTGACATCCCCTTTGAGAGCCCAGGGTCCCCTCTGTGCCATGACAGAACCCTACAGAAGACAAAGCAAATGTCCACCCCAACAGTCCTGGCACTCCTTAGCCTTCATCAGAGAATCCAAAAGCGGTAATGGGATGAGGTTGCCAAGTCTAGCCCTTTTGTTCCTCTCCACTTAAAACCAGCCCCCACTCTCTGAAAGGATAGCCCCTGGACCCTGGGCATCTTCCAATAAGGGCTGGGGGCCAAGAGGTAACTGTTGGTAGGGAGAGAGAGTGTGTCAGGAGCGAAAGGCCATGTCAAATCAATCATATTTAAACAAAAGCCTCTCCAGCCCAAGGGCCCTTTTAAAAGCTGCTTATTTAATTAAAAGTCCCATTTTCCATATTTATGGCCCTTATTCAGTTAAAAATTAACCGCCAGGGCCAGGGCTGGTTTGTTCTTTGAAGAGAGGCGTGTTGGGAGGTTCATTTCTACTGCCTGGATTTATCAGATAGTGAGCTTGGAGACAGATGATCAATGAGGAACTCACTCTCTACAAACAGGCTAACATTGTGGGTGGGGACGAGTTAGGGGATGGGGGAGGGCAGGAAATCCTTTGCCTGTGTTGCTTTCCCTGGGTCTCCTGATCTTATAGCCTGCCCCCACCCTCAGCCCCACCACTCCATGACCCAGATGGATTCAGGACAACTAAGTCTGACTCCTACCTGTAATACAGTTATAAATGTAGACAAGTTAGTTCACACTAGTAAGCCTCAGTTTTGTCAGCTATCAAATGGGGACAATAGTACCTAGGATCATCAATTTAAAACTAGAGGGGAAGTTATAGATTATCTAGCCTAACCTCCTTATTTTACAAATGAGGAAACTGAGGCCCAGAAAGGTACAATGATTTCACCAAAGTCACACAGGTATAGCTGAAAGAAGCCGAGATTTGAATCAAGGGCTAATCCAGTGCCTTTTTATGTATCTCATTGCCTCTCATCATTTGTGAGGGGCAGCTTTGAGTAGCCAATGGAGAGTTTTGGTCTTGGATCAGGAATGATAATGATGGTGGGATGATGATGATGATGATGATGATGACGACGACGGTGCTGATGGTAATGATGAAGATAGTGGTAGTGATGAAAATAGTCATGGTGATGATGATAACTCACATTTATATGGCACTTCAAGGTTTACATATGACACCCTCATAACAACCCCATGAGATAGATATTACTAGTAACCTCTTAATACAGGTGGGGAACCAAAGGTCAGTGAGATCAGGTGATTTGCCTGTGATCAGAGGCAGGATCTGAATTCAGGTCTTCCTGATTCCAGGTCCAGCATTCTACTCACCATGTCACAGACCTCTGCTGCCAGGAAAACCTGAGTTCGAATCTCATCTCATACACTATTAGCTATGTGACCTTAGGGCAGTCACTTCAACTCTCCAAGACTCAGTTTCTTCATCTGTAAAATAAGAGGATTACTCTAAGATCCCTTCCAGTTCTAGCCTATGAGTCAGTCATTCAGTGTCTCAGATGCCCAAGCACAGAAGACTTATCCACTAAGTTATAGATCTTTAACATGGCATTCATACAGCTAGCAGCTCATAGGTCCAATGTACATTATAACCCTTTATGTTCCACCAAAATGTGCTCTTGCTGCCCTTATTCCCTTTCCTTCCTTTGTGGAGTGGAGTGAGAATCACTGATCGACTACTACAGCATTCTAAGAAACAGCAAATGTCAGATTCAGAGAAGCAAAGGGAGTCTTGCATGAACTGATGCAAAATTAAGTGAGCAGAACCAGGAAAAATGTATATGACTACCACAATATAAATGGAAAGGGAAAAAAAAAAAGAAAGCAACCACCAAATAGAATGCTGCATTATTATAGCGACCAAACTTGTCCCTGAAGACAAATTTACAGGATCATAGATTCAGAGCTGGAAGAGAGTTTAGAGACCATTGAGTGCAGCCCCTCCATTCTCCACTCCCCCTTCCCCATTTGCATGTAAGAAAACTGAGTCACAGAAAAGTCAAACGGCTTGCTTAAGGTCAAAAAGCTAATAACTCTCCCAGGCAGGATTTGAATCCAGTTCCTCCTGACTCCCAATCCACTCTGCCATGTTCTCTCTCTAGAGAGATATATCTCCTTTTTTTTTAAATAGCTGCAGAGGACTTGGAATGTAGAGTACTGCCCAAATTTCCAAACACCTTTGATGTGTTGATTAGTTTCATTTAAATGTATTTCTCTTTCCTTCTTAATCTTAATCACAAGGGATGGCTTCAATACATAGGGAAGCAGCGAGGGAACCATATGGAAATGAAGATAATGTTAAAAACACATGATATCAATAAAAATAAGATAGTAAAGATAGTAGCAGAGGGTTTAATGTACCCACATCCAAGGGGTAGGAGGAAGGGCAGAGTCACAGGCTGGAACTTTATGTTAACGGAATCCCAAGAAAGGTTATAGAGCAATTTTTAAAAAGTAATTGGGGGGGTCAGGGAGAGGCTGTTTAGCTGGTGCCCAGGTACCCCTAAATGCAGCCTAGAGAGAGGCCCATTTTGGCTCCTTTGATCACTCTTCTTAGTATTTTTTTTCCCCAAGCCCTTAGAAGCAGAGGGAAGAGAAGCCCACAAGTGGGGATATGGAAGGCAGTGTCTCTGTGGGTTCTCCCATTGCCACTCTGGGGCACAGATTGATGGAGGTTCTGCTAAGGCCAGGGCTGCTACAAAATAAGATATGTTGGGGGTAGAG
The DNA here is from genome assembly GCF_003287225.1 of Phascolarctos cinereus. Taxonomy (NCBI): domain Eukaryota; kingdom Metazoa; phylum Chordata; class Mammalia; order Diprotodontia; family Phascolarctidae; genus Phascolarctos; species Phascolarctos cinereus. Next base: position 702,120,644 of record NW_027555847.1, on the reverse strand, counting down.
TGAGGAGACAGAGTTAGAATGGAATAAAGAATCACTTGGATACAAAAGAGAAGGTCACTTCTGGGACCCACTGACTCAATTAATGAGGCCATCTGGTGCACTGATCTTGAGGCCACAGCAGGAGGAAGAAAAGGGGTCTGGCAAGAAGTTGCCCTCAGACAAGGCATTTTCCTAAGCCACATCAAGTTCTCCATAGAGGAGGGAGTTTGGGTCCTTATGCCCTGAAAGGCAAGCCAGAAGATGCTGATGAGAGCCAGGACTGCTCCTCTCTTTGGCCAATCCAATTGGCTTCTTAGTTCTAGGGTCACCAACAGGGAGACCCCAAGGACTGGCCGTTGAAGACTTTGTTCTGTATACAAGAGTAGAGCATGGGAGTTTCCAGGCATGAAAGACAGCAACAAAGGTAGAGGTAGCCTACTATGAGAAAGACTTGATCAGACCATTCTCTAAAATTTAAAAAGTCAAACTAATGCATTGTTGGTGGAGCTGTAAATTGGTCCAGTTCTCTAAAATTAAAAAGACATCAATCTGCAGTAGGGGAAGGGATTTCCTAACTGAGAACTCTGATGAAATCATAGATCTGGACTAAAATATACATAAATATATCCATCAGCAGTTCTCAAAATTTTGGGCCTCAGGACCCCCTTACACTTTAAAAATTATTAAAGAGTATAAAGGGTCCTCAAAAATAGTTTTTGATTATGTGGGTTATACCTATAGATATTTATGAAATTTGAAATAAAAACTGATAGAATTTTAAAATATTTGCTAATTCATTTAAAATGGCAATAATAAATCCATTACATGTTAACTTGTTTAAAAAAAAAACTTTTTTCAAAACAAAAAAATTAGTGAGAAATATCACTGATTTGCACCTTTCTGCAAATCTCTTTACTGTCTGGTTTAAGGGAAGATATTTGAATTCTCGTATCTGTTTCTGCACTCTATCTGTCGCATTGTGTTGTTTTGGTTGAAATATATGAAGAAAATCTGGCCTCACACAGATATGTAGTTGGAAAAGGGAAGAGAATTTTAATAGGCAAATAATGTCTTAGTATTACCATGAAAATGATTTTGACCTCACAGACACCCAAAGGGTCCAAGGACCACATTTTGAGAAGCACTACTCTAGATGGATAGACATGTAAATAGGTAGAGTGGTAGAAATTTTAAGAGAGCTTTCATAAAGGAAGGAACCTTTTGGAATTTCTCATTATCTTCTGCACAATAGTGAGTGTGATGAATAGAACAGGCTAATAAAGACTGATTATATTTTATGAAAGTTACTACCATATTATTTTTTCTACCTAGAATGTCAGCTCTCTGGACTTGGAATCATCAGTCTAGGTTAAAAAAAGGTACCTACCTCACATGGCTGCTGTGAGGTCCAAATGATCCAAAGTATACAAAATGTTTTGCAAACCTTAGAAACATGATCAAATGTCAGCTTGGGAGTCAGATGACCTGGGTTCAAATCTCATTTCTGATGCTTACTACCAATATAACCTTAGGGGAGTAGGTAAATCTCTCTTGGTCTCAGTTTCCTCATCTGTAAAAGGAGGGGGTATCCTTTGATCTATGATCTCATAAGGAGAGCAGTGGGGGCCAACGCTATAAAGGTAGGTTGGGTCCAATCATAGTGGGCCTTGAATGTCGTGCTACAGAATTTGGACTTCATTGCTATTTGACAGGTGAATAATGACAATTGACACATGTTGTACTTCAAGGTTGGCAAAGCATTTTATATATTTCAGCTTACTTGATTACAGCAATTTGATGAGAGAAACACTTGAGGGATTATGATCCCCATTTTATAGATGAGAAAACTGATTACTGTCAGAAGCAGAGTTTGAACCCAGCTCTCTCTTGACTTTAAGCTTTCTTTAATACTTGACCTTGTCCCCATTCTGACCAAATGACTTTCCTGCTTCAAAGATTTCCATTATCACCTACCTATAGGTAGGTATACTATCCCACATATCTCCCTGGAGTGTTAGAAGGAACAGAAAGTCTTTTAAAAATCATGAGCAGTGGTAAAAACCCTGTATTTGGAGGCAAAGGACATGGGATGGGAGGGGTCTTAGAACAGGGAATGTCAGAGCTAGAATAAACCACAGAAGCCATCCAGTCCTAGCTTTACATTTTACAGACAAAGAAACTGAGACCAAGAGAGGAAATATGAATCAATCAAAGTTACAACAGCTAGTGTCAGAGCCAGAATTTTCAAACCTCCCCCTGCCCTGACCAAATGTAGACTCTTTTCCCCTCTTGATGCTTCTAGCCAGTTCCTCAAGCCTCTGTCCTGCTCTCATGTCTCTGAATTAGAAGCTGGGATGGAAACCATCCTGAGAGCCTAGCTCGCTTCTCTGTGAAGTACTACAACTCCCTGGTGGAGTCTGTGGTCCTTCTGCATCAGCATTCTGTCTGGCACTAAGAGGCAGTCTGTTGTCAGCCTCCATCAGGTTAGGGACAAGATTCAACCTGGACCCCTGCCCCACCATCTTCTATTTGATAAACGTGCCATTAGTGGCAAGGGCATTGGCTCTGGAGGAGCTGGGTTCAGATCCTACCCTGATGTTTACTCCCTGTGTGACCTGGGGCAAGTTACTTAGTGGCCCTGAGTCTCATTTTCCTCCTCTGTAAAATAAGGTTTGACAGAATAGTCTCTGAGATCCTTTCCAGCTCTATAATTATGAGCCTCTGAGCCTAACTCCTGCCTCTGACATGTATTCCCTATGTGACCTTGAATAAGTACCTGAACCTCTCTGAGCCTCAATTCCCCCCTCTGTAAAATCATAAAGTCAGACAAGATGGCCTCTGAGGTCCCCTCCAGCTCTAAAGCTATGACGCCATAATTGACAAGGTCATGATTCATTTCTGACCCCTGTCTCTTTGTTCCTCAGTCCCTCACAGGGTCTCCATCCTTTGATGAAGGGCTAGAGATCCAGGCCTCCCTGGAGCTGCCCTTGGCACAGGATTATTACCCTGTCCTTTTCGGGCGAACCCAAACCCACCTCACTTCCCCTTCTCTTTCTGGAGCTCCCTCCACCATCCCCCAAATCCACTCTATTCCCCAGCTCTCCTCCCCCACCCTGGCTTTCCCTGGGATGTCATGGCCCATGGTTCTAACTCAGACACTGTCACAATCTTCCCTCTCTCCCTCTCCACATACACACCCTGACATGACCTGGGCTTCTGCCCTCCCCCATCCTGAAAAGGCAGACTGAACCTCCCCATCACATCTTAGGGGAAAATCTATGTCTCATTTTCATATCTAGCAAAACAAAATGACATCAGAACTCTCCACCAAACCCCTAGAGGGGATGTACGTGCTCACAGTGGCAGAGGAGAAAGGAGGGGGTGGGGAGAGAGAGGACACCTTTCCAAAAGGGGGAATGGTGGGGTGGGGGAGGAATAGGCACTAGAATCAGGGAATGGGGGGTTCATGGCCTATGCTGAGGGGCTGGGGTGGGAGAAACCAGTAAATGAAACTGAGCTGACCATTTTCTCATGAGGGTTGGGACCAGAGGTTGAGGAGGGGATAGGGTGGGGGGCATCAGTGAGATGGGGAGGGGGAAGAGGGGAGTGAAATAAAATGCTTGGATGTTGGTGTGAGAGAGGGAGAGGGAGAGAGACACCAGGTTATCAGAGAAGTGTGAAGACAATAATACAATCTGACATTTCTGAAACAAGACCCCCTGGTTGCCATGACGACACCTCATGTGGGAGCAGCTCCCAGGAGACAGCTCCGAGATGTACTATAAATGATGTTTGATTAGAATTTAAATCATTTAGGCGGAGAGAAGATAGGCCTTTTGTCAGCAAGGGGACCTGGGGGGGGTCAGTCAAAGAGCGGGTGGGCTCCAGTGTATTAGCCCACGTCCATGTAACACTGGGGAAGGGGGCAGAGGTCAGTCGGGGGTTGATTACTTCTGCCCTCATCTCCATTCCAGTTTACAGTAACCTTTTCAAGCAGGCCGAGGGGGAGCTGGAGGGCAGAGAAAATAGCCTATATGGGGGTGGGGGAGCAGTGAAAGGGGTTCCAGCCATAAGTGGGGGAGGGTTATAGGGAGGATGCCAGGCTGCGGAAGAGAGGCTTTCCTCTACATGCTGCTCCCCCCCCCCAGCTCTGTGTGGCAGAGAACAGAATGCAAAGATTATTGGGACTTAGGATGGGGCTAGGAAAGAAACATTTCATTACCCCCACCCCAGTAGGTCCCAGAGGGCACTGGACTACAAGGTCTCAAAGGTCCTTTCCAGCCTTCACATTCTATGTGTCAAGAGCCCTATGAGGTAGGATGCTCCCTGGTCTCAGGGCCCTCCCAAATCTGACATTCTCCTTTCTAAGGTCCCATCTAGCCCTGATATTCTAGGTTCTAAGGTCCCTCTCAACTCTGACTTTCTGTGTTCTAAGATCCTTCATAACTCTGACATTCTATATTCTAAGGACCCTACCAGCCCTGATATTCTGTTTAAATGACCTTCCCAACTATTCCTTATAGCCCTGACATTCTGTGTCCTAAGGGTTCTTCTGTCCCTGACATCCTATGAATGAATTTGAGTCATTTTAATTCCTGCATTTGTCAAGAGACTGCAAATTAAATCTAAGCTCCAACACTTATCAGCTGTGTGACCTAGGCAAGTCATTTTCCTCTTCAGGATGTGGGACTAGATCAAAGATCAAAAACCATGGCCATATTGGCCATCTTAGACAAGGTCCCTTCAAGCTCCAAATCCTATGATCTCTGAGGTCTTCCTTAGCTTCAACATTCTATAATCATTAAATTACAAGGCAGCTAAGTGGTACCGTGGACAGAACCCAGGACCTGGAGTCAGGAAGGCCTGAGTTTGAATGCTGCTTCAGACACTTCAGTTCTGTGAGCCCAAGCAAGTCATTTAACTTTTCTGTGTCTTGGTATCCTCATCTGTAAAGGGGGGATGATAATAATAGCACCTAGCTCCTAGAGTTGTTGTGAGGATCGAACATAGGTAAAGAACTTTTAAACCTTCAGGTGCTATATAAATGCTAGAATTTTTTATGATTACAGATGAGGACATTTTTGTTTTTGTTCTTTTTTTTTTAATTAACCAAGAATTAAGTTCAACTCTTAGATGAAACTGAGTTCCAAGAGTATGTCAGATGACCTCAAAATGTTTCTTTGAAAACAAATAATGAAGGTCATTTTTCTTCTTCTTCTATGGCTTTCTAATTGCTTCTGCCTTCTTAGGAAGCAAAACTGCAACCACCCAGTCTTGCCTATAGATTAAACAACAATCTGGTCTCTATCTTCCTCCATGATTATTTTCCTTCATGTTAGTACTCTCCTCCTCACCCCCAACCCTGGCAACAGATCTACCCTCCTTCCCAAGCCCTAATAGGTAAGCATTAACTTATCCTGCCCTTCCCAAAATTGGAATCCCAGGATTGGGGATCTCCTGGAAGAGAGTTTAGTATCAATACACATTTGGGCACTGGCCTAGATGCTAGAGAGACAAAGCCCCTGTGTTCAAGGAGCTTGCTCCTTAGCTCCAATTTCAAGCGACAAGTATTCAAATAAAAGTACATACAAAGTACATATACAGGTATGTAACAAACACATATATAGCAAGTACTTCCTGGAGAAAGAGAAAACAAGAATTTATTAAGCACCTATTATTGTGTGCCAGTCACAGTGCTAAGCACTTTACAAGTTAATCCTCACAACAACCCTGGGAGGTAAACAAAATTATTATCTCCATTTTGCAGATAAGGAAACTGAGGCAGGCAGAGGTTAAGTGACTTTTCCAGGGTTACACAGCTAGGAAATGTCTGGATTTGAACTCGGATCTTCCTGACTCCTGGCCCACAGCTCTATTCACCTGGCTGCTCTAGAGAAGTTACTAACAGCTGGGGGGGGTACCAGGGAAGATCTTATTCAGAAAAAAGGCACTTACATCTTGAAGGAAACCAGATATTCCAAGGGGGCAGAAGGGAGGGAGAAAGAGAATAGCCCATGTATAGGCATGTAGATGAGAAGTGGCAAGTAGGGGGGCAGCTAGGTGGTACAGTGGATAGAGCACTGGCCTTGAAGTCAGGAGGACCTGAGTTCAGATCTGGCCTTAGACACTTGACACGTACTAGGTGTGTGACCCTGTGCAAGTCACTTAACCCCAATTGCTTCACACACAAAAAAAAAAGAAGTGGCAAGTAAGCTGTGATGAATGAATGATCATAAAATATATGGAGGAATTGTAAGGTATAAAAAGACTACAAAGGTAGGAAAGAAGGGACCAAACAGTGAAGAGTTTTAAATTCCAACCAGAGGAATTGATAATTCATCCTAGAGGTGATAGGGAGCCATTTAAGTATGTTGAGCTTTAGGAAAATCCTTTTGTCAGTGATTTGAGGGCTGGATTGGAGTGGGGAGAGACCAGAGGCAAAGAGACCAATTAGAAGTCTGTAGCAATCATTGATCAAGAACTGATAAGGACCTGAATCTGAGTAAAGAAAAGGAGAATGGAGAACTATCTTGAAATCATACCTGACTAGCTAACCAGTCCAATTTTTTAGGACATGGTCCTAGATTCCAGATTCCCAATGGTTCCAGATTTAGAACTAAGGAAATTACAGTTTCAATGACCAGCCATACAGGCCTGGAAAAAAAGGAAATGGATGTCCAATTTGTAAAGAAGCATGAGGAGTAATTGGAGGAATAAGTGTGTGTTGGCAGTTTGGAATGCAGAGCCTGAGGAAGAAAATTCTGCTGCATACTGCTTGTGGAACCTATGGGATCCTTTCCCCTCTCTAGGCACCTATTTCCACAGATGTATATAGCCTATTGCCCAGGGATTCCCTCATCCCTAAGATTATAGGGTCAGATAGACAGGATCCAATCCTGGGACTAATCCAACCCAAGGCAGTCAGTGGTTCTCTTTTATAGGCCAGTGGAAAGGGTGACTCCTCCAACAAAGATCCATCCCCTACAAAGTCCTAGCCTTGAGGCTACCTCTTTCTCTCTGAAAACCAATCAGGAGCTATGCCCTGTCCTCTCAGCCATATCCATGGGAAGATGCCTAACAGCTTCTCCAAGGGTTCATTGCTCACTGCCCTATAAGCTCATCAAGTTAAATAGGGAAGGCATAAAACTGATCAAGGAATGCCCCTGATCAAACCCCTTTATGTGCAAAATGAGGGGATCAAGCTAGATGATCTCTGAGGTTCTTTCCAGTTCTGGATTCTATTACCCTTTAAATCAGGGGTTCTTCCACACCTGAAGGGCTATAAAACTGTGTATACCCTTTGACCCAGAAATACCACTTCTAGGGCTGTATCCCAAATAGATCATAAAAATGGGGAAAGAACTCACATATACAAATATCTATAGCAGCTCTTTTTGTGGTGGTCAAGAATTGGACATTGAGAGGATGCTCATCAATTGGGGAATATCTGAACAAGTTATGGTATATGAATGTAATGGAATACTATTGTTCCATAAGAAATGATGAGCAGGTGGACTTCAGAAAACTTGGAAAGATTTACATGGACTGATGCTGAGTGAAGTGAGCAGAACCAGAACATCGTACATAGTAACACCAACTTTGATAGACTTAACTCTTCTTGGTAATACAAGAATCTAAGACAATTCCAAAAGACTTATGGAAAATGCTATCCACATCCAGAGAAGAACTATGGAGTCTGAATGCAGATGGAAGCATGTTATTTTCTCTTTTTTTTTTGTTTCTCCTTTTTCATGGTTTTCCCCCTTTGTTCTAGTTCTTCTTTACAACATGACTAATGTTGAAATATGTTTAATATGATCATACATTTGTAGCCTATATCATACTGTATACCATCTTGGAGAGGATGAGTGGAGGCAGAGAAAGAAAATTTACAACTCAAAATCTTATAGAAATGAATATTGAAAACTAAAAACAAAATAAATAAAATAAAATTTTTAAGAAGGAAAAAAATAAATAATCAGTCAAACAATCAGTCAGTCAGGGGTTCTTTACCTCTCTCTGTGACATGGAACTCTTTGGCAGTCTGGTGAAATCTGTAGGCCCCTACTCAGAATAATTTTTGTTACTTAACATTCATAATTGAAGGAAATGCTAAATTTTGCTTAGAGATTAGTAAAAATCAAGATGTAATTTTTTTCCAACCAAGTTCATGAACCCCCTGAAATCTATCCACAACATCCTTGTGCCTATTATAGGCCAGGCCCTGTGCCTAAGTTCTTTACAAATATTATCTAATTTGATCCTCAGAACAGCCCTGGGAGGTGGGTGCTGTTATCCCCATTTTATAGTCGAGGAAAGTGAGACAAACAAAGGTTAAGTGATTTTCTCAGGTCCACACGTTAAGTATGTGTGGCCAGATTTGAACTCAAGTCTTCTTGACTCAAAGCCAAGTGCTCTATCCACTGTGCCACCTAACTGCCCAAAACTGCTTTAAATTAAATTCATAATAAACTCTGTACTAATAAAAGGAAAAAAGAAGCAAAGAGAGTCCAAAATAGTAACTGATCCAAAATCATTTTTTTCCTCAGAGGTTAGAGCTATATGCCAAAGTATACATGTACAAATGAAATTGAACTCATTCTTCAGACAGAAGACTAGAAACACTGGGTAGGAATTGCAGAGGAAGATTTCAGCCTCACATTATGCAAAAAGAAAAAAGAGAAAGAAAAGAAAAACTTCCTAGAAGTGAGAGTTATCTCAGAGTGGAATATGCTGTCTTCAGAGGCACTGGATTAACGTCAAGCTAGAGGCTGGATCACCAATTGCAGAGAACACTGTCAAAGGGGTTATTATAGAGGTCCAGCTTCTGAGGTCCATGCTGATTCTGAGATCCCATGATTTTGGCCCAGGCTGCCATATGAACTGAGGATCAATCCTTCCTGGCTTGGCTACCTAGAGCTGTCCAGCATACTCTTCTTTAAGAGGAGCTGTCTATCATGTTCTCCTCCTGATTTTTTCTCTAACTTTCTGGACTTCAAAACCATGCTTTCTCTACTGCTAACTTATCCTGAAACTGCTCTGAGTGCCTAGGTCCTTTTTACTTAGGACCAATCTACAATCCCTCTAGTTTGCTCACCCTGGAATATTCCTCTACAAGGCCTGCCCCACTTCCCCCATTGATGAATTCTTCCTAGAAGCTCCATTTTGTGGAAGGGCCTAGCACCACCCCTTCTCTTCCACCACCTTCATTCTCCTACCTGCCCTGCTCCTGTCTTTCTGGACTTCATAACCATGCCACCATGCCAGGTACCTTCTTCCCACATTCTCCTTCCTCTGATTCTTATTTCCCTTTAGTGTGTTGTCTCCCACCACTAGAGCATAAGCTCCTCAAGGGCAAGAATTATTTCTTTTTCCTTGTATTCCAAGCATTTATGTCAATGCCTGGCATATAAAAAGCACTTAATAAATGCTTATTTCCTTCCTTTCTAAAACTCCCTGGAGATCTTCAAACAGAGACTAGATGGCCACTTGTCAGGAATTTTGTAGAGGGAGGAGATTCTTTGTCAGACACCAGTTTGACTAGATGACCTCTGAAATCCCTTCCAATTTTAAAATTTAGCACTCTGAGAGAGGAAACCTGTAGGTCTCCCATTTGTAAATGATTCGATGACTTCTAAACTTCCTAAAAACTCATTTAAAACATCTCCGTAATCCTTACTTACCCACTTTTAAAGGATACTCATGCCACCTAGAGCTAGAAGAAAATTTAAGGGTCATCTAATCTAGCCTTTCTAATTTTACAGATAAAAAAATGATGGGATAAGTGACTTTTCCAAGGTCACACAGATATCCAGTGATAGAAGCAGTATTCAAACCAAGAAAGACACAGAAGAGCAGCTTAAAGGTCAGTCCTGAGCTCTTAACAGTATCCAGTCACTTTCGCCATCTTTCGAGAGTGGGTGAGTTGAGCCCTCCCCCTTCTCCCATATTCCTGCCACCTTAAGAGCAATGACTGAAGCTGTTTGCTGTTCCCTGAACATATCCCTGGGCTTTCCAACCTCCAGACCTTTGTTCTAACTATCCCTAGTTACCTCTCTCCACCACTTTAACTCTTCCTACCGAAATCCTTCTCATTCTTCAAAGCTGAGGATGGATGTCAGCTCCCCAGCCATCTTTTCACCAGCCTTCTTGCTACCCATACCAGAGATCATGCCCTGGAGGACTTAAACCTTTTCAGCTCTAAAACTCTCACCCTTGAACCCTTGCTGTCCTAATTGGCGAAGTCCCTTCATAGCCTACCAATCCGACCGATGTTTTACCTCACCCTGAAGTGACATTCTCACTAGCTGTCTTGACCATCATCACATCAATATTTACGTTGTTCCTGAAAAGAGTGTCAGTCTTCTCCCCTCTGGTTCACTGTGATGTTCCAAACCAAAATACCAGCCCTTGGCCTCCACTTCCATATATGTGTTATGTGTCCCTTTTAGAATATAAGCTACTTGAGGATAGAGATTGTCTTTACTTTTTATTTATATCCCCAGCATTTAGCACCATTCTTGGAACATAGTAAGCACTTAATAAATGTTCCTTATTTATTTAATAATTCTCTGATCACTGTTAGAAGCCAGAGACCCTGGGTTCAAATGTGTGATTTTGAACTCTGATGAATTTCCAGAGTACCTTGCTTTTTAACATCATCATCATCATCATCAACAACAACAACAACAACAACAACAACAACAACAGGCATTTGTTAAGCACTTAGGTTGTGGTAGTCACTGTGCTAAGCTCAGGGGATACAAAGAAAGGCAAAAGACAGGCCCTATTTTTGAAGAGTTAATGAGGGAAACAACATGCAAATAACTATGTACAAAGAAGATACACACAAAGAGAATCACTGCATTCATATTCTATTTGATTACATGGTCTAATGTAATGGACGGAGTGATGAGATTAGGGTCATAAATATGTGGATTCAAATCATACCTCTAACATTTATCAACTGTATGGCTTTCAACAAATCACTCAAATTCTATGTGACACATGCACCTAGGACTTCTCTAGTAAGTCATAGATGATTTGTGATCTCATATCTAAACCCAGAAGTTTCCCATACTGTAGAAAACCAAAGATCGTGTGTGTGTGTGTGTGTGTGTGTGTGTGTGTGTGTGTGTGTGTGTGTGTGTGTAGTTTATTTGCATCACACTTATTCATGTGCAATGTGCCTTATCCCCCTTCTAAGGCTATAAGCTGATTGAGGTCAAGAACTTTGCCTTAGTATCATAGGATGCAGAGTTGAAAAGTACTTAAGAGATTTTCTGATTCAGCCACCTTGTTTAAGAGGAGAAGAAATGAACCTTCAAGGAGATGAAAGCACAGGATTCCAGGATCACAGCTCTAGAGCTAGAAGAGACCTCAGAGACCATGGAATCCGGTCTCTTGATTTTACAGGTGAAGAAATTGAGGGCCAGGGAAATTGTGACTCACCCAAAGTTACCTAAGCAATGGAGCTGAGATTCAAACCCAGATCCTCTCTGACTCTATGCTCAGAACTCTTGCCACTTACACCAGGCTTACTGCCTTTGTATATTCTCTAACATGGGTCAGCCTCAGCTTCCTCAACTATAAAATGGGGTTAATAGCAGAAGCTAACCCCAAGAATCATTGTGAGGATCAAGTGAGATAATATTGGAAAGCCCTTAGTACAGCACTTGGAATGTAGTAGTCACTGAATGCTTGTTCGCTTCCCCTTTGCCTTTCTGACTCTAAGGCTAGTCTCTCTATAGGTCAGTACTATGCAGCCCCACTTCTCACATCCTGGATGGGCAAATCACTTAACCTCACAGTGCTCCAGGAAACTCTCTGAGACTATAAATCTCAGAGCTAAACTACATTGCTAAGTCCTTGCCAGAGACTGACATATCTTTTTTGTTTGTTTTGGGCTAGGCAATGGGGTTAAGTGAGTTGCCCATGGTCACACAGATAGTAAGTGTCAAGTGTCTGAGGCCAGATTTGAACTCAGGTCCTCCTGACTCTAGGATTAGTGCTCTATCCACTGTACCACCTATGTGCCCCAATTGACATATCTTAAGGAACCTAAGCCACAGTACTCATAACACTTCCTGCTCTCTTTCTCTTGTGTGTTCCACCTCTCCATTAGCTGCCTTGTCCTTGGCGAGTATTCGATCCTTCCTCTCAGTTTTCCAGCTCCTCATTATATTTTGGTTTCTCCTATTAGAGTATAAGCATCTGAAGGGGCGGAGCTGTTTGTTTATATTTTGTAGCTACAGCACTTAGCCCAGTGCCTGGCACTTAATAAATGTTCCATCAACCTATCTATCCATCCATCTATCCATTCATCTATCTATCTATCTATCTACCTAGTACCTTAAGGTTTGCAAATCACTTTACAAATATTATCCATCTATTCATCCATCTATAGTTATATGAAAGAATGCTCTAGATCGTTGTTGATTAGAGAAATGCAAATCAAAACAACTCTGAGGTACCACATCACACCTATGAGATTGGCCAACATTACAAAACAGGAAAATGATAAATGTTGGAGAAGATGTGGGAAAATTGGAACACTAATACATTGCTGGTGGAGTTGTGAAATGATCCAACCATTTTGGAGAACAATTTGGAACTATGCCCAAAGGGCTACAAAAATGTGCATACCCTTTGATCCAGCAATAGCACTTCTAGTGCTATATCCCAAAGAGATCAAACAAATGGGAAAAGGACCCACATGGACAAAAATATTCATAGCAGCTCTTTTTGTGGTGGCAAAGAATTGGAAATTGAGAGGATGCCCATCCATTGGGGAATGGCTGAGCAAGTTGTGGTATATGAATGTAATGCAATACTGTTGTGCTATAAGAAATGATGAACAGGCTGACTTCAGAAAAACCTGGAAAGACTTATATGGTCTGATGCTGAATGAAGTGCGCAGAACCAAGAGGGCTTTGTATACAATAACAGCCATGTTATACAATGACTAAGATTGTTAAACTGAATCCTTCTCAGCATTACGAGGATCTAAGACATCTCCAGAGGCCTCAGGATGGAAAATGCTGTCCATATCCAAAGAAAGAACTATGGAAGTCGAATTGCTATCACTTACTTTTACCTTCTGTTGAGTTTTGTTTCATCTTTCTGATGGTTCCTCCTATTGGTTTTAATTTTTACTTACAACTTCACTAATGTGAAAATATATATCATGGGTATGTAAATGTAAAGCCTATATCAGATTGTGTGCTGCCTTGGGAAGGTGGGGGGGAGGAAGGGGGAGAAAAATTTTCAACTCAAAAGCATATGGAAGCGATTGTTGATAAATCAAAATAAATTAATAAAATTTAAAAAAAAGAAGCCCAGGATCACAACCTCAGAATCATCCTCAGCTTTTACTCTCAGTCTCCCCACTCCCTGAATCCAACCAGCTGCCAAATCTTGTCAATGCTACCTCTATATTATTCCTTCATATTCATCCCCTTCTATCTAGTTGTAACACAACCAGCCTGGTTCAGGCCCTTCATCACCTCTTACCTTAATGATGATAATAGCTTCACAGTCTCCCTGAATCTTGTCTCTGCAATCCATCCTCTGCCCAGCTGCCAAATTAATGTCCCCAAAGTGGAGGAGTAACCATGTCAAGCCTCTGCTCAAGAAGTTTCAATGTCTCCTCATTGCCTTAAAGACAAAATATACACTCCTTTGTTTGGGATTTAAAGCCCTTTCCAATCTGATTCCAGCTTACCTTTTCAGAATAATTACTATTAATCCTCCCCTGCCTCCAATACACACACACACTCACACTCACACACTCACACACATACATACATACACAGACACACACACACACACTCATGCACACGTACATACACACATGCATACATACACACACCACTCCTGTCAAATTGGCCTTCTTGCTTTTTCTCATATATGACCATCTCCCACCTCCATGCTTTTCCACATGCTGTCCCCTATACCTGAAATGCTGTGTGTCTTCATCTCTACTTTTTGAAACCTCTAGCTCCCTTCAGAGTTCAGCCTCAGTCATTCAGTCATTCAAGAGACCATTCCCAATTGTTAGTGCCCTTCTCCCTAAATCACTTTGTGTGTGTGTATATGTATGTGTGTATATATGTGTATGTATATGTATATGTATGTGTGTGTATATATAATATATAATATATATAATATGTAATATATAATATTAAATAATATATATATATGCATATGTGTATACACACACATACATATACATACACATATATGTATATGTATGTGTGTGTATATATAATATATAATATATATAATATGTAATATATAATATTAAATAATATATATATGCATATGTGTATACACATCTTCTTATAGTGAGCATCTCTCTGGCCTCACTCTCCACCAGAAGGCTAGCCCAATTAAGATTTTGAGAGCCCCTTGGGGGATGTCTCTTCTTTAATGTCATTGGCTTGAGCCCCCAAGTTGTGTTTCTCCCACTGTAACTCATACCCCAGTTCTGTTTAATCATTTAACATCAATTCCCCCCAACACTAAGGACACACTCTTCCTCATGCTGAGTATCTGGGGATAGCGAGCTCTGTGTTGGCACAGTTTCTACATAGACTTGGTCCCACCATGGAGTCAGCTACCATCTCTATGCAGTTGCTTCCTAAATCTATATTCCCAGAGGCCTTCTCACCCTGGATGTACCTCTCTCCCTTTAGTCCCCTCCATTGATGGGTGAGTTCCTATCCAGGACCACTGTTTAAGCAACTGCCCAAACCATCCATGATCATTTCTCTTCAGGCTCTTGATTCTGGACTTTTCCACCTTACCTCAACATGGGTACCCTCTCCTCCATTCACCTCCCCTTGCTTCCCAGATCCCTTTTCTGTGTTGTCTTCCCTCATTAAAATGTAAGCTTCTTGAGGACAGGGACTGTCTTATGTGTATTTGTATTCCCCATGTTTAGTAATAGTAAGTGCTCTATCATCTACCTCTCATCTCTCTCCATAGCTATCTCTTTATCATCTCTTTCTATATCTATCCATTTATTATCTCCCTATCTGTCTTTCTACCATCTCTCTCCATATCAATTTATCTATTATCTCCATATCTATCTACCATCTCTCTCTGTATGTATGTATGTACATATCTATTACTTGTCATTACCACTTTCACAGAAACAGGCTCCCTAGCTGCTTCCATGTGGGAATAAGTATCAGAGGCACTCTCTGCACATTCCCATACCCAGTTATGCCACATTTACTTAACAGAACATATGTGCACCAGTAGAATGTAGGCTCCTCATGGAATACTATTGTGCTATAAGAAATGGTGAGCAGACAGACTTCAGAAAGACCTGGAAAGACTTGTATGGACTGATGCTGAGTGAAGTGAGCAGAACCAGGAGCATGTTATACACAGTAACAGCCACATTGTGCAATGACCGACTTTGATAGACTTGGCTCTTCACAGCAATGCAAGAATCTAAGACAACTCCAAAAGACTCATGATGGAAAATGCTATCCACATCCAGAGAAAGAACTATGGAGTCTGAATGCAGATCAAAGCATAGCTTTTGTTCTCTTTTTTTCTTTTGTTGTTTTGTTTTGTCTCTTCTTTCTTGCAGTTTCTTCCATTGGTTCTAATTCTTCTTTACAACATGATTCATGTGAAAATATGTCTAATATGAATATATATGTAGAGCCTGTATCAGATTGCATTCCATCTTGGGGAAGTGGGAGGAGGATAAATTAAAAACTCAAAAGCTTGTGGAAGTGAATGTTGAAAACTAAAAATAAATAAATTTTTAAAAAGAATGCAGGCTCCTTGAGGGCAAAGACCACCGATCACTTACGCTTGAATACCTAGTCCCTAACACACAGTAGGTACGTAATGGATACTTGTTAGTTGATTGATTGCATTCAAATGCTTCCTCTGAAACTCACTAGTCCTCTGATTATGGACAAGTCTCTTCATCTGACTAAGCTTTAGTTTACCCTCTGTATGAACCAGAGGAAGAATAGCCCCTGGAACCACAAAAAGGAAGCAGCCTATGTACGCTCTGGGTCTAGGCCTCCTCTCCAGCTGTTCACAGGGTGCAACTGCTCCATGGACATCTGGGGCAAAGGGAGTGGCTTCTGGAGTGATAGAAGAGGTGCAAGGTAGGGCAAGCTGCTCAGGGGTGGGCTCAGCAGTCTGGAGAGGGCTCTTGAGCTGGGACCCATCTGCTCAGAGCTGTACTGTTGATGGTCTGAGTGCTAGTTAATTGGGCACTTGATAAAAGTGTAAACCTGTTACAGAAATGAGCTTGCTGTGCCCTAGGCACCCCTGTGGAGTCTTTGGAGGCAGGCTTCGGGTAAATCACCCAGCCCCAGATTTCCCAACATGCGGTACATTAGAGGCGATATTGAGCCTCTAATCATACTCAGTCCTGCTTAGCCACCTGAGGAAATAGTCTGTGCATGTCCCTTTTCTCCCAATAAACTCTGCCATCTGTCTATGGCCAGAGGGCCTGCTCACAACTGCCTGAGTCCAGGGGTTCTTGATTGCCTGATACAAAATAGATCATTCCCATTTCACAGATAAGAAAAACCAAGGCCTGAGTTCCCTCCCAAAGTTAAGGTTCAGCTACTGTTACTGAGTCAGGCATCCTTTCCTGGATTGAAATTACACAGTGTGAATTCATTCTAGTCAAAGGTAAGTGCTTTGAAAGTAACTCAACAGTCCAATCCAATGCACATTAAGTACCTACTTTGTGCCAGATACTGTGTTGGGCTCTAGGGGACACAAAGACATAAAGTGAACAGCCCTGGCCTTCCAGGAGCTGCCAATCTATTGGGAGTGAAATGATATGTAAACAGAAAATTAAATATGAAAAAATTAAATCCAAGTTCATTCCCTGGGGAAGGGCACTAGTCTGCTAAGAAGAGCAGTTTGTTAACAAGAGAATGAGGGTTCTGGGGGCCCAACGAAAGGGTGAGTTAGAGTGGAATCAGGCAATGGGGGGTCACGCAACAGGCACATAGTGGGTACCTATCCATTGATTATCTTCAACTCCTAGTGAAGCCTGGAACACAGTAAGTACTTAATATGTGATTTTTTAATTGAATTGTCACCATCCCAAAGATGGAAAGGATCTCAAAGGTCATCTGGTCCAATCTTCTCATTTTACTGGTAGGAAAACAGACCCAAAGAGGTTGTGACTTGCATCCGAGCTCCCTGAATTCATAGCCAACAGCATTCTTTCCCCTGAACCATGTTGCCTCTCTTCTAGAGCTCTCTCTTCAAAATAGCTTTGATTTGTGTCAGAGTGCCACAGAATGTCAGTCCACAGGGATAAATATGGCATAGAAGACCTAGGTCTGAATCCCAACTCTGTCACTTACTTAGCAGTGTGACTTTGTGTCACACACCTTCACCACTGAGCCTCAGTTTCCTGTGAAATGGGCACAATAACATTTGAGTTCCCTAAATCCCAGGAGCACTGAAGGAAAATGCTTTGTAAACTTCAAGGAGCTAAAGGTCCATCAGCCAAGTAGCATTTATTAAGCACCTTCTAAGTGTCAGGCACTGTAATGAGCATTGGGGATATAAAGAAAACCAAAAATCAAAAACCAGTCTTACATCTTACAGTATGATGAGAGAGACAAGATCCAAACCACTATGTACAAATGATAAATTAGAGGCACAATATACATTGAGGTGGGTCTCAGAAGGAAGGTACTAAGATTTAGAAGGACTGGGGAAGACTTCTTGCAGAGGTGGTTTATCTGGGACTTAGAGTCTGGGGAAACTAAGAGGCAGAGATGAGGAAGAAGTAAGTTCCAAGTATGGGAGACAAGCCAGTGAAAATGCTCAGAGTCAAGAGATGCATTGTTTTGTTTGAGGAACAAGTGAGCCACTATCACTGGCTCAAAGCCTACACTGGGAGAGAGGGGGTATAAGGTGTAAGAAAGCTGGAAAGGCAGGAAGGGGCCAGATTATGGAGGGCCATATAAGTCAAGCAGAGAATCTCATATTTGATTCCAGAGACAATGAAGAACCACTGGCATTAATTGAATCAGGAAGTGACATGGTCAGGATGGGCTTTAAGAAGATCAGTTTGACAGCTGGATGAAGGACAGACTGAATCGAGCAGAGACTTGAAGCAGGCAGACCTACCAGCAGGCTTTTGCCATAGTCTAGGGATGAGGTGATAAGGACTTGGACTAAAGTGATAGCAGTTGTCAGAGGAGAGAAAGATTTGGGAACTGATCGAATACAGGGTTGGGGGAAGTGGGAGAATGCTAAATCAAATATGACACCTAAGATTTCAAGCCTGGTTACTAAAGACCTAGAAACAAAGTAGATGCTCTTAATAGTGTTAGAATGTGCATTCCTTGAGAGTAGGGGTTATTTTATTTTTCATCTCTGTATCTCCAGCACCTAGCTCAGTATCTGACACATTTACTAAATTCTTGTTGATGGATTGGTTGACTTCAGAATGGTTAAGCAAGTGGTGGCACATAAATGTAATGAAATATGATTATACTGAAATGAAAGATGCATATTGAAGAATTCAGAGAAGCATAGGAAGACTTCTCTGAACTGAGTAAAATAAGCAAAACCAGGGGGGAAAGCAATATCTGTAATGACTATAATAATGTAAATGAGAGGCATTTTTTAAAATTGTTATGTCATTATACTGACCACTAACCCTAAAGAAGAGATGAGAAAATGTGCTTTTCTCCCTTCTTTGTAGAGGTGAAGGACTTTGGGTATAAATCACTGCATAAACATACTATCAGACTCAATGGATGTGTTGGTTAGTTTCCTTTATTACAAAGTATGGCTCATCGGGTGGAGAAGTAGGGTGAGGACACATTGAAATGAAGACAAAGTAAAAATAAAACATACAACAACAATTAAAAGGGTTTTTTTAAATAAAATTAAAGCAGTATAGGAATAGTATTGTCTGTTGCTTTTATATTTTCAGCATCCTTCTGTGAGCAAGAGCAGGAGAGTAGGGGAGAGGCGCTATTAAAAATAATTTGGGTCACACAATTGCAGCACACAGTCCCATTTTCCATACTCTACTGCCAAGGCTATGGAAGGGGCCTTTAAGGTTCTTGAATAGGGGCATCCAAATGCATTTTTTTCTCCCCTAGAGCCACGTAATGCAATCAGTGCTGCTTTGCCTTTTGGAATTGTAGCCCCATGGGGAGAGTGATTCAGAAAATGTCCCGAGGTGAGGGACGTGTCTGGGGGAAGGGAGTAGTGCTGCTCAGGCAGTTTTGAAAGACTCCTCCCAGCTCAGGGAACCCCTTCCTTTTCTCCCCAGGAAAAAAAATAAAACACCAACAATAACCCAACTGCTGGATTCCCAAGTGAATAAGGGTTAATCATCTGCAACCTGTCCCCCAGCTGAACAGGGGCCGAGTTAATCTTAATATTTTAATCACTGCCATGTGCGCTCCTGATCACACTGATTGTCTTTCTTCTGAGATGCCAGAGTTAGAGGGGGAGTGGAGTCCTCCCTCCCTGCCTCCATTTTACCCCACCCCCACCTGCTGGGATAAGCTAAGATCTCTTCACAAAATCATAGAATCTCAGAACTGGAAGGGACCTGTAGTTCAACCCATTCCTGAACGAGAGAGTTCCCTCTACAACCCACAGGACAAGTGGTCATCCTGCCTTTGCTTGTACAGTTCTAATGAGGGAGAGCCCACTACCTCCTGAAACAGCCCACTCCATTTTTGGACAGCTCTCATTGTTAAGAAGTTTCCATCAATTACTCTTGGTTCTTTCCTCTGAGGCCAGGCAAAACAAGTCCAACCTTGTTCCACATCAAATATTCAAAGGCAGCTATCCTGTTTCCCACTCCTAATCTCCTCTCCAAGAAAAACAAGTATTCCTTCTCCAATCAATCCTCATACTCCATGAACTGAAGATGCTTTGCCTTCTTGATCAGTTTCCCATGGATGCCCTCCAGTTCATCAATGTCATTCCTAAAACATGGAGCCCAGAATTAAACATGATATTCCCAAAAGCCTCTGATCATGTCAGAACGCAGTGGGGCTATCACTTGTCTATTCCTGGAAGCAATGCCTCTCTTAATGAAGCTCAAGACTTCTTGGCTTTTTTGGCTTCCATCTCACACTGTTGACTCCATTCATGATCCACTAAAACCCCTAAATCTTTTAAAGGAAAACTACCATCTCTCCATGTCTCCCTGCTCTTGTACTTGGGAAGTTGTTTTCTTGAACCTTAGTAGAAGACTTTACTTTTATCTTGTTAAATTTCATCTTACCAGATTTGGCCAGATGCTGTAGCTTGTTAAGATCTTTTTGGCTTCCACATCTATTATCCACTGTGTTGCCCATTCTTTTATGTCCTTTGTGTCATCTGAAAATTTGATAAGGATGCCATCCATGCCTTTATCCAGAGCATTGACATGTATTAAGCAGTAAAAGCACTGATCCCTGGAGCATTCCCACGAAGTACTCTTTCCCCAGTGATGCAAAATTGTTGGCTGGCTATTCAAATGTTCTGAAGCCTTCTCCTTTGATTATCATCTACTTATATTCCTGTGGTTGCTGTACTTCCCTGTGAAGTCCCAACCATACTCTGTCCCTTTCATCAAACTCTCTCTCTCTCTCTCTCTCTCTCTCTCTCTCTCTCTCTCTCTCTCTCTCTCTCTCTCTCTCTCTCTCTCTCTCTCTTCATGTCCAGGAGAGGAAGAAGCATCTGAGTTGAAAGCTAGAAGTGTGTCTCTTGATTCATGTGTTCTATTGCTCAGCCCGGAACTTTGAATAAATATTGGAATAACCTGATAATTGATCAACAAGTAGGCTTCTTGAACTTGCCTCCTCTGACCATACTCACCCTTCTCTAAGGTGTCTCAGAAAGGCCATAGACCAGCCAAAAAGTTACACAGCAAATTAGTGGTAGAGATAGGAATTTGAATCCAGTTCAAATCAGGCCATCTTGTCCTATTACTGGAATAGTAGGAGATACTTAGAAAAGCACTTCTAGCAACCAAGAGCTGAGTTGCCCCTTTGCTATATACGTACATGAAAGCTTGAGCCCATTTTCACTTGGAAAATGTACCATAGAAAGAGTATGACATAGACTTAAAAATGTTTTGGGGAGATGTTTTATGTATAAAAAAAGGGTGGAGTAATAGACTCTGTTTTCGAGGAGCTCACAATCTAATGGGAGAGACAACATGCAAACAACTATATACAAACAAGATGAAACAGGGTAAGTTGGAGATAATTAGCAGAGGGAAGGCACTAAGAATGTGGAGGACTGGAGGGTGGGCTTTTTATTGGTATTCAGTTTGCCCCTTCACTTGAAGCCTGTTCCCAAACTTCATGTCCCACCTTACAGAATTACAGATTTAGATGAATTTCAGATTTAGATGTGAAATAGACCATAGCCATGACTAATTTAGCCCCTTCTTTTCACAGATGAGGAAACTGAGACCAAAGACATAAAGTGACTTGCTAAAGGTCACACAGATTGTAAGATGATAGAACTGGGATATGAACCTAGATCCTCTGACTCCCAATGTAACATTTTTTTCCTGCTCTCCAGCCTAGTGCTGTCTGGTCTGCTCAAGGTTCCCTAGGTCTACTATGATAAAATGTCACGAAAACAAATATAAAGCCCTCTGCTTGGGTTAAAAATTAAAATTCACAAATACGAATGTGGGGGAGGTAGGGCTAGACAATGGCAGCTCTTTCAAAAGTTTCAGTTTAATTCAACAAATAATTATTTTAAAATTGTTTAATTGGATTAACCAAAAAAGATCTGGAGGATTTAGTGGTCTACAACTTCTATCAGTCTCTCAATACATATACATATTGATAGACACATATGTATGAAAAAGTCCTGGAATAATATAGATGTTCTTAAAATTAAAATATTTTATAGATATACATATTTAGAGACATACATAAACAATAGACACTCACATGCATATATATACATATACATATACATATACATATACATATACATATATATATATATATATATATATATAAATTTCTCAGAATTTCAGAGCCCTCTCAGCAGCCATCTGGTCCAATCAATACTTGAAAAACATTCCCTATTGCAACACAGTGGTCACAAACCATTTATTTAAACCTTTTGTGGGGAGGGAGGCAGAGCCAACTCTCTAGAGAAAGTCCATTCCATTGTGAGGAAATTCTGATAAGAAGAAAAGTGTTTGTTGTTCTCAAATGTCAAGCCAAAATTTGGCTTTTTGCAACTTTCACCAATTCCTTCTGGTTCTGCCCTCTGGGATTAAATAAAATAAATCTGTTCCCTTTTCTAGAGGATTGTCTTCCAAACACCTGAAGACAGCTTTCAGGACCAACTCTCTCCCCCCTTTCCTCACCTTTCTTTCTCCAGCCTTCTCTTCTGTTCCTTCAAGGGACTAAATATTCCCTGTTCCTTCAAGGGATCCTCATATGACATGAGCAATTACCATTCTACTTTCCATCCTCTGCATGCTCACCAGTGTCAAAATGATATCATACAGATAAAAGAGAGACAGATAGAATAAAGACAGTATAGCATAGTAAACTTGGAACCAAAAGGAACTGGATTTAAGTCCCACCTTTGACCCAAATCAGCTACACGGCCCTCCATGAGTCACTCAATCTCCCAATGTTCCAGGCAACTCTATGACTGTAAGTTACAGAGAAGATGTTTACCTATTTTGGTAAAAGGAATTTGCTTATCCAGGAGTTCTCTACACTGAGGAAATGACAGGTCCAGTTCCTATCCCATATATGATATACGATATACAAGATATGATATTATATAATGCAAAGAAATATAGCATGAAACATAAAATAACACAATACGTAATGACATGTATAACATAATATATAATGTAACATCACATTATAAGTAATAGTATAATGTAACAACACGAGTAATATGATGTGATATGATATATCATGTAACATGACAATATGACATAATATATGTACATACATTATAGCATGTTTAATTATAATAACAATAATAGCTAACATTTAATTAGCACTTACTATGTGAAAGGCACTGTCCTAAGTGCATTACAAATATTATCTCATTTTATCCTCACAGCCTACCCTAGAAGGTAGGTACTATCATTTTACAGATGAGAAAACTGAGGCAAACAGGGTTAAGTGACTTGCCCAGGATCACACAGCTAGTAAGTGTCTGAGGTTGGATTTGAACTCAGGTCTTCTGGATTGCAGGTCCAACACTCTCTCCATTGCTCTACCTAGTTGCCCCATATAAATGCACCATACCACATGAAATGTTATGCTATAAGAGGTAATAGACAATATAGTAAAAGAGCCATATACTAAATGAAAGTGCAAAAAATTCTATTAGATGGATCAAAAATGGACTGAAAGATCTGACCCAAAGAGCAGTCACTGATGATTTGATGTCAACATTGAAGAAGGCCTCCATTGGAGAGACCCAGAAATCTGTGCTTAGCCCTGTGTTGTTTAACATTTTCAGCATTGGCTTGAATTGTGGCGTGAATGGCATGCCTATCAAATTGCTAGATGACACCAAGTCAGGAGGGATGGTCAACATGTTGAATGGTAAAATCAGGGTCCAAAAAGATCTTGTCTGGCTAGAATATTGGGCCAAACCTAAGAAATGATGCAGAAAAGGTGCTAGACCTTCAATTAAATTGGTTTTCTTCCTAGCTGAGGAAACTCCCTCTTCAAATTCAGAGTGGCACCTTCTCTGCCACTTTCAGTCTGAGAGAGTTATGTAGAACAAAGGTGTCATAGAATTCAGTGACAAAACTCTCAACACACAGGCAAAAAGATTAAAATGTTTGGGATAAAATTATTGGGAAGTGTTTAACAAAGTAAATACAACTATGACATAGATAATGTTCATAGGGTTTGAGTCAATATGCCACTGGCAGTTTGAACCTACTAAGCTAGAGCATTGAATGCTTATCTGCCCAGGGTCACACAGTCAACATACATCAAAGGCAGCATTTGAACACAGGTCTTCCCAGGCTTGAAGCTGCCTCTCTACCCATGCCACCACCTAATGTGATTTTTTAAAGCACGAAATAGTGAAATTTAATGATAAATATAAAATCTTGTACTTGGGGTTCAAAAACTTAGCTTCCCAGACACAGGACAAAGAAGGTGTGGCTATGCAGGAGTTTATTGGAAATGCCCAAGGGTTTTATCAGACAGTGAGTTCAATATTAAGTCAACATTGTGGTATGAGAGTCAGAGAATGGAATATGGGGAGGTATCAGTAGAAGTATAGAGTCCAGGGCTAGGGAAATTATAGACCTTCTGTGCTCTCCCTTGGACAGACCACATTTGGGACATTTTATTCAATTTGGGACTCCACATTTTAGGAAGAACTTATCAAGCAGGAGAATATCCAAAAGAGGTCAACCAAGATGGCAAAGGGCCTTGAGATTATATTGAATAGGAAGAATTAGAAGGAACTCAGCCTTCAGCCTAGGGAAGAGAAGACTGTGGGGGAATATGATAGCGATCTTCAAATGCTCAAAGGGCTTTCATGTCACAAGAAGGAGGAACTAGGTTTATTCTCCTTGTTCCATGGAGCAGCTATGGAACACTGGTTAAAAATGATCCGAAAACAGATTTAAATCTTATGTAAAGAAAAACTCCCTAACCCAAGAGCTGTCTCAAAGTTCAGTGGGAATGGGCTCTTCTCCATTTGATATCTTCTAAGCTGAGGATTGATGTCCACTCCTGAGGGACAGTGTAAGGGGGATTCTTATTCAGCTATGGGTTAGAGTAGATGGCCTCCAACTCTGAAATCCCATGACCTCCGTTAAGATGCTCTCTCATCATCTCAAATTCCATGTATCCAAAACCTCCCCTCCTTTAAGCCTCCACTGCCATCCCAGGCACCCATGTTCATAAACTGGGAGTCATCACTGACTCTTCTCTCTCTCTCTCTCTCTCTCTCTTCTCTCTCTCTCTCTCTCTCTCTCACCCCTAATCCAATTAATTGCTATCTTATAGGTCAATAATCTGGATAATAACCTTCAGGGGCCTTCTATTGTCTTTAGGATAAAATACAGTCTCCGTATCCTGGCATTCAAGTTTCTTTACAGTAGGGCTTCAATTTACCTTAATTTTTTGTCATTATTATTACCCTTTTTATTTTAAATTACTTTACTTTGTGCCCTCTTTGTTCTAGCCAAATTGGATTATTAGCAATTCCCTGAATTCAAAATTCCATTTCCTTTCTCCATGCTTTTGCACAGATTATTTTATAGAGGTGCCCAAGCCAGCCTTCATTCCCTTCCTGGCTCTGTTCTTCATTTCCAGACTTCAAAACCATGACCCCATTCAGAGTATCTCTGTCTTCCATATCTCCCTCCTCACCTGGTTTTCCTTTTCATGTCTTCTCAATCTCTCATTGGACTGTAAGCTCCTCAAGGGCAGGGACTGCCTTTCTTGTATTAATATCTCCAGTGCTGCAGGCATCACAATGCTTGGCACATAGTAAGCACTTAATGAAAGTGTGTTTCCTTAATAAATACTTGTTTACTTCCCTGCCTGGAATGTTCTCCTTTCTCATCCCTGGCTGCTATGATTCTTCTGGTTTTTCAAGGTTCATTTCAGAAGCTGCTTCTTCCGTGAAACCTCCTCTGATTTCCCAATAGTTAATGTTTTTGTCTCCTCAAATTACCTTGTATTTCATCAAGCCCTAGACTATTACAAAGTCTTCTAAATGAGATCCATAACCACTCAAAAGAGTTTGATCTAACTATGCACACAAGGATAGCCAAGTGGATAAAAATACCCATTGACTACATTTTCACATATAGTTATATAGGCAACCTATAGTACTCATCCTTCAGTATATACATGTGTATAATATATACATGGCATATATCTATGCATATTTATTATATGTATCTATGAATAGGTATACTTATATTTATTAGGTAGACACACCACAAATAATGAGTTGGAACTCGGGGGAAAAAAAACAGGAAAGTAGTAGGCTAGATGCCTTAGTGAAAATTATAAATTATTTTAATGACTCTAAACTTAATCCTTGAAAAATGGACTCATCTTTTAAAAATTCTAATATTAGTTTTGTTATAAGGTTGTCAGTCTGAGAAGTCACAGGATGATGAGTGGAACCAAAGAGCAAGTTGGTTGAAGCAACTGTGTTACCAATGTGATTAATGTTCCTAGAGCAAGAAATGGAAAGTGGGCCAAGGGCTGATGAGGCAGCATGGACGGAAGTTGGCTGGGAAGACGCATGGTCAGGGGTCCATCTGGGGCTAACTAGGTATAGTGGGCTATGGAAGCAATCCCAATGAGGACTGCATGAACCCTGAATGTCTCTGGAGATCCTTTCGGGAAGATACAATAGCAGGGCAGCATGATAAAAGATGGTCAAAGAGTAGAAATAGTAGTCTCCAAGATATCCATAGACTCTTCATGCCTTGAGAATCTCAAGCATAAGAGTTATACTTGACATGGTATCTAGCTTCTCAAATCTTATCTATCTAGTTAGGTTACAAGCTCCTTAAGGGTAGGGACCCAAGGTTTATTCAGTTTTGTATGTCCTGGGGCACCCAGCACAGTTCTAGGCACACTGAGGTGTTTGGTAAGTGTTGAATGAATCCATGAGTCCATGAAGTGTCTGACCCCCTCAGGCCCCCAAACTTCTGCCCTAGCCCCAGGCAATATAAAACACAGGGTGACTCCTCAACGCTCACACACTCACACAGGTGTATCCTGTTAAAGGATGCATGTAGACTTGGGGACAAGGGGGAGTAGCAGGAGCCTGTAGCTAATTTATTTGTCATACTGCTGCCTCTGGAGAGGCATGACACAACGTGTCAAATGGATCCACCTCACCTTCCTTTTCCCCAGCCCTGGGAGCATTACAGCAGTTTCCTTAGGTGGTTCGGTGGCTAGAGTGCAAGGCTTCAAGTCAGGAAGAGCTGAGTTCAATTCTGGCCTCAGACACTCACTAGCTGTGTCACCCTAGACAAGTCACTTCACCGCTGTCTGCCTCAGTTTCCTCAACTGTAAAATTGGGATGCTAATAGCACCTACCTCCCAGGGTTGTTGTGAGGATCCAATGGGATCATATTTTCAAAGCACAGTGCCTGGCACAGAGTAAACATGTTTCTTTCCTTCCCTGTTGAAAGAAGCTCAAAGTAGGTATATCCTTCTCCAGGATACTAGAAGACAAGAAGATGGGAACAGCTGCAGAAGGAAGCCACTTGCTGTGATTTGAGAAGCAATAGGAAGAGCAGTCAACCAGTCAGCAAGCATTGAAGTGTTCCCTATGTGTCAGGCAATGTGCTAAGTACTAGGGTTACAAATAAAGGCAAAGGTCTCACAATCTGATGGGGAAAACAGCATGCAAATAACTGTATGCATACACATCATATACATTGTAAATTGTTATCTCAAAGGCATTTATTTCCTTCACTGTTGGCCTTCAGGAACCTTCACTGAAGAACTGGAGTTGGAGTCAAAAGGACCTGGGTTCAAATCTTGGCCCTTCTAACCATTACCTTTGTGACTTTGGACAATTCACTTTGCTTCTTTTGACCTTAGTTTCCTCATCTGCAAAATGAGGGTGGAAGAAAGTTGGACAAGATGGCTTCTATTCTCCCTTTTATCTCTTGATCTATGATATCATAGCAGAAAGTTGATCCATGTGACTGTATCACATGATGGCAAAAAAAAAAAAACCTAAACAAACAAACAAAAAACCCTGGTTTGGAGTCTCAAGACTTGAGTCTGAATCACAACTTGACAACTTACTACTCATATGACCTAAGTCAAATCATGTCATTTCTCTGAGCCTCAGTTTCCTCATCTATAAAATTATGTCAATAAATCAATTAACAAGCATTTATTAAGTACCTACCAAGAATTTGGCACTCTGCTGGGGATTGAAACACAAGACTGAGACAGTTGCTACCCTCAAAGGGTTTATATTCTATTGAGAGAATAATGTACTTTAGTATATGCAAAGCAAATGCAAGATAATTTCTAAGATCCTTTCCAGCTCCTGTGATTTTAACTCATTTTTCTCTCACTGAGCCTCAGTTTCCTCCTTTGTAGAAGGAGAGGATTGGACTGGATGATTTCTGAGATTGCTCTCAGCTCTAAACCCTATGAACCTAAATTCTAAGGGGATCTTGAGGGAAAGATCTGAACCTGGGACTCTCCCCATAGAAGGACAAAATATGTAGTATTTTTCAATGAGTAATCATATATGATCCTCACACCATCCCTAGAAGCTGCTTGGTGTCATGAAAAGAGTTCTGGCTTTGTGGTCAAAGGACCACAGCTTGAATCCTGGCTTTGCCCTTTGGAGGCAGAATGACTTTGGGCAAGTCACAGGGCAGCCTGTCTGTGCCCCAGTTTCCTTATCTTTAAAATGCTCTCCCTCTATACCATTCTAAGCCAGTTGCCCTGAGTGGCCCTCTTTACCTCTTATCTTGGATCCAAAGATGATAGATGGATGGAAGTGGGTGACAAGTAGACATGATGAACCAATACAGGTTAGACTAGATGACCCCTTGAGATCCCTGCCATCTCTAAACCAATGATCCCTTTGAGGTAGGCATAGCAGGAATTCTTATTCACATTTGACAGCTGGGGAAACTGAGGCACAGAAAGACAAAGGCAATTGCCCATAGTGACAAACTTGGTCAGCATAATAGAAACTAGACTGAACCAGAGCATTTTAGGCTAAGTAGCATGTTCACACACTTACCAAGAGCCCATGAATTCCCCTTTAAGTTTTGGCTATTTAGCAAGATCAGCCAGGGGATCTGACCTGCCCCAACCCACATGGTCTGGTGTTCAAGTTCAAGGCCTCTGGGGCAGGGCAGGGGAGGCCCATGGGGAATCCAGCCTATAAAGGTTAGTGAAGCTGTCTTCCTAAATTTACACCCGGGCTCCCTACCAAGGGAAAAGAAAGGAGGGGAAGGCGACAGGGACCATTACAGTGCCAGCTTGATGGTCTTATATGTCACACTGTATAAATGGATCCACTCGGGGAAGTATCGAGTGGTGTTTGTAAGGAGACAGTTCAAGCTGTATCAGCCCTGACTCGTTCATCAACGCCCTGGGAAGCACTGGCCAGGGACCTAGAGCCTCCAGTTTGGCCAAAAGGGCACTCCAGTCCAGAGTCCAGCTCCCACGTGATTCCTTTGTGGTTGGGATGAAACAAGTGGCAATCTGAACTGGCTTCCTGACTTGTAGAATGTGGCATTTCAACTATTCCCAACCAGCTGCCTTGGGCAGCCCTCTCTACCTCCAATCCTGGAGCTGCAGATGGTGGATGGAGGGAAGTTGGTGACAGGAGGACATATATATTTCTGATGGGCCGATAGGGATCAGACAGACAGGTGGGCTGAAGTGGGCAGAGTCAGAGAAACAGCACAGAGCATTCAATTATGCTTAAGGCTGATAGGATCTGGAGAGGCCCAAGACAGATAGCCCCAGAGCCAAGGAGACAGACGTACAGACAGCCCCTGTTTGAGAGAGCCCTGATCCATGGTAGGGGAGACAGGCCACCTGGTTTGACAGATGAATGACATTCTGGACAGCCCTTGGTCCACCTCTTGGCTTCCCCCAATCTCCATCAAGAGCATCCTCCCAGATACTCAAACTCAAAACCTTGGGGTCATCTCTGACTCTTCTTTCTCCTTCCTCCCCTTCTTCCCCTCAGCCAATCAATAGCAGCTTGGGGAAAAGAGGACAATGCTGGATCTTGACACAAAAGCCTTGGCTTCAAATCCTGCGTCTGACACTTATTACCTCTGTGGTCTTGAGAAAGGTATTTCCCCAATCTGGGTCTCTCTTCTCCCTCATCTGTAAAATGAAAGGGTTAAGCTGGGGGGTTGGACTGGATGACCAGCTCTAATCTAGGCTCCCATTGGTACTACCTCAGTGATGACAATAATAACAGCTGACATGTATATAATGCTTCAAGTTTTGCAAAGCATTTTCCATGCACCATGTCACTGGATCACAGGCATAAAGTTGGAAAGGAACTTAGAAGGGTTTTAATCTGGCTCAATTGTTTTGAGTGGGGCAGCTAGCTGGTGCCATAGTGCACTAGGCCTGGAGTCAGGAAGACTTATCTTACTGAGTTCAAATCTGGTCTCAGACACTTACTAACTCTGAGACCTTGGGCAAGTCACTTAAACCTGTTAGCTTCAGTTCCCTCACCTGTAAAATGAGCTGGAGAAGGAAATGACAAATCACTCCAGTATCTTTGCCAAGAAAACCCCAGATGAGGTCATGAAGGAGAGTCATCATCATTATCATCATCAACAGTAACAACAACAACATAAGGCCCCTAGGGGCCGTGCTAGAGCTCACAGAGCAGCAGTGACTTGATTTGAACTCAGTTACCCTAATGCCAAGTTCATCAGGAAAATTGCATTCTCTTCCCACTGCATCACATTCTATTCTCATTTGATGCTCGCAACAGTATTGTGAAGTTGGTGCCATCATGATCCTTGTTTTATAGATGAGTCTCAGAGAGGTTGAGGGATGTGATCCAGGGCAAAGAACATGGGATTTAGAGTCAGAGGACCTGGGGCCAAATCCTGACTCTGCCATTTACTGCCATTGGACAAGTCACTTTGCCTGAGACTCAGTTTCCTCAACTGTAAAATCGGATTTTGGATTGGGTTGGATTCAATGGCCTCTAGGTCCTCTCCAGCTCTAAATCTGTGATCTTATGATCCTAGGATTTTCCCAGGGTGACGGAGCTAGTAGATGGGATTCAAAACCAGGTTATGCCTGACTCCTAGTCTGGCATTCTATCCATTATACCACATTGTGACACTTAGATGTATCCCTTTTTTTCATGACCTATATTTCCCAGTGTATTCCTTCTCCTCCCTCTCCCAAAGAACCAACCCTTATACCAAACAAAAAGAGAAGAAGAAAAAACAATTCAGTAAAACTAACCAACATATTGAAAAAGACTGACATTATGTGTACTATTCCACGATGATGGGTAGAGGGAGATGCCTTCATATCCTTTTTGCACACATAGCCACCACCCCAATTCTGACCCTCCTTATCTCTTGCATGGACTATTGTAATAGTCTCCAAATTGTTCTTAACATCTCTCAACCTCAGTTTCCTTATCTGTAAAATGGTGATAACAATAACACCTACCTTACAAAGTTTGTAAGAATCAAATGATATTTTTGTAAGGCACTACAAACCTCAAAGCACCATATAAATGTTAGTTATTATTGGTATTATTACTATTATTTCTTGGCTCCACATCTCTTCCCTCTTCAGTGCATTCTCCAAAGTTGCCATATTGATCTGCCTAATAATGCAGCATTCTGATGAAGTTACTCCTCTGACCAAAAACCTTCGGTGGCTCCCACTGCTTCTTGAAAAAAAAATTCAAACTCCTCCACCTAGCATTCAAGGCCCTCCACCATCTGCTTTCAATCTACCTTTCCAATCAAAATGGATCTCCTGCTATTCCCTAATCTAGTCCTCCCTTTTCTCTCTTCTCTGCCTCTGTTTACACTGTGCCCTCCTCACCCCCATGCCTGAACAGCTACCTTCTTGTCCCCCTCCTATTCCTTCTTCTCCCCTTTCTCCTCTTCCTCCACTTCCTCCTCTTCCTCCTCTATCACATCTCTATTAACTGAAATCTCTCCATCCATTTAAGATGTACATTCTCCAAGAAGCCTTCACTGATCCTCCAATGATCTCCTCCTCCTTGGATCTCTGCTGCCCCTCTCTTTGGACCTCCTCTGTGTAAGGCTATAGTAATGTATGCATATCTCTGTATTTGTCTTCCTCCTCATTGCTATATTGCTCCTCTTGACCTCTTTGGAGGCTTTGACCACCCCTTCTCCTGAGTGCTCTCTCCTCCTTTGGTTTTGGTGACATTGCTCTCTCCTGGTTCTCCTCCTACTTTTCTGACCATTCCTCAGTCTCTTTCCTGATTCCTTAGCCACATCCCGTCCCCTGACATTCCCCCAAAGCTTCCCTGGGCTCTTTTCTTCCCTCATTCTATACTCTTTCTTTTGGTGATCTTATCAGCTTCCACAGATTCAGTTGTCTCTCTGAAGATGATTCCAATATCTATGTCAACCCTAATCTCTCCTGAATTTCATTTCCACAGTACTATTTGTTGGATGTTGGGCTAAAAATGCCATAGGACTCTTTACACTTCCTCCTCCTTCAGCCCCATGGCGAACCCATTACGACATGGGCCAATGGAAAGAGTGCTGGAGAAGCGAGACAGAGAAAATGGGTTCAAAGACAGAGGACCGTATGTCATATAGGTATCTCCAGTTCAACACGTACCAAATAGAATTCATTCTCTTCCTCAAAAAATCTTTCTTCTTAATGCTTCTATTTCTGTATAAGGCACAGCCATCAACCCAGTTACTAAGTTTGTGACCTTCGAGTCATCCTCAACTCATCCTTCATCCTGCTTCTACTCCCACCCTCTACATCCAATTAGTTGTCATCTTGTCCATCCTAACTCCATGACATCTGTCATATCTGTCCCCTTCTATTCACTTACACAGCTAAATGACAGGATGAGAAAAGATTAATAAATATGCTACGGGGGGGGGAAGGTCATTCCCTCTCACTTGGAAAATTGCAAGAGCTTCCTAACTGGATTTCCAGGTTCCAAGTTCTCCCCTCCCTAACTCTTCTTCCACACAGCTGCCAAATTGCTATTCTTAAAGCACAGGCCTAACCATATCATCCCCCTGCTTAGGAATATTCAGGGGCTCTCTATTGCCTGTAAGATAAATTATAAAGCCCTCAGCTTGGCATTTAAAGCCTTTCACAATCTTGTGCTAGCCTATCTTCATAGACTTATTTCACATTATTCATAGGGTTATAGATCTATAAAGGGCCTTAGAGATCATCTAGTCCAACCCCCTCATTTTGACAGATGGGTAAACTGAGACCCAGAGAGGAAAAGTGCCTCATCCAAGGTCATAGTAGTAGTATACATCAGAGATGGAATTTGAACCCGAGTCTCCTAACTCCAAAGGCAGTACGCATTCCATAGTATACATTATACTTCAATCAAAGTCATCATGCTATTCCCCAAATTCAGAATTCCATTTGCTATCTCTCTCCAATTCAGTTCAATGAGCATTTATTTTACACCTACATTGGGAAAGATTAGAGGCATTTACTGAGACATACCTACTACATTTCATTGAGGCCAAGGACATCTTAAGTCTAATTGACTGGGAATGAATACAATGACTTGGGTTATTGTAGGTAGGAGCTTATAAAAGGGAATTGGCTAAAGAGTAGCCTTTTTCCCCCAGCAAGAGCCTGGGGCAGCTTTGAGTTTGCAAACCATTTTACAAATGTTATCTCATTTTATCCTCATAACAACCTTGGGAGGTAGGTACAATTATTGTCCCCCATTTTACAGATGAAGAAACTGAGGCAGACAACAGTTGAGTGACTTTCCCAGAGTCACATAGCTACTAAGCAGTTGAGGTTAGATCTGAATTTGAGTCTTCCTGACTCCAGGTCCAGCACTCTGTCCATGCCAATATCTAGTAGTCCTCATCATGTCACACCTGGACTATTACAACAGCCTTCTAACTGGTCTTCCTGTCTCAAATTTCTCTAATTTCTAATCTTCACTCTAATCTATCTACCATTCAGCTTACAAAATGATTTTCTTAAAATACAGGGCTAACCATATCACTCCCCACCCTCAATAAATTCTAGCGGTCCCCTATTACCTCTAGGATAAAATATAAAATCTCTTTTTTTTTTTTGGTAGCTGGGAAGGCTTAGCCTGGAGGAGAGAAGACTTAGGAGAGAGATGTGATAGATGTCTTCAAGTTTTTGAAATTTTGTTACATGGGAAAGGGATTCAACCTTTTCTGCTTAGTCCCAGAAGGAAGAATTAGAAGCAATGGGTGAAATTCTCAGAGGAAAATTTTAACTTTACTTCAAGAGGGAAAAAATTATGACAATTAAAAGCTATCCCCAAATGAAGTAGGCTGCCTTGGGAAGGGACGAGGTCTTTAATGACCCTAGAGTTTATTAAGCAGGAACCAGAGGACCACTTGTAGGAGATGTTGTCCAGGACATTCTTGGTCAAGTCTGGGTTGGACTTGAGGACTTCTCAATTCCCTTCTAATTCTGAAAGCCCAGAGTTTGGCCCAATGGTATGTATGAGCTGAGGATGCTTTCTAGTTTGGCTGCCGGAGCTGTCCCACATACTCTTCTCTAAGAGAGGATTCCTCTGCTGACTCCTCTGGACTCAATGGCTTCTGATGGCCCTCTCAACTCAAATCATAAATTTGATCCTTCCTCACAAGCCTGTTTTGTTACAAAGAAAATATTGTAGTATTTGTGTATATGTATAGTCTCTCAGTGACTCTTTCTCTTTCTCAGAGGGAGAGATTGACCTTACCAGTTGCATGCTAGACTCAGAAAAAGGTGAGAGAAACAGATAAAGAGAGATAGAGAAGCAGACATATACGCACATATAAATATATCCACACAAAATACATATGTATTATATATACATATAGACATACATAGGGAGTATACATAGATAGTTCATATAGTACTTATACATATATACATAGAGAAAAGAGATAGACGGACACAGAGACACAAAGATGTAGAATCTTATCTAGTCTAGTCTAACATATCTGAACAAGAATCCTTTCTACAACACAAATAAATGTAAATGTATTTATTAAGTACTTGTTCTGCCCCATGCTAACCTCTGGGATACAAATAGAAAAGCAAGATAGTGTCTGTTTTCAAAGAGCTTACAATCTAATCAGAGAAAGCAACATATATAATAGCATTAGCTTCAAGTCAGATGATAAAGCTCAGTGGTCTTTGGGGTGCAGTCAGTTAAGAAGCATTTTTTAAGGCAATTGGGGTTAAGTGACTTGCCCAGGGTTACACAGCTAGTAAATGTCAAGTGTTTGGTCTGAGGCCAGATTTGAACTCAGGTCCTCCTGACTTCAGGGCTGGTCCTCCATCCACTGCACCACCTGGCTGCCCCCAAGAAGCATTT
Organism: Phascolarctos cinereus; assembly: GCF_003287225.1. NCBI lineage: Eukaryota > Metazoa > Chordata > Mammalia > Diprotodontia > Phascolarctidae > Phascolarctos > Phascolarctos cinereus. The sequence goes on along the minus strand of NW_027555847.1, from coordinate 702,085,616 downwards.
GTTATGCACTGATAATGCCAGTTATTGTTCTAAGAGCTGGGTATGCAAAGAAAGGCAAAAACATAGTCCCTGTCCTCAAGTAGCTTACAGTCTAATGGAGGAGCCCCATGTAAATCATTCTGCATATACAAAACACATACAAAGTAGATGGAAGATGTAGCAGCAAGACAGACAATAATTCACCTTCTTTAACATCATTTCCATTGATAAAACCTTCTCCGTTCTTGATGTTAGACCCTGGGACAGAGCCAGGGATTTTGGTGTCAAAAACTGGGTTTTCTGCAGCTAGATTTTCAGTGATTGCTGAAAAGTCAGGGGCTTCAGTATCTGTGGAGGCAGGTTTCAGGTCACAATTATAAAGGGGCTGTTCCCATGTCTGTAGGAGCTGGGTTGGAAGCTTAGCTTGTGGTCTGAAAGTCACTGCTATTCTCAGGGCTCTTAGACATAGAGTTATGAGCTATCTCCATGTATACAAGTCATCATTGACCCTCTTTGAATCCTTCTAGGGACCAGGAGCTCCCTACCTCAAGAAGTAGTTTATTTCATTGTTGGATAGGTCTACCTTATATTGAATTGGTATCTAGCTCCCTATTATTCTTAGCTCTGCATTCCAGAACCAAGCAGGACAAGTCTAATCATTCTCCATGACAGCTACTAAGATATTCAAAGCCAGCAAAGCCTTTCTTTTCTTTTCCAAGTTAAATAATCTTCCTTCCTTCAATCATAGTGTGTTTATAGGGCATCATTTCTAGTTCCCTCCCTATCCTACTTGCCTTTCTCTAGATGTGAGCATATGTCCATGCATGCATGCACAAGTGCATGCGTGTGTACACGTGTGTGTGTCTGTGTCTGTGTGTGTGTACTAGCATACTAATGTTTCTTCCTTCCTTCTTTCTCTACCTCCATCTGTCTTTGTTTTTCCCACTTGCTCTTATTCTATCTTTGTCCGACTCACTGACTCAGTCTCTGACCTTCTTCCAAGTTCTCCTTTCTGAAGAAATTTCAGATTGGTTTTTGTGATTCTCCAGAGCAACAGGGAAAAGGTGATGCCCAAGACCTGGTAGTTGATGGAACTACTGAGAGGTCTCTGTATTCTTATGATACATAGGAAACAGTCATTTCCACACTTATAATTGAAGGCAGGCAAAGGGCCTTTTCAAACAGGCCCATCACATGAGGCCCCATTATCAGGTTTTGTCTCATTGCAAATGCTTCATTTGATCATGGCAAGATCAGACATGTCTCTGAGTCCCTTTGGGACTGCCCTGTGTCCATCCTCAGACTAGTGTAAAGGTGGGGGGGGTTAGTATTCAACTCAGAGAGAATCATAGAATTACAGGTTATTTTAACTGGAAGGGACATTAAGAACCATCACTAACACCTTTATTTTACATATGAGGAAACTGAGGCCCAGAGAGGGGAAAAGACTTCATAGGATGATCACTTTCAGAGCTAGAAAGGACCTTCAAGTCAGACAACGCATTTTCTTGTAACACTTTCTTGAAGCGCCTGGTGGCTTACCCTAGTATTCCCCTTATTGAATTTTCTGATGAGCTACTTTGACCCTGTGAAAGATGGGGCCAGACTTTGACTGACAAGCCTAGCCTCTTTGGCCCTGTCAGTTGCAGGATCAATCAATTAATCAAGCAATCCAAAAGTATTTATTAATTACTATTATCTTATTAAAAGCAATATACCAGTCACTGTACTAAACACTGGGGATACAAAGAAAAGTAAAAACAGCCCCTGCCCTCGGTGAGCTCACCTTCTAGTAAGGGAGGAGAATGCTGAATAACCAGGTGCATGCAAGATATATACAAGTAGATGGAAGGTGATCTCAAGGAAAGGTACTAGCAGTAGGGGAGGATTAAGAAACTGCTCCCATGAAGGTGGGATTTGGGAACTCAGTTGAGTCTTGAAGAAAACCCAGGAAACTTGGGAAGTAGAGGTGAGGAGGCAGAGCATTCTAAGCACAGAGATCAGGCTAGTTAGTGCAGAGATCAGGCTAGTTCCCCAGGACACTCTGTAGGAGGATCCTGAGATGCTTTCTGCCTAAGTCAGCAGGCACCCCATGACAGCATTGCACCCTCATTTTAAAGATGAAGAAACTGAGACAAAGAGAAGTTATGTGACATGGGTGTCAAGATACCAAGATGGGATTTAAATCCAAATCTTCTGATTCTAATTCCAAGGCTCTTTCCCTGCCCCACAATGGCCTCACAATTAGTGGTAGGTTGGGCAGAGACTTAGACACATAGATCTGGATTCCTAGGCCAATTTCCTTTTCCCTCAACCTGTTACTAGTCTTTGGAAACTTTACTTCCTTTTACTTGACATACACACTCAGCACCTCCTTCATATTGCATGTTTATGGCCCATTGTGGGACCTAAAAGCCGAATCAGATTTTAAATCACTCAAAAGCTCCTGAGGCTCTTGGAAAATTTCTGTTCATGGGAATTGGGGAATGGAGAAGAAACTGAGCTACCTCACTCTTCCTTGGCAATATTTCTCTCCCTCTTTTCCCACCAACCACTCACTGTCTGATTCCATCCAAATGGAGAGAAAAGAACAGAAACTACATACATTTTGCACCATTTCCATTATCAGCTGAAGACAATGACTGAAGAAGATTAGGAAGGTTTTTCATGTCATCCTGAGTAAATGACCTCATCAGCAATCACAAGTATAAGAGGAGTCATTTGTTTAAAGTAAAGGGGAGAGCCTTTATTAAAAGGAGGGAAAGGGAAACATGGAAGAAGAAAAGATGGAGGAGGAGAAAAAGAGGAGAGGAGAGAGGGGAGATAGAGGAAGAAATGGAGAAGATGGAGGAAAAGGAGGAGGCAATAGAGAAAATGGAAAAGGAGGAAGAATTGAGGGAAAGGAGGAGGAGAAATAGGAGGAGAAATTGATAGAAGATGAGGAGGAAGAGGAGAATGAGGATAATGTCAGAATCTTAGAGCCAGACATTCTCAGAATTGGACCAGAATCTTCAGAGCTGTAAAGAAGCTCAGAGACCACCTAACCCAATCCACATCTGAGTAGGAATCTTCTATGGACATCTCTGGCAAATACACATCTGACCTCTGCTTGAAGACTTCTAATAAAGAGTAGCTCACTACCTGGTGAGGGAGCCCATTTCATTTAGAGATCACTCTCATTGTCACAAAGTTTGTGTGTTTAGGGAAACCAAATCTGAACCTCTACATTTTCCATCCATTGTTCCTTGTAATGACCTGCAGGGCCAAGCTGAACATATGGGCAAGAGAACAATGAAGACAATAAAAGAGGAGAAGGAGATAAAGAAGGAGGAGAGAGGGGTGGGAGACAGAAAAAGACAGAAAGACAGAGATAGAGAGAGAGAGAGAGAGAGAGAGAGAGGGCAATTACTAAGCATTTACTATGTTCCAGGCACTGTGCTCATACAAATAGAAATGTAAGCAAGCAAGGCAGTCCCTGCCTTTGGGGAGTATGTATAGGGGGCTGAGAAAGCAAGGGGTGGAGAAGGATACGCATAGGGGGCAATGAGATAGTCCTAGAGAGGTGTCAGGATTCTGGAAAACTGCCTAAAATGATAGTTCTGTGGTAGGAATCAGCAATGAGGAGAGGTAGAGGTATCTCAGAATGGTATTGGAAAGAGTGATGAATATTCATGTATCTCAAAGGCAAGAAGGCTAGGTAGTGGCCTGGTCTTCCTGTACTGGTCTGTGAATTCTGCCTGATGTCAATTGGGAAACAGGAAGGAAAATATCTCAGAACCTATGAAGGAATGCACTTATGTCTGGCCCAGTCACTCCACTGCTAAGAACAGCACCAATGGGAAGCCAGCCAGATATCCTTGCTTGTGAAAAGGAAATTAGATTTTTTTTTTAAAAAATGCTCCTTTAAATAAGTAACTACAAATTGTAGCATCCAAAGGGCATTTAGAAAAAAAAAATTAATTTTTTCCCATCCTATCAAACCTTATTCCTATAATGAAATGCAATCAGTTACCCTGTAATTCACTGGGGACCAATGCAGACACTACATACTTAATACCACCATAATTGACCCACCCCTACAAAGCCCTCTAAAAGATTGGGAGGCAGCTTCTGGATGGAAGGTCATTGACAGCTCCTGATGCTATGTGGTGACCCAGCCCTCATGAAGCCTGACCCCTGGGCTAGTTTATTTGAACCAGCTTTGAGCTGGCGGTGACTCTGACATTGCTAAGCAGACCCAGTCAGACCTCCTCAGGTTCTCTTTGATCACTTCTAAACCCCAAGAGTCGCTGTCCATCCTTGGAGTTCTGATGTCACAGAGGGAGGCAGCCATCTAATAACCCAGCAAGGGAAATGAGGCCATTGGCAATCCTGGCATTCTCCCAGGTCCTTCTGGCACCAATTTTATTTATTTATTGGCAATTAGCTCCAATGACAAAAGCCAAAATCTCACTGATGTGGACTCCACCAGACGGCACTCTGGCAGTATGTAGGACTCTTATTTTGATACTGGCACAGATCTCAGAGACATGTCACTGAGGAGGTAAGGTGTCCTGGACCCAAAGGCACTAAATTACTTGCAGAAAGGATCTAGGGGAGGGGTTCTTAACTTGGGATCCATGGACCCCCCAGAAGTCTCTAGATAGCTTTGGGGGATCTGTCAACTTGGATGGGAAAAAAAATCCACCTTTATTTTCACCAACCTCTAATTGAAATTTAGCATTTCTTTCAATTATGAATATAGGCCACAAACATGATAGGCTTCATCAGGCTTCCAAATGGGTCCATGACATAAATAATTTTAAGGACCCCTAGTCAAGGGATTACAATTGATCTCATTAGCAGCCAGTGTGGATATAAGAAGATTACATAAGAAGAGGCCATCTAATCCTGAATGAGAATGCCCTCCATAATAATAATATCTCTAGCGAGTAGCCAACCAGTCTGTCCTTGAAGACTTCCAATAAGGAGGAACCCGTAACTTCCTGGGGGCAATCTGTCCTTTTAAATAGCTCTAATAAGATCCTGGATCTAGAGACAGAACGGACCTTAGAACCTTAGAAGCCATTGCTTCTAACCCCCTAATTTTACAGATGAAGAAACTGAGGCCCAGAGAAATTACGTGGCTTGCCCAGAGTCACAGTTAACAAGTGGCTTAGGTGGGATTTGAACCCAGGTTTTTCTTATTCCAAGTCCATCTTATTAGATGACTTTTTTTTACAGTCTCTTTCAGTAAACCTAAATTAGCCAGCTGGTAACTTCCATCCATTTCTCCTAGTTCTATACTCTGAGGCTAGGTAGAACAAACCTCCTTCCTTCTTAATTCTAGTGTTTTCCCTCTATTAATTATTTCCTATTTATCATATACAGCTTATTTGTATATATTTGTTTGTATTCGACCATAAGTCCCTAGAGGACAAGGGCTTTTTTTGTCTCTTTTTGTATCCTTGGTGCTTACCACATAACAGACTATTTGAATCTTGAATACGTTTATAATAATAATCCTAGCTCATGTTTACAAAGTATTTTAGGGTTGGCATAGTAATTTATAAACATTTTCTCATTTGATCCTCAAAATCTCCCTGGGAGGTAGGCAGTGAAAGCTATTTTTCTACTAATTTTCCAGGTGAGAAAACTGCTTCTCTGAAAGGGAGAGAGACTCACCCAATGTCATACAGCTAGTAAATGTCTGAGGCAACATTCAAACACAGGCCTTCCTGTCTTCAGGTCAGCATATATTACTATGCCATACTCCCTTCCTCCTGTCCCCTGATCTGAATCAGGCCTGACTCAGGCTAATCCAGTGGTTCAGGCTTGGGACAGCAATGAAATGAGCAGAAAGCATCAAACATTTGACAAACAGGAGTTTCTCTCAGCTATACCATAGAAAGGATGTTCAGCAATGCTGGTTCAGATAGACCCAACTCTATTATGTTCATATGGAAACACGTGTAGTTTGAAGAGTATGTTGACATGGGGCATTCATTAGATTTGAGGCTCCCCCTTCCCAAATGGGCTAGGTTTTATTATGCCTTAGAGCAGAAGTGGGGAACCCGGGGCCTCAAGGCCACATATGGCCCTCTAGGTCCTCAAGTGCAGCCCTTTGATTGAATCCAAACTTCACAGAACAAATCTCCTTAATAAAAGGATTTATTCTGTAGAAACTGGACTCAGTCAAAAGGCCATACCCAAGGACCTAGAAGGCCACTTGTGACCTTGAGGCCACAGGTTCCTCACCCCTGCCACAGAGGAAGAAAAAAGCCATGTCAACGGTTTGTGTTTGATCCTCTGAACCAATCAGTTCTCAAGCATAGCATCCCTGCCTTTTAAGGGAAAAATAGCCCAGCCCACAGGGCACACATCCTGAGTAGATGTTAGAAAAAGTGTTCATAGGCAAAGGGCGCAGGGCAAATTGACTATGATGGGATGATTTCCAAAAAATCAAATTAAGAGGCAAGAAAGAGAGATGGACTGGGAGAAGGGGGAAGAAAGAGGTAGAATGGGGTAAATTGTCTCACATAAAAGAGGAATGGAAGAAAGAGCTTTTACAATGAAGGGGAAGATGGTGGGGTGGCAGGCAATATTTGACCCTTAACTCTCATTAGAATTGACTCAAAGAAGGAATAATATGCACCCTCAGTCGTGTATAAACATCTGTCTCACCCTACAGGGAATTAGTAAGGGAAGGGGATGAGAGAAGGCAAGGGGGCTGATAGAAAGGAGGGCAGACTGGGGGAAAGTGGTGGTCGGAAGCAAAATAGACTTTTGAGAAGAAACAGGGTAAAAGGAGAGAGAGTGAAGGATAAATGTGGGGTAAATAGGATGAAGGGAAATGCACAGTAATCACAGCTGTGAATGGGAATAGGATTAACTCACCCATAAAATAGAAGCAGATAGTAGAGTGGATTAAAAACCAGAAGCCAACAATATGTTGTTTCCAAGAAACATGCTTGAAACAGAAAGACACACACAGAGTAAAGATAAAGGGTTAGAGCAGAATTGATTATGTTTCAGCTAAAGTAGAATGTGACCTCCCTGAGGGCAGGAACCATATATTTGTCTTTATTTGTCTACCTAGCACTTAATATAGTACCTGCCTATTAGACTGTGAACTCTTTGAGAGCATGAACAGTTTTTTTTTTAGGATTATTTTCCTTTCTTTTATCCCCAACACTTAGCACAATGCCTGGCACAACTCAATAATGCTTATTAACTTCACTTGACTTGCCATATACTAAGCATTTAATAAATGCTTGTTGGCTCACTGATTTCAGCTCTAGGAGCCTGAGCTTTCTCATCTATAAAATGGGAATGATACCTGTTACTACCTGCCCCATAAAAATGAGAAAATTATCAGATAAGATGAAGTATGTAAAACACTTTTCAAAACTTAAAGAGTTATATCTGTCAGTTATCAGAAGCAGCAGCAGAAGGTACCATTCTTCTAGTCAAAAGCCTTCTCCACCTCAAAAGCTTCAGTTCTGATGCTTCATTGATCATCTGTCAAGGCAACATGATCACAACTGTAATTATGAAGCATTTATGGTCAGATTATATTATCGCAGATTTAGAGTTGGAAGGGACTTTAAAACTTGGGTAGTCAGAGTTAGAAGATCCCTTACCACAAAGAATTCCAGAGGTGGGAGGGAGCTCAGAACACAAAAGTGACTCACCCCAGATTCCATAGGTAGTGAAAGAGCTGAGATCTAGAACTTGAACCCAGGTCCTTTGAATCCAAACATAAGAGAAGCAAAAAAAAAAAAATGTGGTCCATGCCTTCAAGGACTTTACTGATAACTTCCGCACATTACAAAAATGCCCGGGCAGGATGGCAGCCCAGAGATTGTTAGCCTTCTCTTGTAGACAAAATGGTGATGTATTACAGACAAATATCTGAAATTCTCCTGCCTCAATAGAAAGGGATCTAACCCTGAGCTTTCACAGGTAGATATGCTGCTCCAGTCTTCTCTGGGATCCCCTCTGAGCATAAGTCTGCCTCTATAGCCTGGGTTACAAGGAACAAACAGGTAAATATAAATGTCATCATTAAAAATGGAGATGGCATGAGTGACCTCCATCAGTAGGACATGTGGAAAGCAGTATCATGTAATGGGAGACCTGGGTTCCATTTAACAATTGTGTGACTGTACAAGCCAGTGAGCTTCTGGGCCACAAGTGAATCATCTATGAAGCGAGAGAATTGGACTGAGTGATCTCTATGGCTCTTTCCATCTCTGACAGTCTATGTGTACTTCTGGCACTTTATGTTCTAAGAGCCCTCCCAGCCCTAACAACCTCTGTTCTAAGGCCCTTCTTAACCCTGACTCTCCCTGTTCTAAGGCCCTTCCCAGCTCTGACATTCCCTGTTCTAAGGCCCCTCCCAACTTTGACATTCAATGTTCTAAGAGTCCCGCTGCCTCTGTTACTCTCTGTTCTAAGGTCCTTTCCAATTTTGGCATCCCATGTTCTTCAGGTCTTCCCAGCCCTATGATTACATGAGTCTGTGTCCTCTGAGCTGTTTCTTAAGTGGCAGAGTCAGGTTTGCCATCTACATTCTCACACTACCTATCCCCTAACTCCACTCCCGTCCTCATTTTGCCCAGCATTGCTCTTCCATGAGACAGCTGTCCAGGGTTACAAGGTCAATCTCTAGTCACAGTTGGAAGTCAGCTTGTGTCCATGGAGCAGAGCAAAGATAACTGTCCTATATGGAACTTGAGCCAATGACCATGGCCTTTGACCCACTGAGTCCATTAGCCAATAACTGGAAATACACAATGCTCATTAAACACTTCCCCCCCCAGCCCATCTGCTCTCTCCTCCCTCCCCTAGGAAGGGGTGCTTAAAGAGCTTATTGTATTCCAGTGGTGAGATGGAGGAGGGGGAATTATGCAGGTGCAATATGGTAGAACTATCACACAAATTATTGCTTGGTAAGAGCATAGAGAAGTACAGAGATTGGAGTAGGGGACACAGAAACACAAGGGTTATAGATTTAGAACTGGAAAGAGCTCACGTAGTCCAACTCTGTCATTTTACAAGTGTAGAAAACTGAGGCCTAGGAAGGTTAAGGGGCTTGCCCAAGATGACCTAGGTAGTAAGCAGCAGAGTCAGGATTTGAACCCAAGTCCTTTGGCTCCACATTCAGCATTCTAATGTCCTCAAAGTAACAGCTTGCAGAAGGCTTTCTCACAACAACCTTGTGACTAAAGTATTGTGATGATTTTTCTTTTATATTAGACCTGGGATTCATTAGTGTAGGAAGAAACTCCTTTTATTGCTACAGGTTGAAATCTGCTCTGCAGCATGTAGTCATGGGACACTAAGATGCTAAAGGACTTGTCCAGAATCACACATCCAGGATGGGTCAGAGATGGTATTTGAGCCTAATTCTCTGAGGACAGCTCTCTATACATACCTCCATATTGTCTCTTTATGCAATGATGATTATCTTCATTTTACAGATGGGGAAACTGAGGCTTTAGGAAGTAATGTGGCTTGCCCAGAGTCACATAGCTAGTAAGTATCTGGGGCAATATTTAAACTTCTTAAAATTTAATTTATATTTTATTATATACATATATATAATTTAATTTAATAAACTTTTTAAAATTTAAATATTTCTGTACTCAAACTTAAAAATTATTTCCATCACATCATAGTTCTTCTCAAGTAGTTTCTTGTGTTCACATAATCACATAGCAATTTGCAAAGTGCTTTAAACAGTCATCTCAACTGGTCCTCATAGCAACCCTGTGAGGTATGTACTATTATTATTCCGATTTTATAGATATGGATGCTAAAGCTTGGGGAATTAAGTGACCTTCCTGGGGTCACATGGTGAATGTCTGGGGTGAGATATGAACCTAGTTATTCTCAATGCCAAGCCCAGCATTTCATCCATTGTGCAACACTGCCCCACTTACAGTAGGTGCTCAGTAAATGTTTATTGATGATCATTATGAATTCTGAAACTTCACATTCCTTTAAATGTTTTTTTTGTTTGTTTTGGAAACTATTAAGCCAACCCTTGGTAAAGAGTTGGACATTACCTGGCCAATGTCCAACATTGGACACTGCCTGGCCAATGTCCAACATTAACCAATTCTTGAAAATTACCCTTAGCATTACAGAAAGGTGCTCCCATCATCCTTTCTCAATTACAGTTGTTACCACTAGCATTTATCTCTACTCAATAACTTTCAATAAAGAAGGAGGAAATAGGAGATGTCAGAAGGCAGCATAGGGGTGTACTTGTAGTAGCAGCAGTAATTCATACTTCTATATGCCCTAAGGCAGGATTTCGGAACTTTTTTGTGTCCTGGAACCCCTTTGGTAGTCTGGTGGAGCCTACAGATATTTTCTCAGAATGATGTTTGTAAATGGATAAAATCAAATATCTAGGATTGCAGAAGAAATGAATTATATTGAAATATAGTTACCACTTTTTTTTAAAGTTCATATATTCCAGGTTAAGAAACCTCACTCTAAGGTTTGCAGAACACTTCTCCCTTTCACCTCCCAATAACCCTGAAAAGTATGTAGCGCAAGTATTATTATACCCATTTTATAAATAAGGAAACTGAGGCTGAGAGAGTTGAAAGAACTGAAAAAATTGTTGGATTGGGACTAAGAAGACCTGTGCTCTATAGTGTCCCAGACACTATAATTAATGTAATATGTAAAGTTATTTATTGTTATATTATTATATATTATATATTAATATATAATATTATATATTGTTATATTAATATCATATTGTTGTTGTTCAGTCATGTTTCAGTCATGTCTGACTTATTGTGACCTCATCTGAGGGGTTTTGGTTTGCCATTTCCTTCTCCAGCTCATTTTACAGATGAAGAAACTAATGCAAACAGGCTTAAGTGACTTCCCCAGGGTCACACAGCTAGTAAGTGTCTGAGGCCAGATTTGAATTCAGATATTCCTGACTCTAGGCCCAGTGCTCTATTCACTGTACCACCTAGCTGACCCCTTAATATTATATATTGACCATTATAATGAAAGTAACAATAATAATAGCTAACATTTGAAGCACCTTACATGAATTATCTCATCTGATCCTCGCAATGACCCTGTGAGGTAGATACTATTATTATTCCCATTTTACAGATTTTGAAAAAACAAGCACAGTGTCTTACTAGTAGGTGGCTGAGGAAGGATTTGAACTTGAAGCTTTCTGACTTCAAGTCCGCTGAACCCTTAGCTCTGCCAGCATTCTTCTGCTGTGTGACCTCAGACAAATCACTTCATTTTTCCAGGTCCCAGTTCTCCCACCTGAAAGGGCTGAATTATTTGATGACTAGGGACCCATCTAGCCCTTACTGTCTATGCTTCTGACTGAGGAGGTGTCCTGACTCTTGCCCCAAGGCCCCGAAGTCCCAAGCCTGGCAGCAGGCGGGATGAGTTGGGACAAAGACCTACTGGCTTCTGGCTGGGGGTTGGGGGAGCTATGGCAGTAGGTCCTCAGGCCCTCCCTGCATCCCTGGCGCCTCTTCACAGATGCTCTCTCCTTCTGCTCACTTCCCTCTCCCTCTCCAGCGAGCTCTGCCTCAGAGACAACTATAACTCTCCCGTGAAATATATACAGTGTAAATATATAAAAAGCTCGCGCTTGCCTGCTGCTTATGTATTCATGAAATAGTAAATAAATTTTATGGGATAATTTGAAGGCTGCCAGGGAGCCGGGAGATGAAAACGACCATCTAATGAGATGGAGTGTCAGGGAAGCACACTCGCTATCGATCTGCTAGCTCCGCTAGAAGCAGGAGAGGAGGCCAGTCCCCCCCCCCCACGGGCCGTGGGCTTCGCTGACAAGACACTTTTGAGGTGCTTCTGGGGGGCTGTAAACCATCAGCGGATAGGGTGGAGTAGCCCCAGCCCTTGGGAGGCTTCACTCCACCACCATCACCAGCCCTGAAAGTCAGTGCACTTAGCACTTGGGTTTGGAGGGGAGAGAGGCACAGAAAGGGAGAGAAGAGTGGAAGGGAGGGACAGCTAAGGGGGGGGGGGTCATAGGGCCTGGAACAAATGGGTGGTGAGGAAAAGAAGCAGCCTTTATCTGAGGTGGAGAGAGAAGAGGTCGGGGAATAACTCCTCAGCTCATATAGTGACAACAATTCAAGTTTTGGTGAATGAGAACAAGGAGACAAAAGTCGTGGCTTAAGTAGAGGGCCTTGAGGGGGACCCAGCCATGGCTTGAGAACACGATAGGGTATGAGATGGAAACTGCTCTCATCAGGACAGATGGAATGGCTTACTAACCGCAGCAAGGCTTGACTCTGAGCCTGAGAGGTAGCTTTTACCTAAGAGGTGATTTTGTCTATCATTTTGCCCTCGGGGGCAGCTAGTGTGTTACAAAGTCACAAAGACCTCAGTTAGAATTTTACCTTGACTGTGTGACCCTGGGCAAGTATTCTCTCTTAGATTCAATTTCCCCATCTGTACATTACAATATGCTGGGTACGTACTAAATACTTTATAATTCTTATCTCATTTTGTCCTCACAACAATCCTAGGAGGTCAGTACTATTATCTTCATTTTATAGTTGAGGAAACTAAGTTAGAAATGAAATGATATGTTCAAGGTCACATAGCTAGTAAGTATCTAAAGCTGGATCTGAACTCAGGTCTTTCTGACTCCAGGCCCAGTGCTCTATCCATTGTACCACTTAGCTGCCTTTGCAGGGTTGGGAGGGGGGTGGAGATAATAATAACACCTACTTCTGAATTTTGTAGGGATCGAACGAAGTAACATGTGTATGTATATTTTTTTAAATTTTTAGGCAATTGGGGTTAAGTGACTTGCCCAGGGTCACACAGCTAGTAAGTGTCAAGTGTTTGGTCTGAGGTCAGATTTGAACTCAGGTCCTCCTGACTTCAGGGCCGGTGCTCTATCCACTACACCACCTAGCTGCCCCTATAAAGTACAAATTTTGAAGTATTCTGTACATATTAGGTAAAGGGAAGAACTCTTCTTAAGCCATCCAAGCCAAAACAAACAGTTCCTTCTCCCTAAAAACTTCGAGATGAGAATCTGAAACTTCCCTTACCAATTCAAAACATTGTTACTATCAGAAAATCCATTTCTATAGCTAATCTTAGCCCTAGTCCTCTCTTCAGTGGGGGCTTCGAATGGCTGCTTATCATCACATGCCTTGAAAACTAGAACCATTCCTTCCCTTTTTTCCTGGCCTTTTTTGTCCATCATTCCCCAACAGCCTTCTCGTGTTGTAATTTCCCTCCAACCCTGTGGTCCCTTCCTCTGATTGGTCAGTTTCTCTCAAAAACTCCATCTGCCCAGGTCAATCATATTCATTCTTTTAAAAAAAAATTAATTATTTAGTAAATATTTCCCAATTACAATGTAAAAAAAATAATTAACAATTATTTTTTAAAATTTTGAGTTTCAAATTCTTGCCCTCCCTCCAGCCCTTCCCACTTATTGAGAACCCGAAAAATGTGATCTCAATTACACATGTGAAATCATGCAAAACATTTTTCCATATTGGCCGTGTTGCAGAAGAAAACACAAACAAAATAAAACAACAAAAATAAAGTTTAAAAAGTATGCTTCAATCTGTATTCAGAATTCTTCAGTTCTCTCTCCAGAGGTGGATAGCATAGTTCATGATGGGTCCTTTGGAATTATCTTGGATTGTTGTCTTGATCAGAGTAGCTAAGTCTTTCATAGTTGATCATCCTTACAATATTGCTGTTGCTGTATACAGTGTTCTCCTGGTTCTTCTCACTTCACTTTGCATCAGTTCACATAAGTGTTCCCAGGTTTTTTTCTAAAACTATCCTGCTTTAGCACAATATATTCCATCACATTCATATACCACAATTTGTTCAGCCATTCCCATTGGATGGGCATTCCCCTCAGTTTCCAATTCTTTGCCATCACAAAAAGAGCTGCTATAAATATTTTTGTACAAACAGGTCCTCCTTTTTTGGATCTCTGGGATATAGACCTAGTAGTGGTATCGCTGCCTCAAAGGGTTTGCAGTTTTATAGCATTTTGAACATAGTTCCAATTTGTTCTCCAGAATGGTTGGACTAGTTCATAACTCCACCAATAGTGTATTAGTGCCCTAATTTTTCCACATCCCTGCCAGCATTTGTCATTTTCCTTTTCTATGATGTTAGCCAATCTGATAGGCATTAGGTAGTATCTCTTGTTTTACATTTCATTTCTCTAATCAGTAGTGATGAGAGCCTTTTTCATTGATTATTAATAGCTTTGATTTCTTCTTCCAACCATATTCATTATTTGACTCCTCTCCTGACTTCATTCCTAAGTCTCTAGACTTTCTCCATCATTTCTTTTCTCCAGGTATCTATCCCTCCTAACTCTGTCTCTAGACTTCTTTCTCCATCATTTATCTTCTCCAGGTATCTGTTCCTCCCCGACTCTGACCTCCTTCCTCCCCTCTAGCTTTTCATGTTCATTTTATGTGCTGTCTATCCCCATTGGAATGTAAGCTCCTTGAGGGCAGGGACTATCTTTCATTTTGCTTTTATTTGTATCCCCAGTGCTTAGCACAGTGCCTGGCACAAACCAGGTGCTTAATACATGCTTTTTTACTTGACTTGTTGACTTGCCCAAGTTTTCTTTAAACTTCTCTTCTACAAAGTGAACAATTTCAGTTTCCCAACTAGAACTCATGTTCTCTTCTCTCAATCAGACTATTTTTGGACTCCTTCTGAAATTTAGGTCTCTGGATGGTCATCAGGCCAAGAAGCTGGCAGAGGATGACTCTAGGGCCAGGACCCAGAGAAAGGGTCAACACAGCTTACTCCTACAGGATCCTTAATGAAGAAAATAGGGGTTACCTGCTGGTTTCGAGGCTTTAAGTTCACTTAGTTCATTGTGGTTATTGCATTAGGTAGAGGAAGGAGCAGTAGATTTAAAGCTAGGACACCTGGCTTTAAAGCCCAATTCTACTGCTCACTACCCTGTGATCTTGGACAAATTCTTTAAACTCTTTGGATTTCAGTTTCCTCTTTAAAATTGGTGTCAAAAACACTATATAGTTTTTTAACTTTCTTCCAACCCTGATGTTCATCTAATGGGTCACAGAGCCTAGCACAATGTAAAGAACACTGGCTCTGGGGGTCGCCAAATCTGTGCTTAAATTTTGGCACCACTGCTTCTTAACTTATTTACTATATAAGTAATTTTGGGCAAATTGCTTTCTATCTCTGCACTTTATCTGTAAAATGAGAGAAGCTGGATTAGATGAGTTCTAAGCCTTCTTCCACCTCTGAATCATACGTCACCCTGTGCTCAAGGAAGACTCTGGAGGTAGATAGGAGAGAAAGAACAAAGAGAGAGAGAGAGACAGAGACAGAGACAAGAGACAGAGAGAGCAAGAATGAGAGAGACAGAGACAGGGAGAGACAGAGTACCTAGAGAAGGGAGAAAAGAGAGGGAGAAGGAAGAGGAGACAGATGAGAGCAGAAGAAGAAGAAAGAAAGAGGAGATGGAAGAGGGAGAGGAGGAGAGAGAAGAAGAAGAAGAAGAAGAAGAAGAAGAAGAAGAAAAAGAAGAAGAAAAAGAAGAAGAAGAAGAAGAAGAAAAAGAAGAAGAAAAAGAAGAAAGAAGAAGAAGAAGAAGAAGAAGAAGAAGAAGAAGAAGAAAGGTGGAGGAGGAGGAGGGAGAGAGAGAGAGAGAGAGAGAGAGAGAGAGAGAGAGAGAGAGAGAGAAGCCCCCCACAAATGAGGCAAATTGAAAGATTTAATATAGAAGAGAATATAGAAAGAAGCCTGGAAAAGGAATCAGGGCAATTGAGTTGTCGTCTTGGTGCTGCCACTAGTTTGATCATTTGTCTTCTTTGGGCCTCAGATTTCACATCTGTAAAATCAGGTTGTTTAGTCCCTACCCTTGACAATAAAATTGTCATGTTGTGAACATAAGATGGAAAAATCAGTATAAAATTTGATATAGTGGAAGGTTACGGTTATGGCACTTATTAGCTCTATGATTTTTGGTAATTCACTTTCCCTTGTTGAAGGTAGGATCATAGAATCATAGAGTCATAGATTTAGAGCTGGGAGGGGCCATAAAGAGAATCTAGTCCAACCCACTTCTTTGACAATTGAGTAAGTGAGGTTCAGAGAGATTTCATGACTTGTCCATGGTCACACAGCTAGTATATATTAAAGATGAGACTTGAACCTAGGTCTTCCTGGCACAAGACCCTCTCCTTGCCAGAGGTAGCTGGTAGCACAGTGGAGAGGCCTCTGGGCCTGGGAATCAGAAAGACCTCAGTACAAATCCAGCCTCAAACACTTACTAGTTGAATGACCATGGGCAAGTCACATAGCTCTGTTTGTCTCAGTTTCTTCAACTGTAAAATGGGAATAATAATAGTGTCTCTCAGGGTTATATATGAAGATCAAATGAGATAATATTCATAAAAAACACTTAGCACAGTGCCTGGCACACATGCTATGAACACTTATTTCATTCCCTTCCCCTTTGCTACCCCACTATGCCACAGCTAATTCTTGTGCTGCTGACTCTACAAGGTTGGGGCTTTTTTTAAAGAATAGAACAAGATAATTTATTAATATAATATGTGAAATGTTACAAATATTATTATTAATAATAAAAGTTAAAAGGGTGATATAAGGAATTGTTATTTCTGGGACTAAGGTTGAAAGTCAGGTCCTCTTCTGGAAGACTCAGGATGGAGGTTCCATGGTCAGATCACAGCAAAAAGAGAAGAAGGTATCACTCCCTGGAATATGAGGACAAAAGGTATGGCCTATGGGTGACCATTGTCACTATTTGACAAAAATTTCTGGGAAAACTTGAAAGCAGCTTGGCAGAAACAATATCTTACACTGTATACCAAGTTAAGGTCAAAATGGGCACATGCTTTAGACATAAAGGGTGATACCATAAGCAAATTAGAGGAGTGTGGAAATTTTTACCTATCAGATCTATGGATAAGGGAAGAGTTTATGACCAAACAAGAGATAGAGAGGATCACAGGAAGTAAAATGAATAGTTTTGATTACATTAAATTTATAAAGTTTTACACAAACAAAACCAATGCAGCCAAAATTAGAAGGGAAGTAGGAAACTGGGGGGGGGGGGGAATTTTTATAGCAAGTTTCTCTGATAAAAGCCTCATCATTCAAATATATAGAGAACTAAGTAAAATTTAAAAGTATATAAGTTGTTCACCAATTGATAAATAGCAAAAGAATAGGAACAGGAAATTTTGAGAAGAAATCAAAGCTATCTATAGTCATATGAAAAAATGCTGCAAATCATTATTGATTAGAGAAATGCAAATTAAAACAAGACTGAGATACCACCTCATATCTATCAGATTGGCTAATAGGACAGAAAAAAATGACAAATGTTGGAAGGGATGTGGAAAAATTGGAACACTAAGGCATTATTGGTGAAGTTGTGAACTGACACAACCATTCTGAAGAGCAATTTGGACAACACCCAAAGGGCTATAAAACTGTGCATACCCTTTGACCTGGTAATACCACTACTAGGTCTATAACCCAAAGAGGTTAAAAAAAAAAGGGAGGGGGAAGGACTTATATGCACTTATATATTTATAGCAGCTCTTTTAGTAGTGACAAAGAATTAGAAACTGAGGGGAGGTTCATCAATTGGGAAATGGCTGAACAAGTTGTGTTATATGATTGAGATGAAATACTATTGTGCCATAAGAAATGATGAGTATCATTGTTTCAGAAAAACATGGGGAGACATTGAACTCATGCAAAGTGAAGTGAGCAGAACCAGGAGAACATTGTAGACAGTAACAGCAAGGTTGTATGACGATCGACTGTGAATGAATTAGCTATTCTCAGCAATACAATGATCCAAGATAATTCTGAAGGACTTATGATGAAAGATGCATCCACCTCCAGAGAAGGAATTGATGGAGTCTGAGTGCAGATTGAAGAATAATTTTCTTTCACTTTTTAATTTTTTTCAACATGGCTAATATGGAAATATGTTTTGCATGATTTCACATGTATAATTGAGATCATGTTTCTTGCCTTCTCAATGGGTGGGGGAGGGGTGGAAGGGAAAGGAGAGAACTCAGAACTCATTTTTTTTAAATGAATGTTGAAAATAAATAAATAAATAACACATTAAAAAATTCTTGACAAACTGAGGTGTCACGGAGAAGTTGACTAGGTTTAGCCTGGAGATGAGAAGACTTCAGGAAGACATGAGACCTGTCTACAAGTATTTGAAGGGATGTCAGATGGAAGATGGGTTAGATCTATAGGCCTGTAGGGTTAGAGCTCATAGACTCAGAACTGGAAGGGACCTTAAAGGTCATTGAGTCCAACTCCTCCCTCATTTTACATACGAGGAAACTGAGGCCCCAGGTCACACAGCAAGTGTCTGAAACAGGATTAATCCCAGGTCTTTTTGACTCCAAGTCCAGTGCTTTCTCCAACATACCATGCTGCCTCTCACATTTGGTCTGTTTGGCCCCAGAGGACAGAACCAAGAGTGAAGATGCAGATTTTAGCTTACAGCAAAGAAAAATGTCTTCTTACAATCAGAGCCACCCAAAAGTAGATTGGGCTGACTTAGTAGGTAGTGAGCTCCCTGTCCCTGTAGGTATCCTAACAAAGGTGAGGAGACTTTAGGATTTCTACTTCAGGAAGAGGCCAGTGGCCTTGTTGGCCTCTGAGGGCCCTTCCTATGCTGTGATCCCATAATCTAGGGCTCTGGGATGGTGTCTGGTTCTTCTTATTTTTCTGCCTAGTGCAGGTAGCTTTTGTATTTTTTCCCCCTCCACTGAACAACTGCAGTAACTAAAGGGTTAACAGAGCTCATTCCCAGGAGCTGTCGCTCGCCACCAGCACATGCAGCCATCATTGCCACCGGACCAGAGCTGGGCAGCAGGCCTGCAATTTCCCAGCACAGCAGTGTGTGAAATGGCCTGGCAGGGAGGGAGGAGAGGAGGGAGGGAGGCGGGCTGGGCTCTGGCCCACAGAGGGGAAGCTCATTACACTGGGCAAAGCCCTTCCCTCCTGGCTCTTAATCCTCTCCCGGGGGGCCCCAAACAGACAGCTCCAGCCGCACTTGGGTCAACCAGCTTTGGGAGAGGATCCATGACATGGAAGAAAAGGAAAGGGCAAATGTCTGCTTCTTATGGAGCTCCCCTGACTGTCCCCCCAATCCCCAGCTATGGCTTGGCCTCTCCTTGGGCCCCTCAAAGTTTTCCAAGGGCCAGGGATTTGGTTTCCAGAATCCAGGCTGGTGCCGAGGACTTAGAATAGGAAGATCTTCCTATACTATGCTGCTTCTCCCCAGCAATATGACCAGCCCATCCTCTCTGGGGATAGCCTGGGACACCTTATTCTAGGAAGGAAAATTCAGAATATGGCCGGAGGAGGATGCCAGGATGGACTAGGACCCTGGAGGATCAGATATTCAGGGCTGGAAAGCACCTTGGAGATTATCTAGTACAATCCCATCATTTTGTCCAAAGGAAACTGAGGCCCACAGAAATGAAGAGACTTGCTCAAGGTCACACATGCAATAAACAAGAGGAGCAGTTCTGAACCCAGATCTCTTACTCTAAAGTTAGAGTTATTTCTAATACACCATGCTGTTCATGGGGTTCTTTGGTTGGGAGAAAGAAGACCAGAGCCATCTGGAGTGATAGAAAAAGAAAATCGTAGATTGAGATCCAGAAGAGACATCCAAGGTCAACAAGGCCAACTCCTCATGTTATAGAAGAGAAAACAAATTCAGAGGAGTTAAGTGATTTGTCAGTTGTCACACAGCAATCAGTGGCTAAGCAAGGATTTGATTCTAGGTCTTCCTGATTCCAAATCTAGCATGCTAACCACTAGGCTGTTATGCCATGCTGGCTCTACAAGGAAGAATCAAATCCTGAAAACCCGGGTTCTGAGAAGCCTGCCCTGAGCAAGGCCTCTCTGGTCTTCAGTTTCCTCATTGTAAAATAGCAGGGCTATGGCTGGGGTAGGACTAGAGGATATTGAAGGTCTCCTCCTGCTCTAAATTCTAGGGTGGCAAGGTGGGCGATGAGGAGAGACATTAATGGAACTATAATTCCACTCACCATCCCTATGAGACCAGCCATCCCTGGCTCTCATTTCCCTCTCTCCTTCCCTCCCTCTCTTTCTGTCTCTTTGTCTCTGTCTCTCTGTCTCGCTGTCTCTTTCTGTCTCTCTGTCTGCCTGTCTGTGTCTGTCTGTCTGTCTGTCTGTCTCTGTCTCTCTCTCTCTGTCTCTCTCTCTCTCTCTCTCTCTCTCTCACACGCACACACACACACACACACACACACACACACACACACACAACACACACACACACACACCCTGCTGCCATATGCATTATCTTCCTCTAGCTAAATGTAAGTTCTTTGAGATCAGGTACAGTCTCACTTTATATTCGTGTCCTCAGCACTTAGCACAGTGCCAAACGTCTAGCAAACGCTGAATAAAAAGTGTTTGTCTTCCTTCGTTCTTTCACCGTCCCTGCTTTTAAGTATCTGAAAGTATGATGTGTCATATTAAGATTAGCTTTGTTTTGCTTGGCTCTGAAAGCAGAAGTGGCCAGTGGGTAGAAGAAAGGCAATTCAGTCTCTACATAAAGAATAACTCTAATCAAATCGCCTAAGAGTGTGTCAGAGGGCAAGGTCTTCGATGAAGAGTTGGTCAGTTATACCTCGATGTCATCCCTCATCTTTTGACTCCTTTCTCTCACTCAAGTCACATACACAATCAGTTGCCAAATCTGATAGTTTCTAGCTCCCCAACATCTCCTTCATTTATCTCCCACTTGGTAGTCCACAGCCACCACCCTGGTTCAAAGTTCTCAGCACCCTGGACAATTGACTTGGCCTTCTCCTTGATCTCCCTGCCTTGTCTCTACTCACTCAGATCCATCTTCCACTCATCTGCTGAAGTGACTTTCCTACAGTCCTACTCTGATCGTATTACTACCTCACACCCCACATCCTGCTCAGTAAGCTCAGTGGCTCCTTACGACCTTAAGGATAAAAGGATATAAACTCTGTGTTCATTTAAGACTTTTTACAACCTGGCCCCTTTCTGCCTTTAAGTCTTGCTAACTAAATAATAAAGACAACAACATTGCGTTTGCTATGCACTGAATACTGTGCCAAGTGCTTGACAATCCTTTGATCCTCGTAACAACCCTGGGAGGTAGGGCACTATTATTATCCCCATTTTATAGATGGGAAACCAAGGCAAACAGTGGTGAGGTGATTTGCCATGGTCACACAGCTGGTAAATATCTAAGGCTGGTTTTGAACTGGAGGCCAAGTACTCTAACTACTGTGCAACCTCCCTTTTCCATGTCATCTCCCACCTCTGAGAGGTCCCCTTGCATAAACTGTCCACCATACCCACCTTCTGTGCTGCTGATTCATCTCTGCCTCATGAAATCTCTGATCTCTTCCAAGACTCAGCTCAAAGGCTACTTTCTATTTGTGGCCTTTCCTGGTCCCCCAAACTGCTAATCTGGGGGGGCAGGGAGCAGAGACTTTACTTTTATTTGTTTTATGTCTGATCTACATATGCGCATATTGTCTTTCTTAGCAGAATGTAAACTTCCTGAAGGCGGGAACTATTTCTCTTTTATCTTGGTTATCCCAGAGCCTAGCACATGCTTACCACGTGTTTTGTGATTAATCAATCAATTGGTTATCTCCTGAAGGGTGGGTTGGACTACCTCTCAGGGTCAGAATGCTCCCTTTCTTCCCTCTCTAATTTTCTCCTTGTCTAATCCATTCTACATACACTGCCCAGATGAGATATTTCTAAAATGCTTAGCACAGTGCCTGACATACAGTTGCCACTATACAAATGTTTATTCCTTTCCCATCTCAAGAACTCTTCTGATACAGGGGAAAGAACACTCACCATAAAATCATGTGACCTACATTTGAATCCTGACTTTATTACTTACTACCTGTGTAATCTCAAGCCAGTCCCTTCACTTCCTTGGGTCTCAGTTTCCTCATCTGTAAAATGGGGATGGTAATGGCACCCAGAGTTGTTGTGAAGATCAAAGGAGATATTTAACATGATTGGCAAACCTTAAAGAGCTATATAAAGTCTGGTTATAATGAGTGCCTGAGGCTGGCTAAGTCCCCATTTGTAAAATGGAAATGATAACACCTGGATAGTACAGTGGAAAGTATGCCAGATTTGGAGTCAGGGGGGCATGGATTCAAATCCCAGCCCCACTACTTAGCACCTGTGTGACCCTGAGCAAGTCATTTAATGTCTGTGGGCCTCCATTTCTTCATATGTAAAATGAAGGGATTGGACTAGACTCAGAGGATAGCCTCTGAAATCTTTTCCAGTTCTCTAGCTAATCTATAATCCAACCTAATATAATCTAAGAGGCTCAAATGAACACTAACAATAGCACTTTGGTCATGCTGAAGGTTTTCAAAGCACTTTTCAAAGCACATTATCTCATTTAATCCTCACAACAACCCTGGAAGATAGCTGCTATTATTTTTTCCCATCTTACAGATGAGGAAACTGAGTGACTTGTCCAGAGTCACTAAAAGTCAGGGGTAAGATTCAAATTCAGTTCTTCCTGACTCCATTTCCAGAGCTCTTGCCACTGTACCACCTAGCTACTTAAAGCACTTTGCAAACTTGGAAGAACTATAGAAACATCATCTGTGAAATGGGTCAGTGTCACACTAACCCAAAGTCTGGGGAAAGAGGGGAGGGTAGGCTGTCTGAACTGTAGGAAAGCAAGTACAGGCTATTTTCCTGCCTCTTTAAGAAAACCTCAAAATATCCCACCCTTCTTCCTGGCTTTCCTTCCTTGCCTGGCTCAAGTTAAAGGTCAGAATCAAGTTAAAAGTCAGAATCAGAGGAGCAGAGGGTAAGCCCAACAGATCCCTGGGCCCCAAACAACAATCGCACAGCCTTTCCTCCATCTCTGTCTTTGCACTGAGTGTCCGCCTTATCTGTAATACTCTCCCTTCTCAACTCCCACCTTTTGCTTCCCTGGCTCCCTTTAAAACTCAATTCACATTCCCTTTTCTGAGCTTTTCCAGGTTCCCCCCAGTGCTAGAAACTTCTGAGATTACCTTTCATCTATTATATCTATCTATCTATAGATAGATTGATAGATATATCTATATACCTATAGCTATCAATCTCTCTATAAATCTATAGACATAGATCTATGCCTCTCTCTCTGTCTCTCTCTCTATATATGTATTTATATATACACATACATATATATACATATATACATGTGTATATATGTATATATATATATATATTTGAAGGTAAGTAAGGAAAGCCAAGAAGGAGGGTGGGATAGTTTGAGGTTTTGTTAAAAAGGCAGAAAAGTAGCCAGTGCTGTATTTATATTTAACTATCTATACATGTCTTTATATACATCTATATCTAGAGATAGATAGATAGATAGATAGATAGATAGATAGATAGATAGATAGATAGATGGATAGATGGATAGACAGACAGACAGACAGATATCTTATGTGTACCTAGTTATTCACCTGCTGTCTCCTCCATGGGACTATGGTCTCTTTGAGGGCAGGGCCCATGTTTTTGTTTTTCTTTAAATCCACCAACCCAACATCCCCCTCCCCCTGTGTCAGGCACTTTACTAAGCATTGGCACACGGGGTACTCACTGGAAATACAAAGCACTGACCTATTGTACATATCACCTCTCCTCAGATCTCAATGGAGTCAGCCCAGGATTGATCCCAATGTCCGAGCCCTCCAGATCACAAGCCCTGCTTCCAAGCTCTAGCCCTATAGCCATCACCGAGGTTCATCACCACTGATACCATCTACTGACCAACTGCTGCCAATAGGCAGATCAGACCAAGAGCCCCAGTAATGACAGGATGTCTCCATGCCTCCCCCTTCTCCCCAGATCACCAGTCCTGCTTTAAGCTCAGGCCTTACAACCATATTCCTGGAGAAATAACCACTAAGGGAGGACAACAGTTTCTGGGGATGTTGTAGCTGCAGCTGCTGAAGACCCAGAAAAGAAAGTTCTTGCAAATGAATTCCTTAGCCTTGACCAATGTCTCAACACTTGAAACTAATAAGATTTTATCAATGGAAAAGACATTTAAAAATGTGTACAACCACCTGCTTTGCTGCTGCACCCTAAGGAGTGTGGGGCCTGACCATCCCCTTGGAGCTGAAACCTTTTCTATTTATAGTCTCCTATGTTCAAATGCAAGCACCCTGAGAGCCTGACTCTTATATTTACATCCCCAGCACTCCTTATAGCACTCAGCACATAGTAAGTGCCTAATAAATGCTTTTTCATTCATTTATTCAATAAATGTTTATTGACTGACTGCCTGACTGCCTCTCCCCAGTGCCCTCTTACTGCTTTGGTAAATAACCTTTCACACATCCCCAGCAGCCTCTTTCAAGCCAAGCACAGTGTTCTTCCCTCCCTTCCTCCTCCCTCTTCTCCAGCTTCTTTTTTTTTTTTTAAATCGGGTGGAATGAGATGGAGAAGTAAAAATTATTAACCCCAGGGTCAGTTCTGGCTGCCTTCCTCCTCTTTTTAGCTCCAAGCACTTTCTCCCTCATCTGTTTCACCTACAGCATGGTTCAGCTCAACACATTTGCATATGCTTAGTACACTTTTTTTTCTTCCTTGCCTTTATTTATTTATTTGTGCTTAAAGAGGCAGGTCCCTTCCTCTTCCCCCATAGTCCCAGGATCACAGATTAAATAATAGCTCACAGTTGCTTAGCTGTGAGGCACTGGACAAATTACTTCTCCTCTATGGGCCTCAGTTTCCTCCTTTCTATAATTAAAGGGTTGGATTGGAGAATCGGAAGATTCCATCCAGTTTTGATATGCTGTATTCTTTATCTAGGAGCCCTTCTGGCTCTAATTCCAAGATCCTCTCTCCAACATTTCAGGTTCTAAGGCCCTTCCCAGATCCGATACTTTCTCTTCTAAGGCCCCTGCCAGCTCTGATACTCTGTGAGTAAGATATCATTCTATGAGATATTCTGTGAGTCAGAAACACTGCTCTTGAGTTCCAAATATCCTGTTACTGAGTTGTGTGAGCTCAGATCAGTGACTGAAACTTGATGGGCCTCAGTTTCCCCATAACATTTTCCCTGAAACAGGAGTGTATCATAGGACTTACCATTCTCCCAGAGCTACCTTCCCCCTTCCCCGATCCCTTGCCTCACTTTCTCTTCTCTCCCCCAACCCAAACTGTCTAAAGGATGGCCTTGCCCCTTTCCAGAAACAGTATACCTAAGGTCTGACCATCCTATGCTCTGCAAATAGCCCTGGAACTTTTCCCCCTCACCCTCTCTATCCCCTACAAAAAAATCCTTTTACCCCAAGTAACTAAATTCCTAGTTAAAATTCATCAAGAGGATAATTGATTTCCCCAAGATGACCTGGTTATAAGTATCAAAGCCAGAATCTGAATGAACTCAGGTCTTCTAACTTTCTATCTAGTGGTTTTCCAACTGTGACACAGGTGAAAGTATGGGAAGGGATGCCCAGGAGCCTGTCCCCACAACTGTCTGAAATGATGGTCATGGAAGTGAATTTAAGTTTGCCCCAAACCCTTGAGAAGTAGGCAGGATAGATGACCTCCCCTGCCATGTCATAGCTGAGATAGCTGCAACCCAGAGAGTCTGAGAGCTGTCCAAGGTAGCACAGAGATGGGATTTGAACCTGCATCTGTTCCTATCACCACAGCATCTCTCCCTTCTGACCTCTTCTCTCCACTCACACAGCGGCACCTTTAATTGAGGCACTTCTCACTCTCAGTCAGAATACCTTCCAGCTTCATGAGTGGGCTCTCTGCTTCATCTCTCCCTACCCCAGGCCATCCTACACACTGTTGCCAGAGTTATTTTCCTAAAACACGAATTTAACCATTTGGTGGCTTCCAATTCCCTCTAGGACCAAATATAATCTCTTTTGTTTACCTTTTAAGGCCCTACAAAACCTAGCCGCAGCCTCTCTTTCTAGCCTCTTTGGATATTACTACTCTTCCTGTACTCTGCAATCCAACCAAACAGGACTTCTCTCTGTTCCTCACACAAGACATTCTGCCTTCTATCTTTGTGCCTTTGTACTGCTGTCCCCCATATCTGGAATAAACTCCCTCTTCACCTTTGTGTCGAAGCATTCCTCTCTTCCTTTATGATGCAGCAGGCACCATCTTCTGCATGATACTTTTCCCGATTTCGATTGCTCCAAACTATCCTCCCTCACAAACTACCTTATATTTTAACTTCATTGTTAAATGAAGTGCTTATATACATACATACATATTTACATACATACATACATATTTACATACATATACATACTTACATATTTACATACATATACAAAAGTTGAATTTATTAATTTTACATTTATATCATGTATATGTATACGTGTGTATAAACACACACACATGCCCATTAGAAAGTGAGATCCTTGAAAGTAGGATTGTTTCATTCCTTTAACTTGTATCTGCCAGCATACAGCACAGTGCATATAGCAGATGCTTAATAAATGCTCATTGATTTATTCATTTAATATTTGAGCTAGATGAGTGATGATCTCAGCCATAATCAATGGCAAGAGGGCTGGTCTTACTACCTACGTAAACTCGAACAACCTACCTAGGCCTTAATTTCATTCTCCATTAAAAAAAAAACTATTAGACTAGATGATCCCTAAATTCTTTCTCAACTCTAAATCTATCATTCAATGATCCTATGAATTAGCCAAATGTATAACCAGTATCAGGAAAACCAGGAAAAGAAATTCCCTGAGAACTGGGGGGGGGGTTATCTTTATATCTCCAGAACCTAATGTAAGCATTAGGCACTTAATAAATGCTTGAGAGATGACCTGAATTGAAATAGACTTTACAAAATAATGATTTTTTTTTTTCTGAGAGGGAGTATGATTACTGTGAAGGAGCAGAGAAAACAATCAGGGATATCTTTCTAGAAGATCTGGCAAAAGACCTAGATTGAACCTAATTATGCTATGTGACTGTTATGCTATGTCAGGAAAGTTCCTTCATCTTTCTGGACCTTGACTTTTCTCTAAAATGAGGATAATATGATCTGTAACTCCAGAAGGTTGTTATGAGCATCAAATGAGTTCATACACCTCCATTTATTTCTCAATACAGTAAGCATTTATTGGCGCCAGAGTTTAAAAAGCCATCAATAAGCTGGAGAGTGTCTTGAAGTGGGCAACAAAGATAACAAAGAGCCTTGAGTCCATGAGATATGAAGACCAGTTGAAGGAAACTGAGATGGCTTCCAGGAGTTGAGAAGACCAATAAGGAATATGAGAGGTGGCTCCAAGTTCCCTGAATGTAGCACTCTAGAGCAGAGGTCCCCAAACTTATTTGACCTACCACCCTCCTTTCAAAACAATTACTCAGCATCCCCTGGAATTTACTTTATTTAACCCCTTAATTTTTTAAAAAATTTGCATTATTTCTAAAAATATAAAATATTTTTAGATAGCATCTTAAGCTTAATAATTTATTGTAAATTTGTGGGTTTTTTCCTACATTGAAATTTTGATGATGCAATATTGGGTCATGTAACCATATACTATCATACTGTAAACAAGTCATTACATGCACACATTCCTGCCAATGCATGTTGCACTTCCCAACGATGTGTGACACATTCACCTGCCAACGCTTGCTTATTAAGACCTGTCAGCTGACTTGACCACTGATCAGTTATATTATAAATGATTATAACTTGTTATAACTGTTATAACTTGCAATTCTGTGTGTTTATTTGGAAAATAATGTAAACACTACAACTTTAACTCTATTACACAACAGATGAAACATGTATGAATGGTTTTTCAAAATTTTCTTATCTTCTCTTCTTTCCCTATGCTTTCATCACCCTCTTATTTTTATTCAATGCCCCCAAGTTGTACCTGAGGCTACTACCACCTCCATGGGTCATTCCAGCACCCCCCAGGGGGTGGTATTGCCCACTTTGGGAACCTGTGCTTAGAGTCTCCCAACTCTGAGCATTTTCACTGCTGGACCTCCAAGCCTGGAATGCTCTCCATCCTCACTTCTACCTTTCAGCTTCCCTGTAACCCTCAAGTCCCAGCTAAAATTCCACTTCTACAAGAAACCTTTCTCAATCCCCCTTGATGTTAGTACCTTCCATCTATTATTGTATACAATTTATTCTCTGTGTATGTATGTTGTTTGTACATTCTTATTTACATGTTGTCTCTCTCATTATGCTGTGAGATCCTTGTAAGCAGGGATTGATTTTTACCTTTCTTTGTATTTCCAGTGCTTGGCACTATACCTGACACATAGTAGTTGCTTTAAAAATACTCAATGACTTGACTTCTATTATTTAAAGGGCTGTCATATGGAAGAGGAATTAGACTTTTATTCTGCTTGGTCCCAAGGGATAGAACTTCAAGATGGAAATTCAAAGACAAATTAAATTTTGTGTTTTATGTGAGGCAAAAACTTTCTCATAATTAGAGCTGTCCAGAAGTGCCATGGGTTTTATTAGGAGAGGGCAATCTCCCCCTCCTTAGAGGTCTTCAAGCAGAGGCTGCATGATTGCTTCTCAGTTTTGTTATAGTAAGGATTCTTACTTCTAGGTTGGCTTGGACTAGATGGCCTCTGATATTTGCTTTCAACTCTAGTATTCTATGGGTCTGTGATGATTCCATGTCAAAAACTGTGCTGGGTGCTACAGATGCAATGGTAAAATCAAAAACAGTCCCTACCTCAAGTAGCTTACATTCTACTGAAGGTAGAAAATACAGAAAATATGCAAAAAAGCAAATGCAAGGTAATATTAATAGCTATTATTCATATAGCACTTAAAGGTTTACAAAGCACTTTACATTATATATTGTTTTTTTCCTGCCTACAACCCTTGGAAGTAAGTGCTATTATTTTCCCCATTTTGCAAATGAGGAAACTGAGTCAAAAATTTAGTGTTTTGTCCTAGGATCACACAACTAGAAAATGTCTGAGAACTGATTTGAACTCTACTATCTTGACTCCAGGTCCAGTACTCTATCCACTGCACCATCTAGCTGAAAAGCTTATGGTAAGGTGAACCTTTGTTTGAGACCTTGATTATATCTTTTCCTATAAAGGTATAGATCTCCCTTGGCATCTTCTGTAGGATGGGGTCTTTCTTCAAGAATAAATCAGGAGCCTTCAACTCTTGTGGGATAGATAGTTGTAGTCAGAGTCACCTTATTCTTCAGTCTATAGAAGGGATTCTACAGACATCTTTTGATCCTTTTTGACCATTAGACTTTCACTATTTTAGTAGAGATAGAATAAGACTGAAGTTGAGGGTCCCCTACCAGAGGCCACTGAAGATTGCATTAGAGCAAAGAACATGGAAACCACTTGCTTTTGCCTCCCTGTACATCAAGGAAAGGAAAACTGCATAGCCAAGTGGGGAGAGTTCTTTATGGTTGTCCCTTTAACAGCTTCAAATTTCACAATCCTAGAATCTAGCCTTTTAGCCAAAGAAGGAGGATTTACTGGATACTGTATTTTCAGAATCTAGCATTCTGGTCAAATAATTTGGATGGGGGGTTGGGGGTAGGGAAAGGAAGTGCCATGTTCAGAGGTTGCTTGCAAGTAATAGCCCAAATGCGACAATCCAGGGTTCTAGCTTTCTACTGAGAAGACAGGAATTTCTCTAGTAACATGCCTCTTGGCAAGAGAAGAAGATTGTGCATGCATCCCCCAGTAGCAAACAGAGCAGCAGTAAAGGACTAAGGCTATGATGTGGAGGAGCAAAGGACATGGAGTATGCACTCCACTATTGTTACATGTTATTCCGATGGCACCAGCCCAAAGGGAAATGTGTCTGTCTGGTAGCCTCAAATGTCATTTCTCTCCCAAGGGGAGTCGAATTTACACAACAACACTAGGGATTCTAGGAAAGTAAGATTCACTGGTCTGTTGTTTAAGGTTCTCTCAATAACAATTCCAAATTCATTTTCTTTCTAAGGAGAGTCCAAATCCCCATGTGGTACTGTTAGTCTGGAGGACTTTAGGACTCTGTGGAAAGTTGGACTAGCTAGAAAAGGAGGAGAATGTTCTTGATTTTATATGGGTTACCATTGTCATTTTATGTGTTTACTACATTGATTTACGGCTCCTCTGAGTCCTTTGCTTTTTCCATATTTTCTGTGGAATGGAATAAAGGCTGTCCTACACTCAATTGTTGAACTGAGTGCTTGTACAGGATCTAGGAGACTCTTTCCCTCACAGAGACCTAGACACAAGTTACGTTCAGAGCTTTGCCCAGGGTAAACTCTGGATGGGAGCATTATGAGCCAAATGGTAACAAGTCCTGGCTGCTGGGCCAAGAGTTACATACGAGGTAATTATAAAAGTAATTTGGAGAAGGATGGAGAGAACAGAAAATTGAGGAGCTTAAGAAAGTAACTCTAAGAGACATAGGTAAGGAGGGAAGGTATCCTATACATGGAAGACAGACTGTGCAAATACAAGCAAGAGACGGAATAAAGAAGAGAACAGCAAGTAGGCCAATTGGTATTCCTACCAGTCAGTTACTGATAGGTAATGTCCTCAATAAGCCAGAAGCTCCTGTGTAAATGCAGACTATTTTCATTATTATTATTCCAATGTGACAATGAACGGGTGTGATAAATTAATGTGCATTAATGGGGGTGAGCTAGAGGAGAATTGGTCCATTGGGCTATTTCGAAGCCTCCTAATTGGTCTTCTCACTTCCAATCTCTCTGTCTCCTGTCCATCCTCCACACAACTGCCAAACTAATATTCCCAACACAGGTATTATGTCACTTCCTCAATCAAAAAGCATCAGTGCTTGCCTCTGGAATAAAACCCAAACACCTTCCACATCTGGTTCCCAATTATCTTTTCTGACTTACATCACACAACTCCCCTTCGTGTATGCTACATTCCAGCCAAACTGCCCTATTATTTCCCAAACTTGACATTTCATTTTCTGTCTCTGTACATTTGCCCAGGCTGTGCCCCATCCCTGAAATGCACTCCATCCTCCTGTCCACCTCTGAAAAGTCCTAGCTTCCTTCAGGGAAGCCTTTCCTGATATCTCTAATTCTCAGTGCACTCCTTCCCTGAATTCATTTGTATTTACTATTCAGCATATATGGTATCCACCCTCCACCTCAAACTCAATAATAATCACCAAATTTCAGAGTTAGAAGGGACCTCAGCATCCATCTAGCCCAACTCATATACCAAAAAAAAAAACAAAACAGAAGACAGTCTCTGCCCTCAAGGAATTTATGATCTAATGGAGGAGACAACATGCAAATATATACAAAGCAATTAACACCAAGAAAACATAGGTGCTCCATCAGCCTCCACCACACCATCCATATGTGGAACATTGATTACAACAAATGGAGGAGTTTTGAATGCTGTGGATAAGTTCACTTACCTTGGGAGTGTACTTTCCAGGGATGTACACATTGATAATGAGGTTGATGCATGCATTGCCACAGGTAGCTCAGTGTTTAGGAGGCTCTGAAGAGAAGTATGGGAGAGAAGAAGTATTAGACTGACTGCCAAACTGAAAGTCTACAGAGCCATTTTGCTGACCTCCTAGTTGTATGCCTGTGAAACCTGGACAGTATACCAGTGCTATTCGAGGAAACTGAATCACTTCCATTTGAATTGTCTTAAGGAAGACTCTGAAGATCACCTGGCAGGATAAGATACCAGACACTGAGGTCCTTTCTCAGGCTAAACTGCCAAGCATTCAAACTCTACTTCAGATAGCACAACTCCAATGGGCTGGCCACATTGTTTGAATGCAAAACATATGCTTTCCAAAAAGACCATTTTATGGAGAACTCACGCATGGCAAGCATTCACATGGTGGTCAGAAGAATTGATACAAGGACACTCTCAAAGTCTGTCTTAAGAACTTTGGAATTAATTATGTGACATGGAAGACACTGGCACAGGACCGCTCAGCATAGCATACCCACATCAGAGAAAGTGCTGTGCTCTATGAGCAAAGCAGAATTGAAACAGCTCAAAAGAAACACAAGTTGCACAAATTTAAGGAATCCACCCCAAATGTTCATATGGAGCATTTGTGCCCAACCTGTGGTAGAACATTCCAAACTTGTATTAGTCTGATCAGCCACAGTCAAACACACTGAAATTTGACTCCAACGTAGTGATGTCATTTTAGTCCTCTTCAGGAATGAAGGACAGCAGTCAACCAACCAATATACAAAGCAAGGTATATACAGGGCAAAACCAGATGAAATTTTCCCACATCCTTTAAGTGATCCTCATATAGCAATGCCCTTCACCATCTCGATGGCTTGACTCTTTACAGTTTATCAATGTCCATCCTAAAAATTATGTCCAGAACTGAGTACGATATTTCATAAATGGTCTGACCAGGGCAGAGGCCAGTGGAACTGACGCCTCCTCTAGGCTCCTCTCAGTGTAGTCCAAGATCACATTAGGTTTTTGGCTGCCACATCATCTTGCTGACTTATAATGAGATTGCTGGTCTCCAAACCTCCAGAACCACTATCTAGCCATGCATCTTTTTCCTGTGACATTGATTTTTTGAACCTAAATGTAAGACTTCTTTTTTAACCCCAGTGTAAGAATTTTATTTCCATTAAATTTCATCTTATTAGATTCAGTCCAATTTTCTGTCCTGCCAAGATCTTTTTGTATCCTGACTGTCATGTAATGTGCTATCTCTTCATCTGCAGATTGGGGAAAAGATGTCAATTGTGCCTATATCTGAATCAATTACAAATGTGCCTATGTGACACTGGGTAAGTCACTTGACTGCTGTCTGCCTCAGTTTCCTCATCTGTAAAATGGAGATAATAATAGCACCTATCTCCCAGGGTTGTTGGGAGGATCAAATGAAATAATATTTTAAAAAGCTTCTTGCAAACTTTAAGGTGCTATATAAAAGTTAGTTATTTTTATTGTTGTTTTAATTAGCACCAGGGCCAACGACAGATCCCTGGGGCACTTCCATGGAGACCTTCTTCCAAACTGACACAGAGAGAGTAATGAAAGTATGGGGCACCAGATTCATTTATCAGCCTCTCTACTACATTTGACTTACAATATAAAATGTAGTAGACAGACTACTTGGGGTCAGGAAGGGTAGAAGGGAATAATCATTTATGTAGTGCCTACTATGTTTGAAAAACTAAGTATGTTTTACAAATATTATCTCACTTGATCCTCATAACTACCCTTCTGGGTAGGTACTATTATTATCCCCATTTTACAGATGAGGAAACTGATGTTAAGTGACTTGCCCAGGATCATATAGCTAGGAAGGGTCTGAGGTCACATTTGAACTCGGGTCTTCCTGCCTCTAGGCTCAGCACTTTGTGCACTATGGTGCCTCCTAGCTACCTCTACCCTTAGGAAGTCTTGGGTTTAAATTCTGCCTCAAACAGGACCAGCCAAGTCACTTAACTTGGCCCAGCTTCAGAAGTTCCTCCCTCTGTAAAATAAAATAGTAAGTCAACCTGCCAAAAAAAAATTTATTAAGCACCTACTATGTGCCGAGCACTACACTAAGTGCTGAGAAGAGAGAAAGACTAGAGACAGTTCCTGCTCTCAAGAAGCTCACAGTCCTGACAGGGGAGATATCATGTAAGCAAATATGTACAAACCAGCTATATACAGAATAAATAGGCTGTAATCAACAAAGAAAAGGCCCTAGAATTAAGAGGAATTGGGGAAGACCCACATTTTTGGAAGATCACTTTGACAGCTGAGGGGAGGCTAGACTGGAATGGAGAAAGCCTTGGTAGCAGGCAGACCACTCAGCAGGCTATTGCAATAGTCCAGGTATGAAATAACAAAGGCCTTTATGAGGGTGATGATAGTGTCAAAGGAGAAAAAACGGGAATATTTGAGAGACATTACAAAGAAAACAAAATGGTAGGCCTTGGCAACATATTGGAAATTGGGTATGAAAGAGAGTGAGGAAGAATCAAAGGTGGTACCTAGGTAGGGAGTCTGGGTGACTGGAGGGGATGGTAATGGCCTTAATGGTAACAGGGAAGTTTAGAAGGGGTTTAGTTTTGAACATTGAAAAGTCCAGTTTTGGACATGTTGAGTTTAAGAAGTCCATGGGACATCTAGTTCGAGATGTCCAAAAGGTAATCAAAGACAAGATGTGAAATTGGAGGTCAGCAAAGAGGTTAGGGCAGGATAGGTAGATTTAAAAATCATCAGCATAGAGATAATAATTAAATCTACAGAAGCTGATGAGATCGTCAAGTGAAACAATACAAAGGGAAAAGAGAAGAGGGTCCAAGTTAGAGCCCTGGAGGATATCCATGGATCGTCTGCATGAACTGCTGGATATTGAATATTCAGCAAAAGAGACTTGAAAAGGAGCAGTCAGACAGGAGGAGAAACAGAAGAGGAATTTATTCTTTTTCTTTCTGTCCAGGTGGGCTATAGCAGGGACTAATGGGGCAGCTGGGTGGCACAGTGGATAGAGCACTAGATCTGTTGTCAGGAGGACCTGAGTTCAAATCCAGCCTCAGACACTTAGCAGCTATGTGTCCCCAGGAAAGTCATTTAATCCTGATTGCCCCAAAAAAAGAAAGAAAAAAGAAACGGGGGCCACCAATCCATATGAAAGGATCCCTGTATGTCACATATTAACTTAATTTTAAATTTTAATATTATCTACATTTTTATTGTACTTTTATTTATCTCTTTTGTTAAATTCCCAATTACATTTTGATCTATTCTGGCAGCACTCTAGAGTGCTATTCAGTCTGAGGGCTGCATATTTGATACCTATGGTCTTCATTTGTATTTATCTCTCCATGGATCTTCAACCAAAGCTCTCCACCATGTTTCTCAATACTCATTCTGGAATTTCTTCACATGCTTATGCAATGCAACCAGATTCCACCCCTGAATCCCTTTTACCTTTTCTGTTTCTTTTGAATAAAGTATATACATTGTAGTCACAGGTTTTATCCCACCATGTTTCTGTGATTCTTAAGAGATTAAATGTGTGTTCTTGCATTAGGACCTGTAGTTCGTCTTTCTTGTTACCCATGCTTTGTATATATGTTTATAGATGTCTGAGATGTGAGTAGTTTTATGAATGGCCCATTTCTTGTATTTCTCTTTTTTTGTGAGTTTTTGAGGGTTTCATCAGCAGTTCTTTCTACACGACAACATCTTTCTATGGTATCCAACTGGGTGGATATACTTAGGCAGCTTTTCCTCTCCACTGTCCTTTTCAATTTAAAGTGCTTTTGATTAGATTAACAACATACTTAATGAATACAATCTTATCAGCCTTTGTTAGGTATACTCCATCCCTGGCAAGAAGCCTGTCATGCCTATATTATAAGCTATACTCCAAAAATAAATCCCATTCTTTGAAGTTAATTTAAATCACTAGTTGAATTTTCTTCACTTATTTAGTGATTTCACAAACATCACGTATTTAACAATTCATTAACAAACATTGATTAAGTGCCTAGTGTATGAAGAGCACAATGCTAGGCTGTAAGATACAAAGCATAGCTAATGCCTTCATGCAGTCTAGGTCTAATAGGGAAAAAATTCATTCATTTTTTAAGTAATTTGAGGTAGTAACTATTTCATTTTTTCCTTTGTATCCCCAGCACCTAGCACAGTGGCTGCCATAAGTAGATGTTTAATAAAGATTGGATTAAATTTAACTTGATACCATTACAAAATATGCACATATACCACTAGAACCTTCCTATACCCCCAGGTTCTATATATTCATTTAATAGTTGCCCTCCAGAGATGAATATTCTATTTCTATGGTTTAGCCCAAAGGAACAAAAGTGTTCCTGGGATTTCAGACTAGATAAGAAGAGAGAAATTGATATTGATATGTCAGTGGAAGAAAGATTTGGAAGGAAGACAGGGCCATGCATCTACTTTTGAACCATAACTTGATAGGCAGCCAACTCCTCTGGCTTTGCCCAGGGCCCTCCCTGAATTAATCAAGGGGTAGATCCTGATTAGGCCAATTTTATAGCAACACAGCACATTGCAAAGGGTTGATTCTGTATATGGAGAACATACGAGATATAAGTCACTCCCCCTGAACATTCCTCCCTCCTAAGAAGCTATTTTTGAGGCTATTGATAGGGATACTAAGCAACAGTAAACAAGAAAGACTAAGGAAATATCTTTCAGGTACCTCAGAGACTATATAAATATACTCTTTTGGGGAGGGATACCCCTCCCTCTGACTGTCCTTCCAAAGGTCCTTCTCTCTCCACAGCCACATGGGACAACACTTTTTCAGCTACAGAAATTTTCTGTCTTTTTTTGGTCATGGAACCCTTGGGCAGTCTGGCAAACAACATGGCTCCCCTCTCAGAATGTTTCTAAATGCATAAAATGAAATACATAGAACTACAAAAGAAATTGAATTATATTGAAATATGGTCATCAAAATATTTTTTAAAACAAATTCATGGACCCCAAGTTAAGAATCCCTACTCCAGAGGAAGGAGATCAGGCTAGTATGGGCACTGGAAACTATGCTTTACAAGAATCTACCAAAGAAACTTAGGGTGTTTAGCCTGGAGAAGAGAAGACTGGGAGTTGGGAGGGGAAAGGAGGATAGCAGTCTCTAGGTATCCTAAGGACTGTCATGTGAAAGGGGGGCCATCTCCAGTAGTCTTGATGTCACCACTGGACCCAGATGGCTCCAGAGGAGAAAGTGAGGCTGGTGACTTTGCACAGCCCTGCCTCACTTAACTCCTATTCACTTGCAAGTCATGGCATCACTTTCCTGATGTCATGGTCCTCTTTGAGAATGAAGGACAAACAACAAGCGATGAAAAAACTGAATTGCTTGGCTTGGGGGTAGAAGTACCAATGACAAGCAGGTACAAAGAAGTATATTCATATTTAATATAAGAGAAAAATTGACACTAATTAATACTTTTTCCTCTCTGGGCTCTGCCAGCAACTCTCTGGACTTTGAAACCAGCATGGCTGAGCTGCCTTCTCACCCTGAAACATCCCTCTGCCCCCTGTACACTCTCTTCTCTGATTGGTAAATTCATCCTAGAACCTCCACTTTGTGGAAGAGTTGCCAAGCAACCTTCTTTCTCCTCCTAACTCTGCTTCTGACTCTCTAGGATTCACCACTACATGTCCATGTGGTACCTTCCCCCTCCCTCCATACCCCTTTCATGTGTTGTTGTCTCACTTTAGAACATAAGGTCCTTAAGGGCAGGGGCTATGTTTCATTTCACTTGCATTGGTTTACACTTAGCACAGTGCCTGGAACATAGTAAGTGCTTAATAAATGCTTATTGTCTTGACATGACTATCCCAAAGTGGAATGTCCTGTCTTGGAATTTAGTGCCTTGCTCCTAGAATCACACCAGAATGTGAAAGATGGAAAGGACCTCAGTGGCATCTAGTTCAACACATACATAAAACAATCCCCACCATAACATCCCCAACAAGTAGTCACCCAGCTTCTGAGTGAAGACCCCCAAGGAAGCAGAACCTCTCAAGATAGTCCTTCCCACTTAGGACAACTTTAATTATTAAGAAGTTTTTTCCTTGAGGCACTGGCCCCGGATTCAGGAGGACCTGAGTTCAACCCAGCCTCAGGCATAACACTCACTAGTTGTGTGACCCTAGGCAAGTTACTTAATCCCATTGCCTAGCCAAAAAAAAAAAGTTTTTTCCTGATACCAAGCCTAAATTAACCTCTTTTTCATTTCCACCCATAGTTTCTGGTTCTGACCTTTGTAGCCAAGTAGAATAAGTTTCATTAATCCATCTTCATTCAGTTATTTGAATATAGCTATCATGTTCCCCCCTGAGTCTTCTCATCTCCAGGCTAACATCCTCTTTTCCTTAAATGGATCTCCCTACGACATGTATTCAAGACTCTTTATCAATCCCAGTGGGAGATTGAGTCATGTCTTCTCTCTAGACCAGTTTTTTTAATGGTCAAATGAGACTTATGAGGGTGGAATGGGTAGCCTTCAAGTTCCCTTTCATCTCTAAATCTGTTATCCTATGATCTTTGAATCCTGGGCTTCAGTTTTTTCATGTACAAAACAAAGATGTTAAACAAAGTAATTTCTTCTATGGGTCCTGACGGCACTAAATCCTTTGGAGTCTTCCCTCCTAGCTCTGAGAATCTCCAGTTTTAGCTATGAACGTGGATTCACCCTAACTTCCACATGTATATTTGTATTGGACTCACTTGCTTGTAGGTAAGACAGAAACCTCCAAAAATAGCAGACGGAGATGGACTCCTTAAGAAGCCAAATATTTCAAGGGCCCCCAGGGCTAGAAACCCTGGGCTCAGGTAAGCATAAAGACTGGCACATATACAGATAGAAACACACACACACACACACACACACACACACACACACACACACACACCTCTTGGCCACCTCAACTTTGCTGTATCTGCCTCAGTCACGATACAGACTATTTTTCCCTCCCTTCCGTAAAGCCAATCTTTATATTGATTTCTCCTCCCTCACCCCCCACAAGCAGTCGATAGGCACTCGGGAGAGACTGAGCATGTCTGCTTTGCTGAAGAACTCTGGCCTCCAGCAACAGGCAGCCAATTATGACTGTAGTGGACTGGACTGCCACTCAATAGGGAGGGGTAAGCAGGAGGGGAATCAGAATCCAGGTGGATTCAAGCCAGATGCTTAAGGAAGGCAGCCAGATGAGGTGAGGCCAGAGACAAACTGCTCACTTCTAGGTGAGTTGAAAGGACTATGGGCAGGGATGGGAAGGTTCCAGAGCCCAAGCCAGGGGCTGACCTTACCCATAGGCAGACTAGATATTCTCCTATTACTATCATTTCTTTTCTTTTGAAAAGGAAAAATGAAAAACAACACGCTTGAAAAATACCTGTTTCAACTCGAAGATGACAAAAGATGGAATGATCAATGTTGGAGAAGCTATGGAAAAAGTCAAACTAATGCATTGTTGGTGGAGCTGTGAACTGGTCCAAGCATGCTTGAAAGCAATTTGGAATCATGCCAAGAAAGTGACGAAACTATCCATATCCTTTGACCCAGAGACCCCACTGCTAGCCAAATACACCAAAGAGGTCATAGAGAAACAGATGGTTTCATATATGCCAAAATATTTGGGGCAGCATTTATTGAGGTAGCAAAAAACTAGAATCAGTCAATACTCATTGATTTTTGAATGGTTAAATAAATTGTGTTATAGAAATAGAATAGAATGCTATTATGCTTTTAAAAAATGATATGAAGAGTTTAAAGATATCAAAAAATACAGAGAAGGTATCAGAAGGCAGTTGAGAAAAGGACACAGGCAAGCAGGGAAGATTTATTGCCAGTGTGTAAATCTGGTATGCTTTAAAACAAACTACATAACAGTTCACAGTTTCCCGTGCAATCCTCTTTTCTGTCCTTCGTTACATAATTACATTTATTTATTAAATGTATAGGAAAAGCTTTTTTAAAACATAAAAAAGAGTTCAGAGACAGATAGTGGTTAGAGAGCTGGATCTCCAA
Source organism: Phascolarctos cinereus (assembly GCF_003287225.1). Classification (NCBI taxonomy): domain Eukaryota; kingdom Metazoa; phylum Chordata; class Mammalia; order Diprotodontia; family Phascolarctidae; genus Phascolarctos; species Phascolarctos cinereus. The sequence continues at coordinate 702,046,011 of NW_027555847.1, read as the reverse complement.
TCAGGAAGACCTGAGTTCACATCTAACCTCAGATACTTAATAGATGCTCAAATTTAGAGAATCCACCCCAAGTGTTCCCATGGACTATCTGTGCCCGACCTGTGGTAGAACATTTCAAGCTCATATTGGTCTGATCAGCCACAGGCAGACACATTGTAACTTGACTCTAGCACAGTTATGTCATTTGGGTCCTCTTCAAGAATGAAGCATAGCAACCAACCAATCTAATGCCTCCCCAAAGAGTCCATGCCAAAAGGGAATTTCTTCAGCACCCCATAAATAAGAGGAAAGAATTTCCAGCCACTGTAGCTTTGAATTACATTTTTGCCACACACGCTCTAAAAGCTTGAGCCTTCTTTTCCCTAGACTGTGTGGACATGTGGGAGAGTGTGTCACAGACTTTAGAGGAGAGATATCCATTGTTATTACTATATCATCTTAGTTAAATACCCTCTTTCTAAAAGCTCCTTCATGCTGGCTGACCAAATTCTTTTTGACTGACAGTCTTGAGAGGAAGCAAACCAGTGTGGGATTGTGAGCTATAACACTAGAAAACCAGTGCCCCCAACCCTTCCAGGCTACCCCTAAAGGGCTGAGGAGATGTAGTAGCTGAACTCTCAGGATCTGACTCATGAGAGTTGGAATAATTGACTCAGAACATAGTTTATACTAGTTTTGCTCAATTGCTCTCCACCCCACCAGCCGCATTTCTTTAATTTTTTTTTATTATTATTACTTACGAGGTATGGTATGTTGAATAGAGGAGTGGGGAGAATATATGTGGAAATGAAGGTGATGTAAAAGCAAACAAATAGCAATACTATATATATTTAGGCAATTGGGGTTAAGTGACTTGTCCAGGGTCACACAGCTAGTGTCAAGTGTTTGGTCTGAGGCCAGATTTGAACTCAGGTCCTCCTGACTTCAGAGCCGGTACACCACCTAACTGCCCCTCAATACAATATTTTTTTAAGAAAGAAAAATACTTTCCTTGTCTACTCACCATCTAACATTCTTTCAGATTAAGGACCAAGTTTAAAATGTAAAATAGAGAACCATTTATATTTAAAACATCTAGAAACTGGAGGTGTCTAACCTGGAAAAGAGAAGATTTATGGAGTAAATCATGATTGCCTTCTGACTATCGGAAGGGCAATCGTGAGGAAGGCAGGAGACTTACTTTTTGCCTCAGAAGGAAGAACTAGGACCAACGGGGGGGGGATGGGGGGCAGGGGGAGGGACATTTTAAGAAGGTAGATTTTGTGGCTTACTAACAATTCGAGCTGGCCAATGATGGGCTGCCTTAAGAGGAAGTGCCTTATCACTGGAAACAGAATCTTCCACAACATCAGAACCGGAAGTGACCTTAGAAAGTACTCATTCTGTCTACTGCCCCATTTTACAGATGGAGAAATTGAGACCCCCAAAACCTAAGTGATTTGCCCAGGGTCAGACAGAGTGACAAAGGCGAGATTTGAGCTCAAGTCCTCTTTTCCTGATAAAGCTTCATATCATTACCAGAAAAGTCTTTCTTATTATTATATTAAAAATATTTCTCTTTATGCCTGGTACTCTTCTACTTAATACTCTTCAATAGCTCTGAATACCTTTGAAGTAAACCTCAGACTCTACTGCCTACTACCTATTGTTTGAGGTCTTCTACAATCTGTTACCATTGTCCCTTTCAAGACCCATCTCACATATTACTCCCTTTCATGCTCTACACTCCAACCAAGTTATATTACCATAGTCTCCATTCTCAACCATACCTTGTGTTCTCTAGGTTCCGTGCCCCTGCTAGTGCTTTCCCCTAGGTCTGGAATGCCCTCCCAGTTCCCCTTCAATTTAATTATGACCTCTCCTGTAAAGCCTAACTAAATCTCATTTGCATATCTTCGGTGAAGATAAAAAGCCCAGATAAAATTCAGTTCTTATCCTAAAGAGGATGTCTAACTGTGTCACTCCCTTGCTCAAGAAGTTTCAATGACTCCCTTTTGAATCTAGGGTAAAGCACAATACCTCCCCTGTGTGTCTTTTAAAGTCCTTCACAATCTGGCTCCAGCTATTCCCCACATGCATATTCTACGACCCAGTCAACATGGATGGCCTAATTGGCGTCCCGTACATGATTTTCCACCTCCGGGCTTTTGCACAAACTGTCCCTCATGCCTGGAGTGCCCTTCCTCCTTACTTTCACCTTTGGTAGAATTCTCAACTTCATTGAAAGCATAACTCAAGAGCCACCCCTTTCAGGACACTTCCTGCTCCCCTCCCAAACTCTCTCCCCCAAACCTAAAATGACTTTATATCTACCCTGTATGCCTTTAATATTTACTAATCTGTGTACATTTTATTTCTCCCTAGTAAAGTATAAGCTCCTGGACAGCAGGGTTGGTTTTCAGTTTTGTCTTTGCATCCCCCACACCTTCAAGAGTGCCTAGCATACAGATGATTAATAATTGTTTGTTGAATTGAATTAGAGGTTCAAAAAGACTTGCCACTACACCTTTGCAGGGTAGGTAGCACGAATATTCTTAACTTTGTTTTGTAAATAAGGAAACTGAACCTCAGAGAAGTTATGACTTGCTCGGAGTCATATATTAGAGCTAAAGCAGGGATTTAAACCCATATCCCTGTGACTCTCAATTCTGGCTTCTTTTCATGATGTTAACCCTTTCACAGCCGTTGTTTCAGTTTGTTATTATTAGTGTTGTTGTTATCATCATTATCAATTTATTATTATTTTGATCCTTACTGAATCCCTGCAGAGGAAGACAGGGCATGAATTGTGGGAAAGCTGAGAGCCAAGCCCATAAGGATGATTGGCCATCAGCCATGAAGCCAGTTAATTGCAGAGCTAAGGACCGAATGGCACAGTGGATACAGTGACAGACCTGGAGTCTGGAAGACTTGAGTTCAAATCCAGCCTCAGACATTTACTGGCTATGTGACCCTGGGCAAGTCACTTACCCCTGTTTGCCTCAGTTTCCTCATCTGTCAAATGAGCTGGAGAAGGAAATGGCAAACCATGTCAGTATTTTTGCCAAGAAAACCCCAAATAGAATCAGGAAGAGTCAGACATGACTGAAAAACGACTGAACAACAAAAAAGAAAGGCTGGGACCCTGCTCCTTCCTCAATATGAGGATGGCGCTCCTTCAGCTTATTACCTCATACAGACTCTTGGCAAGTCAGACTTTACGGAAAACTAACAGGTTCAAGTTCTCAGTAATAGAATCAGGGACTTTAGTTATCTCATTTATTGGCCTATATTGATTGGAAAAGTCCTTAATCTCTGCTTCCCCTCACCTCAGGGGTCCAATGAACCCCCTGCCCACAACATCACTAACAAACTCCATCATCCAAGGCTGGCAACTCTGCTTCCCTGTCAGTTTCTTCCTACATCAAATGAGAGATTAGGTTATTTCTAAAATCCTTCCCACTTCTGACATTCTCTGTTCAAAGGCGCCTCCCAGTTCTGACATTCAATATTTGAAGGTCCCTCCCAACTCGGATATTCTCTGTTCTAAGGCCCCTTCTTCTTCTGACATTCTGGATTCTAAGATACTTACAAGCTGATATATTATGTTCTAAGTTTTCTCTCCTTTCTGACATTCTACATTCTAAATTCTCTTCTGCCTTTGATATTCTCTGTTCTCAGGCCCCTCCCGGCTCTGACTTTCCATGTTCTAAGATACTTCCCAGCTTTGACATTTTCTATTCTGAGCACTCTCTCAGCTGGGAGTCTATGAATCCAAGGCCAAGGTCAGCAGCCTTCTGAACACTTAGCTCATTCTCAGGAGAGTAAGCCCCCATAGGATCTTGGGAGGGGTGTTTAAGGGGTGTCTCTGTGGCCAGAGTCTGTATTCTGCCATCAAATCCTTTCCTTATCCCTCTCCAGCTCTTATTAAATTATCTCAATTTGTCCTTTTAAATGGATGTCTTTTCTTAAGTAGTGATTTACCACAATTAAGCAAAAAAAAAAAAATTAACTTAAATGAATTACATCTCCAAGGTTGGGCGTCTAGCAAGAGCCAAGGTAGTGAGCTCCATAATGGTCCAGCTGCTATTAGAGGGGAAAGGAAAAGAATGAGGCAGAGTGTGCACTGGGTTAGAAGGGAAAATTCATAGCCCCACTGATACGCCATGATAAATAATTATGAGTTATTAATTTTAAATTACATCTTTAATGCATTGCATGATTTTAATTCCCACTACAGTATTAATATCGGACTGGCTTTGATTAATTTAAAGCAGAGCGGAAAGGTGCCAATTAAGGGTCCTAGTGGGGAACATTCAGGTGTTTATATCTGTCTCCTGATAGTCCCTGCTGTGGGGGGCAAGGGCAGTGCTCAGGGGATAGTGGTGATTAGCCATGGGAGTCTGGGGTAGGAAGTGGGGGGCAGTTGGGGAAGTGAAGCGTTTAACCCTTTTGTGTCCTGCAAACCCCTCTCCATTGTCACCGCTGGGCATATACTGGAACCAAGAGGGGAGCTGAGGGCTAGTAGGTCTGGGCGTCAAGGAGAGGGAAAAGGCTGGTCACTGTCTGCTCTCTCATTCATTCAAGGGATATTTAGTAGGCTCCTTTCTATGCCTCAGTTTCCTCTTCTATGAAATAGGGATAATTATAACTGTGGAGTCCGTGCCTCACAGAGCTGTTAGTGAGCCTGAAGCAATCAAAGAGTATTTATTAACTACTCACTGTGTGCCAGCCACTGAGCTAATAGGTAGAGATATAAAGACAAAAATGAATCAGTCCCTGCCCTCCAAAAGCTTACATTCTATCAGAGGAGATTATATGTACATAAGTAGGTACAGGCAAGATATATACAGAGTAGATGGAAAGTGACCTTAGAGGAGAAAGCATCATGGAACAAGACTTCTGCAGAAGGCAGGAATCGAACTGAGTCCTGCAGGTGAGGGAGGACATTCCAGGTACAAGGGACAATCTATACAAAGACATGAAAATGGGCAACGGAGTCCTTGAAAATCACAGGTGCGAATTGTAGGGCAATCTTTAAAGCCAGCCTTTTCCAAGTTCGAAAAAGCTAAAGTTGAAGGCAGCATGACTTAGTGTATTAGTGATGGGTGTTGTGGTCAGGAAGACCTGGTTTCAAGTGCTACCAATGACACAGGCTGGCTATATGACCATGAACAAGCCACTCCAACTCATGATGCCCATAGACAATTCCTTAAAACTCTAAGTTTTAGGGGATTTGCTGATCTCAGTAGTGGATGGAGTTTTCACACCAGGAGTTCCCTATGTTAATAGGGAAAAATCACAGGCTCATACCAAATGTGTATGTGCACATGTATCTGTGTATGTGTATATACAAGAGCAAGTCACCTAGCTGTTTTAGGCATCAGTTTCCTCGTGTGTAAAAATTAGGAGATAAGAACAGATGCCATGTGGTGCTGTTCAGCTCTAGATGCAGGATTCTGTGTAGCAAGTGCTTATTAATAATAGCTGAGATAAATACACATTCATATGTATACATATATGCATTATACATGACTATATGTGTATATGTGTGTATCTTACAGGTTCACATCTCCCATATATACACACATGTATACATGTATACACATACAGATATATAAGTACAAGTACATGTATTCATGTATGTGTGTGTGTGTGTGTATACATGTTTATTTCAGCTATTATTATTAAGCACCTACTACATAGGGTCTAAAGCTGATCAGGACCCACACGTCATCTATTCCAATCTCCTCAGTTTTAGAGATGAGAAAACTGATGCCTAGAATAGCTAGGTGACTTGCTCTAGGTTATACCCAAACTAAGGAGCAAAGCTGGGGTTTAAAGTCTCCCAGTGAAATCTGTTGATATTGGCACCATTCTATGCTGCCTAGGGCTGGGCTCCAGATGATACCAATGTGAACCACATGGGACTTGTGACCAACAAGATGGAGGACAAGACATTTTCTCCAATCCTTCTTACCTCTCAGACCTTTCCAAAATGTGAATTATGCCAAAGTGATAAAGCCATTTCCGTTGTCTCCATGATTAAGGATACTAAGGAATCTACTAAGGGGAGGGAAATAAGCATTTACATAGCACCTACTATGTGCCAGGCACTGTGCTTAGCACTTTACAAATATTATCTCACTTGATCCTCACAACAACACTGCAAGGTAGATGCTGTTATTATCCACATTTTACAGAGGAGGAAACTGAGGACTGAAGTGAAGTGACTTCCTTGGGGTTATACAGTTAGTAAGTATCTGAAGTAGATTTGAACTGAAGTTTTTCTTACTCTAGGTACAGTGCTCTATCCATTGCACCACCTACCTGCATAGATTAAAAAAAAAACTCTACGAACTAATAGCAAGGAAGGCTAATGGTTAGCCATTACTGAGATCACTCAGCACTCCTTCCTCAACTGTTCACCATGCCCAGACAGGACTACAACAGAACTTGTCTCTAAAACCAAAAGGCAGAAGCTTGTTCTTGCAGTAAAACAGCCCTCCAAGACAGAGAGCCCAGCCAGAGAACTGAGAAACAGAGGGAACTATGGTCAGGCAAGTGTGTGTAGCTGGGTGTAATTCCCCTAAGACTGAGAAAAAGATATCAGCATCCAGCTAGGCCAGATCTATCTTGCCTAGACGTTTCTTGGGACAGACACTGAGGATGGTGAAATATGAATCACCCAGCTTGGGAGGAGGCTGAAGGGCTTCGAGGACCAGCCCCAGGGAAATCAAACTCAAAAGGGAAGGAGTCAGAAAGTGAGCATAAAGGGAAAATAAAGGGGGGGAGAGATTAAAACGACCAAAGATCTCAGAAGGGAGAAAAACTCAATTAAAGACTGTGAGCAGAAATAGATAAACCAACTGGAAAGATACTAATAACAGAAGGGAATGTGGCATCCAGATCAACTAAATTACCTGGAGCTCAGCTAAACTATTCACTATGCCAGCCATCTCTGACTATATGTTGTAAAACAAAGGGAAATGAATCAATTTCTGATGAAGCAGAGGGCCTTGAGGATTCACAAGAGAGATGGAACTGAAATACAAACTGTGAAAGAAGATGGCATGCATAGCAGAAATAATTGGCAGAATAGAAAAGCTTAAATCATGAGAGAGACAGAGACAGAGAAACAAATTGGGAAAGGAAATACATAGATATAAAGGACAATCCAAAAGAATAGAAGCAAAAAACAATAACATTAAAAGAAAACATCTTCATACCAACGATACATATTGATTTCAAAGACAGGATGCATAGAGACAATAAGCATTGTAGGTCCCCCAGAAAAGCACAAGTCAAAAAACCTGAGGACCATAACGCAAGAAATAGTATAAGAAAATTGTCTAGAACTTAAGAAGGCAGAAAGTGAAGTGCCAACGTGCTGTTGAGCAACTCCAGGAGAAGGAAAAGGCTATAAACCCCAAGATGCATAATGGCTAAATTTAACAGTTCCAATGACTGAACAACACATTCTGCAAGTGACCAGGAGAAAAACTTTCAACTTATAAAGGAAAGAAAATTCAAATAATATCAGACTATTCTGGATTCACTAGAAATTGCAGGAGGGAATGGAATAATATGTTCAAGATTCAAATATGAAAAAAAAATGAATAACAACTGCCCTGAGGAAGCTCACTATCTGTCAGGGAAGATAAGATAGGCACCAATAAGTATAATATAAATTTCAATATGATAAAGTAAATTATGGGGACATACATAAAATTGGATTAATTGTAGCTGAGAAGTCCCTGCCTCACAAGGTTGTTGGTGACCTTCAATCATTAAACATGCATTTATTAAGCACTTAATACATTCCAGGCACCACACTAAATAGTGGAGATGCAAAGAACAAAATTAACAATCCCTGCACTCAAAAAGTTTATATTCTATCAGGGGAAACAACATGTATATAAATATATGTGAGGGCTAGGAGACTGAATTTCCTGAAATTACAGTATACCATTTGGGACATAGAAGGTATGTTCTGGTTTTTTGGACTACCTGGCTTTTGAAGTACAATTCTGTATTTATGATCCTATGAAAAGAACTAGATACAGATGCTACCAGGTTGTGGTCACTTGATAAATATTAAGACATATGTCAAAGTTTTTTCACAATTTATATGAACCTCATAAGCTTCTTGAGGGCAGGAACTACTGTCTCTTATATATCTTATCTATCCCCCAGTGCCCACCATGAAGGCTGCAAATAGCAAATACTTAATAAATGGCGAACTTTGGAGTCAGGAAGATCTGGGTTCAAATCCTTCCTCAGACTCTAATTGGTTGTATGATCCTGGGCAGATCGATTAACCTCTTTCAGCCTCTGTTCCCTCATCTGTAAAATGGGGATAATAACAGCAGCTACCTCATAAGGTTACTGTGAGTATCAAACAAGATAACATGCACAGTGTTTTACAAACCTTAAAGGAAATATATAAGAATATATGTAAATATATTATATAAAATAGATAACATATGTAAATGTATCCAAACATATGTACATAAACATTATCATGTATAAAATAGGTTCATATAATATATAAACTTATATGAAATATATCCTATATTACATACTATAAATAGTAGCTGCTACTGTTACTGTGGTGGTGATTATGACCCAGCAAACAAAAAGGTAATGCAATCTGTGGTTGTATTAAGAGTCCTAACTAGAACTAGGAACCATAGAATCATATATTTAAAGCTAGTAGTAGGTGGGATTGATTTGTTCCTTGTACTTGTATCCCCAGAGCCTAGCACAGTGCTGACACATAGTAGGCACTCAGTTGATTGATTTAGTCCCATCCCTTCACTTTACAGCAGATAAGGAAATTGAAGCTCATTAGGTCAGAGAGCTCTAAGATGTCATAGAGGGGTGAACCTGGGGGCAGTACAGCTCTCTATTAGCTATACTTTGCTGCCTCACTTCTATGCTTCATCCTACCTTGGTCAAACCACATCTGGCACTGGGTTCAATCCTGAGGGGAGTGGAGGCACACATTTTAGGAAGGACATTGATTATCTGAAGAGAGTCCAAGGGAGAGGGTTCCTCAACCAGACACCTTGAAGAGTTTCAAGATCATGGCAGAGAAGGAGCTGCTAAAGGAAATGGGGATGTTTAGCTCAGAGGAGGAGACTTGGGGGAATGGAGAAGGAGGGTCATGACAGCCATCTTCAAGTATTTAAAGGACTGTCATGTAGATGAAGAATTAAATGTGCTCTTTGCGGTACCCTAGAGAACAAAACCAAGAACAATTAATTGGTAGATCTTGAAAAGAAGCTGATTTAGGATTGATGTTCAGGAAAAAGTCTCTAACAATGAGTTCTGTGTGAAAGGGGAATGGGATGCCTCAAAAGGTCATGGACTCCCCTCACTGGAGGCCTTCCAGGAGAGGCTGGAAGCATTCTTTTGTTTGTTTGTTTGTTTGTTTGTTTGTTTGTTTTAATGTGTGGGTTTAGACAAGATAGCTTCCAAATTGAAGATTCCATTGAATTGAATTGAAATAGTTAAAGAATAACAATCATTATTTTCAGACCAGGTATATGATTTCCTTCATCTAGGAAACTCCCTCTGCTAATGTGGGTCAGTACCTGTTCTACAAATTATCCTCTTAGAAGCTTATCTAGAGCACCAAGAGGTTCCAGGGTCATGAAGTGTTTTCCTGATTCCTTGGTTCTCTACCCCCCTTAATTCTAGTGCCTTCCCTCTATTGCTTATCTGCAATTTATCCTGTCTATAGCTTGTTTGTATATCATTATTTGCATTTTAATTCTCCCATTAACTCTTTGAGGGCAGGGACTGCCTTTTGCCTTTCTTTGTATCCCCAGCACTTAGCACAGTAACTGCTACATTACAGGCATTTAATAAATTGTATGTGTCTTTCTCATTAATAATAACTGATCGATTTGATATACTGTTTAGTTTTGCTGAACTTCCCTCCTCCTCTTTTTTTTGTTCTTCATTGTTAGGGACAGCCCTACAGGAGAGGTAGAGGACATGGATATATTGGAAAATATGGGTGATACAAAGATGAGGAAAAATCAATGAAATTTATTTTTAAAACAGTAACTGACAATTATATAGTGTCTTATAGTTTATAAAGTGCTTTCACATATTTTATCTAACTTTTCTGCGTGCACATTGTTTCTCCTAGGAGAATATAAGATACAAAAGAGCAGAGACTGACTTTGCATCCATAGTCTCTGACACATAATACACACTAAATAAATGCTGATTAAATTGAATTTAACTGATCCTCACCACAATACTAGAAGGTAAGTAGCTTCAATTTGCACAAAGGGTAACTAAGGCACAAGTATCAGTCAGTCAACAAATATTTGTTAAATGCTACTATGTGCCAGGCGCTGTGCTAAGTACTGGGAGTACAAATACCAGCAAACAGAAAGACAGTTCCTGCCCTCAAGGGGCTTATATTCTAACAAAGAAGACCACACATAAAAGGAAGCTGAAAGAGATGCGATGAAGAGGAGGTTCTTCTCTCAGGATATGATGGAGGAATCCAGAGGAGGGTAGCCTAGTGGGAAATGAAGAGATGGTCAAAATAAGCCCCCTCTTTAAAGGGTCTAAGAGAAGCCCTCTACCCTCCATTCAAAGGGAGGGATCACAGAGGTAGAGGGTACTCTCAAGATGTGACTTTGTGAGTTCCAGGACTGAAGTGAAATCACTTGCCCAAAGCCAAATAGTAATCATCGGCAGAGTCTGGACCAGAATCTAGGTTTATGCAGTTAGGTATTCTTCCTGCTACATTACCCAGACTTCTGTCCCTCCTCTTGTCCATTCTCCTCACCCGAGAAACTCCTTAAGGAGAGGCCTCAGTGCTGCCTCAAGTTGATAAGGAAGTCTCAGAAATCTAAAATTAGTGCCATCCCAAGTTAGAGTATTATTATCCCAACTTTCCAGCCAGTTCCAGCATGATGCTATGAATGGAAGGAACCCTGGAGTTAGAGTAAGGGGAACTGGGTTCAGATCCCGTCTTTGTTTCTCAGTCTATGGCTGACCTCGGGCAAAGTCTGTTGACCTCTCTTGGCCCCACGTTCCTGATCTACAAAATGAAAGCATCAGACCAGTTGACCTCCCAGCTCTAAATCTATGGTACCGAAGACACAAGGCTACAGATGCTGGGGTGCTTCAGAGAAGCTGACTTCAAATCACAGCTCAGTTATTTATCACCTTCCTGACCTTGGGGGAAGCAATTTAAACCCCTGGCCATTAGTTTCCTTTTCTGTGAAATTAGGAAGAGGGTGGACTGAATGATCTCCAAGGCAACTTCCCATTCCAATTTGTGGTCCACTGCTCCACCCCATCCCTTCCCTTATGTAGCCCAAACTTCTCTGGAAGGCACTCCATGCCTTTTAGAACAAGGGTGGGAAAGCGAGACAATCGGGTTAACTCTACAGCCAGCTTTGGCTGGGCCTTATCTCTCTGAAAGGATGGGATCTCCCCAGTGGACATAGGGGAGAGGTCAGAGCTAGCTCCTGCCAAATGCAGGTTCAAAGCCTCTTCCCCCAGAGGCATAAAAGACAGGATTATGGCTAAGAGGGTTATGGAAGAGGCCTTGTCTGGCAGATAAGGTAGGGTCACTCAGCTGTAACCTCCTGGGGCCAGAAGCCTAAAGTGACAGGGACAATTTCTAAGGGGAAAGCTGGACTCCTGCCTCACATTCTTCACTCCCCAGCTAAAAGAAGTAACTAAGGTAGTTCAACCTAAAATCATGACAAACTAGAGATGACAGGGGCCTCAACAACCCATTTATTTTTATATAAGGGAAGAATAAGGCCCAGAGAAGGGAAAGAACTTTCCTAACGTTACGTGGATAACAAGGAGCAGAAACAAAATTCAAGCACAGGTTCAAGGCTCTTCCCAAAGTACCAGGTGCTTTCGTAAGAGTTGTTTAGCCCCATGGGAAGCCTGGGGAGAGCGCACAAAGTTAATGGTCTATGTAGACCTTATGGTACTGACTCACTGTGTGACCTTAAGCAAGTAAGCCTCCTTGGGCCTCAGTTTCTTAATCTGATTGTATTAGACAACATTCTCATACATTTATAGATTAAAGGGACCTCAGAAGTCATCTAGTTCAATCCTCTAATTTTTACAAAGAAGGAAACTGAGGCCCAGTGTGGTTAAGTGACTTGCCCAAAGTCACACCAGATTTCTACAGTCTCTTCCAGCTCCAATTTTCTTGGGATCTTAATCAATTTGAATAGATTTTTATTCATCTTTTTTTTTACATCACCTAGATTTTCTCCAATACTCTTTCCTGTCTCCCCTCCCTGACAGTCATCCTTTATAACAAAAATTTAGCAAAACCAATGAATATATCAAGAAAAAATCTGATATTGCACGCAAAGAATAGATAAATTAAAAAAAATAAATTACAAAGCCTTTTCTAGTTCTCTTTTTTAATTTTAATCTTCTATATTTTTCCAATTACATGTAAAAACAATTTTTAACATTTGGGTTTTTTTAAATTTTGACTTTCAAATACTCTCCCTCCCTCCTTCCTTTCCCTTCTCTTTGAGAAGGCAAGCAATTTTATATAGATCATACTTGTACAGTCATGTAAAATATATTTCTATATTAGTCATGTTGTGAAGGAAAACACAGACAAAAAAAAAGAAAGAAAAACAAAGCTTTTTTTTTAAAGTATGTTTCAATCTGCATTTGGAGAACATCAGTTCTTTCTCTGGATGTGGATAGCATTTTCCATCATAAGTCCTTCAGAATTATCTTGGGGATCATTGTATTGCTGAGAGTTGATCATTGTATAATATTGCTGTTGCTGTGTACAGTGTTCTACTGGTTCTGCTCACTTCACTTTGCATCAGTTCACATAAGTCTTGCCAGAATTTAGACCCAATTTGTAGCCCAAAGGGCTATAAAACCATGCATAACTTTTGAACTAGCAATACCAGTTCTAGGTCTATATCCCAAAAGAGATAATAAACAAAAAAGAAAAGGACCTATGTGTACAAAAATATTTATAGCAGCCTTTTTCTGGGAGTAAAGAATTAGAAATTGAGAGGATGCCCATAAGTTGGGGAATGGCTGAACAAGCTGTGGTGTGTGATTATGATGGAATAATATTGTACTGTAAGAAATGATGAACAGGATGCTCTCAGAAAAACCTGGAAAGACTTGCATGGGCTGATGCAAAGTGAAATGTACTGTGTACAAAGTAACAATTATGTTGTGAGATGACCAGCTGTGAATGACTTAGCTATTCTCAGCAATACAACGATCCAAGACAACTCTGAAGGACTTGTGATGAAAAACACTATCCATTCCCAAAGAAAGAACTGATAGTGTCTGAATACAGATTGAAGCATACTTTTTTTTACTTTTTTTTTGGTAAATTTTTTTGTCTATGTTTTCTTTCACAAGATAACTATTATGGATATGTTTTGCATGACTACACATGTATAATCTATATTGAATTGCTTGACTTCTCAATGCGGTGGGGGTGGGGAGGGAGGAAGGGAGAGAATTTGGAATTCAAGGTTTTAAAAACAAATGATGGAAGTTGTTTTTACATGTTGGGGAAAAATAAAATACTAAGCAATAAATAAATAAAGTACTATTAAAAATAAGTCTTGCCAGGTTTTTCTGAAAGCATCCTGCTCATCATTTCACAATCATACGCCATAACTTGTTCAACTATTCCCCAGTTGATGGACATCCCCTAAATTTCTAATTCTTTGCTACCACAAAAAGAATTGCTACAAATATTTGTGTACATATAGGTCCTTCTTTTTAAAAAAATCTCTTTGGGCTACAGACCCAGTAGTAGCCTTGCTGAGTCAGAGGGTATGACAGTAGTATGATCCTTTGGGCATAGTTCCAAATTACCCTCCAGAATGGTTAGATCAGTTAACTCCACCAACAGTGCATTATTGTCCCAATTTTTCCTTTGTCGCTCTCCTTTTCTGTCATATTAGCCAGTCTTATAGGTATGATAAAGTACCTCAGAGTTGTTTTAATTTGGATTTCTCTGATCAAGTAATTTGGAGCATTTTTTCATATGACTATAAATAGCTTTGATTTTTTTCTTCTGAAAACTGATCCCTTTGGTCATTTATCAATTGGGGAATGACTTATATTCTTATAAATTTAACTCAGCTCTCTATATATTTGAAAAAATGAGGCCTTTATCAGAGAAACTTGCTACAATTTTTCCCCATTTTCTACTTTCCTTCTAATCTTGGCTTCATCGGTTTTGTTTATGCAAAAAACTTTTTAATTTAATGTAATCAAAATTATCCATTTTACTTCCCATTATCTTTGCCATCTCTTCTTTGGTCATAAACTTCTTTTATGCATAGATCTGACAGGTAAAAATTTCCATGCTCCCTTAATTTGCTTATGGCATCACCCTTTATGTCTATCATGTACCCATTGTGACCTTACCTTGCTATATCTTGTAAGATGTTGGTCTATGCCTAGTTTATGACAAACTGCTTTCTAGTTTTCCCAGCAATTTTTTGTCAAATAGTGAATTTTTGTCCCAAAAGCTTAGGTCTTTGGGTTTATCAAACTCTAGATTACCATGGTCATTTACTACTGTGTATTATGTACCTAATCCATTCCACTAATCCACCACTCTATTTCTTAGCCAGTGCCAAATTTTTTTGATCATTACAACTTTGTAACGGTTTGATATCTGGATCCCATTAGGCCGCCTCCCTTTGTATTTTTTTTTCACTATTTCCCTGATATTCTTGACCTTTTGTTCTTCCAAATGATTTTTATTTTTTCTAGCTTTGTAAAGTAATTGTTGATAGTTTGATTAGTATGATTAGTAATTTATATTAGTAAATTAATTTAGGTAGAATTGTCATTTTAATTGTATTGGCTCAGCCTATCTAGGAGCATTTAATATTTTTCCAATTGTTTAGGTCTGACTTTATTTGTGTGAAAAGTGTTTTGCAATTCTGTTCATGTAGTTCTTAGGTTTGTCTTGGCAAGTAGACTACCAAATATTTTATATTATCTACAGTTATTTTAAATGGAATTTTTCAATCTCTTACTGCTGGACTTGCTGGTAACATATAGAATTGCTGATGATTTATGTGGGTTCATTTTATATCCTGCAACTTTGCTGAAGTTGTTAATTATTTCAACTAGTTTTTCAGTTGATTCTGTAGGATTCTCTAGGTATACAATCATATCATCTGCAAAGAGTGATAGTTTTGTTTCCTCTTTGCCTATTCTAATTCCTTCCATTTCTTTTTCTTTTCTTATTGCTATAATGAGCATTTTTAGTACAATATGGAATAACAGTGGTGATAATGGACATCTTTGCTTCACCCTTGATTTTATTGGGAAGCTTCTAGCTTATTCCTGTTACAGATAATGCTTGCTGATGGTTTTTAATAGATACTGTGTTCATTTTAAGGAAAGTTCCACTTAATCTTATATTTTCTAGTGTTTTTAATAGGAATGAGTCTTGTGTCACAAGATTTCTCTACATCTTCTGAGATAATAATATGATTTTTGTTGTTTTTGTTATTGATACAGTTAATTATGCTGATAGTTTTCCTAATATTGAGCCAGCCTTGCATTCCAGGTATAAATCCCACCTAGTTAGAGTATATGATCTTTGTAATATATTGCTGTAATCACCTTGCTAGTATTTTATTTTAAAAATTGCATCAATATTCATGATGGAAGTTATCTATAGTTTTCTTTTTCCATTCTTGCTCTTCCTGGTTTAGGTATTAATGCTATATTTGTATCATAAAAGAAATTTGGTAGGATTCTTTTTTTGCCTATTTTTCCAAAGAGTTTTTATGTCGTTGGAAATGTTTGTCCTTTAAACATTCAGTAGAATTCACTTGTGATTCTACCTGGTCCTGGTGATTTTTTCTTAAGGAATTCATTTATGGCTTGTTCAATTTCTTTTTCTAAGAGAGAGGTATTTAAATATTTTATTTCTTCTTCTGTTAATCTGGGCAATTTATATTTTTTGTAAATATCCATCCATTTCACTTAGATTGCTAGATTTATTGGCATATTACTGAGCAAAACATTTTCTAATAATTAATTTCATGTTCATTGGTAATGAATCTACTTTTTTTCATATTTGGTTTTCTCCTTTATTTTTTAAATCAAATTAAACTATAGAGTATCAATTTTTTTCATGAAACCAGATACCAGTTTTATTTATTAGGTTAATGGTTTTCCTACTTTCAATTATATTACTCTCATCTTTGATTTTCAGCATTTCCAATTTGGTGTCTATTTGAGGATTTTTAATTTGTTATTTTTCTAGTTATTTTTTTAGCTGCATGCCCAATTCATTGATCTACTTTTTCTCTATTTTATTGATGTGATTGTTTGGAGATGTAAATTTTCCCTGAGTTCTGATTTGACTTTATTCCATAAATTTTGGCATGTTGTCTCATTGTTGTCATTCTCTTTAATTAAATTACTGATTGTTTCTATGCTTTGTTTTTTGACCCATTCATTCTTTAGGATTAGATTTTTTGGCTTCCAATTAATTTTTAATCTACATTTCCACAGCCCTTTATTAAATGCAATTTTTATTACATTATGATCTGGGAAAGAATACATTTAATATTTCTGCTTTTCTGTATTTGGTTGTGAGGTTTTTATGTGCTAATACATGGCCAGTTTTTATGTAGGTGCCATGTACTTCTGAGAAAAAGGTATATTCTTTTCTGTTCCCATTCAATTTTTTTCCACAGGTCTACTACATCTAACATTTCCCAAATTCTATTCATCTCTTTAACTTCTTTCCTGTTTATTTTTGGTTAGATTTATCTAGTCCTGAGAGGGGAAAGTTGAGATCCTCCACAAGTATAGTTTTGTTGTCTATTTCCTCCTGCAAATCATTTAACTTTTAAGGAATATGGATGCTATACCATTTGGTGTATATATGTTTTATATTGATATTACTTCACTGTTTATGATATCTCTTTAACAAGATGTAGTTTACCTGCTTATCTCTTTTATTTGGATCTATTTTTGATTTTGCTTTGTCTGAGATCATGATTGCTACCTCTACTTTTTTTTTTACTTCAGCAAAAGTACAATAGATTCTGCTCCAACCCCTTGCCTTTGTGTATGTCTTTTTGCTTCAAGTATATTTCTTGTAAACAATATATTATAAGATTCTGGTTTTTAATCCATTTTGCTATCCACTTCCATTCTATAGGTGAGTTCATCCCATTCACATTCACAATTATAATTACTAACTGTGTATTTCCCTCCATCCTATTTCTTCCAGGAATGCTTTTTGAATCTGACCAATTCACCTCTTTTCTTTGAGGCTTTGCATGCAGATGTTTGGATTTTGTTGGCTTCTTCTGAGTTTGTCTCTTGATCTTCCCTGTTACTGAAGTAACTTTCTATGGTCAATTTCTTTGTTGTTGCGGCTGTTTGACCATTTTCCAGCCTATTTTTTTGCTTTTAACTTTATGTCAAAGTTGTACTCTGCTCATAAAATAGAGGGGGCACTATACCAAGTTTCAGGGTCTTTGCGTTGCTGTTTTCAGAGCTAGTTCTGAGAGTCTGTGGGTTTTCAGTGCTTCCAGAGTAGTGTTTTTTCATTTTATTTTATTTTTAAAAATTAATTTATTTTTAGTTTTCAATATTCATTTCCATAAGCTTTTGAGTTTTAAATTTTCTCCCCCTCCCTCCTTTTTCCCCCTCTCCAAGATGGCATGCAATCTGATATATGCTATACATATACATTCATATTAAACATATTTTCACATTATTCCAGAAGAATTAGAATGAATGGGAGGAACCATGAGAAAGAAGAAACAAAAGAGAGAGAGAGAGAGACAGAGAGAGACAGAGAGAGAGAGAGCAAATAGTATGCTTCTATCTACATTCAGACTCCATAGTTCTTTCTCTGGATGTGGATGACATTTTCCATCATGCATCCATCAAGAGTCTTTTAGATCCTTGTATTGCTGAGAGGAGCTAAGTCTATCAAAGTCAGTCATCACACAATGTGGCTGCTAATGTGTACAATGTTCTCCTGGTTTTGCTCACTTCACTCAGCATCAGTTCATATAAGTCTTTACAGGTTTTTCTGAAATCTGCCTGCTCATCATTTCATATAGCACAATAGTATTCCATTACATTTATATACCACAAGTTGTTCAGCTATTCCCCAATTGATGGGCATCTCCTCAACTTCTAGTAACTGGCCACCCACAAAAAGAGCTGCTATAAATAGTTTTGTACATGTGGGTCTTTTTCCCATTTTTATGATCAGAGTAGTATTTTCTAAGGAGAGGTTGGTCACTGCTCTCTTGATCTGTGCTCTGGGCTGTGAATGACCACAAGCACTTTTTTCTACTGGGAACTGTGACCAGAGTCCCCACTCCTCTGTGGCCACAAATCCTTCTCCTGGGACTGCAGCCCAGAACTATGTTGCATTGCCCATACTCTGTTCACTCTTTCTGATCCCTTACCATCTGTAGGCTGAGAGTTCCTAGTTTTCCAGGGTGCAGCACTACATTTTAGGCATGACCAACCACCCTAGTGAGATAGACCTTTCCTGCTGACCTTCTAAGTTATCTTGGGCTGAAAAATTGTTTCACCCCTATCTTTTGTTGATTCTGCCACTCCAGAATTTGTTTTGAGGCATTATTTTAAAGTTGTTTGGAGGGGAATTGGGGAGAGCTCAGGTGAATTCCTACCTTTACTCTGCCATCTTGGCTCCACCTCACCTTGGTAATTTCATATTTCTATTCATTGTTTTGTGGTGGTTGTTCTGTCCATTTATATTCTTGAAATCATTGTGTGTATTTTTTTCTTGCTCTGCTTACTACACTTTTCCTCAGATCATATGAGTCTTTCTTTACTTCTCTTTGCTGTTTTCACCATATTCATCATCTGCTATAGCACAGTTGTATTGTTATATTGGTGCAGTCGATGGTCATTTATTAATGGCCTACCATGTACCAGGCACCATGTTAAGGACTGGACAACAATTTGTTTAGCCATTCCCCAAATTCTGGACATTTAATTTGTTTCCATTTCTTTGCTACCATAAAAAGGGCTGCTATAAATACTCATGGGTATATAGATCCTCTAGTTTTGCACAATGATCTCCTTAAGGTATATGCCATATCATTGGAATCTCTAGTCAAAGGGTATGGACATTTTAACTATTTATTTGCATAGTTCCAAAATGATTTCCTGAATGGTTGTATTAATTCACGTCTCCACCAACAATGCACTGGTAGAATCTTAACCAATTTAATATATATTACTAACTCGCTCTGTACAAGCACCCAGGGTAGACTGTATGAGATTCATTCAATAAACAATAAACATTTATTAAATGCCTGCTACCTATCAGGCACTGTGCTAAACTCTGGAGATACAAAAAGTAGCAAAAATAATCCCTGCCCTCAACAAGCTTACAATCTAACAGGGGAGACAACATGCAAACAGGTATATACAAAGAAGCTATATACAGAATAAATAGGAAAAACCAAAAGAGGGCAATCACTAAAATTAAGGGGGTTAGAGAAGGCTTAAATATAGTATCCTTGACTGATATTAATGGAGATTATGATATTGATATAATTTCAATTTCTCAAGGTCAAGGACTATATTGTTTGCTTTCTTTTATATCCACAGCCCAAACCTCAGACCAACCACGTCAGCTAGGTAGATAGAACGAGTATAATCATCATTTTACAGATAAGGAAACTGAGCCTCAGCAAAGTTAAGTCATTTGCCCAAAAGCTAGTAAGTATATGAGTGTGAGTTTGAACTCAAGTCTCTTGCCAAGTTTAGTGCTCCTTTGACTTAGCTGCACAGCTTCTCTAAATAATATAAGAGATGCCATCAAGCAGAATATGCCTCCCAAGGGCCAAAGGAATGGCAAATCAGAGAGATCTCTGTGTGTTAGGGTCTTCAGGGAAGGGGAATGGGGCATGGGATCTTTGAAATTATTCTAGAGAAATGGCCATGGTTTGGAGAGGCAGAGGGCATAGATGAGAGAGGACATCTCAGGAAAAGGAACTGGGTGAGGAAAAGCATGGAATTGGGAAAGTATACAGTGTTTGAGGTGAACCATTTCATGGGAGTGGAGGAACCGATACATCTGGGTGAATGGGGCCAAATCTTTCTCTTTGGAGCTTTCTTGTGGGTCGAGGTTTGCTTGGGGAGAATTTGTACCTTAGCTATTCACACCAACCCACAAATGCAGGAAGATGTAAATATTAGAATGGGGGTCAAAGAGGTATGCTGACAGTTAGTAAGCCCCAGACCTGGAATCATAAAATACAAGGCCAAAGAGTGTTTAGAACCTGTAATATCAGAGACAGAAAGTATCTTAGAACAGAGACTTTCAGAGTTGGGAGAGTGGGTTCTTAGAACTGGGAATGTCAGAGCTGGGAGGGCCCTTAAAAGATAAAATGTCAAAGCTAGAAACAGTAGAACAGCAGAAAGAATAGTGGAGACCATCCAGCCCAGCCGCCTTTTGATAGAGATCCATAGAAGAAATGACTTGCCTAAGATCACTATACAGAGGTCCAGCCTTGACTGCAAAGGTTTCAATCCTCATTTGCCCTTGGATACATCTGGCAATCTGTTTGCAGGGGAGGGAGGGGAGATTAGAATAAGGAGGGTCAGGATTTGGCTTTGACAACTGTGTGTAATCTTTGCTCTGACCAAGAGCCTCTGGGGGCCGGGGTGGAGGGGGAATCTGGGCCTTCCACTGGGGGTTTAGAGGCCTCTTAGGCTAAGCTTCCAGGCACACTGCAAATCTCCGAGGGCGCCTGACTTGCATTGAAATGTTCGGTAAGTGCTGACTGGCCAGGCCTGCAGGCTTGTAAAGCAGGATGTGGGCGGCTGCTTTACAGTCTCTGGGCTCCCGGCCCCATCAGTGCCTGAATAATCTCACTCTTCGGCAAGATGAAACCACTAAGCAGGTGTCTCCCAAATAACAATTGTCAATAAAATTTTACTTCTGCTTGTAAATCTCTAAGAATCCGTCATAGGGCCACTTTTATCACAGAATGTCAAATTGCTTTGCAAACAAGGATTATTGGACCTGGTTTGCAACTGAGGAAGCAGCCTCCAACTGCTTCTGTTTGAAAGCAGCAGCCCCCACATCGAGGAGCTGGTCAGTGGGCCTGCCTGCCACTCCCGCTCCCCCACACCCCGTGCTATCTCCCTACACATTTCCTTCTTCACTGATGATCTTACTAATTGGGCTGTAGCCATGGTCAGGGCAGTTGAGCTAGGATTCTGAAGTGCTGGCTTTACCACTAACTGGTCTTAGAAACAATAAGGCACTGTAGGGAGAGCGGTGATGCCTGAGTCACAAGAGCTGGGTTCGAATTTCACCTCTAATACTTATTGCCAACTCATTTAACCTCAGTGGGCTTTAGCTTCCTCCATCGTAAGATGAGGACGGGGGATTGATTGGACTGAATGGCTCTGAGGTGCCATCTAGGTCTATAAGTGTCAGTGAGTCAACTCTTCTACACCTCAGTTTCCCTAGCTGTCAAAAGGAAGTGATGATGCCTGCTCTGAAAACTTCCCCTCCCCTCCCAGTGGTTATGATCATCAGTACAAGTTTATAATCATAGCTGGTCATAGACCCAGAGGTGATCTAGTCAGAGGTTCAGATATTTAGATATAGAGGGTTCTTCAGAACTCATCTAATTCAACTCCAGCCCATTCTACAGAGGAGAAAACTGAGGCCCAGAGAAGGAAAGGCAGCCATCCAAGGACCCATGGGTTGTTCAGAGTGCAGCCGCTCCAGGACTCTTTCCATTACACGTACTCTACTGGAATCTAGACCAGTCATTTTCCCCTCAGTTTCCTCATCTGTAAAGTGAGGAAGTTGGACTAGACAATGTCTAAAGCCTTTCCCAGACCTGACATCCCCTGTTCCGAGGCCCCTCCCAGCCCTGACCTTCCCTGTTCTGAGGCCCCTCCCAGCCCTGACCTTCTGTGTTCTAAGGAAGGTAGGAAAGGAACAAGCATCTTTTAAGCACCTGCTATGAGTTGTACAAATATTACCTCACTTGATCCTCACAACCCTGTGAGGTAGGTGCTATTTTGAAGCCATGAGGCAGGGTTGAAGTGACTTGCCTAAGGTCACACAGCTAGTAAGTGCCTAAAATAGGATTTGAACTCAGATCTTTCTAATTCCAAAACAGGGAATCGATTCCTCTCTATTGTCTTCAACACCTAGCTGCCTAAGGGCCCTTCTGGCTCTGAAAAGTCTGCGATTATCATGTCAGAATTCCATGTGTCAGCTCCTTACGGCTCGGAGGGCTTAGCAGGCAAGGCTTGCCTTTAGCCAGCATCTGTCTGGGACTTGGCTTTCCCCATAAGGAATTAATGGTCTTTAAAGACCTGGTCATAAGTGAGTTGGTCCAGCTCCTAATAAAGGGGGCCTTGGCCTGAGAGAGAGAAGACCCTCCCAAGCCCCCAGATGCCACTGTTTATTTGTTCTATTTTCAGCAAACCGCTTCCTCTGGCTAAGCCTCAGTTTCTTTAATTGTCAGATGGGGCTAACACTTCATCCCCATAACCCCTTGAAATCATTTGCTCAGGGAAGCAAGTGCCTTCCCAAACTAGAAATCCCTGGGGAAACACAAATTAAGGTTATCATTGCCTAAATGATCCGTGGGGAGGGGGAGAGGGCCAAGAGAGGTGGATTTGAAGTCAGATGTCCTGGTTCTGCTTTGGATTCTGCAGAACCTTGAGGAAATCACTTCCTTCTCTGGGCTTCAGCTTTTTTTTTTCTGTTAAATGAAATGAATGAGCGAGATGATCTCTAAGGTCTCTTTCTGTTATGATCTTTCTGATCCTACTTGTGTGACTTCTGACAAGTCATTTTTCCCTCTGGGCCTCAGTTTCCTTTTCTGTAAAATGAGGGGGGGTGGCCTATATGAGCTATAAGGTTCCTTTCATTGCTAGATCCTATGGCTGAGTAAGACCCCAACCCCCTCCTCAGACATTGATTTTTTTCCTCTTGCCTGAAAGGGTGAAGAGGGTCCCCCTGTTCTGTAGATGTGTTCAAGAGAATTTTTTTTAAAAGCTGGAGGAAGAAATGACAGTTGTTACTTGGAGAGGTGCTAATTTCATAGCTTTCTTTTTCTCTGCACACAGAAATTTGGACTGGGTCCCTTATAGACAGCCAGAGTCTGGACTCCTTTTCTTCCTAGACTGGAAGGCTTCCCACAGCTTCCCCACTCCTTCTGATGGGCTAATTACCAGACAAAGCAGAGTGGGGACCTTCGCTGGAGTTCTCAGCTAGAGAGGCCTTAGGCTGGTGAAGGGAGTGAAGGGGAAGATTGTGGACAGGAGTGACGCATGGAACTACAATGTGGCAATTACGAGGAGCGTGTGTGCCCATGTGGTGTGGGTGTGGGCTGTGTCCCCCATCCCTTCTCACTGGACAGCACCCCCCACACGACTCTGAGGGAACCAGGCCATCTGCTCTGTTCTAGGCCCCTCACAGATGCCAGTGTCATCTTGAAGGGGTGGTGGAGTAGGAACCGGGGAACCCCAAGGGGGCCGGAAGGGATGGGCAGTGCACCTGCTGGGGTTTGTGGGGCTCCAAGCACCCACTTTGCTGGCCAGATGGCAGGATGTCCCATGAGGATCTAGGGCCCTATGCCCCACCCTCTCCCACTCCCATTGCCCTCCCCTCCAGCTTCTAGGGACATGGCACCGGCCAAACATTGGCAGTTCCTAGCAGCTTTGCCAAGGTTAGCCCCTAATCAGGGGCTATTTTGGGGAGACAGAAGGAAAAGACAGGCCATTTACCCCGAGGGCAACATGGAACATATCGTCATTTACACCATTCACTCCTCACATACACACGCTCATCACAGACAGTATTCTACATGTAGAACCAGAGCAGATTTCAGAGGCCAGCTAACGCAGTCTCCTCATTCTACAGTTGAGGAGACTGAAGCCCAGGAAGATAAAAATTGTCAGAGGCTGGATTTGAACCCAGGTTCTCTGACTCCTGAATTAGCACCCTTTCCATCTAGCACTATGGACCATAGGACCTAGAGCTGGAAGAGACATAAAGACCAGCAAGTCCAATCCTCTCTTTTTTTAAATTTCTTGCCCCTGTCTCTCTTTCTCTGTTTCTCTGTCTGTCTCTCTGCCTCTCTGTCTCTGTGTCTCTGAATCTCTGTCTCTGTCTCTGTCTCTTTCTCCTCTCTCTCTCTCTCTCTCTCTCTCTCTGTCTTCTCTCTGTCTCTGTCTCTGTCTGTCTCTGTCTGTCTCTCTCTCTCTCATCTCTTCTCTTCCTCACCCTTCAAATGGGCTTGGGACAATGAATAATCAATCCCCACTAATGAGGAGATAATTCCACACAATCAGCCCTTCGAGCCAGGCTTACACATGTATCCATACATGAAAATGCATGTATAAATGCCCCAGAACCTCTGATGAACAGGTCAGAGTCAGGGGACCTAGGTTCAAATCCTGGCTCAGCTACTTACTACCTGTGTGACTGTGGGCGAGTCACTTCCCTGCTTCTAAGCCTCAGTTTCCTCATCTTTAAATCAGGGAAGCTGAATCAGACGGCCTCTGGGATCTCTGCTATCTCTGAATCTATGATCCTTACAACTCAGTAACTGTTTTCTTAAACACCTAGGCCTGGAGTCAGGAAGACTTAAGGTCAAATCCAGCCTCAGATTTCCTAGTTGTATGACCCTGGGCAAGTCACTTAACTTGTCTCAGTTTCCTCATCTGTAAAACGGAGATATAACAGCATTACCCCCCAGTGATGTTGTGAGGATCAAGTGAGATATTGCAAAGCACCTAGCACAATGCTCAGTATATAGTATATAGTGAGCTTGATTGAAGCTTGTCCCTTTATTTTCCTTTAATCACTCTGAGCCTACCCCCTTCTTTATTCTTCCCCCCCCATTCTCACCCTGAACCATCATATTGAAAAGATAGGAAATGGCCCCATTCTTAGGGTAGAGGAGACAGTCGTACCCTTGCATCGATGGGTGTCTCCATTCCGGGGGGGTGGAAAGCTGGGTGGAGTGTACAACAAGGCACTTTGATCAGTGCAAGAAGCTGGGAAGATGCCACACAAGGCCACTATGACCCTGTGTTTTACTGTAGCCCCTGCATCTCCTCCCCCTTGACATCCCCATGGCATTTATTGGGGAGAAGATGAATGGGGCCTCTCATCTCAGAGTCTTCACACATCTCCTAAGCTAGTCCCTGTCTTCCAATCCTTGAGCTGTCATAGGGAAGAGGGATTAGCTTTGTTCTGCTTGACCTCAGAGGGCGGAGCTAAGAAGGCTGGTGGAAGTTACAGAGAGAGACAGAGACAAAAAGAGGAGGACAGAGACATAGAGAGACAGGGAGATGAGAAGAGAGAGATGGAGAGGAGAGGAAAAGAGAAGAGAAGAGAAGAGAAGAGAAGAGAAGAGAAGAGAAGAGAAGAGAAGAGAAGAGAAGAGAAGAGAAGAGAAGAGAAGAGAAGAGAAGAGAAGAGAAGGGAGAAGAAGGGAGGAGAAGAGAGGAAGGAGGAGAGGAGAAAGGGCAGGAGACAAACAGATTTCAGCATGATGTCAGGAAAAAACTTCCTCATAAAGAAAGCTATCCCAAAGTGGAATGGGCTGGAGGGAAGCAGTGAGTTTCCCCTCATGCAAGCAAAAGTCCAATAATTATTTGTTGGGTATGTTACAGTGTGGATTTTTGTTTAGGTATGGATTGGATTAAAGGACTTCTGGGGTTATGTGATTCTGCTATCTCTGAGATATCATTCTTTCTTCTCATGCTGTTCCCCAACCTTTTCAACACTCCCTTCCCATATGGGACTCCCCCGTTCCCTACTGACCTGTGGATATGTATGAAAGACGATCAATCATTCAATTAATACCATCTGTTAAGTACCTACTATGTGCCAGGGATGTCATGCTGGGTGTTAAAGACATAAAGACAAAAGGAGAGATGTCTCTCCCCTCGAGGATCGGGCGTTCTGCTGAGGAGGAAGGGGAGAGGAGATTAATCGATCTTTGCTTCTGCCTTTAGTATCCTTTCAAAGCTCACCGTGTTCTGCATACAGCCTTTCTTGAATCTCCCACATAATAACTCCTCGTCCCCCTCAAAAAGCAAATCATCTTTTGTTTGGGTTTGGTTGTTGTTGTTTTGGCTAGGCAGTGGGGTTAAGTGACTTGCCCAGGGTCAGGCAGCTAGTAAGTGTTATGTGTCTGAAGTCGAATTTGAACTCAGGTCTTCCTGAATCCAGGCCCGGTGCTCTATCCACTGCACCACCTAGCTGCCCCCAAAAAGCAAATTATCTTGTATTTACTTTGTAGGCATTCTCTTCCCAATAGAACGTAAACTCCTTGCAGGTGGAGACAGTCTTTGTCCATTTTCATTTTTATAGCCCCAGCACCTAATCCAATACCTATCAAACATAATAAATTCTCATTTAATGAATGCTGGCTGAACTGAATTGAATCTAAGCCAACTTGGACCTAAGCAGGTATCTCTTTGATCAATCAATCAATCCACAAATCCTACTTCAGACAATTACTAGCTTAACCTCTGGGCCTCAGTTTCTCCATTTGTAAATGAAGGAGTTAGACTAAATAGCCTCCCACTGAAGTCCCTTCTAGCCTCAAATCTAGAATCCTGTGAAAGGTAGTATAGAGACATCATTTCTGTGCTGGGTGGTGACAAACAAGAGAGGACCAGAGTTCATCACTGACAGGTGGGCAAAATAACAAATGCAGGAGTACGAAACAAAGGTAGGGCAGGAAGGAGCCTTAGCTCTTTCACTTGGAGCAGAGGTAAAAAGGAAGTGGATTCCACGTAAGGAAGGCAGTGTGTCTTAAGGCTCAGAAAAGTAGGGTTCATGAAGAAAGGCAAGTAGGCCACTATGGCTAGAGTATTCTTTGTGGAGAGAATTCATGGAAGAAGACTGGAAACTGCTTGGGAGTGAAGATGGTGAGAGAGTGGGAAGAATCAACATGGTATGCTGGGCTGGTTCAATATTAGGAAAATTATCAGCATAATTGTCCATATCAATAACAAAACCAGCAGAAATCATATGATTATCTCAATAGATACAGCAAAAATCTTTGACAAAATGCAACACCCATTCTTTTTAAAAACACTAGAGAGCATGGAAATAAATGGAGGTTACCTTAAAATGATAAATAATATTTATCTAAAAGTGTTATCTGTAATGGGGATAAGCCAGAAGCATTCCCAATAAGATCAGGGGTGAAACAAAGATGTCCATTATCACCACTGTTATTCAACATTGCACTAGAAATGTTAGCTATAGCAATATGAAAAGAAAAAGAAACTTAAGGATTTAAAATAGGCAATGAGGAAACAAAACTATTACCCTTTGCAGATGATATGATGTTATACTTAGAAAATCCTAGAGAATCAATCAAAAACTACTTGAAATCATTAACAACTTTAGCAAAGTTGCAGGATACAAAATAAACCCACAGAAATCATCAGCTTTTCTGTATATTACTACAAAGTCCAGCAGCAAGAGATACAAAGAAAAATTCCATTTAAAATAACCGTGGACAATATGAAATACTTGGGAGTCTATCTGCCAAGACAAACCCAGGAACTATATAAACATAACTATAAAACACTTCTCACACAAAATCAGATATAAACAATTGGAAAATAGTAATTGCTCATGGGTAGGCCGAGCCAATATAATAAAATGACAATTCTACCTAAATTAATTCATTTATTCATTGTCATACCAATCAAACTATCAAAAAATTATTTTATAGAGCTAGAAAAAATAATTTAAAAAATTCATCTGGAAGAACAAAAGCTCAAGGATATTAAGGGACTCAATGAAAAACAAAAGTGTGAAAGAAGCTGACCAAGCCACACCAGATTTCAAACTGTATTATAAAGGGGTAATTATCAAAACAATCTGGTACTGAAATAGTGTGGTAGATTAGTGGAATAGATAAGGTGTAAATTATAGTAAATGATCATAGTAATCTAGTATGTGATAAACCCAAAGATCCAACCAAGCTTTTAGAACAAAAACTTCTGAGAAAACTGGAAAATAGTATGGCAGAAACTAGGTAAAGAGTCACACCATATACCAATAAAAGGTCAAAATGGGTACATGATTTACCCATAAAGGGCAATACCATAAGCAAATTAAGAGAGCATGGAATAGTTAATCTGTCAGCTTTATGTATAAAGGAAGAATCTAGGGCCAAAGAAGATACAGAGAGCACTACAAAATCTAAAATAGATAATTTTGATTATATAAAATTAAAAAGGTTTTGCACAAATAAAATGCAACCAAAATTATAAGGAAAGCAGAAAACTAGCAGAATATTTTTTGTAACAAGTATCTCTGGTAAAGGCTTAATTTCTCAAATATGTAGAGAACTGAGTCAAATTTATAAGAATATAAGTCATTCCCCAATTAATAAAGGGTCAAAGGATATGAACAGGCAATTTTCAGACAATGAAATCAAAGTTATCTATAGTCATATGAAAAATCATTATTGATTAGAGAAATGCAAATTGAAACAACTCTGAGATACCACCTCACACCTGTCAGATTGGCTAATATGACAAAAAAAGAAAAAGAAAAAAGGAATATGTTGGATGTTAGAGGGGATGTGGGGAAATTGGAACACTAATGCATTGTTGGTGGAGTTGTGAACTGATTCAACTATTCTGGAGAGCAATTTGGAACTATGCCTAAAGGGCTACAAAACTGTGCATATTATTTGAGCTAGCAATACCACTGCTAGGTTTACATCCCAAAGACATTTTTTGAAAAATGGAAAAGAACTTATTTGTACAAAAATATTTATAGCAGCTCTTTTTGTGGTGGTTAAGAATTGGCAATCAAAGGGATGCTCATCAATTGGGGAATGGCTAAACAAGCTGTGGTTTATGATTGTAATAGAATATTATTGTGCTATAAGAAACAAGTAGGATGATTTCACGAAAACCTGGAAAGACTTACATGAACTGATGCATAGTGAAGTGAACAGAACCAGAAGAATGTTGTGCACAGTAACAATAATGTTTGATGAAGAATTAAGAACGACTTAGCTATTCTCAGCAACACAATGATCCAAGACAATCCCAAAAGACTCATGATGAAGCATACTATCCTCAACCAGAGAAAGAACTGATATTGTTTGAATACAGACTGCAGCATGCTATTTTTTACTTTCTGTGTTTCATTTTTCTATCATTTGCATATTTCTGTACAAAATGACTAATATGGAAATGTTATATATAATTGCACGTGTATAACTTGTAATCTGATTGCTTACCATCTCAGGGAGGGGAAAAGGGAGGGAGGGAGGGGTATAGTTTGGAACTCAAAACTTTAAGTTGAAATGGAGAGAGAGAGAGAGAGAGAGAGAGAGAGAGAGAGAGAGAGAGAGAGAGAGAGAGAGAGAGATAAGGAAAAAGGTTGCCCTGGTGAAGTGAGGGCTGACATGTGGGAGACAGAGAGGGCTGGGATGGAAGCTAGGTCACCATGCCCTTTGAAAATAAGGAGGAACAACTTGAACCATGGAAAATACTGCTTGAGCAAAGCAGGAAGGGAAATTAAAAAGCATAAAGGAGATGAGATCAGAGGTGGGGGACGGGAGATCAATATTGGCTGAGACATGGAGTGGAATGGAAATATAGAGAGGGAGAGCAGCAGCCCTCCAAGTGGGGAGCCCAGCTGCCTGTGGGAGACCAGATGAGGACCAGGGCACGAGCTCTCCAGAAGCCTGTCCAGCCTAGTCAGCTCATTGTCTTCTGGGCATGGGTAACAGGTGGTTCAGCTACTGAGAAGCGGTGCCAATCACTGACGCAAGCCTTCAGAAATAGATTCCCTTGCCCCCAGTGCTTCATGCTGCACTTGGCCCTCCAGTAATAATAGTTTCCACTGATCCATCTTCTTGCCAACCACATCTGCTGGGTCAGAGCAACAAGGAGGAGGGCAGTTTCCTAGGAGGAGAACAAGGTCCTCAACAAGGACACAGGGAAAAGAGAAGCCAGTGCAGTCAGGGGAGCTGCCTTCGGTATGAGGAGCAGGGCCACTCTCATCATTGCCTCATTTTTTTAAAGGTCAGATTGGGAAGAAGAGGCCACTTCTGGGCTGAGCCTGAAAAATCTGAGGTGTCCTGGTCATCTGTCAATTTTAGCTTAGAGAAGCCTAGTAATATAAGGAGATAATTCTGTCTATCCCTCTGCCCCTGGCACTAACTGCCCAGAGAGAACTGTTGGACGAATGTGATACAGAATTATCTCCTTCACCGGCTAATGGAAGAAGTTGAAACTTTTGAGGTCTAATCCTTTCTTGATCACTCTTAATTCTGATGTCTTCTCTCTGTAGACTATTTGCAATATGTGCTATATATAGCTTACTTGTACATAATTATTTAGATATGGTCTTCCCCAAATAGTCTGTGAGCTATCTTTTGCCTCTGTTTGTACCCCCAGTGTTTAGCATAAATAAACACATTTATTACTGTTGTTCATTCATTTAATGGTGAACCATGGACTATAGTAGGCAGTTAATAAATGTCTACTGACAGACTAACCCAGACTTCCTCTTGATTCACAGGATTCAGAACAGGGAGGCATGTGGCCCAGTGGAAAGAGTCAATTTAGAGTCAAGGGGCCTCTGTTCAAATCCCAGCTCTGCCATTTACCAGCTGTCTGCCCTCCCTTGGCCTCAGTTTCCTCATCTGTAAAATGAGGGGGTTGGTCTTGAAAACCTTGAAGGTTTTTTCTAGTTCTAGGTCTTTGTCGCTATTAAACCGGGTGGTCTAATGGAAAGAATACAGAATTTGAAACATAAGGTCATAGATTTAGAGCCTAATGGCAGACTTTTGAGGTTATTTCATCCAATATCCTCATTTTACTGACCAAGAAACTGAGTCCAAGAGAGGTGAAATCACTTGTCCAGGGTCATGCAGGTAGTTACTTTGCAAAAACAGGATTCAAACCCAGATCCTCTTCACTCCAAATCCTGGGTTCTTTCCGCTGTTCCATGCTCCTTCTACATGAAACAAGAGGATCTAGGTTTAAGTCTAGACTGCCATTTATCCAAAGTAGCACTCTCTAGCATTTCTGAACCTCAGTTTCCATCTGTAAAATGACAAGACTATGTAAGAGAGACGGACAGGGAGTAGGGATTGATTGCATATATTATACACTCAAGCCAAACTAGCATGCTTGCTCCCTCCAATACCAACCCTCAATGCCTAGCAGAGATTACACACACATCCAAGGGGAACTTCATGGGGACCCCACAAAAGGAGAAAAGGACTCCTAGAAACTAGGAGCTGTGAACTGCTCCCTTTAGAACATATACTTTCTGGCTTGAGTACACTCTTTCCAAGAACCTTATGTGTAGAAGGCAAATGTATGCCTCAGATCTTTTTTTTTTTTTGCAGGGGTATTGGAGGAGATGCTTTTGTACTATTATTAATAGTTTAAATTCCCCACTTCTAAAGTTAATTAAGTCTAGTTGGCTGGCAACCAATAAGGAATATATCTGATGGGGGCTCATGAGCACCAGTACTAGAAATCATCCCCAACCCTTCAGGGTGCCTTAGATTCTTGAGGGGGAAAAGTAATAGCTGCTCTCTGTGGACCCAACCTGCCAATGTTACTGGGGGTTAGGGCACTAATAGCAGGATCACAGGAAGAAGAAGAAGAAGAAGAAGAAGAAGAAGAAGAAGAAGAAGAAGAAGAAGAAGAAGAAGAAGAAGAAGAAGAAGAAGAAGAAGAAGAAGGAGAAGAAGGAGAAGAAGGAGAAGAAGGAGAAGAAGGAGAAGAAGGAGAAGAAGAAGGAGAAGAAGAAGGAGAAGAAGAAGGAGAAGAAGAAGAGGAGGAGGAGGAGGAGGAGGAGGAGAAGCTAACATTTATAGAGTGATTATTATATGCCAGGCACTATGCTAAATGCTTTACAATTATCTCATTTGATCCTCACAACAACCCTGAGATGTAGATAGTATTATGATCCATATTTTACAGGTTAGGAAACTGAGGCAATCAGAGGTTAAGTGAGTTGCCCAGGGTCACACAGCTAGAAAGTATCTAAGACCGGATTTGAATTCAGGCCAGTGCTCTCTATCCACTGCATCACCCAAAACTGGAAGAAATCTTAAGTCATCTTGTCTAGTCCCTACTTCCACTTCACAGATGAGCAAACTGAGACCCAGAGAGGTGAAGTGACTTTACCTGTTAGTCTAGCAGGTTCCAGAGATTCCTTCCATTTCTTCAAAAAAGCATCTGTGAAATTCTGCTAAAGTTCACACAGGTCACAAGTAGCAGGTACAGGATTAGAACTCAGGTCTTCTGAGTCCAAATCCAACATTCTCCATCTAGTCCAGTTCCTTCACCTTAAGGAGGTGTAAACTCAGACTCAGAAATGTTGAATAACTTTCCCGAGGTCACACAGGTGGTAAGTAATGGAGCAGAAATTTGAACCCCAGCCCAGCGACTCCACACCCAATGTAATTTCCCCTACACAACACTGCTTCTCTGTAACTGATCATTTCTTCTCCATGCCCTTCTCCATCTGGGTAGCTCTCCCCTCACCCAAGGAAGTGTGAGCCAAGTTGGCAAATGGCTCTTGGTCCAAGGTTATCTCTAACCAGCCCTCAGACAGCCTCAGCAGCCCTTTCACACGTTCTTTGGATGAGCTGATTCTCTACTCAAAAAACTGGAGTCATCCTCGAGGTTTTGGTTTGTTTTAATTTGCTTATTTTGCTGTTTCACATTGCTGGCCTTCACTGCAAAGTCCAACTCTCTCCTCAGGCTGCTTCCTGCTGGGGATTCTAATACCCTAAAACTTATTCCTGTGCTGAGCCGTCAACCATGTAAAATTAGCCTGGAGCATAAAAAATAACTGGCATTTATAAAATGCTTTTAAAGTTTGAAAAGCACTTTACGTCTTTACCTAATTGGAGCCTCACTACAACAGTGAGGGAAGCACTAGAAATTCTTATTGTCCCTATTGTACAGATGAGGAAACTGAGGCTGGGAGAGATTATATGATTTGCCCAGGGTCACTCAGCCAGTAGATAGCAGGATCTGAAATCAGCTCTTCCTGGCCCCAGCTCCAGATCTCTGTCCACTAAGCTATGCTATCTCTCGGGTAGAGGATCAAGAGAAATTTCCACCAGTTCAGCTTCTCTTCAGTTGCTAATTTGATTGAGTGAAGAGAGTAGAAGTGAGGGAAGAGTCTGCTGCTCATCCTGGAAGAATAGGAAATGCCTGGATATGGAACCCAAAGGCTTAGGTTTGAACAGCAGATCTTCCACATGCTGAAAGGGCTTCTATGATTATCTAATCCACCTCCCTCCAATTATACAGGGGAAGACTAAGCCCCAGAAGAGAGAAATGATTTACCCAAGATCACCCAGCTAGTAGGTGGCAGGTCTGGGATTTTAATCCATGCCTGTAATGGCAAATACTCTTTTTCCCTGTCTACTGTACTACATCTCTCTCTCTCTCTCTCTCTCTCTCTCTCTCTCTCTCTCTCTCTCTCTCTCTCAGTAGGCAATTGGGGTTAAATGACTCACCCAGGGTCACACAGCTAGTAAGTGTCAAGTGTTTGGTCTGAGGCCGGATTTGAACTCAGGTCCTCCCAATTTCAGGTCCAGTGCTCTATCCACTGCACCACCTAGCTGCCCCTGTACTACATCTTTTAAACTGGATCAAATGAGTCTCAGCATCCTTCCTCAACTGAATTCATCCCATTCCATTTCCCTTTGTGGTTGTTGTTCAGTTGTTTCAGTCATGTCTGACTCTGTGCCCCCACTTGGGGTTTTCTTGGCAAAAAACTGGAGTGGTTGGCCATTTTCTTCTCTACCCCATTTAACAGATGAGGAAACTGAGGCAAACAGGGTTAACTGTCTTGTCTAGGGTCACACAGCTGGACATCATATTTGAACTTGGGTCTTCCTGACTCCAGGTCTGGCACTCTATGCACTATGGCTACTCCAACACATCCCATATCATGGCCTAAAATACAAATCTTACCCTCCTGCTCAATAAACCACAATGGTCCTCTACCACCTCTAGGATCAAATACGAACTCCTTCTTTTCTTTGGCATTTAAAGCCCTTCATGACCCAGCCCCAACCTACCATTTCCAGGGTTATTATATGTTATTTCCTTTCCTCAACTTGACATTCCAGCCTTGCACAGAAGCCTCTCTGTGCCTAGAAGTTTCTCCCATCTCCTCTCTGCCTTTTAGAATGCTTAGATTCCTTCAACTCTCAACTCAATGCCACTCTTTTGGGAGGCTTCTCTTCATCCCCCTGCCCCCTTCTCCTAGTGCTACCCCGGCCAAGTTATCCAGTATTGACTTTGTACACTTAGATGTTCATGTGTTCTCTCCCCTGCTAGAATGTAAGCTCACTGAGGGCAGGCACCGGTTTATTTTTTTTCCTTTGTATTCTCAATACCTATCACAGTGCTCAGAATACAGTAAGTACAAAGTTTCTATTGATTGATCACGTGAACTGATCTTCTTATGTTTGGACCTCATGTCTCCTCACCCTTCTCTGGACACCAGGCTCCTACTTATACAAAGTATTATAGAAATGAGTCATCATGATTATTGCTGATATTATAATTATTATATACATTTCAGCACCAACTTCACTCTGTCACTGGGTATCAAAGAGCTCCCAGTACTGTCCAGCCTCCACCCCATCCCTACTCTCACCCCCAAGCCTCTGCTGCAGAGATCCCACATCCCATCTCCCTAAGCTCTGTAGACTAGACATGCTTCACATCTGGGACCAATGGTTTTGTACATCTGAAGAAGTTCCCTCCCCACTCCTCTCTTATCTTCTTTTCTCAAAAGCTATTTTTGTAGGATCTCGCTGCCTGCATAATTGAACAAACTTCTTTTCTCCTTTTCCCCCTACTTTTCTTGTTAAAGACTGATTTGAGAGAGAGAGAGAGAGATACAGACAGAGGGAGGGAGGGAGAGACAGATGGATTGAAGGAGGGAGGGAGATAGAGACATAGAGAGAAGTGGAGAGAGACAGAAACAAAGAGAGAAAAAGAGACAGAAAGACAGGGAGAGAGAGACAGAGACAGAGACAGAGACAAAAGAGAAACAGAGACAGAGAAAGGAACTTTTTCAAATCACTGATAATTCCCTCTTTCTACCTTCTCTCTGCTTTTTCTTTATTCTCCTATGGTTGCAGAAACCTTCACTATTTTCCTCAGACAACTGGTCACTTATTCCTTCTGCCTTTTTTCCCCTAGCTTTTCCCTTTAAACTGCAACCAATTCTTATATTCAATTCTATACAACAAGCATCCATTAAGTGTCTACTAAATATAAAACATAGGATACAAAAACAAAAATCCTCCCCCTCAAGTATACACAGCACAATACAGAATGATTTCAAGAGAAAAGAAAGTTAACAATTCCCCAGCTGTTGGAGAAGGAAGCCAAAAAAGAAGGAAAAGAAGAAAAGAAGGAGCCAGCAACTGAGTCATGCTTTGAAGGAAGTTACATCTTCTATGAGAAAGAGAGAGAGGTGTGGAGAGAGTCCACTCTGGACACGGACAAAGCACTTCTGCAAAGACGCGGAAGTGGGGGATGGGATTCCATACACGTCTTAGGAGCAAAGTAGACCAGTTTGACTGGAATCAGGGTGTGGAAAGAGGGTGAGATACATGAAATAAGCCTGGAAAAGTAGTTGGGAGCCATTTTGCAGAGGGCTTTTTAAAAATCATTTTTTGTTAATACCTTTTGGCTTTTTGTCATCTTTAATGTATCCCAATATATCCCCTCTCATTCCCACTGAGTTGTCTCTTATAACAAAAAGCAAAAAGGGGGAAAGGGTGGGGAATTCAGCAAAACCAACCAACTTAAAGTCTTAGAAAGTTATGGGAGGGGGCAGCTAGGTGGTACAGTGGATAGAGCATCGTTCCCGGATTCAAGAAGACCTGAGTTCAAATCCAGCCTCAGACACATAACACTTTCTAGCTGTGTGACCCTGGGCAAGCCACTTAACCCCATTGCTTAGCAAAAAAAAAAAAAAAAAGAAAAAAAAAAGCAAAGAAAAAAAAAGAAAGTTATGGGAGGGCTTTCCTGGTCTCCCCAGCTGCTAGTGCCCTCCCTGATGAGGTTATGTATATGTATCTTGCACGTACCTTCTTATTTGTATGTTCTCGCTCACTTTAGAATGTAAACTCCTTGAAGGCAGGAGTTATTTTACCCCCATGTGGAATTTAACATAGTGCCTGGTTTGTAGTGAGTGCTTAAGAAATGTCTGTTGATTGATTGAGTGATTAAGTGACTTGCCTAGGCTGATACAGACCTGAACTCAGGTCTTCCTGACTCAGTCAGGTATACACCAGCCACTTCCTATTCTCTTCCTACTAAGCAAGGCAAGCACCTTGTGCCTTATCTAAACTTTGCATCCCTCTCGGGGGTCCAGCACACAGTAGACACTTAATAAATGCTTGTTAAATTAATCAACATATGCATTCTTATCTTCCAAGGCAAGCTTGGGATTAGTTGATTTAGGGTTTTAGCAAAGTAAGAAAGCCTAGGAGATTATCCTTACTTCCTTTCCCTCTTCCAGCATCCACTCTCCCCCTACTCCAACCAAGCCATATCCCGTTCCCTAAGGTCCTGGGTCTCAATAAACTATTTGAATTGGGAAAAGGGTCCCCTGATTCATGGAGGACCCTTCCAGTGATACTGGTATTTCAAAAGGAGACTACTGGCTTTGGTGTCAAAAGACATGGGTTCGAATTCCACCTCCATCATCCATTCCTTCATAAACTTGGAAAAGTGATTAGCCTTTCTAGATCTGTTTCTTTCTCTATAAAATGAGGAGTTTGGGCTAGGATCTCTGAGGTCCCTTCTAATTCCAGATCTCTGATTCTATGAACTAAGTGTGTGACCTTGGGTAAGTCATTTCTCCTTTGGGATCAGTACCTTCATCTGTAAAATCGTTGTGGTGGTAGCATCCACAATTACTAAGTGTCTGAGACTGAATTTGAACCAGAAAGATGAGTCTTTTTAACTTCAGCCCTGGAGCTCTGTGCACTATGGCTCCCCCTAGCTGCCACCTAGCTGACCCATCTATAAAATGGGCTTCAACTAGATATCCTCTGAGCCCTTTCAACTCTGAATTCTTGCATTCAAGAAGCTTATTTTACTGGGAGGGAAAGGGACAGGGAATAAGCATTTACATAGCCCTTGCTATGTACCAGGCTATGTTCAGTGCTTTATAAATATGATCTCATTGAATCTTCACAACAACCCCACAAGGGCAGTGGTGTTATCTACATTTTACAGTTGGGTAAACTGAGGCAAACAGAGGTTAAGTGACTTGCCCAGGGTCACATAGCAAGTAAGTGTCTGAGGTAGATTTTGAACCCAGGTTTTCCTGACTTGAGGTCCAGATCTCTATGCCCAGTGCTTTGTATGTCATGTACCGAGGACAGTAAATAGAGTAGCTTGGCCAAAATCCAGAATGCACGAGTGTGAGAGATGTAGGACAAGCCCAAGTCATGAATGAACATGGACATGTCAGCAAGCCAATCAGTCCCAAAGCACTTTCTAACCAATAGTTACCTATTATCTCCAGGACCAAACAGAAACTCCAGTTTGGACATCGACAATTCTTCATAACCTGCCCCCTTGTTCCCTTTCCAGACTTTTTTTTTCTCCTTTTTTTTTTTTGGCTAGGCAATGGGGTTAAGTGACTTCCCCAGGGTCACACAGCTAGTAAGTGTTATGTGTCTGAGGCTGCATTTGAACTCAGGTCCTACTGAATCCAAGACCGGTGCTCTATCCACTGCGCCACCTAGCTGCCCCCACCTTTCCAGACTTTTTATGCTTCACTCACACTCTGGCATCCATCAACGGCACAGCTAGGTGATACCACAGCATGGAGTGCCAGGCCTGGAGTCAAGAATTCATCTTCCTGAGTTCAAATCTGGCCTCAGACACTTACTGGCTGTGTGACCTTGAACAAGTCACTTAACCCTGTTTGCCTCGTTTTCCTCATCTGTAAAATGAGCTGGAGAAGTAAATGGCAAACTATTCCAGTACCTCTGCCAAGAAAACCCCAAATGTTAATATAATCTATATCAAATTGCTTACCATCTTGGGAAAGAGGGAGGAGACATAGAGAAGGAGAAAATTTGGAACTGAAAATTTTATTAAAAATGAATGTTAAAAAAATTCCCCCAGGGGGCCATGAGGAGTCGGGCACAACAAGAAGCATCACCATTGGTGGTCTACTTGCAATTCTACTATGACCCTCCACTTACCATCTCCCTGCCTTTGCCTTGGCTGTGCCCATGCCTGGAATGCTCTGCTCCTTCACTTTCACCTGGCTTCTTTTAGGATTCAGCTCAAATCCCACCTTCTGCAAGGGACCTTTACTGGTTCCTCCCAGCTGCTAATGCCTTCCCCTCTCAGATTACTTTTGTATCCACTAAGATTTCTTGTGCCTACCTAAATACTTACACGGCATCTGCCTCCTTTTGAATGTGAGCACCCTGAGGGGCAGGGACTGTCTCTTTATGTCTTTCTTTGGGTCCACATTGCTTAGCATAATGCCTAGCACATGCTAAATGCTTAATAAATGCTTATTAACTGACAAACTTACTAGTTTACTTTGTGCCAAGCACTGTGCTAAGCCTCCTCAGATATGACCTTCTAATTTCTCTAAAACTCCGTTTCTTCCTCTGCAAAATGGAAAGATGGGACTCAATACTCTCTAACTTGCTTCTGGCTTGAGAGCCATGAGCAGAGTCTGAGCCAGGACTACAGGAAGGCCAAGCCAGTAGCCCTCCAGGGTGAAGGAACATGGAGCCCAGTGACAGATACTCTTCATCTGGCTTTTTTTTTTAATAGTTGCACATATTGCTATTGCAAGAAAATCCTATTCTTCACAGCCCATAGGGATTTATTCTGTGATAAGTCAAGGGGCATGCTGGGTGGGGAAGGCTCGAAGCCTCCAGGGGATGTTAGCACACACTGAAGTGTAATTCTCTAACCTTGCATGGGCATCATGAAGGCCTTGTCCAGGCTGTAGTCCATTAGAGGGTTTTTTTCCACTTGAGATCACTCCTCCTCTTACTTCCCCCTCCCTTGCTGTCTCACTCTGTGATGTCAGAGGGCATTTGAATCTTCTCTCCTCTCCTGGCAGGGCACGGTCAAGACTCCTCTCTCTCTCTCTCTCTCTCTCTCCTCTCTCTCTCTCTCTCTCTCTCTCTCCTCTCTCTCTCTCTCTCTCTCTCTCTCTCTCTCTCTCTCTCTCTCTCTCTCTCTCTCTCTCTCTCTCTCTCTCCCTCCCTCCCTCCCTCTCTCTCTCCCTCCCTCCCTCTCTCTCTCCCTCTCTCTCTCTCTCTCTCCCTCCCTCCCTCTCTCTCTCTCCCTTTCTCTCTCTCTCCTCTCTCTCTCTCTCTCTCTCTCTCTCTCTCCTCTCTCTCTCTCTCTCTCTCTCTCTCTCTCTCTCTCTTTCTCACTTTTTTTTAAATAATGCACTGAGCCAGACCCAAACCAATTCCTCTCTGCCAGCCTATTTCTGGCCATACAGTAAAGAATGAGAAGACGTTTTCCATCAGCAGTGCCCAGAAGGGTGCCTCCCCACCTGGCAACCAGCCTGCCTCCCCAGGCACACTATTAGGGGAAGGTCTGGGGACTTCAATCAGTCAATCAACAAGCATTGATTAACCATCTGCTCTGTACAAATTCCTATACTGGGCTTAGAGGATAAAAAGACGAAAATTAAATACAATACCTGCTTTCAAAGAGCTTACATTATAATGGGAGATACATCGTTAAAAAGGCATTTATTAAGCATTGTCTACATATAGTTCAAATCCAGCTTCAGACACTTACTAGCTATGTGACCCTGGGCAAGTCACTTAACCCTGTTTGCCTCAGTTTCCTCATCTGTAAAATGGAAACACATTGGAGAAGGAAATGGCAAACCGCTCCAGTATCTTTGCCAAGAAAACCCCATGGACAGCCAATGCAGAGGTTTAAGAATGGGACATGGAGTGTTGTCCCCCATGAGAAACAGAGACTAGGCCAGTCTGGTTGAACTCTAGTTTGCAAAGAGAAGAAATGCACAATAAGCCCCCCAAAACAGTTTGAGATAAATTAAGAACTTTAAATGTCAAAGAGAGGAGATTGTATAGGACCCTAGAGCCAGAAGGGAGAGAGAGGGGTTGAGGGGGGCAACGGCAATGACCTGTGCTTAAGGGAAATCTCTTTGGCAGCTGAGTGCCGGATGGATTGGGAGTGGGAAGAGACTTGAGGCAGGAAGGCCATTGCAATAGGCCAGGTAGGATTCCCTATTACATTCTAGACCCTTCTTACTCCATGGGTATTAACATCGTAGCTCAGTGGGGAAAGTCCTGGGCTTATGGTCTGGCTCTGATATTAGTTACATGACCATGGGTAAATTACTTCAAATCTCTGGTCTTTACTTGCTCATCTGTTAAATGGGGATACTAATAACTTAAACCACCAACCCTGTTTGCCTCAGTTTCCTCATCTGTCAAATGAGCTGGAGAGGGAAATGGCAAACCACTCCAGTATCTTTGCCAAGAAAACTCCAATAGGATCACGAAGAGTCAGACAGAAATGAAAAGGATTTGGGGACAGCTAGGTGGCACAGTGAATAGAGCACTGGCTCTGAATTCAGGAGGACCTGAGTTCAAATCCAGCCTCAGACACATAACAATTACTAGCTGTGTGACCCTGGGCAAGTCACTCAACCCCATTGCCTAGCCCCTCCCCCCAAAAAAAAAGAAATGAGAAGGACTGAACAACAACAACAAAAAATATTATATATGTATGTATGTATGTATGTGTATATATATATATATATATATATATATATATATATATATATACACATACATATATAATATTCCTGCATATGGAGATAGATGGATAAGAAAGAAATGAGAGGGGGCAGGGGATGGAGAGGGAGAAGGAAGGGGGAGAGAAAAAGGGGAGAGACATGAATGATAAGAGTGATGTGAGAGACAGAGAAAGAGAATGAACGTAAACTAAATTCATGGAGTCTCCACTTAGGGAATGTTGCATCTTCTAAAATCCTACTTGACTCTCACAGTGTAGGTTCTAGCCCCTCCCAACTCTGAAATTCCAGGCCTTGTTCCTCTAATCGCCATCTTCATTTATGGGCTGTCTTTCCCTACCTTCTGGTCAGGCCTTTTCTCCCTGTCCTCCCAGATGTGGCCACATTCCTTCTGATTCAGGGACAGAGGCTGGACATGAGACCAAGGTCTGAAACTCTAAGATCTGGACCCCCAGCGATGCCCTCTCTCACCTTGGTACCTCCTCCTTCTGCTTCCCCCCTCCAGGATCTCTGCTTCTCCTTCTGCAATAATCATTACCATTACTATAATAATCAGTATATTGATCCACACATCTTTATTAAGCATCTCCTGGGAACTTAATGCCATGCTAGGTGATGCTGTTGCTGCTGCTGCCCTAGGGCCTGGAGGTCTTACATTTTGCACTCTGTTTTCAGGAGGGGTGATGAGATTTTACTTTGTCTGTCTGTCTGTCTCTCTGTCTGTCTGTCTGTCTGTCTCTCTCTCTGTCATCTCTGTCTCTGTTGTTGTCTTTCTGTCTCTCTCTCATCTCTATCTCTCTGTCTCTCTGTCTTTGTCTCTATCTCTTTCTCCATCTTTTTCTGTCTCTCTGTCTCTCATTTCTGTCTGTTTCTCTCTATGTCTCTGTCTCTGTGTGTTTCTCTATGTGTCTCTTTGTCTCTCTGTGTTTCTTTCTCTGTCTCTCTCTCTGTCTCTCTCTGTTTCTGTCCCTGTCTCTCTGTTTCTCTGTCTATGTCTCTCTCATCTCTCTATCTCTCTGTCTTTGTCTTTCTCTGTCTCTCTGTCTCTGTCTCATTCTGTCTCTATCACTCTCTGTCTCTGTCATCTCTATCTCTATCTCTCTGTCTCTCTGTCTCTTTCTGTGTCTCTCTGTCTCTCTCTCTCTCTGCCTCTCTGTCTCTCTCTCTCTCTCTCCCTCCTTCTCTCCCTCTCTCCTTCCCTCCCTCCCTTCCTCTTGTGCTCAGACACACTCACCCATCTCCCAGAGAGGGGAGCAGACTAGAGCCTTTACCTGCATACTCAGGACCTGAAGCCAGGACTTTGAACTTGTTACCTTATGCCTCAAGCTAGCGAGATAAATCAGAGGATGAGGAAGAGAGGTAACAGTCCACGGCTCTAGGACCACAGTGACAAGCAATTGAAGTCACTGGGGTTGTCTAGCCTGCAGAAGAAAAGATTCAGAAGGAACATGTTAGTTATCTTCAAATATTTAAAAGGCTATCAATCAATTAACAAGCATTTCCAAAAAATATTGATATCTTTTTAAAAGCACCTTCATTTCCCAAAGTAAAGCTTGAAACTCTACTGAGACTTTGGGGAAACCCTGTATCTCCTTTTGCCTTCAACAGCCATCAAGTTACTCCTTATAACAAATAATTTTTTTAAAAAAACAGTTCAGCAAAACTAACATATCTACCAAGTCCAACGGTCCACACAGTGTCCCATATCCATAGCCCCCAGCTCTGCAAAGAAGGGCAGAAGGTGCATTTTCCCAGCTCATACAGGGTCACGCTTGGTCATTATAATTACGCAGCACTGAGTTCCATTTTTGTTGAGGCTGGCTTTTTTGTTTGTTTGTTTCCATTTGCATTGCTGTAATCATTGAGCATACTGTTTTCCTGGGTTCGCTTACTTCACTCATTTAAGCTCATTTGAGACTTTCCATAGATTGCTGTCTTCTCCATATTCATCATTTCTTAGGGGACATGATTATTCCATCCCATCCATGTACCACAACGTGTTTAACCATTCCCGAACCAATGAACGTTGCTTCCTTTCAACGGTTACTCAACAAATATTTGTTGTTTTTCAGTCATTTTCAGTCATGTCTTACACTTGATGACCCCATTTGGGGTTTTCTTGGCAAAGATACTGGAGCACTTTGCCATTCCTTCTCCAGCTCATTTTACAGATGAGGAAACTGAGGCAAGCAGGATTAAGTGACTTGCCCAGGGTCATGCAGCTAGTAAGTGTTTGAGTCTGGGTTGAACTTGGGTCTTCCTGACTCCAGGCCCTGCACAACATGCACGTCACCATCTAACTGTCTTCTTTTACTGTCATCTCCGCATTTGTTATTTCTTAGAGCATACTGCTATTCCATCACATTCGTGTATTGCAACATATTTCCCAATCAATGGGCATTGCTTTGTTTCAACAGTCAACAAATATTTATTAAATGACAGCACTGTGCCGGACACTGTGCTAAGCACTGGGGATACAAAGAAAGGCACAAACAATCCCTGCCCTCAGGGGGCTCACATTCTAATGGGGGAGGGGGAAACTATATATGCAACTAGATAAGGAGAAGAGGTGGACAGAATGTAATCTAAAAGAAGCCATTAGCAGCTGGGGAGGAGCATTTATTAAGCTCCTCTAATGAGTCAGG
Source organism: Phascolarctos cinereus (assembly GCF_003287225.1). Taxonomy (NCBI): domain Eukaryota; kingdom Metazoa; phylum Chordata; class Mammalia; order Diprotodontia; family Phascolarctidae; genus Phascolarctos; species Phascolarctos cinereus. The sequence continues at coordinate 702,002,511 of NW_027555847.1, read as the reverse complement.
CACTGGGGACACAAAGCCAGAAATGAAACAGCACCTGCCTTCAAGACGCTTACAGTCTAGTGTAAGAAACAAAGAGAAATTTGCAACCCAAAGTTTTAAAAACACATGTTAAGAATAAATAAATTAATTCATTAAAAAAAAAAAGAATTGAACCTTACATAAAGGATCCCTGTGGGTGGCATGTTGACTTTAATTAATTAGTTAAATGTAATTAATTAATTAAGCCTTAATATTGTCTATGTTTTATTGTATTCTTATTTAAGTATTTCCCAGTTACATTTTAATCCCATTGGGGCTGCACTCAGGATTGTGGTGGGCTGAGCTTTTGACCACTCTGGCGTGGAAGAAAGAATAGCCTTGTTCTAAGCCCCAGAAGGCTGAGCCAGAAGCAATGGGTGGAAACTACCAGGAGGCGGATTTTGTCTAGATGTTAGCAAAGAGTCCCTGAAGGCTTAGGGCTCTCCCAGAGAGATGCGGGCTGCCTTGAGAGACTGCAGGATCCCCCTCCCTGGAGAGAGCCAAGCAGAGGCTGATTGACCTCTCGACAGGGCCACTGTAGAAAGGGTTCCTCTTTCAGGTATGTGTTCAATTGACTGATCCTTGAGATCTCAGCCAACTGCAATTCTGCGATTCTGCGATTCTCCAGCTAGGCTGAGGTCATATAAATATATGTATGTATGCGTATGTGTGTATGTGCACATGCATGTATACATGCAACACACGTGTGCACACATATCTGCATACATATATGCACACGTGTGTGTATGCATGCACACACATATACATGCAATAAATGTATATGCATATATACATGCATGTGTATACACTTGTATATGTGTGTACATATGTGTGTACATATGTGTGTGTTGTGTGTGTGTATACATATACATAGATGTGTATTTCCACACACATACATATCAGGCTTCAGTATGCTTAGACAATGAAATCAAAGAGGAACCCAATCCTTAGAGGCCAGACGTCTAGAAAGGTCCAGTGACCAGCCCATGGTCCCACGCATAGTAAATAGCAGAGTGGAAATTCAAAAGCAGGCCCCTTGACTCCAAATAAACAGTATCTCCATTACCGCATCTATACAGGCTGGTGAGACAGAAGTTCCTGATTCCAAAGGAGCCTCTGGATTCTCTTTCTAGAAGGACAAAGATGTGGACACATCTGGCTGGTCCAGTCAAAGCACAGCCCACCCAGGGGCAGGGGGCTGGACTCTTTGACCTCCCCAAAGTCCCTCCCCACCTAGCCTGGCCCTTGGGTGGGAGACCTTTTTGGAAACGGCAGATGCCAACCCTGGAAGGCTGAATAATAACGCTCCGGCTGAGCTGCCCAGAAGGCCTCTGGGTCAGCACCAGGCAGCGGCCTGCAGGCAAGGGGAGACGTGATTGGACTGGGGAGCAGCTGCTGCTGCCGGGCCTGCCTCCCCCACCCCCAGCCGCCTCCAATACTGTTTGTTTGTATTTAAAGAATCGCTCCATTTCAGTGCTAGATTGGGTGCTGTGTGTTTGTTTACCCAGAGACAGAAGGCACGCTCACGGGGAAAACGCAGCCCGGCTCCCCCTCCTCTTCCCACTCTCCCCACCCCACCCTGCGCTGCCATACTCTGCTTAATGCTGCGTGGCTAGAACAGCGAGGAAAACAGCCGAGGAATCAGGAGACATGACCCAAGAGGGGCTCGGAGGTTTGTTCAGAACTCCTTTACCTTCCTGAAGCAGGACAGCCATGGGCTGCTGGGTGGCAGGGGGGTGGGTGGTGGGGTAACTGGGACCTGGGAGGGGGAGTCACAAGACCAGAGGACCCCAGGGCCAGAGCTGGCAGGGACCTTGGCGGTCATCTGGCCAAAATCCCTTATTTTACAGAAGAGTAACCAAGGTCCAAATTTGGGGAAATGACTTGTCCAAGGTCACACAAAATAGTATCAGCACCATACATTTAGAGCTGAAAAGGACTTTGGAGAGCATCTATCTAATCCAAACTCCTCCTTTTAAAGAAGAAGAAAGTGAGACCCAGAGAAGAGAATTTACTTGTCCAAGGTCACAAGGGTTAAATGGTAAGATTATAGATTTAGAGCCAGAAGAGATCTTGTAAGCCACCAGTCCAACTCCCCCATTTTACAGAGGAGTTAACTGAAGGCTGGGGCATCTGGGTGGCTCAGTGGATAGAGCATCAGGCCTGGAGTCAGGAAGACTCTGCTTCATGAGTCCAAATCCGGTCCTTAGTAGCTGTGTGATCCTGAGGACGCTAGTGTCCTCATCTGTGAAATGAGCTGGAGAATGGAATGACAAAGCGCTCCAGTGTCTTTGCTGAGAAAACCCCAAACGGGGTCACGGAGAGTTGGACGCGACTGATAAACAACAACAAACTGGTAGACTAGATGGAGGAAATTATTTTTCCAAAGTCCCCCAGGTTTTAAGAGGCAGAGAGGGCATTCAAACCCAAGTGAGCTGACTCCAGCCCAGCACTCTTCCTCCTGTTTCCCTGGGCTCAGGGCCCTGGCCAACAAGCGAGGGATCTCACCTACCAGCAAGGGCGAGAAAGAACAGGGAGAGCTCTAGATGTCCTGGTAATCACAGGATCAGAGGATTCGGGAGCTAGAAGGCATCTCTAAGATCATTTGGTTCCACGCCCTTATTTTACCATATGGGAGTAAGAAGAATGTGGATAAGTGAGCCCCTGGTCAACTGAATGAGTTTCTTGATGAGATTACAGAGCACCAGAATCTGAAGGGTATAGCCCATGGCTGTGGATCTGAATAGGAGAAAACTGAGGCCCAGAGACGGGAGTAGCTTTTATTGGTGTTCAGTCGTTTTCAGTCATGACTGACTCTCTGTGACCCCATCTGGGGTTTTCTTGGCAAAGATACCGGAGTGGTTTTTGCCATTTCCTTCTCCAGCTCATTCTCCAGATGAGGAAACTGAGGCAAAAGGGTGAAGTGACTTGCCCAGGGTCACGCTGCTAGTGAGCATCAGGTCAAATTTGAACTCAGGTCCTCCTGACTCCTGGGCTGGCACTCTAGCCCTGCACCACTTAGCTTAGGATCATAGAATTAGAGCTACAAGGAACCTCTGAAGTCAACTCCCTAAATCTACAGATGAGGAAATTGAGGCTCAAAAAAATTAAATGACTTACCCAAGGTCATACACGTAGGAATCAGCAGAACTAGGATTTAGACCCAGGTCCTCTGCCTCAAAACCAGATGCTTTGGGATCTTAAAACACGCAATACGAGAGCATAGATTATCAGAGCTAAAAGGAGATACGTGATAGATCACTGATTTATAACAATAATAGTGGCTCATATTCATGTGTAAGGCCTTGAAGGTTTATGTCTGGTAGCTTAATTTGATCCTCACGGCAGCCTGGTGAAACAGGTACCGTTATTGTTCCCATTTTACAGATGAGGAAACAGAGAGGCTAAGTGACTTCTGATGAAGGTTGTTCTTTCTATAGGCAGTGTACCTTAATGCACTATTGCTGGAGCTGTGAATTGGTACAGCTGTTTCGGAAAGCAATTTGGAACTATGCCCCAAAAGTTACCAAGCCGTGCATACCCTTTGGCCCAGCCCTGAAGTAGGGAAGACCTGAATTCAAATCCAGCCCTGAACATTGACTAGCTGTATAACCCTAGGCAAATCCCTCAACCTCTGCCTGCCCGCCTCAGTTTCCACAACTATACATTAGAGATAATAGGAGCATCTACCCTCAGGATTGTTGTAAGGATACAATGAGATAATATTTGCAAAGTGCTTTATAAACCTTCAAGTGTTATATAAATGCTATCTATTACTATCTGTACCAAAATAGCATGCTGTAAGTAAGTTTAAAAGAAGTGAGTTGGGGGAAGGAGGTCTGGACTTGTTCTACTTGCTTTGCAGAACAAAACTAGGAAGGATGGAGTAAACAAGAATGTTCCTATAAACTGATTGCCACATCTTTAAGCTCTATATAAATTCAAGCTGTGGAGAGATGGATGGAGTTGGAGTCATTGAACCTGAGTTTGAACCCTACTTGACCACTATATGATCTTGACTGAGACAGTTTCTCAACCTCTCTGGTTTCAGTTTCCTCATCTGTAAAATGGGGAGAGGATGAGATCAGTGTTTTTCAAACAGTTTGGTAGCTGGACTCTTTTACACTAAAAAATTATTAAAGACCCCCTCCAAGGATTGAGTATTATTATGAAAATAGTTTTGACCTCTCAGATGCCCTGAAAGGGTCTCAGGGACCCACAGGGGTCCCTGGATCACACTTGGAGAACTACTGGATTAGAGAACTGTTCAGGTGCCTTCTGGCTCTGTTTATTATAGAATTAAAGTTTAAAGAGACAGAGATCTAATCCAATCCCTTCATTCTACAGAGGAATGAAGTGACTTAGCCAGGGTGAAACAGATATCAGAGTAAGGATTTGAACTCAGATTCTCTTACTCTAAATCCATCAACCTTGGACTCTTAAAACAAAAAGACAGAAACATTATTTGCCTCTCCTCTCCAGTGGAATGTTTGATCCTCGTGGCCTGGAAGGATAGAACCGAGAAGAATACACATTCACCATTAATCATTGATGATAAGGCTGCTGTCAGAACGCAGTGCGCCTGCCGTGCTGAGCTGAGCATTTAGTAAATGCTTTCTGGGAGACTGACATTCCTTCCAATCCAACGCACATGCCACCTCCCCATCCCCATCACTAAAATGCAGCCACTTTTAGGATGTTTCCTAGTAATCCCTGAGACTGAAAAGCCGGCAGAGATCTCACTTATAGACCACCTAATTCATACATTGACACCTGCCCCCAGACTTCAGTGTCCTATAGTGGATAAAGCATTGACCTGGGAATCAGGAAGTGTAAGTCTTTGGTTTAAATCACACTTCAGGCACTTACTGGTGTGTGTGACCCTGGGCAAGTCACCTGACTTCCCTGTGCCTCAGTTTCCTTATCTGTAAAATGAGAATGATAACTGCACCTACTTCACAGAGTTTATGTATCAGATGAGATGATATTTGTAAAATACTGTGAAAATCTTGTAGTATTATATAAATGGGAGCTATTATTAACCTCTTCATTTCCCTCTCCCAGCTCGTCATTTTGAGGTACAGGACGGCATAATGGAAAGAGCCCTCCACCCAGAGGCAGAAAGCCCTGGACTATGAGTCCTGCTTCACCACTTGCTCTCAATGTGACCTTTGACAATCTGCTTATTCTTTCTAGGGCTCAGTTTTCTCTACCGCAAAATGAAAATAACAATTTCTCCAGTACCTTCCTCATATGGCACAGTGAATAGAATGCCAGCCCTGGAGTCAGGAGAACCTAAGTTCAAATCCCACATCAGACACTTCCTAGCTGTGTGACCCTGGGCAAATCATTTAACCCCATTTGCCTCAGTTTCCTCATCTTTAAAATAAGCTGGAGAAGGAAATGGCAAAGCACTCCAGTATCTTTGCCAAGAAAACCCCAAATGAGGTCATGAAGAGTTGGACATGACTAATACACGAACAAAAAGACCTGCCTCACTGATTTTTTGTTCATCTCAAACTCTAAAGTACTGAATAAATCAACAAGTATTTATTGAGCACCTACTATGTGCCCTGCACTGTGCTAGGCAATAGGTATCCAGTAACAGAAACAAGAATTCCTGCCCTCAAACTGCTTACTTTCTATCTGAGGACACAACATATATGTGGACTCAATAGATAAACAAGGCAATCTTTTTTGGTGGGGGAAAAAAGTGTAGGAATGCCACTATTATTGTTATAATCATTATTATCATCAGAGAGGAAGCCAAGAAAGGTGAGATAACTTATCCAAGTGGGATCACGAGCTGTGGGATCACAGCTATTAAGCAACGAATGCTGGGATCAGAACCCAGGTTTTCTGATTCCTAATCCAAGGTATGTCTGACTGTAGCACGTTGCTGTCCTCCGGGGCTGAGTTAGGGAAGGCCTGCTTAGAAGAGTCAGGCTAGGGGAAAAGCCATTCTGAAGCCTGGTCCACTTGGCCTCTCTGCCTGACTCCAGCAACAGCACCTGCTTTGTGCCTCACTGTTCCCATTTAGAGGGTAGCAGGTTTGCAAATCACTTGGGATGGTATCCATTGCAGAGATGCTTTCTGGGTAATCAATCAACAGATCTTTCATTAAGGACCCCCGGGTGCCAGGCACTGTGCTGGGTGATGAGGAGACCAAAGACACAAGTTCTGCACTGGTAAGAACTTACATTCCGTCACCAGTGCATGAAATTTCACAGCCTCCCTCCTTCATTGTCGCCTTTCGCCCCAAATTTTCTAGAAGCACATCACTGTCCACTCCTACCAAAGGCAATTCTTCCCTCAGCAGTGCTATGATGCCTTTTAATCTACCTGCCTGAGATGCCTCCCAAGGAACAGCTCAGATCTATCTTTGGGAGGTAATGCTTCATTCCTGGGGACAGCAATGTCACAGACAGGCACTGAATCATGATTATTTTTTTAAACTTAAATATTTTATTTAAAACTCTATATTGAGTATCAATAGAATTATTCATGCTTCATCCCTCTCTTTTAATCTCACACTTTGGGAGTTAACCCTCTCTGAATCTCAGTTTCCTCATCTGTAAAATGGGGGTGAACATGCTTGTAGCATTATTATACCTATCTCCTGGGGCTGTTGTAAAGCTCTGAAAAAAGTGGAAAAAAGAAATACAATGTTTGAGCATAATTTTCTTTAAAGAAAAAAGAAATGAGATGTTTTAACCCTGAGCATAAAGCTTGGATGCTTCTTTGTCCTCTCTCTGTCCTTCCCCCCACACACACACACACATTAAACTAAAGCACACTCCTTGGCTATCCACCATCATTTGACTTTCCCCTTATGGTACTGTTGAAAGAATGCTAGATTTGAGCTAAAAGGATCCTATATTCAAATTCTGCCCAGACAACCTTAGTCAAGTTATTTAGCCCCTCTGTGACTCAATTTCCTTATTTGTAAAATTAGAAGGTAGATTTTAAATGAGCTCAAAATTCCTTTTCAACTCTACATGTATGATCTTACCTACCTGTATGCAAAATGGGTACAAAGGTAAACTTAGCAACAGAAGACCTGGCTTTTCCATTTATTAGCTGTGTGATCCTAGCAAGTCACCCCTCCTCTCTGAGCCTCATCTGTAAGATGAGGAGAAAAATAACCTGTGCTGTCTACCTGTTAGAGCCATCATGAGAATCAAATGAGATAAGAAAAAAATCAGTTATTGTCATTGGCTCAGGCAGAACAGAGGCTGGCCTCAGAGGGCATATGGGGGTCAAGGCCAGACGTGTAGGGAGTGCCAGAGATCAGGACTAAGTGTGACAGCATGAGGACACTTCGCTTTGACCCACCAAAGGCATCAGTCTGCTAGAAGATGGTGTTCATGGTTTTTTCCCAAGAACTTTTCTAGAGTTCACATGGAGGTTGCTGGCCATTAGCAGACAGACATTATAGGTGAGTTCTCTGTGCAAGTGAGCTGGGTGACCTCTGAGGTCCTTCCTAGCTCCAAGATCCCAATATGACTACAGGGATTTGCATGGGGGGGGGGGTCAGCAGACTGGCTACAAAACCCCAACCACACTTACTGGCAGGGTGACCATAGCCTCTGGCATTTAAAACTCTTCACCACTTTGCCCCTTCCTAACTTTCCAATCTTCTCACACTTTACTACTCTTGTTGGAGCTTCTCTTCCAGCAATACTGATCTACTAGGAGTTTACATCTCCTGTCTCTGCCTTTGCGTTGTCTGTGCCCCATTCTCTCTTCACCTCTATCTCTTGGAATCCCAGCTTTCCTTCAAGACTCAGCTTCTCTCTTGCCCTCAGCTTCTTCCTCTGTAAAAATGATAGAGGGGTGGGCTGGACCAGATAGTCTCCAAGTTCTCTTCAAGGGATATGTGCCATATGAGTCATGTTTCCAATGAAAGGTCAGGTCAGCCTGAATCTCCACATTTACTGGGTAAGAATGGAGGGATGCCTGGGAGAAAGATGGCATTTCTCCGAACTGTTCCCCATAATTAACTCAATCGATCAACAAACATTTATTAAGCAAGTACTAATACGCAAAGCATTGTTCTAGAAACTGAGATTACGAGGATGAAAATTAAAGTCTCTGTGCTCAAAGAGCTTTATAATGGGGAGAGAACGCATATATACACATAAGAATACGCAGGATAGATGAAAAAGATAATGCAAGGTAGTTTGGGGAGAGGGTCCTCTAGAAGTTAGGGGGATCAAGAAAGGCTTCATGAAGAAAGTGACAGAAACTGAGTCTTGAAGAAAACCTGGGATTCCAAGATGTGAGGAGAGAATGGGGCACTGCCAATGCAAAGGCATGGAGATGAGAGATGTAGTGTGCAGAACTGCTAGCAGGTCAATGTGGCTGGAAGACAAGGGATCACGAGGGCTATCAAGTGAAAGATTAGAAAGGTGGGAATAGGCAAAGTGGTGAAGAGTTTTAAACATCAAAACAGAGGGCGTTATATTTGATGTTAGAGGCAATAATTAGGAAGAGTAGGGAAGTAACATTGTCAGACCTGTGATTAAGGAAAGGAATTTTGGAAGTTGGATAAAGGCTAAATTGAAGGAAAAGGACAAGATTGGAGGCAGGGGGACCTATTGAAGTAATCCAGAGAAGAGGCAAAGAAGGCTTAAACTCTTTCTAGACCTAACTTCTAGCCATGTTCCCCATTGGTCTTGGGGGAAAGGGAAATTTCTAGTCTAGTCCCCAAGCAGTCAGACCAAATTTATTGGTCATTGATATAAAGCTGGAAGGGGCCTCCAAGGCTAACTCCTTCATTTGTGGGTGAGGGAATGGAGACCCAGGAATGCCTAATCATTTGTCCAAGATCATATAGGTAGTAGGCATCAGCAGGAGAATTTGAATTCAGATCCTCTCACTCCAGAGCCAGCACTCTTTTCACTAGACCAGAGCCAAGTGACTTTCCTCTATCAGGCCAGGTAGAACAGGAGGAGGAGAAGGAATAGGAAGAAGAGGTGGAGGAGGAGAAGGTAGAAGAGGAGGAGAAGGAGGAATAAGAGAGGGAAGAGGATGAGGAGGAAAAGGAGGAGAAGGAAGATGATGAAGAGGAAGAGGAAGAGGAGGAAGAGGAAGAAGAGGAATAGTTGGAGGAAAAGGAAAAGGAAGAAGAGGAGGAGGAGGAGCAGTTATTAAGCGTCTATGTCCAAAGCACCATGCTCAGTGTTGAGTATACAAAAACAAAAATACCTCACATTCTGTTGGGATGGACAACATGCACATATCTAAGTAGACACAAAACATCCACATAGTAAATAAAAGGTAATTTGCAGCAAGGGGGAGGGGCAGGGGAGCTGCTTGGGGTGGAAAAGAGAGGGAGGGAGAACAGGAAAAGTTTCATATCGTTGCACTTGAGCTGAGTTTTGAAGGCAACCAGGGGTTTGAAGAGACAGTGAAGATGAGAAGGGAGTTTGTTCCAGGCATGGGGCCCCACCAGTACAAAGACTCAGAGACAGGCGATGTCATCTCATGTGTGAGGAACAGCACGGAGTCCAGTTTAGCTGGACCATAAAACACATGAAAGGAACTAATGTCTAATCAGGCTGAAAAGGCAGGTGGAAGCCAGTCTGTGTGGAGCTGTCAAGGCCAGACAAAGGAGTTTCTATTTTATTCTGCAGGTAAAAGAAAGGCAGCCCCTGGAGTTAGCATCAGCTTAAAAAGCCCCGCTTCCTACAACACTTTAAAGTTTAGAAGGTACTTTACTGACCTCTGTTCTGAGAGAGAGGCAATAATAGCTAATATTCATATAGCACCTACGATGTGCCAGGCACTGTGCTAAATGCTTTACAATTATTATCTCATTTGATCCTCACAACAACCGTGGGAAGTATGGGCTCTTCCTATCCCCATTTTACTGATGAGAAAACTGAGGCAGGCAGAGGTGAAGTGACTTACCCAAGGTCACACAGCTAGGAAATATTTGAGGCTGTATTTGAACTCAGATCTTCCTGACTCCAGTCCCATTTTACAGATGATAAAACTGAGGCTTTGAGAGTTAAATTCCTTTCCCATAGTCACAGAATCACAATTTTAGAGCTATAGGAAACCTTAGAGCACATAAAGTCAAACCCATTATATTATAAATAAGGAGGTCACAGAGCTAGAAAGAATCAGCTAGAATTGGACCCTTCTCATTCCAGAGTTAGTGTTGTCTTTCTCCACCCACCCACTCTGACTATATTTATTCTGCCTCTCACTAACATCAGAAGGGTAATTAGATATTGGGTAGTCTAACCTCATTCTTTCATGGATAGGTAAACTGAGACCTGGAGAGATGAAAGTAGCAGAATCGGGACTAGAACCCAGGTCTCTGAGTTTTTAGGGCTCTTTCTACTGTACTACACCACTTTTGGCCAGACCTTTGGGAGATTAGAGTCCAGGAGTGGGGAACCTGCAGCAGACTTTTCCCAGGTTGACAATGTCCTTCCTGTCTGAAAAGGAGAGGGCAAGAATGGGGGCTGGCATGTCACAGGTAGGTAGCCAGAGGGGAACAGAGATTGAAGCCAGGAGTCACCCACCTAAACCTCCATATCCACACACACACACACACACACACACACACCCCAGAAATTGTCCTTGCCCAACTGCTGGGGGGAAACATCACCATGGCAACCACCAATAGAGGCCAGTCCCCAGGCTTGGGAAGACCACACTCTCCCACTGAAGCCCTTAGCCCCAAGTCCCCACAGAGAGCAGCAGACCTGTCCCACCACCAGCTGGGATGGTCTCTGTGGTGGCACCCCCATGAATCAGAATGCATGGGAACCATCCCAGGAGGGCAGCAGGCCTGTGGCCCCCATGGACCATTCCTTCTGTGGTATCCACAGCTATGTTCAACCCCTGTAAGGATGCTATTACTGCCAGGGGAGGACGGCCAATATGCCTGGTCCCCCGCCCTCGTTCCAGTCCAGTGGCCCAAGAAAAGTGTGTGTGCTTCGATCATGTGATTCCCCTTGGCCCGGTCTATGCTCAGCTGTCAGGAGGGAGACACACAGACACAGCAATCTCGACTCTGTGCTGCAAATATTAATTATCTGCTAACTACTCTCCAGGCAGTCATTAGCTCTCAGCTCGCTGACAGCTGTTCGTTCAAACCTACCCAAGGAATCCATTGGCTAAGGGGGCGGGCAGGGGCAGTTGGGAGGGTGGAAGAGAGGCCAGACAAAGCTGGGGAACAGCAACGAGGGGGACAACTGGAGGGATGCCAGGAGACGAGGAACGCCCCTTTCCTTAGCTGGCTCTGAGAGCCCTCCACAATCTGGCTCCGATCTAATTTATTTTCCTGTACTTCCTTTCAAGATGTTTTTCATTCCAGGAAAACTAGAGTATTCCCTTTTCCCTGAGTTTGCCCCGCTGTCTCCTACCTCCATACATTTTGTGCAGCCTATTTACCATGCCTGCCAGGTATGCCCTCCCCATCTCTTTAGGTTATAATTTCTATCACCCTTCAATGCTTGACTCAGGCACCATTTCCCACAGGAAGCTTTACCTGAGTCCCCTCCCCAGAATTCTCCTTCCTCAAACTTTCCCAGAGAATTTTGGACATCTCCATCACCCTGATCAGACTCTACTTTGTACCATATGCAAGACTTACTCATGGATATGCCTGATACTTACTATATCCATACTGTTGGGGCCCCTCCTACAGGCTACACATGCTGTTGTCATCTCTCTGAGAGGTTTGGGAAATTCATGTTAGAAGCAAAGGGCCTTAGATGTAGAACTGAAAGGGACCTCAGAGGCCATCTAGTGCAACCTCCCCGTTTTATAGATGATGAAACTGAGGCCTCCCAGAGAGATAACCCCATGGGCACACAAGGATCTGAGCTGGGATCTGAACCCATCTTCTGATTCCAGGCATTTTCACTGGCTATCTGCCATGGCTGAAAATCTCTTCTTCCTCATCTCTGCCTCCTGGCTTCCCAGCTTCCTTCAAGTCCCTGCTAAAATTCCACCTTTCAGCAAAAAGCCTTTCCCAAGTCCCCTTAATTCTAGCGCCTTAGCTCTGTTGGTTATCTCCAATTTATTGTGTCTATACCTAGTAGTATCGGCATCTAGGTGGCACAATGGATAGAGCACTGGTCCTAGAGTTAGAAGACTCATCTTCCCGAGTTCAAATCTGGACTCAGATATTTATGAGCTGTGTGACCCTGGACAAGTTCACTTCACTTCATTTGCCTCAGTTTCCTCATCTGTAAAATGATCTGGAGAAGGAAATGGCAAACCACTCCATTATCTCTGCCAAGAAAACCCCAAATGGGGTCACGGAGAGTCAGACACAAGTGAACCACAAATATCTTGTCAACACATAGTTCTTTGCGTGTTGTATCTGCCTTAGAATGTGAGCTCCTTGAGGGCAGGGACCATGTTTTTGTACCCTCAACACTTAGCACATAGTAGGCACTTAATGAATGCTTATTGACTTAAATTGAAATGAACTCTGCTAAGTGTGAGGTTGGCATCTAAAATGAAAAGGATGCAGGGGACCGGGGTGATAGGCTGAGGAACTGCCAGGGTTTGGTGATTGTCTTTAAGAACTTTTCCCCAAGTCAGAGGAGTCATTGGCTAGAATGCACTCCATGTACCCACCCACAAAGTGAGGAGAGCTTGGATACCCAGAGGGAGCCAGAACCTTAAACAGTAGATGTGAAAGAAATGTTGGGATGGAATTGAGGTTTGAGCTGTTCAGAGGGAGTTTCTCAGGCCCTTCCTCTGCTATGGGAATGTTCAAGACAGAGAGGGCTTAGAGGGCTGAACTGCATGGCCTCAGAGGGCCCTTTGGGTTTTGGAACTATAGTCCTATCACCTTAGGCAAGTCACTTTACTTCAAAATGAAGGGATTGGACTAGATGACTCCTGAGGTCCCTCTCAGCTCTTGATTTATGGTCCAATGATCCTGTAGGTAAGGATGTGCATGTTTTGATCTAATTATTTTATGTCTTTGGACTAGAAACGGGCTGTGCCAATCCCAGATTCATTCATCCGCTCATCCATTTATTCATTCATCCATTCAACAAGCATTTATGTTCAAGGAACTATACTGTTTGATTCAAAGATAATATAGTCCCTGTCCTCAAAGAGCTTACAGTCTAAGAGAAGCAACACGCAACATGCATATGTTGGCTGTGCCAGGTGATAAGGATACAAAACCAAAAAAACAACATGGTCCCTGCCCTCAAAAAAACTAATAATTTCCCAGAGAGAAACAATTCATAAAGTAAATAAAAAGAGATATGGGAAAGGGCCCTCACAACTGGGGGACCAAGATAGACCTCATGTAGGAGAAGACCCTTAAGCTGAGCTTTGAAGGGAGCTGAGGATTCTACCAGACAGAGGTGAGGAAGTAGTGCACGTTAAGCATGGGAAAGAATCTATGCATGCACTCAGAGATTAGAAATGGAAGAGATGGAATGACAAGGGGGAGAACTAGGAAGTAGGAGTTTGGCTGGGATGGTAGAGTATGCATGAAGGAGAGTAATATGCAACAAGGCTGAAAAAGTGAGTCGTCTGTGTGTGTGTGTGTGTGTGTGTGAGAGAGAGAGAGAGAGAGAGAGAGAGAGAGAGAGAGATGAAGAGAGAGAGAGAGATGAAGAGAGAGAGAGAGAGAGAGAGAGAGAGAGAGGAGAGAGAGAGAGAGAGAGAGAGAGAGAGAGAGAGAGAGAGAGAAGAGAGGAGAGGGGGGAGAGAGAGAGAGAGAGAGAGAGAGAGAGAGAGAGAGAGAGAGAGAGAGAGAGAGAGAGAGAGAGAGATCAAAGCCAACATCTGGACTGCAGAGTTACCAGGGTTACAGCCTGAGGAATTCATTCATTCATTCATTCATCCATTTATTCATTCATTCTCAGGGGCTCAGTCCCAATTCTGGATGGGTGGCTAAGAACCCCAGGACACAGAAGTGAAGGAAAGCTCAGAAATTTTGGGGGTGCTTATGTCTCTTAATGTTCTATACTACAGAAAACACAGTGTGATGTGCATGGCTCCCTCTGCACACTCAGCTTACTATGCAGGTGTCCCAGCTTCCGGTCTCTCCTCTCCCTAACCCACCAGCTACACAGCCACCAAGGTGATATTCCCATAGCACAGTTCTGACCATATCACTCCACTACCCCCGTGTAATATAAGCTCTTTGAGGGACAGGACTTTCACTTTCATTTTTGTACCCCTCTGTGCCCGTCACAGTGCTTGGCACATTGCGGCTACTCCATGAGCTCCTGTTGAATTGAATGTAATGGAGATGAACAATCTTCAGGGGCTTTCTATTGCTACTCTAATAGAATATGAAACCTCTGGTCTCATTAAAATGATCTACCATTTGGTCCCCTACCACCTTTTTCAGTCTTATTAAATGCTGTTCTTCCTTACACATTCTGTTCTGGTCAGACTGTCCTGCTAGCAGCTCCTCATATAGGGCATTCCTTCTCCTGCCTCCAGGCCTGGAAGAATCCTCAGCTTCCTTTGAAGCTCCACCTCCTACACCAAACCTCTCTGGATTCCACCAGGTGGTTAGCACCCTTTTTCCCCTTGAAGTTGCTATCTACTTGGTGCTACTTATCTGAAAGTAAGAATGTAAGCTCCTTGAGGACAGAGACATGGTTTATTTTGTTTTGTCTTTCTATCCTCAGCAATTAGCATAGTGACAGGCACAGAATAGGTACTTAATAAGTGTTCATTTTAATCCATTCAATTGATGAACATTTATTAAGCACCTACTATAGAGTGCCAGGCATGAAGTCCGGAAAACTCATCTTCATGAGTTCAAATCCAGCTTCAGACACTTACTAGCTGTATGACCCTAGGCAAGTCACTTAATACTGTTTGCCTCAGTTTCCTCATCTGTAAAATGATCTGGAGAAAGAAATGGCAAACCACTCCAGTATCTTTGACGTAAAAACCCCAAATGGGGTCATGAAGAGTGAGACATTACTGAAAAATGACTCAACAACAAAAATGTGCCAGGCACCGTACTAAATCCCTGCCCTCAAAAAGCTTACATTCTAATGGGGAAACAAATGTTTTAATGAGGAACAAACAAACATATACAAAGCAAGCTATACATGGGATGAATAGGAAATAATTAACAGAAAGAAAGAACTGAAATTAAGAGGGGTTGAGGAAGACTTCCTATAGCAGCCAGGGAGATCAGTGGCTGGAGCAGCAGAATAAAAAGTTCCAGGCATGGGGGGATGGCCAGAGAAAATGCCTGGAGCAGAAAGACGGGGTGTCTTATTTGTGGAATAGTAAGGAGGCTAAGAAGAGTACATGTTGGAGAGTAAGATAAGAAGACAGGAAAGATAGGAGCAGGGTAATTTTGAAGGGCTTTGAATGACAGAGCATTTTGTATTTGATCCTAAAGGTGATAGGAAGTCACCGGAGTTTATCGAGTGGGGGGTGGGGGGGGGAGATTAGAGTTGCCGTGATTGGACTTGCACTTCAGGAAAATCACGTTATTACCTGAATGAAAGCAAAAAGTGTTAATTTTATACTACAAAAAAAAGTGTAGTTCGTCAAGCATTATCCAAATATAGAAAATGGTAGCAAACTCTTTGTCAAGCTGAGTTTCATCAAATCCAGTGACCCTGTCTAGCTTTGGGTTAAGCTGAGAGCCGATCTTTTGGAGTCACTAGACCCCTTTGATGGACTGAAGGATGAATGAATAGATAGATATAGATGAAGTATTTATAAAGCATTTATTATTTGCCAGACCCTATGCAAAACACTGTGGCTATATGTGCAAGAAGGGCAGTCCCTGCCCTCAAGTAGCTTACATTCTGATGGGGTAGATAATACATAAAAAAGGGAGCTTGAGGAGGAGGTGAGCAGAACTCAAAGTAGCATGTTGTGGCAATGTCTGGGAAATGACATGGAAGCTTCTTCGAGGCAAGAGTGTAAGGCAAACGTCTGTCATTTAGATTCTGATTTCTTCCCATACCTTCATCCTGCTGGCCCCTACCATACAGGTCTAAATTAATTCATGTATTTACCCATTCAAATGTTATTGGAAAGTGTACTGTGTATGAAACATTGTTCACGTCCAGTTTAATTCAATTCAACAGGCCTTCTCTCCTGAAGTAACTTCTCTGTGTCAAACACTCTGCTTAGCTATTAGGGATTTTAAAAAAAGGAAAACAATCTCTACCCACAAGGAACCTAGTTTCTTTTGGGGAGAAGCAATACGGAATTATCTACATGGTAATCTGAGGATGAGAGAGATTATTAACGACTGAGGGAATCAGGAAAAGTTACATGTAGAAAGTGGTACATCAGCTGTGTCTCAAAGGAAGCCAGGGATTCTAGGAGGTAACGATGAGGGACAAGTATAATTTGTAGGTATGGGGCACAGATTATTCAAAGGAACAGAGGTAGGAAATAGAATACTGAGTTTGGGCAGCAACAAAGAGGTCAGTCCAGTAGCTGGAGCCTACAGTGCCTGTAGGTTTGGAATGTGAAATAAACTTGGAAAGATTAGGTGAGATGAAAGTGAGAGGAAAGGGGGTGGGGCTTTAAAAGTCAAACAGGACTTTCTACTTTATTCTAATAGCAATAGGGAGTCCCTGAAGATTCTTGAGTAAGGGGTTACCCTGAGAATCAATCATTTCACCAGGAACAGCAAATACTTACCAAGAATGTGACTTAATACATGCAGGGGTATAGTTTAATGTAGTCAGAAAAATGCTAGACTTGGAGTCAAGGAGACCTGGGTTCAAATCCCACCTCCGACACTTCATAGTCATGTGATCTTGAAAGAAGCCCTTCTCTAAGCCCAAGTTCCTTCATCAGAAAGAGAGAGAAAGAGAGAATAATACCTTTTCATACCATCTCACTTCCAGGAAACCACTTTGTCAACCTTAAACTGTGTTACTATTATTTAAAAAATATTGTATAGAATAAATCTTGCTCTTGAGTGACTTATTATAGACTGTCTTGTATTTCCTCTGTATATGAGTGTATGTATAGATACAGCACCTGCTCATACACATACATGTACACAGACACACAGAGTTCACGGCACAGAGTAGCTGCTTAATAAACATTTATTGAATGTCTGACTAATACACATACACATACATATAAATACACACACACACACACCCTTACATGTAGTCTCCCCCATTAGCATGTAAGCTCCCTGGCACCCTAGGCAAGTGCCTTTCTTGTAGCTTTTACTGAGTCATTTCAGTCTTGTCCAACTCTTCATGATCCCATTTGGAGTTTTCTTGACAGAGACACTAGAGTGGTTTGCCATTCCTTCTCTAGCTCACTTGACAGATGAGGAAACTGAGGCAAAAAGGGTTAAGTGACCTGCCCAGGTCACAAAGCTAGTAGCTGTCTGAGGCTAGATTTGAACTCAGGTCTTCCTGACTCCAGATCCAGTGTTCTATACACTTGTGCCACCTAGCTGCCGTAACAGAGTGCCTACCACTTAATAAAGCTTTGTTGATTGACTGATTGTTAGTTTGGTTTTTTGTGTTTTTTTTTTTTTTTTACTATGTGAGGGTATGTGAGAATATACAGTCAGGTTGGGCCAAGTTAACAAGAACTTATTAAGTAGCTACTATGTGTCAGGCCTTATGCTAAGTTGTGGGGATACAAAGAAAGGCAAAAAACATTCATCACACTTAAGGAGCTCAGTCTAATTATTACAGCATTTGTGATCCCAGGAATTTATACAGCATTTGATTTAAAAAAAAAAAAGAGGGTAGAAGGAGAGAATGGGGGCAGGGAAGGCAACAGCTTTCAGAGCTGAGGTGTCCAGCTTTGTGGAAGAAGTGAGCCTTGATCCAGGCCTTAAAATCTGACTAAGCCTCAGGTAATCAAAGAGGAAAGGCAAAAGAAGGTATTCCAAGCCAGCATTCTGAAATAGGTATCTACTTGCCCCAAATCACATACCATTAGATAAGCAAATGCATGGTCAGGATTGGAATGGGAACTACCAGGATCCTGTGCCGTTATAGGTGTGGGTTTGGAAAAGGGAACTCAAGAAGTTCCAATTCTCCAGTGATTCTGTCACCCCTCAATGAGGCTTCCCTCCAATGAGGGAAGATGTAGATTGCAGCCCATCTGTGCCTACTCATATTTCATGATTTTTATCCATATTTGCTGATGAGTTCATCAAAAGGGAGTCATCCAACATGTTGGGGGCCTTCCTCCATTTCTCTTGATATCTCCAGAATGGGATAAAAGCATCAGCTGTCCTTCATTCTTATGACATAAGCCCCCCCCATCTTTTTTTTTTAGTGATAGCATTTCATTGATGGCCTTTTTTACTCCTGATGTCATCATAATTCCTCATTTCTAATTTACTGCTGCCTGTTCATGCCCCCTATATACCTCTCCATTGCCATGTGTTTTGATGTCCATCTTTAAATCCAGCTAAAGTTATAGTGTCCCATAATCCCCAGCCATACACTATAAGGATATGGCAGGATATGGGTATCAAAAGATGGGTCCTTTGTTTCAGGGAGAATACAGATCATTAAAGGAACTTTGCAATGTTCCAAAAACGATCTAGCTGCCTCCTCTGTGCAGAGGTAGTAGGAGACCAAATTTGAGAACTGAGGCAGGTATCAAATTATAGAGGGCCTTGAATACCAGCCTCAATCCTGACATACACACCTCCCCAAGACACTGATATTCAATGAGGCTGAGAACTATTCCCTTTTGATAGCCAGGCTTCCTCAGGCTGCTTGATCAGGTCTTCCGTCTTCTGATCTAGCTGTCAAAACAGAAGGGAGGCTGAGAGGACATACCAATAAGTAGCTAGTTAGCTAAATAAATGAATTAGGTAGGTCTATGTGGATATAAATCTCTCTGAAAGAACATTTAGACACTCCATATTTGAGCTGGATATCATTTAAATTACTGTTCTGCCTCCCCTCACTCTAGCCCCTTATTACCATGTTTTTAATGCTCCCGGCTTAATTGCCATCACCACAGCCTTTACCCGGGAGCTCTTGTGGAAATTAGCCAAGCTTTCCTGCCCACTTATTATCTGGCCATTGCTGCCACGTGCCCCCTTCACAGCCTAGGGCTGGGCCGTCACACTGCCAGGCAGAACAGACAGAGGAGTTCTGGACAGGGGAAGAGTGGGGGAAAGTGGCAGAGAGGAAAATAAGGAGAAAAGGAGGATGGATCCCTAACATCTCAAACTACCAATGTGGGGAATGATATTTGGGGTACATGGGGAGAATTATTTCCATTAACCTGCTAAGCAAATTAATAACCACGATTACATTTAATCCTCCTGACATCACAGGGAGATAGGATAGCAGGCATTGTTACGGTGGATAAGGAGACTGAGGTACTGAAAGGTTAAATCAGAATCATAGATCATAAACTGTAAGAATCGGTCAACAAAGCATTTATTAAGTACCTACTATGTTCCAGTCACTGTACCAAATGCTGGGAGGGGACTGGAGAACATAGAATTTCAGAGCTGAAAGGGACCCTCAAAAAACAGAATGTCAGAGCTAAGATGACCCTTAGGACATAGATTGACAGAACGAAGAGATACCTTAAAATATAGAATATTGGAACATATATAGCAGCTGAGATGTACTCCTCTTACATTTGGGACCCAGAAAAGCAGCTCCAGGCTTGAGTAACTCTATCCACCTCTATTCAAAATCATAGCTCACAAGCCCTCACTAATGTGTTCTTTTTTTACTTTTCTTTCCAAAGGCATAATTAGTTGATAGAAAAAGTATTAAGAAATGGCACAATAGACCATTCACACACACACACCATAAACCTGGGGCACACTCTCTCACAAATAGCTGCCTTATCAGTGGGATGAGTGGACACATCAAGTCAACATATGTATAAGTGCATATACATACGGAACAAAAAAGGCTAGGGTGTATGCATAGAAAGCCTGCTGCAAGGCTGTAGATGCCTCCTGGTTACTGCATTCCCCCTTCTAATCTCATGGTCATTCCTAGAATATAGTTTCTACTGAACCTTGCTTCTTAAGTCTCATCAACAATGTTTGGTGTCTTCTATTGCGGCTTCTCCACTGAGCATATAGTTGCAAAGCTTCCTTGGCTAAGAGCTACAGGCTTCATTGTGGTCCTCAGAAGAAGTACTACCTTTTCCCCAAAAGAGGGATCAGTTCCCCTATCACTTTTAGCTTAGATACCACATCTTTTCATCAAAAAGACAACACCCTTATTCACCCAAACATCAGTTGTTTGCTTCCTCTGAGGAATCTGTGAGTTCCCAGAGTCTTAGCTTCCAGGGGCAAAGGTATTATGGAGTATAAAACAGCTAAGCAGAACAAGAAAGCAGTTAGCCTTTTCTGGGACCTCCTTCCTCCTGTTCCCCCGAATCAACACCTCTGTACCAAACATATATCTGATTTAGGATTAGAAAGTTCTTGTAACTCTTGTATAATTCTTGCTGGTAAATATGCTGCTCATTTCAATCATCTGAAGGGTAGCCTTTCAATAACCAGAATACAGCTGTCTGGGTGTGAGGTCAAGAGGTTTTCCTTCTCTTCCCTCCTCTCAAAATCTTTTCAAATAAAGGGGACCAGAAGGCAAGAAAAAAAAACCGTTTGAAGGTATTGCCTCCACCTCAGTCTTTTGTTCCAAATTGCTGCCTTTGTAATGCATGTGTGGCTACCAAAAGGTAGGGGACCAACAAAAAGCTTCCAGGCTTTCTGCCTCCCTACACATAGAATGTATAATTCAGAGGGAAATGGTCTATGCAACATCAAATATTAGAATATAGAATACACATATAGAATGCCAATGCTGGAAAGAACCTTAAAGACAATCTAGAATAACCCTCCCATTTTACATACAAGAAAACTGAGATCCAGAAAGTGAAACTGACTTTCCCAAAGTCACACAGCAACTTAATGCTAGATTCTGGACTCAAATCCAGGTCTTCTGAATCCAAATCGAGTGGTCTTTTCCCTTAATTACCAGTGCCTTTCTCAGCACCTCTCCCTGGAGATATTGAGGTATTCTTTGCTCCTTGAGGGCATGGGGCAGGGTTGTTGTTTTGTTTTGTTTTCATTTTTCTTTGTATCTCCAACACCCAGCACAGTAAATTGCATATAGTAGATGATTTATAAAGGCTTATTGGATTGGGTTGTATCATGCTTGGCTTGTGGGAGCAAATAGGTGTGAATTTTCTTATTATACTTGGAGATGATGTAACAGGAGTTTGCCCACCTTCCTGGCCCAACTTGGCCAATAATCTAAGAAATACCATCTGAGTGCCTAAAAAAGAAGAAATTGAAAGGTGGAGAATTTAGAGGAAGAAGAAAACCGATGTTGGCTAGCTCAACCTCCTTGATTTACTAATGAGGAAATTGAAGACTCGCCCAAGGTCACACAGGAAGTATGTAGCTGAGTCAGGATTTGAGCCCAGTCTTCTGACTCTTAAACCAGGCCTTCCCCCTGAATACTGTAGCATACAAAATGTCAATCAGTGCCACCAGCTTGAGTACCGGCACAAGATATCCGGCATTCTATTCTAGCTCTTCTCCCTAGAAACAGTCTGTGGGCAATATTTTAAATTCTACTACTCTAAACCTCCATCTGTAAAATGGGACTGATAAAAGCTAGCCTTTGTATATCACTTTATGGTTGGTAAAGCACTACACACATACTGTCTCGCTTAATTTTCATGACCCCTTTTTTAAGGTATTATTGAACTATTATTTTAAGCTATTATTTCCCCATTTTATAGACCAGGAAATGGGAACTCAGAAAAGTTAAATGCCTTGCCTCAGGGTCACAAAGCTAGTCAGTATCTGAGATTGAATTTGAATTCAGGACTCCCCAACCCTAAATTCCACACTCTATTCACACACACACACACACACACACACACACACACACACACACACACACACCATAACTGATCCTAGATCTAGGAAAAAGCTAAGAGGCCATCTATTAAGCATTATCTTTATACAGAAGAGAAAAACTGAGTTCCAGGGAGGTTGTGACTTGTTCAAGGTCACAGAGATGGTGAGCATCACAGGCAAGTCTCCTGCCTGTCTCTAGAGCCAATGCCCTTTCTGATAGTAATAGCTAGCATGCATATAGCCCTTTAAGGTTTACAAAGTACTTTATAAATATTACCTCATTTTATCCTGATTATGCCCATTTTACAAATGAGAGAACTGAGGCAAACAGAGCTTAAGTGACTTTCCTAGTACTATCCCCATTTTGCAGATGAGGAAATTGAACTAAACAGGTTTAAGTGATTTGCCAAGGTAACACAACTGGTAAGAGTTCCAAGACAGGATTCGCACTCAAGTCAGGTCAATGTTCTATTCACTACACCATCCAGTTGCTTATGATTCCATAGTCATAGGCTGCTTCACTAGTATTATACTACCTACCTCACTGGTCTGCTAGGAGAAAATTATTTTGCAAATGGTTCCATGCTCTAAAATATAGACTATATTTATTCTTATTGGAGTGAACTAAATGTTCTCCTTCCTCAGATGGCTGGCCCTGAGGCCAAATAAAGCACTGGATTTGTAATCAGGAAGACCTGAGTTTGAATCATACCTAGAACATTTACCAGCTATGTGACTCTGGGCAAATCATAACCTCTGTTTGTCTCAGTTTCCTCATCAGTAAAATGAGGATAATACTAGCACCTACCACGTAGGTCTTTTCTAAGAATAAAATTAAATTACACACTCAAACACACACACACATATACACATATGTGTCTTTGCAAATTTTCTATGTAACGGTTAGCTATTATTAAAAGCAAAACAAAGACTAAGCATGCTTCACAGATTAACAAAACACTGAGCATCCAGGTAGGGTTCTATTAGACTGAGGAAAGTATGGCTGAGTGAAGACCAAAGTGTCTGACAATGTTTTCCTCTCCCTTCCCTGCCCAGGTAAATCATTCTAGGATTCAATGTCATACTCAAACCCTACCTGGTCCCTGAAGAACTCAGCTCTTGGAACTTCTCATGCAGGCTGACTAGAGGACAGAGATTAGAGCTGTGAAATCCTAATTGCCCCTCCTCCTTCCCCTTCCCACAAGATTAGAGGATTTTAGGGTTGAGAGGAACCTAGGTCATTTAATCCCTACCCTTCCCCCCCCTCCTCCTTGTTCTTTCCTCCCCTTGTTCTCTGCCCTTCCTTCTCTCTTCCCTCTCCTCTTAATCAATCACAAAATCTCAGAGGTGGAAGGGATCTGTACCAGAATATGAATCCTTTCTACAAAAGCCCTAGAAAGGGTTAATCTAGCCCTTGTCTTTGAATACTTTCAGTAATAAGAAGCTCACCACCTCTTGAGACAACTCATTCCAGAGCTAGACAGAGCTAATTGTTAGGAAAATTCTCCTGAAATGCAGCCAAAAATTGTTTCTCTGAAATGTCATAGGATTTGGGACTTAGAGGTGGAAGGGACCTTTAAAAACTACCTAGTCCAATCCCATTTTACAGATGAAGAAACTGAGGCCTAGAGAGAGTAAGTGACTTACTCAAGGTCACAGAGATAGCAAGTGTCAAGGTTGGGATTTGAACTCATGGGAGTCCTATGACTCTCAATCAATCAATAAGCATTTATTAAGCACCAGCTGTGTTCCTGGCACTGTATTAAGTGCTGAGGATACAAGCACTTAAAAAGAGGCAAAAGACAGTCCCTCCCCTCAAGGAGCTTACAATCTATTAAGGGAGACAAGATGCAAAGAAACACATACAATGAAAAAATGCTCTGGAGGTTCTAGCGGACTGCAATACAAAGCAAGGGTGTGATGTAACTGCTCAAAAAAATGATGCCATCTTAGGCTGCATTAAGAGGCAGAGCTTCCAAGAGTAAAGAGTTGAGTATGCTGCTGTGCCTTGCCCCAATCAGACCATATCTGGAGTCCTGGGTTGAGTTCTCGGTGCCACAGTTGAAGAAAGACATGGATCCGTTGGATAATGTCCAGAAGGGGGTTAACCAGAAGGGCAAAGGGCCTTGAGTTGATACGTAAGGACTGGGAATATTTAGCCTGGAGGGAGAAGACTTGCGAGAGACATAGCATCTGAGTTCAAGTCTGAAGGGCCACCTTGTGGAAGTGGGATTGTCAGACTACCTCTGTCTAATACTAAAAGACTGAGTTAGAAGTAATGGGCCAATGTTTTAAACAAGAAAGTTTAAGCTTACTTTAAGGAAGAGCTTCTCAACAATGAGAGCTGTCCTGAAGCAAAATAGGCAGCCTTGGGAAAAAGTGGCTCCTCTTCCCCCTCACCCTGGAGATGTCCAGATATTCTGGATGAACACTTTTTGGATTTTAGAGTGGGAATTCATCTTCAGGCATGAGTAGGACTGGATGGCCTAACTATAAAATTCTGTGATTCTGTGGAACAGCATTAGACAGGATATTGTGTGATAAGAATTGTTAAGCGCTAAATAAATTCAGAGAAGAGAGATCAGTGTGTGCTGGCATGAACAGAAAAGGGTTCATGTAGGAGACAGTCTTCCCTGAGCTTGGAAAGGTGGAGTAGGTTTTAGATTGAATCAGAGTTGAAGGGACCATAGTGGTCATCTAATCTAACCTCAGGACGGCTAGGTGGCACCAGAGTGCGCACAGTGCCAGGGCTGGAGTTAGGAAGACTCATCTTCCTGAGTTCAAATCTGGCCTCAGACATTTATAGCTGTAGGACCCTGGGCAAGTCATTTAACCAACCCTGTTTGTTTCAGTTTCCACATCTGTCAAATGAGCAGGGGAACAAATGGAAACCACTCCAGCATCTTTGCCAAGAAAATCCCAAATGGGGTCACAAAGAGTTGGATACAACTTAAAAAAAAAATAACTAACAAAAAAATGTATGGCAAGACCTCAGCCAGATGCTGGTGATACAAAGGAACAAACAAAAATACAGTTCCTGCCTTCAAGGAGCCTACAGTCTAGGGGCAACATTTACTCATATCATTCACATAGCGATCATTTATTAAGCACCTATGGTAGTATGCTTGTCGCTAGACACAGCATAGTAAAATGAAACCATTACTATCCTAAAGGAGCTTAAATTCTAGTAATTGCAAGATTATGTGAGAATGGAAAGTACTGGGCCATCAATCGGCCAACAAACATTTATTAAGCACCTACTGTATGCCAAGCATTGTGCTGATGGATAAAGATCTAAAGACAAAAATGAGACAGTCCCTTCTCTCAAAGAACTCATACTTTACAAAGGAAAAAGTACACACAAATGCATATATAAAAACAAATATTAGGTAAGCTTGGAGAGACGCTATCAATCGATAAATAAACATTTATTAAGCACTGGGCCATCTCCAGTCGCCCTGATCTATATCTGGCCACTGGACCCAGATGGCTCTGGAGAAGAAAGTGAGGCTGGTGACTCTGCACAGCCTGGCCTCACTTAAATCCAATTCATTTGCAAGTCATGGCATCATCTTCCTAAAGTCATGGTCCTTTTCAGGAACAAAGGACAGACCACAACCACATATTTTCTTAAGCACCTGCTGTGTGCTAGAGATACAAAGAGAGTCCAAAGACAATCTGTCCTCAAGAAGTTTACAATCTAATGGACAGCTAGTAGCTAGAAGACTTATGAAAGACCTTAGGAGGCAACCCTTGAGCTTTGAAGGAAGTTCAGTACTAGAAAAAGTAGAGATAAGAATGGAGAACATTCTAGGTAAGGCTTCCGATGGGAGAAGGTGCATGAGCTGAGCCTTAAAGACAGATAGGGACTCTAAGAGACAACAGCAAGCAGGGAGAGCCTTCTAGGCATGGGGGGATAGCCTAGGCAAAAGCACAGAAATTAGAGATAGCCAATGGGGCTTGAGTCAGAGCAAGCAGACCAGCTTAGCTGGAATTTCTCACGCACACACACTGTTATTTCTAGGGGCTATGTTCCAGTCACTCAAGTTGTCTGGCTAGACTTGGACTGATTAAGAGCTGATGAACCAAGGTGTGGATTTTTCCAGATCTTTGATTCTGTTCCTTTTTTTTTTTCATTTTTTCAATGTTCATATTAACTTTCCCCAAAGGCCCCAGGCCCAGGAAGGTAAAAGTCTAATCTGACCATTTGGGTGCCTTAAAAAAAAAGACCTGGTGGGGCAAGAATGTTAAAATATTAAGATGATAACAATAAAATAATGACAGCAGCTCATGTTTGAATACAGCATCATAAAGGATTATATATTCCAAGACGGAATGAAAATTAGAGGTCATCTAGTCATTAGATCATAGGCACAGAGAGGGAAGAGACCTTGGGGGCCGTCAAGCCCAACCCTCTTGTTTTATGGATGAGTAACTGAGGATTAGAGGAGTGACTTGCCCAAGGTCACTCGGGCAGTAAGTTAGCCAAGCTGGCATCCATGCATAGATTCTAAAGTTGGCACTGCTTCCACAGTTTTACAGATGAGTAAACCAAGGCCCATGTGACTTGCCTAAGTTCACGGAAGGAATAAGTGATAAAGACAGCATTTGAGGGCAAGTCTTTTCCCAGCTCCACTTCTGACTCTCCAGTCATTTCCACCTGTGCCTCAGCAACTTTTTCACCCTGGAGATATCTTCTTTAGCCCCATTAAAATGAAAACTTCTTTGGGATGGGGATTGTCTTTCCTTCTGCTTGTATTTTTATTCCCAATGTTTAGCATACTACCTGGTATGTAGCAAGCATTTAATAAATATTCTCTCCTTCTATCTATCTCTGTATCTGTTCTTTCATTTATCTATCAACCCATCCAGTCCATCATATATGTATATATATATATATATATATATATATATATATATATATCTCTTCATCTATTTCTCTTCATGCAGGTGAACCCCAAGCTTTCCAAAGTATAGGACCTAAACCAATGGGCACCATCCCATAATTTGATTCTGTGACATACAATCTCTCTCACCTTAGAAGTTTTGTGTTGACATAAATTATCAATAAATTGTTAATCAAGAGGGAGTCACAATTTTAACTAGGG
This sequence comes from Phascolarctos cinereus, assembly GCF_003287225.1. Classification (NCBI taxonomy): domain Eukaryota; kingdom Metazoa; phylum Chordata; class Mammalia; order Diprotodontia; family Phascolarctidae; genus Phascolarctos; species Phascolarctos cinereus. The sequence continues at coordinate 701,975,550 of NW_027555847.1, read as the reverse complement.
GGAGAATTTCACAGAAGGATGAAAAGTTTCCTGGGATAGTTCAGAGAGAGGAAAAGAAAGTTGGAAATAGAGTTGGAGGGCTGAGATCCAAATGTTCTGCCTCTTAGGTAATGGATGAAAAAAATCTCTTCTCTGATCTTAAGGAAATCCAACTAGGTCCACTTAGGTAAAATGAAGGGGTTGGATTCAATGGTTTTCCAGTTCTGATATTCCCTGTTGTATCTTTTATCAGTCTATATTCTAAGCCCCTGCCTAGCTCTGATACTCTGTCTTCTAAGGCCCCTCCCAGCCCTGACATTCCCTGTTCTAAGGGCCCTATCAGCCCTGACATTCCCTGTTCTAAGAGCCCTCCCAACTGTGACATTCCCTTTCCTAAGCTCCCTCCTAATTCTGACACTCTATGTTCCCTTTCATCTGACATTTTGTGTTCTAAGCCTCTCTCAACTCTGACATTCTCTGTTTCAGGGCCCTCTCAGCTCCGATGTTTCATATCCTAAGGTTTGTCCCAGTTCTAAATTGATGCTGCTAGGTAGGGAGTACAAACAGATATTATCATCCCCATTTTCCAAAGACTTCTAGATTTGGATGAAGGTGGGGGATGGGCAGGTTTTGAGACTCAAAGAATGGTGTAAACCAAGGTGCTGTGGGTGGGGATGGAGAGAGTAATAAGGCATTCCAATGGAAAGCTAAGTGAACAGGACTGGAAGTGGGTGATGCATTGGAGCCCTGTCCATTTGGCCACTGGAGAGAGAAGAATCTCAGGTCTCTTTCAGCCAGTGAATTGTCCATAATTGGCAGCCAGAATTACCCAGCCCTTTCTTCCTCACGTTGTTTAATTGTGCAGGCTAACAGTTCAGGAGGAAAGCTGCTCACAGGTCTTATCTTGGCTTTCCCCATTTTTCTTTCTGGGAAATGAAGTTAAAAATCCCTTCACAGCAGCATCGATGTTTAAAAAAAAATTTTAGTCCCCATATCACTATTTAACATGCACTGCTAAAAACTAGATAAACACAGGCCGTCATTTGGAGATTACCTCTTCACATGACTAAATGATTTATTTAGAAGATTCCTTCCTTTTTTTATTCCTTGGCTAAGAACATATTAATCAGAAATTAAGGCTGAGTGAGGGATGAAGGAAGAATGATTTATAAAAGGAAAGGGGGAAGAAAAGAGGTAAAGTAAGTAATGGAAGGATAGAACGGGACCAAGGAGAGAGGTGAAGAAGAGAAGAGAGAGAGAGAGAAGAAAGAAGGAGTGAAAGAAGTGAAGGGGAAGACAGAGGGAGAAAAAAGAAGGGAGAGGCAGAGGAAGAGAAGATGAGACAGAAGGAGAAAAGAGGAACAAAGAAAGAGAAAGAAAAATAGGACAGCTAGTGGTAGAAAGAGAAGACAGGGAAATGAGGAGAGAAAGGAGGAAGGAGAAAGGAAGGAAAGAAAGGGATTAGGAGGAGAGCAGAAAAGGGAAAGGGAGGAAAGAAAATGTGGAGAAGGGAAGAGAGCAAAACTGAGGAAGAATATGGAAAGAAGTAAATAGAGAAGAAGAGAGAGAAAAATAAAGGTAAACAGTGCAAGTGATAGAGAGGTGGAAGAGGGAGAGGGTGTAGAAAAGGAGAAAGGAGAGAAAAAGAAAGGGAGAGAAAAAAGGGAGTGAGAAAAAGAAAAGAGAGAGAATGAAACTATAGAATAAAGTCCTTATGCAAGAGAATGAAGGTGGCAAAGAGGGTGGAAAGTTCAGCAAGAACTGGGTGAGACAGAACCACGATGCCAAGGAAGAGAGCAGAGCTTCTGTTAAGAGGCCTGGGGAGAGAGAAATCCTTGTCAGCAATTGTGAAAGGAGAGGGAGGAAAGACTAGGCAGGGGAATGGAGTGGGGGTGGGGAGGACTGATGGTGAGGGATGTGGAGGTGAGGAAAGAAAAAAACAGCAAAGGGTGAGGAGTGAGGGATGGAGAAAAGGAGGAAAGAAGGGGGAGGGAGAGGGGGAAAAGATGCTAAGAGATAGGGAAAGGGAGACATGTAAGAGTGGAGGAGGAAGAGGGACAGGGACAGGAGAGGGTGAAAGAGGAATGGGAGAGGCAGAGACAGACAGACAGACAGACAGAAGCCCCACTTGTTCAGCCCTGAGGCAGCGGCTCACAGCCCCTTTGCCCAGAGCTAGGTGCTCATCTCAGTGGTGGTCAGGTCCACAGAGGGAACTCTCCTGGCTGGGGGGGAGGGGAGTGCAGCAGGGGGCAGCAGGAATCCCCCCCCCCCCGCCTTTTCTTTTCCTTTTCACACTCCAGGTGTTGGCCCGGCTTGTTCAGGCCAGCTGCATCTCTTCTGCCTCCCTGGCCAGGCATGAATGGACCAGGGAGAAGAGGATTGGGGCTGGGGGAGGGAGGGAGGGAGGGCAACTCCTCCCCAAGGGCTTTCAGTGGCTGGGGTCGGGGGGGGGGGGGAGGGAGGGAATAAAAGAGGAAAGAGGCTTGCTAGGTTCCAAGGGGGAGGGGTCTCAGCCAGGATGGGTGTTCCCAGGGTGCTCTTTTAATTACACACACACGTGTGCAAATGCACACACACGAACACACACACACACACACACACACATAAATATATCTATTTCCTTCTCCAATCCGGGTAGATAACCAGGCCTCAAGGCTGGGGCCTACAACGATAAGAAGATTAGAGCGGATTGCTTCATTTGTTGTAAGATCCTCGAGGAGAGACATTTTGCTCTCTGTAGACCAACCAGAAGGTTATCTAAATAGGCTAGACTTGAACTAACCTAGAGCTGCTCCCCACTGGGGCATTAATGGTACAAAGAGGGAGAGACAGGAGGGAGACCGATGAGTTATAATGATTATTTGATTATCCTGGGCTTTAACAAACCCAGCCAGTCCGCTTGGGTGTGAAGAATTAGCTGTTCTCACAGCGGAGAAGCAAATTTCACAGCCCTCCCCATTATACAGCTCACTCTTCCGAAGGGGGAGCCAGTGCCCTGGGGACTCGGGGCTGGGGAGGAGGGGACATGAGGGATGCCTGGGTTCCCTTTGGATTGAGCCTGCCTACCTCTGTCTCAAAACCTGTGCCTGGAAATGAAGGGATCAGGTTTTCTGCTTAGGTCAGGTTGGGAGAATGTTGCCTTACCCTGGCCTGGTTCTGATTTGGTAGTTCCCAAAATTATTATACCACGTATCGTCTGGCATAGACAGTTTTTTCAGCTATTAAAGCAGAAAGGCGCACTAAGACTTTTGGGACACACTACCATGAGGCACATGGTAGAGTGCACAGAGGACTGTCAGCGTTGGAGTTGGAAAGACCTGGATTCAGATGCTTTTTGGGTCATTTCCAGCTCTAGGTCTCTGATTCTCCCATCTGACCTCTGATGGATAGGACTCATGTGACCTTGAGCCACTTACTGAACCTTTCAGAGCCCTCCCCCATACATACAGACCCTGGGTTGCACCAGCAGAGGAAGATCCCATACCAGGGGTGTCCCCAAATCAAAGGAAGAAAGGAAGGAAGGAAGGAGGGAAGAAGGAAGGAAAGAAAGGAGGGAGGGAAAACAGAAGGGAAGAAAGAAAAGAAAGAAAAGAGGAAGAAAGGAAGGAAAAGAAAAAAAGAAAGAGAAAGGAGGGAGGGAAAGAGGAAGAGAGAGGAAGGAGGGAAGGAAGGAGGAAATAAAGAAGGGAGGGAGGGGAAAGGAAGGGGAAAAGGAAAGAAAGAAAAAGAAGAAGGAAGGAAGGAAGGAAAAAAGAAAGAAGGAGGAGGGAAGGAAGGAAGGATTGAAGGAAGAAAGGAAGGGAGGGAGGGAAGGAAAGAGAAACAAACAAAAAAGCATTTATTAAGCACTTATGTGCCAGGCACTACGCTAAGTGTTTTACAAACAGTATCTTTACAAATTGATTCTCACAACACCATCCTCAGAGATAGGGGTTATTATTATCCCCATTTAACAGCTGAGGAAACTGAGGCAGACAACAGTTAAGTGATTTGCCCAGGGTCACAAAGCTAGTAGGTTTGTGAGGCTGAATTTGAAATCAGGAAATGTTTAGCCTAGAGAAAAGAAGACTTTGGAGGGGTGAGGGAGGAAGGAAGACACACATGTAGTGGCTAGCTTCAGGCATTAGCCTTTGTTTCATTTCACTCACTGAAAATATAACTAAGCACGGGAGGAGAAACCAATCTCACGTGGTGTGAATTTCAGGCCCTTCCCCACGTTGATCACCCTCCTTTGGATAATGGCCAGTGCATCAATATCCTTCCTAAACTGTGGTGCCCAGATGTGCACAGTCCTCCACATGTGCTCTGCCCAGGAGGGCAGAGAAAAAAATGAGACTATCATCTCCTTAGTCCCGGAAACTGCTTTTCTTAATGGAGCCTCAGATCACATCAGCATTCTTGGCTGCCATAGCCTGCCCAGATGGAGACTGAAGTCCACTAAAATGCCTAGTACTTCTCAAATGAATGGCTGTCTGCACAGTGGCATACTTTGGGAGGCAAGGCTGCGCCTTCCCCATCCTTTACAAGTGAAGTTGGTTTGGGGTTGGTTTTTGAACCCAAACATAAGACTTTCCATTTATCCTACTTTGAGCCAGGTTTAGAGGAGAGGGTTCAGCTTGGGGACATCAGGCTGTCCATCTGCCAGAACGAACTTAGTCAAAACCTCCTAGATGCAGACGAATGCTAGGTACTTGGGGGAGGGATGAAGACTATTTGCTACTACTACTGCCACTCCAAGATCTTGAGATGAAATAACATGTCCATTCAACCCACTGGAGTGACCCTGAGTGAGCAGGTTTTCAGCCCACCAGGATTTTAAAAGAGACTGAGAATCCAGTCTGGAACCCAGATGTGGCCCCATGCTTCTTCCAGCTGTTCCCTGCACAGCATGGGAAGAGGTGATGGAAACTTGGTAGCAGGGTTAGAATGTCTTTGCTCCAAAACCATCTGAAAAGCCAGGAGCCACCAGGGTATCACTGGCATTGCCCAGAGGGAAGAGCTGGGGACTGAGGAGCAGGAACTATGCTCATCCATTCTGAAGGTCCCTTTGTCAAACCCTGTTCCAAGGCAATCTCAAGCTCTCTGTAGCTCTTTTCCCCTTATACCATAACTAGGTAAAGCAGACAGAGATAGGGTGTGTGTGTGAGAGAGACAGAGAGAGAGACAGAGAGAGAGACAGACAGAGAGAGAGAGAGAGAGAGAGAGAGAGAGAGAGAGAGAGCGCTAAGCATTGTCAATACTAAGGCATGCAACAGAGTCCCTGCCCTCAAGAAGCTCACATTTTAATGGGGGAAGTCACTCCATAAAGGAGAGCTGGAAAGAAAGGAGTATGAGGGCTTAGTAGCTTACTAAGCACTTCGTGCGTGCGTTCAGGAAAGGGGGAGCCATGTAAGAGGAAGTGATTACTCCCCTGACCAGCGGTGCCTTAAGAAGCTTACTTGTTCTTCCCCAACCACCCATCCACACCCACACTCACACGTGGCATACTCCATTTCCCACATCCTTACCTTTTCAATGAATGTTCCTATTCTAGCAACTCTCTCTCTCTCCTCTTCATGAAGCCTTTCCTGACCTCTTCAACTGCTTCTGCCATTCCTCTCAAACTAGCCTGTATTTGTTTTATGTCTATTCCATATATGATAATATACATTCACATGTAACATTGTCTCCTTTGTTAGAATGTCAGCTCTGAAAGTTTGAGGATGGTTTGCTTACATCTCTAGATCCTAACAAAGTACCCGATACATAGTAGGTACTTAATAAATGCCTGTTGAATACATCAGTTTTGTGTTGAATATAAGCTCCTTGAGGGCAGGTACTATTTCATTTTGGGGTTTGTATCCCTAGTGCTGAACATTGGCATATAGTGGGTGCTTAATACATCTTTGTGAATTGATTAATTGGTTTTCTAGCATAGAGTGAGTGCTTAATAAATTTTTGTGGATTGACTGATTAGTTTTCTGGGAGTCATCAGCCTCCTGGTTCTAATCCCAGTACTGTCATTATTTGATCTTATTAGATAAGAGGAAAGGTTGTTCCCAGAAACAATGATAATCACAGCAATAATAATTCACATTTCCATAGCTGTTTTGTTTTTAAATTTTCTTCACAAGATGAAATTGTAATAGCTAAAAACCATAGAAGGATGCCTTTTGGGGATGGGGCCACAGAGGTAGAAAGCATATCTGGTTCACTGGCCTCTCCTGGAAATAGACTAGTCTTCTGAAGATGCCACAGTCCAGGGCTTTTCTCAGATCAGCCACAATGGTCAGGCCCCCTCCTCTGGATGGTTAGATCTGAAACAAATTTCAGCTTGGTGTCAGAAAAACAATTAGAGCTACCTGAGTGGGATGGGTCACCTCTGGGGGTTGTGGGCTCTCTCTCACCGGAGATGTTCAAATAATAATAGCTAGCATCTTTGCTAAGAACTTTTACATATATTATCTCATATTATCTCAGGATTCCTCCACAACCCTGAGTGGTAGGTTCATCTATTGTCTCCATTTTACATATGGAGAGACTGAGGTTAAGAGACTTGCCCATAGTCACATGGCTGGTAAATGGCTAAGGTAGGATTCAAACTCAGGCTTTTCTAACTGCAAGTCCACCATCTGGATGTTGTAGAAGAGATTCTAGAATGGTTTTAAGTTGGACTTGATAACCTCTGAAGTCCCTTACAACTCTGAGAGTCTGTGACTCTGTGACTTTATCTCTTCAGGTCACAGTTTTCTCATCTGTACAAAGGCAAAAATGTCATCCAGGCCACTTAGCTCACAAGGGTATTGTAATACTGGAATACAGAAGGTGGGAAACTATAATAACTGACATGCGCCCAGCGATTTACATGAATAATCTCATCTGAGCCTCACAACAATCCTATGAAGTATTTCCTGTCTCCCCCCCACTTCCCATTTGAAAATGAGGAGATATTCAGAGAGATGAAGTGACTCACCCAGCATCACACAGCTACTAAGTGGCCGAGGTGGTACCCACACACACACATCTTTCCTGAATCCAGTTTCAGAACAAAATCTACAAGGGCTGTTGCAGAGGGGACGCATGCACTATACAGGGGCTTGGGTTGGGTGGGGTTTTGGTGCCTTCCAATCCCCAGATATGTCTATGATTTTTTTAATGAAACATGCCAAATGCAGGATGTTTTCCACGTCACAGTCTGGTTCCAATCTCAACCAAACTGGCCTCTTCAGCATTCCCCCCCTCACCTCCACCTCCATGATCCCTTAACCCCCTTCAAGGATCAGCTCAGTACCACTTACTACTAGAGACCCTTCCAACTTCCTCCAATAATTAGTGTCCTTCAAACAACTTATTAATCATAATAGCTAGCATTTATATAATACTTTAAGATTTGCAAAGTGCTTTCCCTGTGTTATTTCATTTAGCCTTCACGACAACCCTGAGAAGTAGGTGCTATTATTATCCTCACTTTACAGTTGGGGAAAGTGAGGCAGACAGAGGTGAAGTGACTTGTCATAACAAATATCTGACGCAGGATTTGAAATCAGGTCTTCCTCCCAGTCCAGCACTTGACAGGCTACACCACCTAACCACCTATACATTCTTTCTTTATTTATTTTATTTCTGTATGTGTTTATTTCTTTTGTGCCTATCCTGAATTTATATCTTTTCTGATCCTCTCAACTGCTAGCATCCCATCACCTTGTATCTATTTTGTATGTACCTTAGATGAATACCTATTGACTCTCCTGATAGAATGTAAGTTCCCTAAAGGCAGAGATTGATTCACTTTGTATCTCCAGCACAGGGAACATAGGAGGTAATTAATAAATGTTTGTTCAATGATTGTGAATATGTTGTATCACCTTAGTAAACTAGAAGGTACTTGAGGGCAGGCATCTTCTCATTTTTAACTTTGTACCTCCACTGCCTTGCCCAACATCTGGCACTTAGTAGGTACTTAACGACTGCTTGTTGAACAGAACTGAATTGTGATTCATATCTGTGATGGCTCTTTCCCTAAGTAGCAGCCTGGAGTTGACCCTGAACTCCTATCTACTGAAGTCATGGGGCTCACTCACTCCTGATCCCTTCTACTCCCGCTACAACTTTATTAGGATAACAGCAACATTTCTCCTTAATCCACTTTCTTTGGAGGAGAGACAGGGAACTTACTGGGAGCTCATTCTTCAAGATGCTCTCTAGAAGAGTAACACCCAGGGATAAATCCAACTTGCCTCCCCTGTCCCAGGTGCTGAAAAAGTCCTGCCCTGAAGGACCCTCATTTACCTGAGGTATTACTATGACTTTTTTCACCTGGGGCTAAAACAGGTGGTGGGATGGTAGTGGGGGGTGGGGGGGGTGGAGGGGTGGGGGAGGGGTTACTAAAGGCAAGTGGTGCAGAGGTCAATCTGGTTGGTGGAGGACATTCTAACCAAGGGTGCTCCAGGAGAGGGCACTACCCTCTATGCTCACTCTCCACAGGCCCTCCACACTGCCCACTCCCTTACCCTCTGGACTAGCATGATAAAATAATAGCTAGAATTTATATATCATTTCATTGTTTAAAAAAACTTTACAAATATTCTCATTTGATCCTCCCCACAACCCTGGGAGATAGGTTCTGTTATTCTCTCCATTTTACAGATAAGGAAACGAGGCAGGCAGCAGTTAATTAACTTACCCAAGGTCACACAGCAGGAAAAAAAAGGACTGGATTTGAAGATCTGGGCTTGAATCCTGGCCCTGTAATTTACTGCCAAGTCCCTTTCCCCTCCCTTTGTCTCATCGGTCTTTTTCTGTCCAATGAAAGGGATAGACTAAATAACCTCTAAGTCTCTTCCAGCTCTAAACCTGTGATTCTGTGAACTCAGGCCCTACCTTTTCATATGCAATACTGCTACAGGGGGCCAAGAGCCAACAGGCTCTAAAACTCAGGGTTGCCTCCCTGCCCCCCCACCCCAGGAGAAAGTCTATCATCCTAGCATCCCACTCCAGCACCTGGGGCAAAGCCCCCTGGTTGCTGCACCCTAGATCCATTTCTGTCACTCACCCAACCTCACTGGCCCTGTGTGTGCACCCAGCTCCCCTCCAGCCTGGTATCGTAGAGCCCAGCATAAGAGGCAACAGAGAGATACATGCAGTGTGAACCAGATATAGCCAAAGATACAGCTCCTTCCACTCAAATTCCCCACAGACTCTCTGTTGAGGCTTATCTCCACCCCTGACCCCAAAGCCCTGAAAATGGTTATGATTATTTGTAACAAAGCCTCCTCTTCCCCCATCCTTTCTCTTTCACCAGCTCTGAGCCTCATCCCACCGCTGACATCTTTGATCCAATCCCCTCCTTTCTCTCTTTCTCTCTCTGGTCTTTTTCTTCTTCTCTCTCTCTCTCTCTCTCTCTCTCTCTCTCTCTCTCTCTCTCTCTCTCTCTCTCTTTTTGTTAGTTCCCCTCTCCTCTAGCCTTTCTCCTTCCTCTTTATTTTATCTCAACTTGCCACAAATCTGTTCTCCTACAAAGCAGCTGCCATCTTTGTTCTGTCCCATTATCTGTGCCGGTGCATGGGCCGGCAGGGCCGCCTGGCAGACAATCACAAGCTAATAGACTGTCTGAGAGCTATTGTAGACTGTGTCCGAGGCAGATCTATCACAGTGTCCTATCACCCGGGCGGCGCTGACACCCAGGTGGGGATGGGGATGACTCAAGAAAGACATGCATACACACATCCAGATTTCAAATCTCAGCTCCCCAGCATCCCCAGGGGGGCCGATGCCTGGGACATCCTCCCCCCATGTCCTTCCTCCTTGCCCCCGGATAGCCCTAAGGAGGGGAGGGGTGGACAGTGGAAGAGGGGCTACTTATTCACTTGCTTTTGTGTGTGTGTCTGGGATGGGGGACTATCTTATGCAGCTCACCCCCATCCTGGTTGGCTCCCTCCTCCACCCTCACCAGAAAGACCAAATTCCAGGCCTCTGGCACGTGAAGGAAATCCTTGCACTGATCTAATGTTTCCAGGATATAGGAATATGAAGTCTTCTATTAGTCAACAGCATTGAGTGGTTGCCCTTGGCACCATCTTGGGCACTGGAGGACAGAATCAAAGTGAACATCCTCTTCTAGCCTCTCTGAGCCTGCCATCAAATGAGGCCAAGGAAATAACCATAAATAAAGAGATGTATTTATTAACAGAATATGCTCCTAATTATTAAACAGAGCCTTCTACATAAGTGCCATAAAGCATACAGCTCGGGCTTTGGACAATTTTTTAAGCATCTGCTTTGTATGACTGCTCCATTTTTGTCTCCATATGCTCAGCACAGCACCTAGCAAGAATAGGGAGTTAGGGTACCCAGTCATCTCCCCTTTCAGAACCTTTGCACTGACTGTGCCCCATGTCTGCAATGCTCTCCCTCCTGATGTCAGTCTCTTAGAAACTCTGGATACCTTCAAAACTCAGTTCACCCACCTGAGACGTCCCTAAGCCACCCCCATCCCATGCCAGCTTACCTGGTCTTGGCTCTGTGTATACAAAATGTATGTAGCTCCATATGTGTGCACCATCTCCCCTGTCAGAATGCAAGACTCTAAAGGACATGGTTTCTTTCTGTCTTCACACCCCTGCACCCCACATCTACCCACGCACACCCTTAGCACCATGCCTGTAATATAGATGATACTCAATGCATAGACAATCATACATAGCACCATACCTGTTACATAGATGATACTTAATACATAGGTGATATTTCACAAATGCATGTCAATGGATCGCTTGATTGTGAGAGTGATGAAAATGAAGACTGGACCAAATCTTAAAGTCCATTTAGTCCAGCCTCCTCATCTTACAAAGGTGGAAACTGAGATGCAGAAAAGTGAAGGGATTTGCCAAAGGTCACTCAGCTAATAAGTGGCAGAGTCAGGACTGAAAGCCCAAGTTCTCTGGCTCCAAAGCCAGAGCTGTTCTCCCTTCACCATGGCTGCCTCAGAACATCTATGCCCTTAAGTAGCTCATATGCAGTCCACAGAGGGGTGACACATAATAGACACAGATAACTGACAATTGTAGGCAAGCACATAGTAGGTGCTTAATAAATGTTGACTGACTGACTGACTGATAAACATTTGATAGTTCCTATGCTAGGAGACAAAGGCAACAAAGACAAAAACAAAACATGCTACTCAAAAGTGTACATTTTAGTGGACATATGTAATAAATGCTCAATGAGAGGTACAGGCAATTAGTGCTATCATAAGTCAGAGGAGGGAGAAGCATTACTTCCAGCTGAAGTAGCCAGGGAAGGCTTACTGGTTCAGGTAGCATTTGACCTGAGCCTTAACTCTCATTCTGACCTTGAAGGTTTAGCCAAAGTGGCCTTCTTGCTATCCCTCGAACTCAACATCTCCCACCTCCAGGACTTTACATAGGCTGCCCCTCATGCCAGAATGCCCTCCCTGATAATCTCTGTCTCTTAGATTCCCTAGTTTCTTTTAAGACTCAATTGAAGCACCCCCTTTTTTCATGAAACCTTTCCTGATCTCTCCAGCTGGGAGCTCTAACCCCTAAATGACCTTGTATCTATTTTGTTTACTTATAGTTATTATAATTATTAATGAATTATAGGCATATATTTTATGTATATGTGTATGTTACATTTATATGTGTATGTTGTATGTTATGTTCATATGTGCACAGTGCATGTTATGTGCACATGTACATGTGCATGGTATGTGTTGTGTGCATGTTTATATGTATATGTTGTGTTGTCTCCCCCAATAGAAAGTAAACCCAAGGAGAGCCAGGCCTATTCCACTGTTTTGTCTTTGCATCCACAGCACCCACTATAATGACACATAGTAGGTACTTAATAAATGCTTGTTGATTGAATGACTAATTAAAGAGTAGGAATAAGTTGATCACCAGAGAGGAGGAAGATATCCAGATTCTTTCCTTTCAGGAGCCCAAATTCCACCTTCTACAGTTTTTTTTCTCAGTCTTTCCCATTACTAGTGACTTCTTTCTTAGAAGATCTTCCATCCACCCTTTTTATATATCTTGTACAATTATTTGCCTAAGGCAGCTAAGTGGCTCAGTGGATAGAACACTGGGCTGGAAACCAAGAAGACTCATCTTCCTAAATTGAAATCTAGCCTCAGACTAGCTGTGTGACCCCAGGCAAGTCACCTGTTTGCCTCAGTTTCCTCATATGTAAAATAAGCTGTAGAAGAAAGTGGCAAACCACCCCAGTATCTTTGCCAAGAAAACGCCTAATGGGGGTCATGAAGAGTTGGACACAACTGAACGACAACAACAAAATAATTATTTGCTTAATTATTTGCATGTCATTTAGCCTATTAGACCTGAGCTGCTCAAGGGCAGGGACTGTTTTTGCCTTCTTTCATATTCCCAGCCTTTAGCATAGGGATTGATGCATAGTAAGTAAGCAAAATTCTTATTAATAGGTGTACTAAGAAAATGCATGTATATGTGAAATAGTCCAGTCTGGCTGGATTAAAGGGTCTACACTGGGGAGCAATGAGAGACAAAACTGGAAAGGTAGGTTAGGAACACATTACAGAAAGCTGTGAATGCCAGGGTCAGGAGTTTAAAGTTTATCCTCTAGGTAATTATTGAAAATGTTTGAGTATGTGATGGGTATGATGAAAATTGCATTTTAGGAATCCCCATAAGCAATACATCACCAGAAGTACTGGTGGGCTCAAAAACTGACCCCAAAACTAGGGGGAGTTTTTGGACTGTGTTTTGCTGAACAACTGAATTATGAACCAGTTTGAGTGGGAAACATTTTTTGGGAGAGGTAAGCCAAAAACAAATTGCTTTAGGGTAGGGGTTGTTAATCTTTTTTTTTTATGTGATGGCAAATCTGGTGAAACCTAATGTTTTTGAAGAATGTTTTTAAATGCATAAAATACATAGGATTACAAAGGAAATCAATGCTATTGAAATGCAGTTATCACACTACTTTGGAAAAAAAAAAAGGTTCACAGACCCCAGATCTAATTCAATCCCTTCATTTTACAGATGAGGAAACCAATGCCTAGAGTTTAAATAATTTGTCCAAGGTCACATGGGTGGCAGAAATGGGATTCAGACTAAGGGTCCAACTCAAACTTAGATGATCACAAGTAGTGATTGCCAAGATCAACCCTTTCTACTAGCCCATGGTGTTGCTCTTCACCACCAGCCTCAGTGTAGAACTTAATATCTTGGGCTTGATTTCTCTGATTCCAGTTTCTCCTCTCTCCAGTGCATCCCCAGCACAGCCACCAAAGGGATATTTCTTAAGCATGATTCAGACTGCATCCCTCCCCTGCTCAAGAAGCAACTTTGTCTCCCTATGACATTGAAAATCCTCTGGGGGCAGCTAGATGATGCAGTGGATAGAGCACAGGCCCTGGATTCAGGAGGACCTGAGTTCAAATTCAGTCTCAGACACATAACACTTACTAGCTGTGTGATCGTGGGCAAGTCACTTAACCCCATGGCCTAGCCAAAAAAAAAAAAACAAAAAACCCAAAATCCTCATAATTTGACTCCAATCTGTCTTTCCAAATTAATCACAGATTACTCTGTTCCTCGCAAAGGAGACTAACTGTTATTTCATCTCCACCCTCCATACCCTTTGCACACTGTTCCCCCATTCCAGGAGCCACTACTTCTTTAAAGATTCAGCTCAAATATTACCTTGGAAAAGAAGTCTTTCCTCATTCCCCTACACCTACTTGTTGATGTCCCCTCCCATATTGTTTTATAATTAGTTTTAGATTAAAATAAAATAACATGTAACATAAGTATTTATTATATATTTTATCTATAGTAAACAAATATGTTGTGTTATTTTATAATCTATAAACATACACTATATTATGTTTTCTATATATGAGTAAATTTATGTATATATACATATACATATACAGACATATAATATATACATATTTATGTGTAATATATAAATGCATTATAGCATGCTATATTTTCTATATAATATACATACATAATAATTTTCTATATAACATATACATATTATAATTTAAATTATATCTTTTGAAGTATTTATGTACTATGTATTTTATTGATTATATGCTGTTAATACATATTATAAGCACTAACATATATCATAATATATAATTTTTGTATAATAAGATCATATGTGAAATTATTTATAATTACTTTAAAATAATGGAGAGGATAGAAGACAACTTACTTCAGAGAGAGGAAGACCTGGGTTCAAGTTTCAACTCTGACTCCTGTTGTGTGACCTTGGACAAGCCACTTAATTTCTATATGCCCCAGGCAACTCTCTAAATGAGAAGGTCCAGGTGTGCTTTAGGCAAATGAGAGTTCCCTATCCCTTTCTGTTTTTATTAGCTGTATTCATGCTGCTTCTCCCAAGTAGAATGTAAACTCTTTGAGGACAGGAACTCTTCATTTTTTTTCTCTAAGCCTAGCAGTATACCAGGCAAGTAATGGAACATAAGACCATTTTTTTGTCATTGTGCCTAGTACTGTGCCTTAATAAATGTCATTGGATTGGATTATGGACATCATTTAATTAGGTAGGACAACTATGACCATCCCTATTTTATGGATTAAGAGATGGAGGTTCAGGGACTTGAAATTCTTGGCCTGAGCTCATCCATCTAGTGAGTGGCAGAGCCAGGATCCCAAATCATTTCTCAAGATAAGTACTACTGGTAGTATCAGGAGCCCTCTCTTGTTTTCCAAGGCTGTTTGTTCTTCTCACTACCTCTTCCCTTCCTCTCTGGTGGCCAAGTTGTACCACTAAGTGTTTCAGCACTACAATGATTCTCCCCTCTCTCAACTGAACAAGGAGCTCTCTGGCTTTGGTATTCCCTTTGGGTGTGCCAGGAGATCTGTCCCTCTGCCTGTCCTCTGGAAGGTGGGGATTCCGCTCCCTCATCTTACAGAACCCTCTACCAGGCTCTCAGGAGTGCTCCTATTTTGAAGGGGAGATTCTGATAGAATTTTAGAGTTCTAAGAGTGACCATTTAATACAGTCCCCTTATATTATTCTCCCTGTTTTACAGATAAGAAGACTGAGTTTCAGGGAAGTAAAGTGATTAATCTGAGGTCACACAGCTAACTCATAGGTGAGATAAGCTCACCTTCTACCCTCATGTTTTCTTTCTCTACATTGCCTTCATTCCTCTTTTCCTTTGTTTCTGGCTTTCTACCACTATTGTTCATTCATTATGTCCTGATGAGGTTGTTTTTTGTTTTGTTTTGTTCTGGGGTGGGGTATTGTTTTTTGGTCTATCTTTTCTTTTCTTTTTCTTTTTCTTACTTTCTTTTTTTTAATGAGGCAACTGGGGGTTAAGTGACTTGCCCAGGGTCACACAGCTAGTAAGTGTCAAGTGTCTGGTCTGAGGCTGGATTTGAACTCAGGTCCTCCTGACTCCAGGGCCGGTGCTCTATCCACTGCGCCACCTACCTGCCCCTGGTCTATCTTTTCTTTATCCTCATTCTGTTAACTGAGTGCCCTCAGCTTCTCCCTTACTCCTTCCACTTGCAAGGTGTGGATTCCATTGGTATAGGCTTTGGGCTTCCTGGAAACTTCAGACAGACCTGTGATTGGACCAGACAGTCCAAATCCTGGCTCAGTGACTTGTTATCTGTATGAACTCAGTCAAGCCATCTGGCCTCATTTTCCTCATCTGTGAAATAAAAGGATTGGACTAAATGGCCTCTGGGTTCTCCTTCCAGTTCTAGATTTGAGATCCAATCAGCCCAGAACAATCCAGCGGAAAGAGGCTGGCTCTAGAATTCAAAGGCTTAGGTCCAAAGCCAACCATGCCTGTGACCTGGTACAAATCATGAAACCTCCCACAAGGCAGGTATGGAGGCTGGGGCCTGGGAGAGCTGATATTGAGGACCACTTATTAGCAGCAGATGGTAGGTCTGGAAAACAGGAAAGAATCCTAGGGGGCCTACAGTGGGAGCAGGGTGCTGACAGCACGAGGAAGGCTGCTCTCATCAAGTAATGAATTTTCTCATCTGTAATCAATCACTAAACATTTATTAAGCCTCCGTTATTAAGGACACTGAAGGAGAGGGAGACAGAAATTAACGTCTCTGACCTGTAGGAGTTTACGTTCTATAAGTGAAACAAATGGAATTTTCTTTGTTTTTTTTTTTAATTTTTGGTTTTGCCAATTTTCTTTATCCCCTGACAACTCAATTGGGTGAAAATTAGACCTGGTTATTTTAACGCTATGGTGCATGTTACAATGCCCAGTGAAAGGCAGGACCAATTCTTCATCCCCCAGTTGTGTTGACTTGACTTCCTAAAGCCTTTAGTGCCTAAGTAATAAGGATCTCAATTGGCTGAGAGTTACCTCCAATCAGAAACTCATCTCAATGAGGGGCCTTCATTCCGATGATTATGGAGGGGGGAGGCAGTGGGGGTCATTTGTGTGATCTAGACTGCCTTTAAGGACTCTTCCATTTGTAAACCTATAAACCTATGATTCTTCTACGTATGGTTCTACTGGGGAAGGAACTCTGATTCTGGCGTCAAAAGAATTGAATTCAAATCCTGCTACCCTGTGTGACCTTGGGCAAGTCATACTTTTCTGGGCTTCAGTTTCCTCATCTGTAAAATAAGGGGGTTGGAGTAGATGTCCTGTGAGATCCCTTCCGGCTCTAAATCTATAACCCTGTGATTACTTGATTACAGTTCTCCCCCCCCCAAAAAAAACCAACCAACCAAACAAACAAACAAACTTTACAATAGTGGACCCCTGTGCAGGAAACCCTGCGAACAGCAGGGGGTGCTACAAGGCAGGCCTGGAGGCTGGGGCCTGGGCCAGCTGGGATTGAGGACCATCCATTAATAGAGGAGGGTAGGTCTGAGAAAAGGAAATAATTCTGGGGGGCCCTCCGGGGGAGTGGGAGCAGACTGCTGACAATACTCGGAAGGCGGCTGCCATCCACAAAAGCCTTACCCACACCAGCCATTTAGATGGAAAGGCTGTTGGGCGTAGGATGAGGGAAAAGAGGAGGCAGCGTGGGTAGGGATGGAGACATCACCACCCACCACCACCATCCCTTCCTCCATGGGATGTCACAGCCCTAGTACAAGGACCTCAAACCCCCTCCGCGGTTTCATTCCCTGTCTTCTTCGTCCACCTCCCCCCACATGCATGAATACCTCCCCCCTCCCCATGCTGTCCAAGGGTAGAAATCTCAGGGCATTGGAGGAGGGTGGGGAGGAGGCTAGGACCCTAGAAAATGAGGGGGCCTCTTTGCAGTAATTAACAAAGGGGACTTTATTTCCTCCCAGTTGATGTATTTACTGATCTATGCATGCGCACACAAGGTGAGATGAGATGAATGGCTAATTTCCCAGCGGCTTTCGGTCCCGACTTTCTGGAAAGTTGCGAACAAAATGACTGGCCGTGCATTGAACTGGCTTACACAGCTCTCCATATGGAAATGAAGATAATCCAAGGCCCAGCTTTGTATGCTCCGAAGCGGCAGCGGGAGCAAGGAGGGAGCTGGGGGCCGAGCGGGGAGGAGGCTGGGGAAGAAGCGAGGGGGCGGGGGACTGGGGAGTAGCAGTTGAGGGAGGGGTGAGCCTCCCAGCTCTCAGAGCCCCCGGGAATTTAGCTAGGTTTTGTTGGTCAAACACTTAGGGATGTCTATTCTTCCCCCTTCCCCCCTCCCCATCATCCCCTCCATCCCTCCCCCGCTATTCCCGACCCCTTCCCTTTCTTCTGTTCAAACCCCACCATGTATGTAATACTCGATTCTGGGTGAGGAAGACTTTAGGCCACAGCACAAAGGAGCAGGGATTATGGGTAAGGTCAGAGGCCAGCAGGGATTAGAGATATGATGTATTAAGAGGCCAAGATTGCCAGAAATACTTTCCGTTTCTATGAAGCTCGTGTTAATTGATGGGAAAATCTCTTCCCCCCCACCCCCAACAATCTCCCTTCCAAATCCTGGTTTCTCTTTCCTGTCTCCCTAATTCTCCCTCTCCCCCCTCCACCTCCAACCCCCTACTTGTGCAAGCTACTTGGGATGTGTAGGGGAGGAACTTACTCCAGAAAGGGGGGAAAACAGCAAAGTTGGAGCAGCCCAGATGCTTTCTGGGTTAACCCAGGATCTGTTCCCTCGATTTAGTTTATCCAACTTGGTACTGTTTGCAGTCCTCCCACCCCACTACCTCCCTCCCTATTCTTGCTGAAAACATGGCTGCCTGGGCGTTCTTTAAGGCTGGATTCTGCCTCAGAACTGTGCTTGATGTTGGATCAGAACCAAAAAAGACCCAAGGTTTCTCCTAGGGAGGGAGGGGAAGATGATCGAGGGACATGGGATGTCTACAGGCACCCTCAGGGTTGGTCTGAGCTGGAACCAGAAGGGCCCCTGAATGCTGCATGGTAGTGGACAGCGAGCACTAGTCTAAGGGGAAGAATTGGGACCCCAGACCAGCTTACGCCAAGTGTGAGCTTGGCTACGTCCCTAACTCTCTGGGACTCAGTTTCCTCATCTGCAAAAAATGAGAACTACACTCAAACCTGTCTACAACCCTTCGTAGACTAGATCCTCTGACTTCCTGAGGCCAAACGGCATTGGACCCTAGGCCCCCAATCCCATGTCTTTGATTGGCCATGTTAATGTGGTCCTGGACAAGTCACTGGCCCTGGAGAATCCGCAGGTTCCTCCTCAGTTAAATAAGAGGGTTGGACTTGGTGAGCAGTAAAAGGCCCCTCCCAGCTCTGACATCCCTGTTCTAAGGCCCATCCCAGCCCCAACATCCCCTGTTCTAAGGCCCCTCCCAGCTCTGACATCCTCTGTTCTAAGACCTCTCCCAGCTCTGACCTTCTCTGTTCTCAGGCCCCTCCCAGCTCTGACATCCCCTGTTCTGAGGCCCCTCCCAGCCCTAACATCCTCTGTTCTAAGGACCTTCCCAGCCCCGACATCCCCTGTTCTAAGGCCCCTCCCAGCTCTGACATCCTGTGTTCTAAGGCCCCTCCCAGCTCTGACATCCTGTGTTCTAAGGCCCTTCCAGCTCTGACATCCCCTGTTCTAAGGCCCTTCCAGCCCCGACATCCCCTGTTCTAAGGACCTTCCCAGCCCCGACATCCCCTGTTCTAAGGACCTTCCCAGCCCCGACATCCCCTGTTCTAAGGACCTTCCCAGCCCCGACATTTCCTGTTCTAAGGCCCTTCCAGCCCCGACATCCCCTGTTCTAAGGACCTTCCCAGCCCCGACATCCCCTGTTCTAAGGCCCTTCCAGCTCTGACATCCTCTGTTCTAAGGACCTTCCCAGCCCCGACATTCCCTGTTCTGAGGCCCCTCCCAGCTCTGACATCCTCTGTTCTAAGGCCCTTCCAGCTCTGACATCCTCTGTTCTAAGGCCCCTCCCAGCTCTGACATCCTCTGTTCTAAGGCCCTTCCAGCTCTGACATCCTCTGTTCTAAGGACCTTCCCAGCCCCGACATTCCCTGTTCTGAGGCCCCTCCCAGCTCTGACATCCTCTGTTCTAAGGCCCTCCCAGCTCTGACATCCTCTCTTCTCAGGCCCTCCCAGCTCTGATATTCTACAACAGGAATCATCTCCTAACTGCTCTTTGTGAGCACATATGTTTATATATCAGGTTTAACTCCTAATGTGGCCCACCTGGATTAAGTCTGTCCAGAGGAGGATGAAGTGTTCTCACTTGTCTCCAGAGGTTGGCCATATCTCCAGACTCCTGACTCCCCAGAAAGTGTTGAATCCTAAAATATCCCTTGATCCCTCTGATATTGACGATAACCATCCCAATGAAGATCAATCTGGCTAGGCCTGCATCATCTAAATTACCAAGTTAAGTTGAAACCCACTCTTTTCAGCAAGCCACTAAACATCCATTAAGTATCTACTGTGTACCAGGAAGGGAATAAACATTTATTAAGTGCTTACTAAGTGCTAAACATGTTCTAAGCACTTTATAATATCTCAGTTGAGCCTCAGAACAATTCTGGGAGGCAGGTGCCTATTCTTATCCCATTTTTCAGTTGAGGAAATTGGAGCAGAAAGAGATTAAGTGACTTGCCCAGGGTCGCACAGTTAATAGGTGTCTGAGGCTGCATTTGAACTCAGGATCTCCCTAACTCAAGGTCCAGCTAGGCTACCTAGCTGTCAGGCACTGTGTTAAGCTCCTGTGGGTACAAAGAAAGACAAAAGACAGTTCCTGCCTTTGAGGAGTTTATAATCTAAAGGGGAAGACGACATGTAAAAAACTACCTACAAACAAACTACATTCAGAATAAATAGGGAAAATCAACAAAGGGGAGGGACTAGAATGAAGAAACTCGGAAAGACTTCCTCTAGAAGGTGAGATTTTAGCTGACACGTGAGGAAAGCTAGGGAAAACAAGAAGCAAGGATGAAGAGGGAGAGCAACCTACGAAGAGGAGACAACCAGCGAAAACGTCCAGGGTTGGAAGATGGCATGTCTTGCTGGAAGAACCAGCAGGAGGACAGTCTCATCTCATCCAAGGATATATGGGTGGGGTGGGGGAGGTGTAAAGTATAAGAAGACTGGTAAGGGAAGGGGAGGACAGGAAATAAAGAGCTTCGAATGCCAAACAGAGGATGCTATATTTGATTCTGGAGGTGACAGACAGCCACTAGACTACTGAGCAGGGAAGACAAATGGTTAGACCTACATTTTAAGAGGGCAGCTAGGTGGCACAGTGGATAGAGCATTAGACTCATCTTCCTCAGTTCAAATCTAGCCTCAGATACTTACTAGCTGGTGACCTTGGGCAAGTCACTTAACCCTGTTTGCCTCAATTTCCTCATCTGTCAAATGAGCTGGAGAAGGAAATGGCAAACCACTCAAGATCTCTGCCCAAAAAAAGTACCCAAATGGGGTCATGGAGAGTTGGACATGACTGAAATGACTGGACAATAACAAACATTTTTAGATCACTTTGACATCTGAGTGGAGGGTGGACTGGAACGGGGAGAGACGTCAGCAAACCAACTAGTCCACAATGGCAACAGTCCAGATGTGAGGTGATGAGAGCCTATGGTGTCAGAGGAGAGAAGGGGGCATATTGAGAGGTGTTATGAAGGTAGAAATGAGAGGCCTGGTCAAGAGACTGGATGTGGGACAGGGGTGGGAATGAGAGATAGCGAGGAGTCTGGGTTTCAAGATGGGAGACTTGGGAGGATGTTGGTGCCCTCAATAAGTAATAGGGAGGTTTGGAAAGGAAGAGGCCTGGAGGATAAAGGGTAATGAGTTACTTTAGAGTACACTACATAAAGAAGCAGGGATGCCTTTCACGTATAGGTTGGAATAGATGGTCATTGAGGCCACTTTTCACTCTCAGAATCTATAATTCTATGAAGCCAAATCCTCAGTGGTCGCCTCAGAAGCAAGCAGCTCTTCCAGTCCAGGCCCACATTCCAAATCCTATCCATGAGAAATTGAATTTAAGAACCTCACCAACTTATTATCTCTCGGATACCCCCTGCCCATGCTCACTTAACTTATACCCGTACAGGAGGGTGCTGGGGGATGTTTAATGATCGGCTCTTTGAAGAAGAAAATGTGTATCCAGAACATCATTCACAGTGTCTCTACCACTTTCTTTAGTCTAGACAATCAATAAAACAGTAAATGAAATCCTGAATTGTAGCCTTTGTGGGTTTCCAAGGTTTGGAGACTTTGGCAACACTGGAAAGTGTGTGAGTTTCCAGTGCTCACACTGAAAATTGAAATGGGCTCTCACACCCCTTCTTCCAGGGTAGAAGACTATTCTGATTCTCTTTGACTCTCTAATCTGGGTTATTGATCATTTCCATTCCCTACTGTTTTTGTCTTTGAAGCCTCAGCACCCAGCCCAGAGCTTGGCACATAAGAAGTATTTAATAAAAACCTTTCTCCGTATCCCTCAAGAGGTATGTAATATAAATGGTTATTGTATTGAATTGAATCAGAGTTAGCAAAATCTTTATATCCACTCTCATTCAATCTGCAAAATAGCCCTGGGAGGTACATGATGCAGATATTATTATTTCCATTTTACAGATGAGGAAACTGAGGATCAAAGAGGTAAAAAGGACTTACATGAGCTTTTACTGCCTGTAAGTATCTCAGGTTTACTACAAGCCCAGCACTGCATCTTCAAAACCCTGCTGGCATCTCATAATGTCCTAGTGCCCTTCTAGAATCTCAGTCTGTATTCTTCTCGCAGTGGCAAACAGAAGCTGTGAAACTGGGAGGGAAGGGAAAGGAAGGAGAAGGGGGCTAGCCGGGGGAGGGGAGAGAGAGGATGAGTCACCAAGGGCCACACAGCCAAGCAGCAGTAGGAATGACAGAAAAGCAATCTAATTCCCCAGGGCTCTCTCTTACCATAAGCCAGCCAAACATGACACCATTTGGCTAAAGTCCAAAAATATATTAGTAATGACACTTAGAGCAAACAAACAACAACGACAAAAAAAAAAAACCACCCACACCACCCATCACAGAGCATTCATTCCTCTCATTTCAAATAGAATGAAAGTCTTATTCTTGTGCTGAGCTGTATCGCTAATTATGCAAAGCATTTCCTAGTTAGTGCTGGCAATAAGATCCTTGAAATACTGCTAGCATTTTCCGGTTTTAAGAAAACCAAGAAAATAATTACAGGATTCTAAATTATCTACTAAAGGAAATTGTTCTTCACTCGGCTGTTGGGTTGTGGGGGTTTTTTGTTTTGTTTTGTTTTCTTCAAGTGTTGTTTGGGGGCAAAAACTACATTCTGCACTAATTGTGTAATTTGTACAACATTTTTCATTCCCCTAATTATACAGAAGGAGGAAGAGGAGGAGAAGAAGGAAGAAGAGAAGGAGGAGGAAGGAAGGGAGAGGGAGAAGGAAGAGAAGGAAAAGAAGGAGGAGGAGGAAGAGGAAGAGGAGGAGGAGAAAGAAGAAGGAAGAAGAAATATCCCCAAACCAGGAAAATACTCCTTGCCTCTGATTTTTCAGGATAAGCTTGCATTGGGGCATTTGTCCCCCTAGAAGTGAATAGACTGGTCAGCAACTTCCCAATTCAATCCAATCCAGAAATAATTTATTGAATACCTTCTATCTGCCACCACTGGGAATACAAAGACAATGAATGAAGGAATCAATCAATGAATTGATAATTTATTAAGCACTAACAATGTGTTGAACATTGTGCTAGGTGTTGGGGCTATGATATTTTTTTAAAGGCCTTGCCCTCAGAGAGCTTACATTCTGCTAGGGAGACACAACCTATAAAGAGAGAAATATATATGGGATAACTTGTAGAAGAGAAAGAGAACATTAATAACTCAGGAGATGAAGAAAGATTTGCCATAAGAGAAAACACATGAACTGATCCTTAAAGGAAAGATCAAATAATGGGGTTTATGGAAGTTAAAGAGGGAACTGGTCTCCCCTATACTGTCCAGTTGGAGTGGAAGCAGAGACTGTTTCCAGGTTGGTTCAAAATCGGGATTCAAATCCCACTTCAGATGCTAGTTGTCTCATCCCAGACAAATCACATAACATCTCAGGGTATCCTCAATAAGCTAAGTCAATAACAAGCACTTATTAAGTACCTACTATGTGTCAAGCACTGTGCTGAGCACCAGGAATACGAAGAAAAGCAAAACACAGTTACCTGCCCTGAAGGAGCTCCCAGTCTAATGGGGGAGACAAGCAAACAACTATATACAAACAAGCTCATAGACAGAATAAATTAGGGGTAATCCCAAAAGGAAGGCACTAAGGTTAAGGAGGCTTGGAAAAAGCTTCTTGTAGGAGGTAGAACTTAAGCTAATACTTGAAGGAAGCCAGGAGGAGAAAATTAGAATAGAGAGAATGCCAGACATGGGTAATAGCCAGTGAAAAATGCTCAAAGTCAAGAGATGGCGTGTATAGTTCAAGAAACAGCAAGTTGTCTAGTTTCACTGAAGGGCAGAGTATGTGGATTTAAGTAAGAGAAAACTGGAAAGATGTGTGAAGGACTTTAAAAACACACAGAGGATTTTATATTTGATCCCAGAGGCAATAGGGAGCCACTGAAGTTTACTGAATGGGGAGGGGGAGTTTTAACCATCAGACTTTCACTTTATGAAGATCAATTTGACAGCACAGTGGAGGATGGACTGAAGTAGAGGGAGACTTATGGCAGGGATAACAATTGTAGGCTTTTCTTGTTGTTCAGTTGTTTCAATTGTGTCCAACTCTTTGTGACACCATTTAGAGTTTTCTTGGCAGAGATACTAGAGTGGTTTGCCATTTCCTTCTCCAGCTCATTTTATAGATGAGGAAACTGAGGCAAACGAGTTAAGTGACTTCCCCAGGGTCATACAGCTAGGACATGTCTGAGGCCAGATTTGAACTCATGAAGATGATTCTTCCTGACTCCAGGTCCAATGCTCTATCCATTGAGCTACCTAGCTGCCTAATCTATTGCTATAGCCAAAGTGTGAGGTGATGGACTCTTGTAACAGGGTGGTGTCAGTGTTAGAGGAAAGGGGTGAGGTGTTATAAAGGTAGAATGGCAGCAGTTGAGAGTTGACTAGATATGGGGGAGTGAGAGTGAGGAGTTGAGGATGATATCTAGGTCATGAGCCTAGAAGTGTCTAGGAGTACGCTGGTGCCCTTGACGGTAATAGGAAAATTAGGAGAAGAGAAAGGCTTGGAAGGAAGGACAATGACTTCAGTTTTGGAAACAAGATATCTATAAAACATCCAGTTCAAGATGTCCAATGGGCAGTTGGAGATGTGAGACTAAAAGTCAATAAAGGGTTTAGGGGTGGACAATAGATCTGAGAATCGTCTGCCTAGTGATAATTGTTGAATCCACATAACTATCACCTAGTCAGATAGTATAGAGGGAGGAGAGAAGAGAGCATGGGCTTGACATCCCAGGATACCAGGCCCATACTTTATATACGCCTATGGATTCTCTGGGCAGCTAGATGGCTCAGTGGATAGAGGGCTGCGCCTGAAGTCAGGAAGACTCATCTTCCTGAGTTCAAATCTGGCCTCAGACACTTCCTAGCTGTGTGACCCTGGGCTCTTAACCCTGTTTGCCTCAGTTTCCTCATTTGTAAAATGAGCTGGAGGAGGAAATGGCAAAGCACTTCAGTATCTCTGCCAAGAAAACCCCAAATGAGTCATGGAGAGTCAGATATGACTGAAAAATGACTTAACAACAACAATATGAATTCTCTATAGACATGTCACAAGGCATCTACTATTTACGGACTTAGAAAATTTCCTTTAGGGTTACAGAAGTTGTCACACAATTGACAGAGAAAGGATTTTGTTCTTCTTGATTCCAAGTCTAACTATACCAAGCTATTTTGGTTTTACTCACAGATTGTCCTCCACGTCTAGAATATGTTTTCTCTTCACCTGTGCCTTTTGGAATCCTTAGCTCCATTCAGAGCTCACATCAAGTGCCTCCTCCTACAGGAAGCCTTTCCTGACTCACATCAGTAGTTAGTTCTCATTCCCATCCCCAATATGGCTTTGTATTCACTTTGCTATCCATTTTGTATTGACTTATCTGTGTATGTATTGTCTCCACACACACACATCCTTCACAGTAGAATGCAATCTCCCTGAGGATGAGGACTATTTTTTTTGTCTTTTTATCCCTACCACCTAAATACAGGGGTGCATAGGGTGTTCAGGGAGAAGAAGCACTTCTGGTATGAGGGTTTGCCAAGCCTTTCTCACCCACCTTTGGTATCTACCTATCACTGAACTCTTACCTATGACTTCAAGAAGTTGTGGCATGTGCAGTGGCCATGCCCTGGTAAAAAACCATCTTGGCAGATGAGCTAAACCAGATTGAAGGGAAATGACAGGTTTTAAACCCCTTGGTGAGCTAGGGGAATGCCTACCCCAAATCACGTGAAGACTTCTCCTGACAGAATGGGCAGACAAGAATAATTTGTTCTAATGGCCATAAAGGCAGCTGAAGTAAGCACTATGGAGCCCTTAGAGCTTGGTAAGACATCAAAGACACCAAGGTTACCTGTGGCATCCATGTCCATCGCCAATTGTGTTTGCTTTTTTGTCTTGCCACTGGACTTTGATGCCTCTGGAAGAGAGAGTGAGGCTGATGACTTTATGCAACTCTGACTCACTTAAGTTCAATTCATGAGCAAGTCAAGACATCACTCAACATATATCATGGTATCATTGGTCTTCTTCGAAAATAAGGGAGAAACGATGACAATGCCTGGCACATAGTAAGTGCCTAATAAATGTGTTGGATTCACTATAATAGAATGATTTTATATTTCTGTATTCATTTTTACGCAGGTCCAATGATGCTTTTTCTGAAATTTTCTTTAAAATATTGC
Source organism: Phascolarctos cinereus (assembly GCF_003287225.1). NCBI lineage: Eukaryota > Metazoa > Chordata > Mammalia > Diprotodontia > Phascolarctidae > Phascolarctos > Phascolarctos cinereus. The sequence continues at coordinate 701,949,222 of NW_027555847.1, read as the reverse complement.
CTCTTTTTATCCTCAGAATATCTGTATTGATCCTTAATACTCATTTCAAAGATCACAGCACAGACTATCCTTGCCGCCAACAGCCAGGCAACAAGCATCTATTAAGTGCCTACTACATGCCAGGTACTGGGCTAAGCAGTGGAGATACAAAGAAAGGGGAAAGACGGCAGTCTTACAGGGGAGACAACATGCAAACATGTATGTATGAACAAGATATAGGAAGGCTAAATTGGAGAAAACCCATTATCTAAAAAATGACCTCTGGCCAAAAAGTTATAAACTTGGAGAGGTGAGACAGCTCAGTGGAAGGAGGGCTGAACTTCAGTTTGAGGATCTGCACTTGAGTCTCATTTCTTCTACTTCCTACTGGTCAGTCTGGGCCTTTCACCACCTATAAGATGAGAGAGGGACCCCGAAGATCCCTCACAGCTCTAAATCTGGAAGAAACACTTCTTAAGGCTAAGGATTGCTTCATTCTTTTTATTTCTATCACCCAAACCTGTCCTTTAATAGGAGCTTAATTAATGCTTGTCAGCTGATGGACAGATTCATCCTCAATGAATATCACTTCGTATTATAAACAGATGACAATGAGAACCCTACCTCCTGTACATAGTTCTCTGTTAAGGTCACGGCACATTTAAGACCATGGTTTGGAGGCCATAGGTCTGAAATCCACAGAAATCCCCAATCTACACATCGCTGAGTTCCAGGGATTGAGCATTTTGATCCCCTTGCCTGACTCCGCCAAAGGACTCTTGATTGGCAGGATCTGGGCAGCCAAGTTGAGGCGAGTTCTTAAATCAGAATCTCCCAGCACGCATCTGTGCATATATAATCTGATGCAATATGCTCTGATATATAATATATCATCATCCATAATCGTAATATGGCATCATAGATCACCTGCTCATAATAAATAGCATATCATCTGCTCATAATATTTTATCATATAATATCCTGACATCTGCTCACAACATAATATAATATATGATCGGCATTCTGTGCTCCATCTTGGGGGAAGCTTCCTTGGATATGGTGTGTGTGTGTGGGGGGGTGTGCGTGTGTGTGTGTGTGTGTGTGTATTTTAATTTAGGCTTTAACTATGGGATGGGGGATTTTTAGGGTCTCACTTGAATAAAGTGAGTACGACCCAACCGTGACTGGCATAGGAAACGTCTCCCTCTCCAAGCGACAGCTTAAATCAGACAAGTCAAAAAAGGTGGTCAATTTTCACAATTATTTTTTTTAAACAATGATAAACTAAGGTCTCTATGATGCTATAAACACTAGAACCTGTTATAGCTGTAATCTCATTTGATTCTTATGGTAACCCTTCGAGGTGAAGTAGGGGATGGTGACTAGGATTGTGATTTCGTTGATAGAGGCAATTTCCCAAGAGAGAAAATCCCCTCTACCAGTGCATGTTGGCACATATTCTGCTACTTACATTCTCAGAAGGCTTCCTAGAGTACTGAAGCTGAGTGACCTGCCCAGGGTCATACTGCCAACATGTATCAAAGGTTGGACTTGAAATCAGATCTTGGCTCCAAGGCTAATACTATGGGTAACATTAGCCCTCTTTGACATATGCGGTAAAGTGTTAGGTTTTTCCCTCAGAGTATGAATATTGTGCAATTTATGATTTAAAGATTGAAAAGACCTTCTGAGCATTCACTCCAACCCCCTCCTTTTATGGAATGGGAAGGTGCAGCCGAGAGAAGGGAAGGGACTTGTTTAAGGTCACACAGATGGTAAATAGGAATCTCTTAGTCACAGAATCTCAGATTTGGGAGGGACCTCACTGGCTAGTGAATCCAACTCAGGCCTGGTCAAGCACCCCTTTCCCGACATCTCTGACAAACCTCTGCCTGAAGACCTCCAATGAGGAGGAATCCAGAACATGCCAAAGCAGCCCATTCTCTTTGGGGAGCTCTCTACTGTTGAGAGCCTGCATTTTCTTTTTTGGACCTTCCCCCCACCATTGCTCCTATTTCCTCCCGTTAGCACCAAGCAGAACAAATCTATTCCATCTTCTACGAGAGAGTTATCACATTCCCCCTGTCTGATCTGGGCTAAAACAACCTCTCTTCTTTCAGCTGGTCCTCCTATGGCATAAACTGGAGCTTTGTCACCCTCCTCTGGACACTCTTTGGCTCACCAAAGTGCTTCCTAAATGTGGCACCCAGACTGGTACCCCACGGTCCAGATGCAGTCTGGCTGGGGCAGAGGACAGAGGACTGTCACCTCTTCCTACTTAGAAGTCAGTACCACTGAGGACAACCTGATGCCACACTGACCTGCTCTTAGAATTCTTAGCTTTCTTTAATACTTAGCTCAAACACTACCTTCTCCAGAAACCCTTTCCCCTTCTCTGAAGCTCCTAATGACTCCCCATCTGGAAACCTGCAGATAGAGAGCTGGGCTTAGGGTCAGGAAGACCTAAGTTCCAGCTTCAAACACTTATTAGCTGTGTGATCCTGGGCAAATCCTTAACTTCTGTTTGCCTCAGTTTTCTCAACTATATAATAGGGATGATGACAGTGTTGTCATAAGGATCAAATGAGATAATACTTGTAAAGCACTTAGCACAGTGCCTGACACACAATAGGTGACATACAAATGTTTACCTCTCCCTTTCTAGCATCTAATCTGTATTTATTTTATGATATCTACATATATATGTGTGTGTGTGTGTGTATACATATATATACACATATATGTGTGTGTATATATATATATATACACACATATATGTGTATGTACACACACACACACACACACACACACATATATATATATATATGTTCTCTCCACCATTAGAATATAAACTCTTTGAGGGCAGGAACTATTTTTGCTTTCTCTTTGTATCCTTAGCACTCTGCCTAGCATATAATAATCTCTTGATAAAATCTTGCTGATTGATGGATTAAGAGATTGAAGTCCACTGAAATCCCCAGCTCTTTTTACAGAACTGCCATTTGGCTGTACTTTCCCCATCTTATATTTACGATATTGATTTTCTGAACCCAAGCGTTAGGTTTTACATTTATTCACACTAAGTTTCATCTTATTCAGTTCAGCCCAGCCTTCTAGCCTACTGAGATTTTTATTTAAATCCTGACTCTGCCATCATGGGTTTTCATTGTCCCTCAAAGCTTTGTGTCATCATATATTCAATGAGCATATTGTGCACCTTTTTCCAAATCAGTGACAATCAGGTCTTCTAGCTAATGTTCTTTCCAGTACTTCATGCTTCAATTCTTGGATTGTCTTCCAAGCTATTTCAGTCTCTCAAGCTACAGGGTATAAGTTTGGGTCTTTTCAAGGAGAGATATCTAGGACAAGAGAGATAATAGCAGTATTGAGAGAGCAGCTTACAGGCTAAGACTACTTTCTATGCATATTCAAATAAGACTGACCCATTCACTCTTCCAGGAATGCCAAGTCCATTTCCCTGTCCATAATGCTCTTCCCTCACCTCTCCCTCCACCAAAATCCTATACTTCACATCCCAGCTAAAATTCTACCTCCTCCAGGATGGCTTCCTAGACCACTCTGATCTGTCCCTGGTTTTTGCTTCCTGATTATTGTAAATACCATTTATTTGGCCTTATGATGTTAATTCTAATTGAACTCAGGCTTAGAAGACCTGAGTTTGAATCCTGGCTCTGATACTGCATAGCTATATGATCTTGGGCTGCACAGTTAACTTGCTTGGAACTCAGTTTCTTTTTCTCTTAATTTTTTTTGGGGGGGGAATAATCAATTGAGGTTAAGTGACTTGCCCAGGGTCAGTAGGTATCTGATGCCAGATTTGAACTCAGATCCTGCTGACCCCAGAGTGGATTCTCTATCCACTGTGCTGTCTAGCTGCCCTCAGAACTCAGTTTCCACATCTGCAAAATAAGGATAATAATATCACCTCACAAGGTAGTTGTGAGTGTCCCATAAAATAACCCATGTAAAGCTAAGTTTGAAATCACTATATAAATGCTAGATATTCTTATCATCTCATGACTTCTGATCAAATCCTACCTTCTGCAAGAGGTTTTTATCAGCTCCCTTCCCCAGCGCCACTCCCCCATCTACCCCTACCCCACTGCTAGTGCCTTGCCATTGAGATTACTTCTAGATCATTTAGATCTTCTATGTACATATATATATATATATATATATATATGTATGTATGTATGTATGTATGTATGTATATAACTATGTACATGTGAGAGACAGAGGAAGAGACAGAGACAAAGACAGAGATCTTTTATGTACATAGTTGTTTGCATGTTGTCTCTACCATTAAAATGTGAGCTCCTTGAGGGAAGGAATTGTTTTTCTTTTTCTTTGTATTTCCAGTACTTAGCACAGTGCCTTGAACATAATAAATGCTTATTGACTTGTTAACTGACTAAAATAATTATAATAAAAAAAGAAGAAACCATAGAGTAGAACATAAAGAGCTGTCCTTGGAGCCAGGAAGACATTAGTTCAAATCCCAGCAGAGTTCTATACCATACTGACTGTGGGACCCAGAAGCAAGTCACAGAAACTCTCACTGCTTTAGGCAACTAGATAAGGCTCTAAGTTGCAGAGAAGGTGCTAACCTGTGTTGGTACAGGGATATTTCTTTATCTAAGAGTTCACTTTGCCGATGAAGCCAGAGCTCCATTCCCTATCTCCTTCCTATTATCCACCACCCTCTCTTCTTCTAGAGACAAGGGGGGCCCAGGGGCTGTGGGAAAACATGCAGGCATATACCTCTGGGCTCTCCAGGCTTCACCCAAGAATGATGAACTGAAATCACCAGGGAACAATAGCATCTCCTTCACCCTCTTGCCTGTGAGCATTTGAATATTCAGCAGCTGGGAGAAAATATGGCAGCTGCCAGTCACAGCCTTCCTGAGAGTCAGACATGTTCGTGTGCACGCTAGTGTTTGAGTGTGAATGTGTGTGTGTGTGTGTGTGTGTGTGTGTGTGTGTGATTTCAGTAATTCTTTTATCTGGTTCTCACACCCTGGGCATTATGAGCATTCATCAAAGTAATTGACGCGGATGAAATTAGCACTTCCTGCTATGTCGGGTAGATAAACTTTGCTGAATATTGATTTCACACAAAGAAAATGACATGTGCTTGGGCCTCACCCTTTATCTGGCCAGGCCAGGGAGATGCTACAAGAGGGGGAAGGGGATGGGTGCCTCCAGTAGAGAATCAGCCATAAGAATTACCTTTATCTCTTCTTCCACAAGAAGACAACCAAAGATAAGGACCAGGGAAAGAGAGCAAGCATAGACCTGGGCCTTAGGAAAAAAAAAACCCCACTGAAAGCGTGGGATAGGGCAGGTCTCACAGGGCCAACTGATGGTGACTACAGCCAGAGATTCCCCAGTTGGGAGGAGAAGAAAGGGAAGGAGGAGGGAGGCAGCCAGGAACACATCTCTTCCTCCATTCCCCTCTCTCCCTTGATATAGAATCTTTGACTTCCCATTGCAAGCAGCAGGTTGAGATTTAAAGCCAGGACTGAGGGGTAGGATGCATTCTCTGGGAATTGTGTCCATGGGATGGGAATTTTTGCTGCTGTTTATAAAACTGGAAGAGGTAGCATGGCATAGTGTATAGAAAGCTGGCAACAAAGCCAGGAGGACCTGAGTTCGAGCCCAGCATTTGACACCTAGTGGTTTCATGACATTCAGAAGTTACTTAATCTCTCAGTATTTTAGACACTGCTCCCTAAGACTATATTTTACAGAGAAGGTGCCAACCTGAATTGTATGAGGGCCTTTCCCCACTTAGGAGTTCCTAACACCAGGGAAATTGTGAAATTGCAGGTACAGTCCCTATCCCTATATAATAAGTAAGAGATCACAAAATTAGAGCAGAAAGATGCCTAGAGCACCTTAGCTCTAGTTCAGCCCCATCATGTTACAGAAGAAAGAACTGAGATTCACAGTGGAGTGACTTGCCCAGCAGCACAAAGCAAGCAGTGTGGAAATAGCCAGGACTAGGGCTCAGAGCACCCACATCCTTGCTCTGGCTCCATTGATAACACACTGGAAGCTTTCTTGGGAAAGTTGCTTACTTCCCCAATTTAGACCTCTTTCAGCCTATTTCTGCTCTGAAAAATGAATGGGCTTAGACTACATAGTTTCAAAGGTCTCATCCAGCTCTGCCATTCTATGTCGTAAGGTCCCTCCTAGCTCTGATATTCTCTGATTCTGATTCTATGTACACTGCATGAAAATAAATAGGTGAGAAGGCCACCAGCTCTCCTCCTGAATCTCCTTTGACATCTGAGAAAGGTTCAGCTTCTGCTGGTGTGCCAGGAATGGTGCTCATGCCTCTAATCCCTGATACTAGGAAGGCTGAGGCGAATGGCTCCCGTGACCTGGGGAGTCCTGAGCTACAGTGAGCTAAGTCATCAGGTGTCCTCTCTACCGACAAGTCTTCAGGAGTTGGGTGAGGTGGGGGGGCGGCACATCAAGCTGACTAAAGAGGGACAAATCATCCCAGGTCAGAAACATACCAGGTCATAAGTGGGAGAGTGGGAGAAGGGAAAGAAAGAAAGAAAGAAAGAAAGAAAGAAAGAAAGAAAGAAAGAAAGAAAGAAAGAAAGAAAGAAAGAAAGAAAGAAAGAAAGAAAGAAGAAAGAAAAGAAAGAAAGAAGAAGAAAGAAAGAAGAAGGAAGGAAGGAAGGAAGGAAGGAAGGAAGGAAGGAAGGAAGGAAGGAAGGAAGGAAGAAAGAAAGAAAGAAAGAAAGAAAGAAAGAAAGAAAGAAAGAAAGAAGGAAGGAAGGAAGGAAGGAAGGAAGGAAGGAAGGAAGGAAGGAAGAAAGAAAGAAAGAAAGAAGAAAGAAAGAAAGAAAGAAAGAAAGAAAGAAAGAAAGAAAGAAAGAAGGAAGGAAGGAAGGAAGGAAGGAAGGAAGGAAGGAAGGAAGAAAAGGAAGAAAGAGAGGGAGAGGGAGGGAGGGAGGAAGGAAAGAAATATAAAGAAAGAGGGGGAAGGAGGAGGGAAAGAAAGAGAGAGAAAGAAAGAAAAAGAAAGAAAGAAAGAAAAAGAAAGGAAGGAAGAGAGAGAGAAAGAAAGAGAAAAAGAAAGAGAGAAAGAAAGAAAGAAAGAAAGAAAGAAAGAAAGAAAGAAGGAAAGAAAGAAACAAAGAAACAAAGAAAGAAGGAGAAAGAAAGAGAAAAATCACTCAACAGATATGCAATGAATTAAGTTGTAGGAATGGAGGGCAACTGTCCTTAAGATTGCCCATATCCCCACCTAAGTCACCTGTGGTGCTCATTAGCAAAGATTGAACCAAAGAAACTGACCCATATGTGAGATAAGTTCATGAAGGAATGGCCTAGTGCAAGGGTGCTTAACCTGGGGTCCACAAATCCCCAAAGGGATTCCAGAACATGAATAGGAAGATGAACTACATCATTATTTTCACTAATCACTAATTGAAACTTTGCATTTCCTCCAATTATTTAAAGACATGATTCTGAGAAGAGGTCCAGAGACTTCACCAGTATGATGCCTGGGGAGTCCAGGATGCTAAATAGTTTAAGAATCCCTGATTTGGTGAAAAGAGGTCTGAGCCCAAGACTCAAGACGCCTATGTGGGCCCAAGACTCAAGGAGGATCATGAACTTCAGAGAGAGGTGATGGGATCTGGAGGACACAGCCCTACTTTGCAGATGGAGCAGGAGAGTGACTTCCTTATTTCTAAAAAGAAGAAAGGTGGAGTAGATGATCTGCTAAGGTCCCTCTCAGCTCTAGGAGTCTATGGTTCTGTAACGATGAAGATGATAATGGTGGTGGTGATGGTGAACTCTAAGGTCTGCAGAGCACTTTACATTCGTTACATCATTTCCTCCTCACAACAACCCTGTGAGTGGGGTCTACAGTTCCACCACCCCTATTTTACAGAAGAGAAAGCTGGGGTTCAGAGAAGTTAGGGAATTTGCCCATGACCAAGATCTACTAAGTGTCAGAGGCAGGATCAGAACCCAAGATTTCCAGATTACAAGTCCAACGCTCCCTCCAAATCTTGGGAAAGTGAGCCCTTATTTTCCTACAAAAACAGCAAAAGTAGGTTCTAAAAGAGGCATTGTACATCCAAAGGGGAGAAATTTCCTTTGGCTGCCAGCACCTGGTCTATGGCTGGCCCTTGAGTTCAGCTGCTGATGCCAGCAGGCATTGGATGGAGGCCCTGATCCTGTTGTGGCCTGAGGTGCCTAACAACCTTCCAACCGCACTGCCCACCTTGGCCATCCTCCCCGTCTGTGTTCCCAAGCCAGTCTCTGCCTTCCAGCACAGCGGGAGGTACTGGGGTTCTGTCTAATTGCAAATCATTTCTCAGGGCACCCTGCTGGGCAACTAAATTCACCGGAACTAATGTGTCCCGAAACAAATTTCACAGAACTGCCAGGGCAATTATGGGATATTTAGTTCCCCCACCCTACTGTCCCTGTGCCTACCCCTGTCCCTACTCCCCACCCCCAACCTCTGCCACCATCCCCAGGGGTCCTGTAGGAGACAGTTGCTTAGAGTTGGATGAAGCTTTTTACCTCTGACCCACTCAGGACCATGACCCAAGCCCCAGACAATTAGCCTTGGGAAATGAGGAGAGAGCAGTCAGTGAGGACACCAGGGCTGCAGGAAGTTTTGTCTTTTCCAACTCCAGCATTCTCCTGTCCCTATAGTCTCACCCACATGGCCAGAGTTTAGGACCTAATCTCTCCAGGTGGATCTGCTGACCTGGTGCCCCAAGAGGAAGAGAGCTGGCCTGAAAGTCAGGAGATGGGATATTCTATCCCCTTCTGGGAGCCAAAGTTTTCTCCTCTGTAATCTCCCTAAAACAAGAGATTTTTAACTAGATAGGTTCTAAAATTTTTTATATCTTTGACGTTCTAAGTTCCTCTCTGTTCTGATGTTCCATGACCTAGGGCTACTGCTCCTCCACCCAGCTTTGACATCCTGTGTTCTAAGGCCTCTCCCAGCCCTGACATTCCCTGTTCTGAGGCCCCTCCCAGCCCTGACATTCCCTGTTCTAAGGCCCCTCCCAGCCCTGACATTCCCTGTTCTGAGGCCCCTCCCAGCCCTGACATTCCCTGTTCTAAGTCCCCTCCCAGCCCTGGCATCCCCTGTTCTGAGGCCCCTCCCAGCTCTGACATTCCATATCCTAACTGGCATTCCCAGATCACCCATAAGCTGGAGTCCTTGGCTGGAGTCAGACACCACTAGACGATATTCTCCAAGTCCATCCTCACCATGGTCCAATTCCAAATCCAGGACATGTTCCCTTGCTGGGTCCAAGATCTTGCCCACCACTCTTTAAAAGGGCACAGGAAAGATATAGCATCCCCATCATTTAGCACACTGTCAGGCATATAGTAAGTGCTTAATAAATGCTTTGTAATTCGTTCATTCTATTTTTCCACCTGTAAAATGAAAGGATTAGATTGTTGGCTTTTGCCTTTCTTTGTATCCCCCTGTGCTCAGCATAGTGCCTGGAAGATAGTAGGTGCTTAATAAATGCTAGCTGATTGATTGAATTGCTATCCCCTAATACCCTTGGGGAATTATCATCTGCCCTGTCCTCATACCCTAGGGACCACTGGGCCTTACCATCCACCGTTCCATTGATGTTTCACTCAGAATGTGAACTCTTTGGGAGCAAGGAATATCTCCCTTTTCTATTTGTAACTCTAGTATTTAGCACACAGTGAGCACTTATTAAATGCTTTTTTCATCCTCCACTCATTCATTCATTCATTCATTCACTCATTCATCTATGGCTCTCTGATCTTCCCTATTACCTCCCATTTCTGTGGCACATGAAGGCTTACAAAGAAATCTCCTTCCCATAGCAGCCCAGGAAGACATGTGGTGGTGCATTTTATGCGTGCACTTTCTTCAGAAGAGAACCTAGCCATAGTGCAGGGTCAGAGACAGCCCTGGAAGCCAGGAGCCCTGGGTTCATTTCCAAGGCCTTTTCCTCCACACCGTGTGTCTGGACACCATCTGCTACCCCTCTGACTCTGCTTGGTGTCTAGGCTCAGAACCTCTGTCCCGTTCTGAGTTTGCCATTCCCTTCTCTCCCCTGTCCCCTCCCACCCCCACCCCCACCCCAACTCCATCTGCTCCTTCCCCTTTGCCCACATTTATCTTCTGGGGTGAATATATATAAATATGAGGAAGTTGTCTAAGCGTGACCTCAACTGCCCTTACTAAATGAATGTGGTGTCTGTGAAGATAATTCTAAAGCCATAAGAGGATGATAATAAAAAAGAGAGAGAGAGTGGGGGCGGGGGGAAGCAAGATAGGGGGAAAAAAAGAGAGCGAGTCGGCCTGTGGCTTGGATTCCCTTATCTAACCCCGTGCAGGCCCTAGCTGGGGCTTCAGCTCTCCAAAGGGAATCAGCTGCTGCGGCCTATCTTTGTTAACAATTCCAGCATCCCCTACAGAGAGATGCCCAGGCCCTGCCTTCTCTTTAAGTAACTCAGGACCCCAGGAGCGCTAGGATTCTATCTTAGAGTCGGGCAAGACACTGTGCTCCAAGGAGTCAGCCCACCTCATGGCTGTCCCAGGGTGTGGAGCAGGGGGGTTACAACCAAAATCTGGGAGTACAGTAGAGAGAGGAGGGGAACTCTGATAGCCCTGAAGCTCAGGGGTCGGACTGGATCCAGGATCAGGCATCAGAAAATCTGGGTCCCAACCCAGGCTCTGGCACTTACCACCTGGACAAATCACTTTGCCTTTTGGGGCATAGTTTACCAGGCACTGTGCTAAGCGTTTTATAATTATTCATCTCATTTGATCCTCACAACAACCCTGGGAGGTAGGTGCTACTATTATCCTCACTTTACAGATGAGGAAACTGAGGCAGACAGGTCAAATGACTTGTCCAGGGTTGCACAGCTCATAAGTGTCTGAGATTGGATTTGAACTCAGGCCTTCTAAGTCCAGGTCTGGTGCTCTGCACCAAGTGTTATATGAATGTCATCTGAGGTCAGGGAGCATGGTGAAGTGGATAGAACTCCAGGCTTGGAGTCAGGAGACTTCTATTTCAACCTTGAGTCAGATACTGTGTGACCACAGTTAAGTCACTCCTCCTCTCTGGGACTCAGTTTCCTTGCCTATAAAATGGAGAGATTGGACTACATGGCCCCCAGAACCCTATCAAACTCTAAACCCATGAAACTACTTGATGGGATTCGTAGCATGAAAACTGCAAGGAACCTCAGAAGCCACTCATTCCAACCCCCTCCCATTTTACAGTTGAGCAAACTGAGGCCCAGAGTGATTAAGAAATGGTTTATTTGGAGCTAGAAGAGATCTCAGATGCCATTCAGTCTAACCCTCCCTCATTTTACAGATGAGTAAACTGAGGCCCAGAGAGTTTAAGTGACTTACTTGCCCAAGGTCACACAGCTTGAAAGTGCCCAGGGTGGGATTCAAATCCTCTGATTACAGTCAGGTGACTTTCCTCTGAACCACGTTGTATCTAGATGGTGGTGAGGTTCAAATGAAATAATAGTGCAGGCAAAACATTCTAAAAACCTTAAAATACTTTATAAATGCCCCTCATGATGATTAGAAGCCATAATAATTCCTACACGACCTATCCCACAGGGTTTTTTGGGGGAAAGTATATTGCAAACTCAAATGTAAGTTATGAACTTCACATCAGTAAAGGTAAGTTAGGGTTCAATGGGGGCTGGGGCCAGGGAAGATGAGGCCAGGCAACATTCCTGGGAAGGGAGGATATAGAGCAGCTACAGAGGTGGTAGGAGAAAAGCACTAGAAGATGATGAGAGGTGCTGAGCTCCAGAGAGAGTATGAGAGCACAGATAGCCACTGTCCACATTGAGATACTTGCTGTCACCCTGAAACATTCCTAGAGAATCACCCAAGGGAAAAATCAGTAGAGGGGCTGAAGAATCTGACTGGCCCAGCATTCAGAGTTCTGTAGCCTGCAAGAATGGCTGGAGGAGTGTAAAAATGATGAAGACAAAATGCAGAGAAACCTGGGAAAGCTCCTATGAGTTGATGCAGATAAAATATGCAGGATGAGGAGAACAATTTGCATGATGGCCACAATAATAAAAAGGAATACAACACAGAAAAACTTCAGAACTCTACCCAGTGCAGCCACCCAAGCATTTATTAAGCACCTACTGTGATCCTCACAACAACCCTGGTGAGTGCTGTTATTATTATTTTACAGATTATTTTACCTAAGGAGAAAAGTCATTATGATTTGCCCAGGGTCACAAAGCCAGTAAAAGTCTGAGGCAGAATGTGAACCCAGGACTTCTGGATTCCAAGGCCAATGCTCTCTGATGCAATTTGCCAAATCCAGTATTGTCGGGGGAAAATAACTTTTCTATCTTAGGCCAGACTGCTCATTTTAAAAAACATTTTCATTTGCCAAACTGCATGGAGTTGCTGATTATTTGAGATGATTTTGTTCTTACACAATTAGATATAGGTACAGATATTGAAGTAGGTATAGAGACAGAGATGTAGCTAGATGGATGAATAGAGTGGATGGATAGATAAATGATAGATAGATAGATAGATAGATAGATAGATAGATAGATAGATAGATAGATAGATAGATCTTTGTTTTCTTTTCCATTAGAATGCAAGGTCTTTAAAAGTAGGGATTGTTTTATTCATTGTGTTTGCATCCCCAGTACCTAACACACAGTAGGTGCTTAATACCTGCTTGTTGGGGCAGCTCAGTGGTACTCTATGTGTATCTTAAATGTATCGAGTTCTTTGCCTGTTACTTCCCCCATAAGAATGGCCATCCATTCAGGAAAATGATAAATGTTGGAGAAGATGTGGGAAAATTGGAACACTAATACATTGTTGGTGGAGTTGTGAACTGATCCAACCATTTTGGAGAACAAATTGGAACTATGTCCAAAGGGCTACAAAAATGTGCATACCCTTTGATCCAGCAATAGCACTTCTAGGGCTATATCCCAAAAAGATCATACAAATGGGAAAAGGACCCACATGGACAAAAATATTCATAGCAGCTCTTTTTGTGGTGGCAAAGAATTGGAAATTGAGAGGATGCCCATCCATTGGGGAATGGCTGAGCAAGTTGTGGTATATGAATGTAATGGAATACTATTGTACTATAAGAAATGATGAACAGGCTGACTTTAGAAAAACCTGGAAAGACTTATATGGTCTGATGCTGAGTGAAGTAAGAAGAACCAAGAGGACTCTGTACACAATAACAGCCACATTATGCAATGACTAAGAATGTTAAACTGAACCCTTCTCAGCATTACGAGGATCTAAGACATCTCCAGAGGCCTCGGGATGGAAAATGCTGTCCACATCCAAAGAAAGAACTATGGAAGTCGAATCACTCTCACTTATTTTTACCTTCTGTTGAGTTTCGTTTCCTCTTTCTGACGGTTCCTCCTATTGGTTTTAATTTTCACTTACAACTTCACTAATGTGAAAATATGTTTAATGGGTATGTAAATGTAAAGCCTATATCAGAATGTGCACCGTCTTGGGGAGGGTGGGAGGGGAGGAAGGGGGAGAAAAATTTTCAACTCAAAAGCATATGGAAGTGATTGTTGATAAATCAAAATAAATTAATAAAATTTTTTTAAAAAAAAGAATGGCCATCCATTAAGGATGTGATAGGGCACCTGGGGATCCTATAGAAAAGATTCTTGATCAGGTGTGGGTTAGATGTGATGGCCTTATCCTTGCGTGATTTGAAATTTTACTCCCTGGGGAGGCTATGCAAGATGACCACAAGGATTCCCTCACACTGGTAGGAGAGATGGACTTGGAATCAGCAAGACCTCATTTCAAATTCTGCCTCAGATGTTCACTAGCTGTATGACCTTGGGCCAGTCACTTTAGTTCTCTCTGCCTCCATTTCCTCAATCTGTAAAATGGGGCAATAATATCACTTAATTTCCAAGGTTATTGTAAAGATTGGGCGAGATAACACATTCCAGTCATTTTGCAAACTTCAGCATTTCCATAACACTAGCTGCTTATTATTATTATCAATACTGTTGTTGTTGTTATTGTTATCTAGAAGTTTCAAAGACAATGACAGCTTTTTAGGTGTCTGATGGATGGCAAGTAATAAGTGGGGAGGGATAGCCAGCTTTTCCTCCATCCCCTGTGGTATCTCAGGCTCCAGGTACTCTTCCCTAGTCCACCCCCACCCATACGAACACACACACACACCACACACACACACACACACACACACACACACACAGAGTCATTATTAAGGAGGCTATAGTTTCCAGGTTGAGAAAAGAAGCCATAAGGAAGAATGCCAGGCAGGCAGGTAAAGGACTGGGGAAGTCTGCCAAAGGAGGCCAGATCCAAGCAGCAGCTGGGGGAAGAGATGGTCCTCTTTGTCTCCCTCTCTGCCTCTCATTCTCTAGGTAGGGTTAGAAGAGGCAGGCCTAGGAGACAGGGGCTGAGATGAGCAGAGACACAGACTTCCGTGTCCCAATCCCCATCCCGGCTGTCCTCCTCCCCTTCCATGGCTGCTCTCCCCCCCCACCCCATCAGCACCACTCTCCTCCCCCCTTCAACTTTCCCGACACGGGGTGGGCTTTCTTCCCCCTTTGTTCAATAGCTCAGAAGTGGTGTGCCCACAATGGCCGAGGTGAGGGGGGTTAATTCGCGGTACAGGGGTAGGATGTGAGGAAGGCAGGCCTGAACAATGAAGGCCGCCCGCCTTTGTCGCACAGCCTTTGTGCCCTGTGTGAGAAATGAAATCTGTTCCATTTCGTTCCCAGATGCGATCAGGACCACTCTGTTTAGAAACCGATGGGAGGAAGGGGAGGGGAGCTATGAGGGCGCTGGAGGAGCCAGAGGGGGAGGAGGGAGATACACACACCACACACACACACACACACACACACACACACACACAGAGAGAGAGAGAGAAGAGAGAGAGAGAGAGAGAGAGAGAGAAGAGAGGTGTCTTGTTGCTCTAGTATATTTAATGTTTTATTTGATTTTAACCCGCTCTCTCCATCACTTCATCCAAATGGCAAGAAATAGGGTCTCTGGACTAGGCCCTGTAAGGAAAGGGCTCACAGATGCTTCTCTAGAAGCTCAGGGCTGGGAGGTTCCTTAGAACAGGGAATGTCAGAGCTGGAATGGGCCTTAGAACAGGGAATGTCAGAGCTGGGAGGGGCCTCAGAACAGGGAATGTCAGAGCTGGAAGGGGCCTTAGAACAGGGAATGTCAGAGCTGGAAAGGGCCTTAGAACAGGGAATGTCAGAGTTGGGAGGGGCCTTTAGAACAGGGAATGTCAGAGCTGGGAGGGGCCTTAGAACAGGGAATGTCAGAGTTGGGACAGAATATCAGTGCTGGAAATACATCATGAGCTCCTCCCAGCTCTAACATTCTACACTCCAATTACTAATTCCAGACCATCTCGAGTGTTTCTTACCAAACCAAGACCTTTATTTTAAAGATAAAGAAAATGAGATTCAAAAGGGGGGAGTGAGTCACCCAGCGTCATATGACTAGAATTTTGGTCTCCTGACCCCTCATCCAATGACCTTTCCACCAGGCTATACTGCCTCCAAGCCATGGAGTTATCCAGACCCTAGTCCCTTCCTCCCTCTCTGTGATTAGGCTCCAGAGTCTCTGTACTTCACATTGTGCAGAATGCACAAAGTAACTTTGGGGACCGGAGAGCACATCACAGTGACTGTGAATTTGGCCACTGGAGACCTTATCAGTCAATCCAAGGAAAGAACTTGGGTTTTCTGTCTCATACTTAAATCCCAATTGCCATGGATTCCATGATGTAATACCATCAACAAACAATTACGAAGCCCTCACTACGTACCATGCACATGGTGTCAGCTTGGCACCTGCTGTGGGCAGAACCCTGGACTAAACCACTGTAAGGGAAGGCAGGTAGTGTGACATCAGGAATAGAGTTTTCAGCTTACAATCAGGAAGATCTGCATTCGAACCTCACCTCTGACATTGACCAGCTACGTGGCCCTAGACAAGTCGCCTCTCTCAGCCCTAGTTCCCTCATCTGTAGAATGGATAGAATTATATATATTAAAATACATTTGTCTATATCTGTAGAATGTAAATAATGGAGCACAAGCCTCACAGGGTTTGTGAGGCCCAAATGAGAAAATGAATATAAAGTGCTTTGCAAACCCTAAAGAGCCATAGAAATGTCTGCTAAGGATCTTAAGCCACTGCTTGGAAGCTGTTTCCCTCCCTCTGCCTTAGCTCCTTCTTTGTTAAGGAGATTTGTCCTCTTCAGTTCAATTCTATAAAACATTAATTAATAGTTTCAGAATACTGAAAAATTATAAACTAAAATAACAGTCTCTGCCATCAAAGAATTAGAGTCTAGTTGGGGGCATAAAGTTTGTACATGATCAAGTCAGGGGGTCAGGGGAGTCAAAAAGTGATAAGAACAGGGGAAGACAGGCAAAGGGTTCTGGGAAACCTGAAGTAGGAAAGATGACATCAAGAGAAGGGGGTACATAAACTGGGTCATGAAGAAAGCTTACAATAGGGGCAGCTAGGTGGTTTAGTGGATAGAGCACTGGCCCTGAAGTCAGGAGGACCTGAGTTCAAATCCAGCCTCAGATCATACACTTGACACTTACTAGCTGTGTGACCCTGAGCAAGTCACTTAACCACAATTGCCAGAAAAAAAAAGGCTTACCATAGGCAGAGATGGAGAATAACTGTCTTCTAGGTATGAACAAGAGATACCTGGTAGCTCAGTGGATAGAGCACTGGGACTGTAGTCAGGAAGACCTGAGCTCAAATCCAGCCTCAGACACTTTCTAGTTGTGTGACCCTGGGCAAGTCACTTAACCTCTGATTGACAGCCAAAAGGATTCCCTGGAGAAGGATATGGCAAACCACTCCAGTGTCTTTGCCAAGAAAACCCCATGGGCAGCTATGGTCCATGGGGTTACAAAGAGTCAGGATTACGTAGCAAGAACAATGATGATTAGACAGGTATTGACAAGCTGTTCAAATGTACAGAGGTTAGAGAAGGCAGAAGGAGATCAGGGAAGGTGGGAAGGAGACTTTGCTTCGGCGGTGACTTCTCCTAGTCATACAGACCAGAAGTAGCCCAATTTGGCCGGAACAAAGAAAACCCCAGTGAAAGTAGCATAGCCCCAACCTACCTTTCCATCTTCATTTCTGAATGTGCAAGCCTTGAATACCAACACGAAGAGCTTATATTTTTTTCCAGTTATATTTTCTCAACTAGGAGCTACTGAAGGTCTGTGAGCAAGGGAGTGGCATGGTCAGACCTATGCCTTGGGAAGTTAATTCCCTCGCCTACTCCTTTCTCCAGAGATCTTGGGAAGTTTTGTCAAAAACCCAGCATACTGATAGACTGTACGCTCCATAAGGACAGGACTCCATGAGGGACTACAGTATCTTATCTAAACTTTGCATCTGCCCAATATGCCCTGCCCAGTTCTCCACACACAGAAAATGCTTAATTAAGGTTTATTGAATGAAGTAATAATTCTACCCGGAGAGTACTTCTCACATATACCTTATAGATTCTGATTTCTAAAGATGGTTACTCTCTTCTTCCAGGTCTTTTATATCTGAGGCTACCAGAACTTAGAATTTAGGCAGGTCAGTGGACAAAGCACTTGGACCTGGAATCAGAAATACCTGAATTCAAATCTGAGTTCAAGCGATCACTAGCTGTGAGACCCTGAGAAAGTCATTTAACCATTGTCTGCCTCAGTCTCCTCATCTATAAAACGGGAATTATAATAGCACCTGCCTCCCAGGTTTGCTGTGAGGATCACAAGAGATAATATTTATAAAGTGTCTGGCATGGAGTAGACTGATTGACTGACACCTCACAGTGATTCCTCATCCTCCTACTTTTTTCCTTCTTTATTCAATCTGGCCCTCTACCTTTCTCTTTGGGACTTTGGCCACTTTGTGACCTCCCCAAGGTCTCATGATTGGTTCAGAATATCAGAGTCCAACTAATACCTGAGAAACCTCTAACCAACATCCCTGACAAGAGTTATACTTCAGTGAGGGGGAACCCTGTAGCTCTCGAGACAGCCCATTCCAATTGGGCAGAGTGATCATTGTTAGGAAGATTTCCCCTGCTCTTTTCTATCAAGCTGAAATCTTCCCTCCTCCTCATTCAGAAATTGGAGAATCTCTAAACTGGAAGGGATGTCAGCAACTGAATCCATACCCAAATAAGCATCCTCTCCACAGTGTATCATATTCTCAGAATCAGATTTAAAATGTAATTGAGAAATGTTTAACAAAATAAATAAAACATACATAATGTTAATTTATGGTTTCTTTCTTTTTTGGTGAGGCAATCTGGGGTTAAGGGACTTGCCCAGGGTCACACAGCTAGTGTGTGTCAAGTGTCGGAGACCAGATTTGAACTCAGGCCCTCCTGACTTCAGGGCCAGTGCTCTATCCACTGTGCCACCTAGCTGCCCCTAATTTATGGTTTCTAAGTCAATATGCAAGCCACAAGGATCAGTTTCTATTGGAGTCTGACAGCAACATCATCCCTGATCTTTTCACTGGAAGATCTCAGTCCAGAGAAACCCATCACCTCTCAAGGCAGTCCCGTTCCACTGTTGGATATCTCTGATTGTTGGGAAGGTTTTCCTCATATCAGGTCTAAATTTTCCTCTTTTCAATCTTTGCTTGTGGTTTCTACTTCAAGCAGAATCAAGCTAATCTCTTTTCCATGCGACATCCTTGACAAACTTGAAGATAGCCACCATGTTGCCCCTAAGCCTTTTCTTCTGCAGGCTAAATACCCTTAGTTCTTCAACCAGTGTTCATTTAGTGTGAACTCACAGCCTCTCACCATCCTGGTTACTAAATCTGAATTTAAGAACCCAGGATTCCTAGCTCCTTGACTTTCCAATGAAACCTTCCTCACTGGCCTTCTAGGGTGCAGTAGAAACTGAAGGCTTGGCATACAGTTGTGGCAGCTGGAGGGCACAGTACTAGACCTCTAGTCAGAAAAACCTGAGTTTGACCAGCATTTACCAGCTACATGACCTTGGACAAATCACTTAACCTCTGACCACTTCCTTTATCCATCTGCAAAATGGAGATAATAACAACACCTATTTCCCAGGGTTGTTGTAAGAATCAGATAAGATAATATTTGTGAAGTGCTTTGCAAACCTTAAATCACTATACAAATATTAGCTGCTGCTGCTGGAGGAAAAGGAAGAGAAGGAGGAGGAGGAGGAAGAAGAGGAAGAGGAGGAGGAGGAGGAAGAGGAGGAGGAAGAGGAGGAGGAGGAGGAGGAGGAGAAACAAGAAGCTTCCACAAATGAGGAGATGATTTTGTCATTTATCCTGCTCAGACCAAATTTAGAGTATTGTGGTCAGTTCTGAGCACCATAGTTCAAGAAGAGCATTGATTAGCTTGGAAGTATCCAAAGGAGGACAACCTGGGTGGTCTGGAACTCTGAGCCCAAGTCTTATGAGAATAAACTAAAGGGAAATGGGGATGTGTGTCCAAGAAAAGAGGAGACTCAGGGCGGTTTCAAGTCTCTATTACATGAAAGAAGGCTTAGACTTGTTCTGATAGGCTCTAGCAAGTAATGGGTAGAAGCTACAGAGAAGTAAACTGAGGACTGAAAGCTATCCAAAAGTGAAATGAGATGCTTTAGAATGTAAAAGGGGGTCCTCCTCCTGGCAGATCTTCAAGCAGGGTCTGGATGATCCCTTGTTTAGGATGTTAAAGTGGGGATTCCTTTCAGATACAGATAGAACTAGATGACCAGAGAGGCCCTTCCCAACTCTGAGATTCTTCAAAATAGAGAAAGATTTGGAAAGAAGAAAGACTCAACCAGAAACCCAATGAGCAATGCCTGTCCTGTGGAATCAGGAGCTCAAAGTGGCCCAGCACACACAAGCCCTGGCAGAAGGAGGCATATGGAAGAGCCCTAGTTTGGGGACAGGGGCCAGACGGGGCCCATCCTGCCCAGCCTCAGCTGTTTAGTGCTATCCCTTCCTATCCTCCTTGTTATCTCATCATTGTCTTCTCTCTCCCCACTTCCCTCCCCTGCCCCAAACGCCCTTCTGTCATTTCCATGAGGTCCTCTGGCTTCAGTGCCTGGTCCCAAGTCTCCCAGGAGGGACAGCGGGAGGGAGGGAAGGGAGGAGAGGGGAAAGAGGCTTCCCTCCCCTGCAGGAGAGAGGAAAGGAGAAGACGGAGGCGGAGAGCCCTGGTGGAGGGGGCAGGGGAGGGGGGAGGAGGGGTGTCAGAGTCTATACATCACTCCCCGCTGCGATCCTGTTTAACACACTCTTCTCCGACGAGTTGTCAGTGAAACCGTTAATTAATTAGCTAATCCCGCAATGAAGTGGATTCTAAATGGTTCTCCCCTCCCTCCCTGGCTCGCATTTAAGTAATTACCGCGGAGGGAGCTTTTGTGAAAGTGATTTTCCAACAGGGATGGCCCCGGATGGCTGAGGGAGTTGCATTTAAAGGAGGGGCGAAACAAGCCCATCCAAGGCCTGGCACTATAAGGCTGCGAGGCCCTCTATACTGCTCTCCATTCAATTCAGTTCAGTTCGCTTCAAACCAATCCAATCCGCGTCATCCGGCATTGAATAGCCTGCTAGGTACAAGGACTTGAGCTAAGCCCTGGGGATAGAAAGAAGGTAGTCCTGGCCCTCGAGGAACTTGCTTTCTCCTGGAGAAAGTCACGGAGACATAAAACACCAAATGTATACAAATTAACTTCAGCAGGGAGAGCGAGGGGAAAGAATACTAACATCGGAGATAAGGAAATTCAAAATGTTTAATGAGTAAATCCAAAGTAGCTTCAAAGGAGGAGTAAAAGGCACTAACCGCAGGCCACATCAAGAAGCGCTTCCAGTAGGAGGGGTTTGAGATGAGTCATCCAAGCAAAGATGGAGCAGAGGAGAGGAAGGAAACTGGTCTTTTCCAACATGCAAATGCCCAAAGAGATCCGGGATCTCATGGAAGTGGGTCATCACATCATAGCTCTAGGGCCAGAAGCCAACCCCATCATTTTATAGATGAGGAAACTGAAGGCATGAGAGGTTAGGACTCAGGTGAGTAAAGAAATAGAGCTGGGAGCTCCTCCAACTCCAAATCCAGCATTTTTTTCACTGCACCACTCACCATTTCCCTTCATCTATGCAGATCCCAATCCATCCATGCCCGCCCATCTTTGCTCCTGCCTTCCCATCAGTTCAAACAAGAAGGTCCACCTAAAGCACTAAAGGACTTTCTTTTGCTTTCTCCTGGCATCTGAAGGGTTCCAGTAGGAAACTCAGTCTGTCTATGTCTCATCCCTCCGCCTTGCCAGCAGACTAAAGCAGCTTCTCTTCATCCCATCATCTAATGTCTATCTCCCAAATGATATATATCTTTTACACTTGTTCTTTCTCTTCAGTGTTAACTGTTATATGTTTCACCTTTCTGGAGCGCAGCATGTGCTCCTTCATTGTCCTTCGTGTGAAACTCATCTTTAATTCTGCAGACCTTTATTTAAAAAAAAAATTATAGATTTAGATCTGGAAGAGAATGTAAGCTCTCATGGCATCCCACCCATTCATTTAACCTATGTGAGAACTGACCCCAGAAAGGGGAAGTGACTTGTCAGAGGTCACGCAGGTAACAAAACCGGGGTTGAACCTAGATCCTCTTAACTGCAAATCCAGGAATCTTTCTGCCTCGCCACGTTGCCCCAGGAGCCAGTCAGTGGCTAGATAGGAGCTTTGCCCGAAATGCTCAAGAGCTCTCAGAGCTATTGTTTCTTTTGGTTCTCCCTGTCTCTTTAGAGGAGTTATAAAGTAGCTGTCATGGGTATTCTCCCCATTTTACAGAGGAGGAAACTCAGGTCCAGAGAACACATATGTTTTTATAGAGTACATTTAATTCTTATCTGGCCCTTCCACTAACTCACAGTCTTATCTTAAGCAAGTCACTTCTTCCTGGGCCTCAGTTTCCTCCTCTGTAAAATAACTGATCACTAAGGTCTCACCCAGCTCTAATGTTCTTTGATTCCATGTGACCAGTCCAAGCAAATCAGGGTCAGATATGGGACTAGAAGCCAGGGTTTATAGCACCGAAGCTGAGATTTTATCGACCTTTGTTGAAAGGCAATATGGTATGCTGGCTATAATGGTGGATTTGGAATCTGGAAGACCTGCATCAAAATTCTCTCTGATAACCTCATGAGCAAGATAACTCTGGGCAAGTCATTTAACTTCAGTGAAATTCATTTTCCCCATTTGTAAAATGGGAAAATAATAGTACATACCTGATAAGTTTGTGCGGATTTAATGAGATCATGGGTATAAAATTCTTGCAAACCCAAACTATAGAAAAGTGAGCTACTCAAGGTTCCCTTCCCTCAATACAGATGTGTCTACTCTATGTCAGCCAGTCAGTCAATATTTTTTTTTCAGCAGTTGGGGTTAAGTGACTTGCCCAGGGTCACAAAGCTAGTAAGTGTCAAGTGTTTGGTGTGAGTTCAGATTTGAACTCAGGTCCTCCTGACTTAAGGGCCAGTGCTTTATCCACTGCCCACCTAGCTGCCCCTCAATAAACATTTATTACGCATCTACTATGTGTTGAGCACCTTTCTGCTCTTGGCCTTGTTCTTTACTAGAAGTCAGCCAGCTAACAGAAACAATTCATCTTTGCTACTGTGGGTTAATGTGTTACCCCTCTGGAGTAAACACACATCTGTGTTTTACCACAGGCCTTTGCTGCCTTAACCCCAAAGCACTGTTAGGGGGATTTCAACACTGGGGAAAGCCTCTGGGGGAGAGGTCTCTATATGGGAGTCTCTCAGACCACATCCCATGTGTAGCCATTGTCTACAAACATGGAGTATCTTCTTTTGAGCTAGCTGAAATATCTAGTAATAATAGCATCTAGCATTTATATAGCACTTCACAAATAGTTTCTCATTTTATCCTAACAACCCTGAAAGGTAAATCTTATTACTATCCTCATTTTTACAGATGAAGAAACTGAGTCAGTCAGCAGTTAGGTTATTTTTCCAGGATCATACAACTCGTAAGTGTCTTGGGCAGAATTTAAACTCAGGTCTTCGTGACTCCAGGATCAACACTTTATTCACCTTAACATGTAATCCCAAGAAGAGATGAGGTTTAGGATTACTTTGAATGAGAATAAGGAAGGCCCACTAGGAGATGGTTAGCTAAATTCAGCTTCCCTAGAGATAACGCTCCTGGCTCCACTCCCGACTTTTTCCACTTCCTCCACAGCGGCATTGCCTTCACTCAAGGTCTTTCCCACAAAGCGTAAGGCCCTTGTTAGTAGGAACGGTCTTCTTTGCTTATACTTGTATTCACAGCACTTATCACAGTGCCTGGCACACAGAAAGTGCTCTGTAAATGCTCTCTTTGTCTATCTACCCATTCATTTGTGTGGCCATCTGTCAGAGTCTTCTATCCCTCATCTATCATCTATCTATGTCCTTCTATCTCTCATCTGTCTACCTCTCCTCCTTTCTATCTCTCCCCATGCATGAGAACTACCTGGGGCTCTGCTATCTCTCATCTCTCTACCTCTCCTCCTTTCTATCTCTCTCCATGCATGAGAACTAACTGGGGCTCTGGTATCTCTCATCTCTCTACCTCTCCTCCTTTCTATCTCTCTCCCATGCATGAGAACTACCTGGGGCTCTGCTATCTCTCATCTCTCTACCTCTCCTCCTTTCTATCTCTCTCCCATGCATGAGAACTACCTGGGGCTCTGCTATCTCTCATCTCTCTACCTCTCCTCCTTTCTATCTCTCTCCATACATGAGAACTACCTGGGGCTCTGCTATCTCTCATCTCTCTACCTCTCCTCCTTTCTATCTCTCCCCATGCATGAGAACTACCTGGGGCTCTGCTATCTCTCATCTCTCTACCTCTCCTCCTTTCTATCTCTCCCCATGCATGAGAACTACCTGGGGCTCTGCTATCTCTCATCTCTCTACCTCTCCTCCTTTCTATCTCTCCCCATGCATGAGAACTACCTGGGGCTCTGCTATCTCTCATCTCTCTACCTCTCCTCCTTTCTATCTCTCTCCATGCATGAGAACTACCTGGGGCTCTGCTATCTCTCATCTCTCTACCTCTCCTCCTTTCTATCTCTCTCCATGCCTGAGAACTACCTGGGGCTCTGCTATCTCTCATCTCTCTACCTCTCCTCCTTTCTATCTCTCTCCATGCCTGAGAACTACCTGGGGCTCTGCTATCTCTCATCTCTCTACCTCTCCTCCTTTCTATCTCTCTCCATGCATGAGAACTACCTGGCGCTCTGCTATCTCTCATCTCTCTACCTCTCCTCCTTTCTATCTCTCTCCCATGCATGAGAACTACCTGGGGCTCTGCTATCTCTCATCTCTCTACCTCTCCTCCTTTCTATCTCTCTCCATGCATGAGAACTACCCGGGGCTCTGCTATCTCTCATCTCTCTACCTCTCCTCCTTTCTATCTCTCTCCATGCATGAGAACTACCTGGGGCTCTGCTATCTCTCATCTCTCTACCTCTCCTCCTTTCTATCTCTCTCCATGCATGAGAACTACTGGGGCTCTGCTATCTCTCATCTCTCTACCTCTCCTCCTTTCTATCTCTCTCCATGCATGAGAACTACCTGGGGCTCTGCTATCTCTCATCTCTCTACCTCTCCTCCTTTCTATCTCTCCCCATGCATGAGAACTACCTGGGGCTCTGCTATCTCTCATCTCTCTACCTCTCCTCCTTTCTATCTCTCTCCATGCATGAGAA